>NC_088382.1:39287166-39918333 GCF_037993035.2 Macaca fascicularis
CTTTGTTAGAAATGCAGAACTTGGGGCCCTACTCTAGATCATAAATCTGCATTTCACCAAGATTCTCAGTGAAATATGTATGCAGGAAATATTAACAAACACTGATATGGGTGATTCCAATGAACAACAAGGGTTGAGAAGCACTAATTTAGATAAGTAGTTTCATTTTATATCTCTTCCACTTATCAAGAGGATACTCCTGACCAATAACTTATTTAAGTCTTAGAATTTTATTCTGTGGTGTAGAAAGAACTATGCCTACTTTGCAGAGTTGTTATAAGGGCCAGATGTGATAATTAATGGAGCGGGACCCTGGCATAGACACTTATTTCCATAAGCAAATGCATGTCGATATGGGCACACAAGCAGTGATGTCCAAATTAATAGCTCCCCAAACTAAGCTTCCCTAGGGTTATCTTATGTTATTTATTACCCAATTCTGTAGAGAATGCAAAGAAAATAATCTGGTACAGTCTAGAGACTGTAGATGGAGCAGAGTTTGAAGTACGTTAGATGAGGCTGAATTAAGACCTAGACCACCATAAGCCTGAATCTGAGTTGCATACGGAGGAAGAAAATAAAGTTTTGAGTCAGTCTTGAGGCTAAAGAGAATGGAGAAAGGCATATTTCTTTGTAATTTACAGTTAAGCTTTACTGAGCTGGAAAAGGACAATAAGGTAGGTCCATTGATTCAGAGATGCCAGGAATTCATAGAAAGAATAAAAGGTGACCAAGTTATTTGACTATAGGATTTACTGGAAATCAGCAAACATTGACTGGATGAATAGTAACTATCACCCTGAGCACAATTTCTTTGCTAATAAACTATGGTAAAGGGGAAATAAGTTACAAAAAGAGAGGGCCAAAGGTAGCATGCTTGAGTTTGTGAGAGAAATGGAAGGAAACAAATAGATCACAAATTCCAAGAACTCAAAGTTTAAAGAAGAGAAAGATACATTGCTCAGCAGTAAAATTCAGAAGGAAAACAGAACTACCTGTATTAGTCATGGTTTTCTAGAGGGACAGAACTAATAGGATAGATGTATATATAAAGGGCAGTTTATTAAGGAGTTTTTACTCACACGATCACAAGGTGCCACAGCAGGCTGTCTGCAAGCTGAGGAGCAAGGAAGCCAGTCTGAGTCCCAAAGCTGAAGAACTTGAAGTCCAATGTTTGAGGGCAGGAAGCATCCAGCACGGGAAAATGATGTAGGCTGGGAGGCTAAGCCAGTCTAGTGTTTCCAAGTTCTTCTGCCTGCTTTTATTCTGGCCACGCTGGCAGCTTATTTGATCATGCCCACCCAGATTAAGGGTGAGTCTGCCTTTTCCAGTCCACTGACTCAACTGTTGATCTCCTTTGGCAACACCCTCATAGACACAACCAGGAATAATACTTTGCATCCTTCAGTACAATCTAGTTGACACTCAGTATTAATCTTCACACTATCCTCTCAGCATTTCCATAGCAAATGAATGCTCATCAGAGCACACAAGCAACAGCACCACACTGAGGACTCTCCAAAGCGAATCACTATAAAATTATCTGGAATTAAAACCCAACCCTGTATCATGCCATCACCCTCCAGGTCTGCAGAACTCACATTTGAGCCTTCAGAATTGAGCCAAAGTCTTTCCAATAACTAGTACCACTTACCTAACCTCCTTTTTTAGATGTGTGTTTTTCTTTTTTTACTTTTTAAAAAGCTTTTTTAAAAGTAAAGGCTCAATGAAGGCAGGGAAAGCCTCTTTCACAAATAGCCCCGTTTCTAGAAGACAGAAATCTAACACAATTTACATTATACCCTAAACATTATGAATAATGTTCTTGGTTTATTTTCTACTCTGGCTTCTTGAGGGTATCATCATAGTGGCATAGTTACAATGTCCTGAATACTTATCAGAAGTGCCACCTGATAAATGCATTCTTTCTACCAGATGTGCCTTTTTCTCATCAGCAGTTATGGATGCTATTTTTAGCCTTGGCTGAGTTTTATCTTTCCCCAGCATGGCTGTTGTTTCAGTTCCTTTCATTATACTTTGCTTCCATTTGTTTAAAAAAATAAGACTTATTTCAAAAAATTTCCAAGGATGCCTTTAGCAAATTCCAGTGCTATTTCTTCTAGTCACCTAAATAGAACAGGCCAAAGAATGTAGCCTTTAGACATTCTCTGAAAGGTTAGTGTTTGATTTTGAGAAAACAATCTGAACTGTAATGATTTAAAGTTAAAAAAAATCCAAACCTTCTGAGGATTAAATATTTTTCTTTTATAAAGAAAGGAATAAGTGATACATAAGCAATGTGAAAATACTTTTTAGTATTAATGAAATTTATATTCTACAACAAATGTATGCTAATTTTTAAATAATGCTTTTGTTTTATCCCATCCAAGTAAGAAATTATAAATAAAAAAAGAATAAATGCAAATATACAATTTTTTTTTCCTTTTCCTCTCCAAACTCACCCTCTAATCTTTCCTACCCTATTTGTACTTGAGCTCTGGCTACTAGGGACTCTATTGGGAGACTTTCTTATCTTCCAACTTGCAGTTGGGCTTGGCTAAGGGGAAGGATTTGCAGGACAGATGGGGTCAAGGGGAGGCTGAAGTCTGGCTCCTTCCCTACTGGACCAGGCTCCTTGTCTACTTCCCTACTGGTCACCTTTGATTGACTGCACATTTCTACTGAAGGCTACAACTTCTGTTCGTCAGCTTGATTTTATAGTGACTCTTTTCACATTCTGGCATCTGATTCCTTCCCGTGCTCTTTTAGGTATAAGAATAACAATCCCCACTGTGCCTGGCCCTGGGTATTGCACCACCCTGAGAGGCACCCTTCAATCCTACACATATTTATAAATAGCCCCTATTTCAAATTTACCTGTTTCCCCATTTGATTTTTTCCATTTAATTCCTGCTTGAGGCCCTGATTGATTCAGAAGAGTTTAGCTTTATTCATTCATTCATTCATTTACTCATTCATTCAGTCCTGTATTGATTCATTTATTCAGAAAATGTTGAAATCTACTATGTGCTATGTGCTATCCTGGGCCTTAGGAATACAAACACTGAACAAACAAGAAATCGCTGCCCTTATGGAACTTAGGTATAGTTAGGGAAGACAGATAACACAAAACAAGTAGTTATACTATAGTATGTTAGAAGAAGGATGTTAGATGAAGTTAGATGAAGGTATAGTATGTTAGATGAAGGTAGAAGAAAGAGGGAAAGAGGGACAGGAAGCATGAGTGAAGGAAGGGGCAGAGTATGGTTAGGGAAGGTCCCACTGAGAAAGTGACATTTGGATAACAATCTGTAGGAGATGAGAAAAAAATGCAGCTCTCCAGAAGAAGCATTACAGGCTGAGGAAATAGCAACTGCAAAGGCCTGAAGGCAGGGAATTGCGTGGATGCTTGAGGACAGTATGGTTAGAATGAAATGAGGGGAGGTGAGTTCTGGGGAATGAGTTCAGAGAGCTGATGGGATGCAGGATGTATAGGGCAGATAGGCCGTTATATGGTCTTTGACTTCTATCCTAAGTGGGTCAGGAAGACATTGGAAGGTACCCAGCAGATGAGTAACATGAGGAAGCTTCTGTTTTGGCAGGATTACCCTGGATGTTGTATTAAGAACAGAATGTAAAAAAGTGGAACTATCTCAGGGAGAATTATTAGTAGGCCACTGCAATAACCAACTGAAGAGAAATGGTGGCTTAGAGCAGGAAGGTGGCAGAGGGGATGAGACATGGCCAGCTTTTGGATACACCTTGAAAAAAAGCACCCCAGAGATGTACTGAGGGATTGGATGTAGTATGTGAATAACTACATTCTTGAATAACTCCAGGGCTTATAGATTGAGAAAATGGAAAGATAAAGTGGCCACTAACTGAGACAGGAAGGACTTTTTTAGAAAGAGAAGGTTCGGGATGAAGGACTGGATTTTAGGTTTGAACATAATAAGTTCGAGATGTCTTTTAGACATTCCAGTATAGATGTCACAAAAAATATATATGTCTGGAGTTCAGAGGAAAGCTCTGGGCAAAAAATGTAAACATGGTAGCTATTAGCTTTTACATTGTTGTTATGAGCATAAGGTTGCATGAATTTATCAAGGGAGGGAAGCCTCAACAAAGCAGAGGACTGATCCTAGGGTGCTCCAACAATAAGCCATCAGGATGATGAGGTGAGTGTTGGTAGAGAAGACCAAGAAAGAGTGTGCAATGAGGTCAAAGGATATCCAGGACAGTATTTAATCCTAGAAGTTAAGTGAATACGGTGTTTCACGAAAGAGGGGGTGGTTAACTATATTAAATGATCCTGAACAAGATGAGGATTTAGAATTGTCTGGTGGATTGCCAGGTGCAGTGGCTCACGCCTGTAATGCCAGCACTTTGGGAGGCTGAGCGGGCAGATCAAGAGATCAGGAGATCAAGACCATCCTAACTAATATGGCGAAACCCCATCTCTACTAAAAATACAAAAAATTAGCTGTGTGTGGTGGCACACGCCTGTAATCCCAGCTACTCAGGAGGCTAAGGCAGGAAAATCTCTTGAACCCTGGAGGCGGAGGTTGCAGTGAGCTGAGATTGCGCCACTGCACTCTGGCCTGGGCAACAGAGCGAGACTCCATCTCAAAAAAAGATAAAAAAAGGAATTGTCAGGTGGATTTAGTAACATGGTGGTCACTGATGACCTTCCAAACAATAGTTTCTATGGAATGAAGATGGTAAAAGCCATAATGGAGTAGGTTCAAAAAGGAACGCAAAAGGATGAATCAAAGAAATAATATAGACTACTCTTTTGAAGGTCTTTGCTTAAAAGAAGATTGGACAATAAAATGTTGTTAAGAGGAAAACACAGCATTATGTTTGTGTGCAGATGGGTAATATCTAATAGAAAGGCAAAACAGTATTATGCATGGGAATGAACTGGGAATTTCTGGAGCAATGTCCTTGAGGAAAGAGGTGCTGGAATAAATTTTTACTTGTGTAGGAAGTGACCCTTGCCAGGAACATGCATGTTATAAAGAGTAACAGGCATAAGTGCAGGCAGGTAAGTAGATGAGGATGTGGGAGTACGTGGAAGTTCTATTCTGATGCTTGTATGTTCTCATTAAAGTAAAAAGCAAAAATGTCAGTTGGAAGTGAGAATAGAAAGGAGGTGTTGGAGACTTGAGAAAAGAAAAAAAGAAGTGAAATAGTAGTCTAAAAGAGTGTGAAATGAAGATATGCCCAAAGTAAATATAGTAAGATTTCTGAGAAGCTTAAGAGTTCAACTTCAAATGGTTGAAGTTAGTGATCTTGAGTTTGAAGTGATGCCAGTAAGCATTGCTGTGTGTTTTCCTCAGCCGTCAACAACTGCATGAAAGTAAACATGGAATGAGAAAGGAAATGTGTTTAACCAGGCAGCGGTTTAGCCAAGTGTCACAGGTTATCTTCCCTAGGAAACAGACTTAGAAGCAGACATTTTCATGCAGGTGGTTTTGCAGGGAGTATTCTTGTGAAAAATATTTCTAAGACAGTAAGGGTAGCAGATTTGCAGAGAAGGAGGGAGTAGAACTGATTTCTGGTATTGCCTTCAGAGATAGTCAGGACTCTGAAACTGGAATGACCCTCGAAAGATGGCATCAATTGAGGAAGGGGGGCTGAGTGCCTTTGTATCCCAATTTTAACCAGTCATGAGATGTGGGCTGCCCCTAGGGATGGAGGGCCACTTTGCATAGGGTAGTTCCCTCTGGCTGAGGACGACGCTGGGAAGGAGTCAGCTGTGAGTCATCAGCAGGCAGCTCTTCTGGTAACTGGGAAAAAAATTGTTTCAGTACTAAAAAGAGGATCTGGGAAGCATACCACAGCATTCATTATAGCCCACCCCTTGTGCAACTGAAACCCACTTGCTTCATATGATAAATTATCACTATCTGAGGACAGCTACCCCAGGATTTCAGATGGTCTATTTTCCTGAGGAAACGTATAAGAGGGAGATTGGTAGGGTGAACTACAGTCTCTGTTGCTAAAATTTAGTTGGTCTTGGGGCCACAACTGATACATCATTCCCTACTACCCATTATAGATTATGAGTGCTATCCTTTAGTGCTATTCTTGACTAGCACTTCTGTTGTCTAGACAGCTAACTTGGGAGGTATTCAAACCCTAATCCATTGGGAGTCTGAACCTCTGGTCACCATGCCCCTCATGAGCCATGACTACTCCATTTGTTGACATAGTATTAAAAGTTATTAAGAGAATAATAAAACAGACCCTAAGGTGATCTCCATGATTCCTACCTTCTGATGTTTGTGCCCTTGTGACATCTCCTCCCCAAAATGTGGGTGGCACCTATGATGTACATTTTTATTTGGGAGACAGATTCTCACCCTGTCACCCAGGCTGGAGTGCAGCAGTGCAATGTCGGCTCACTGCAACCTCCGCATACCGGGTTCAAGGGATTCTCGTGCCTCAGCTTCCCAAGTAGCTGGGATTACAGACATGTGCCACCACATCCAGCTAATTTTTGTGTTTTTAGTAGAGATGGGGTTTCGCCATGTTGGCCAGGCTGGTCTCAAACTACTGGCCTCAAGTGATCTGCCACCTTGGCCTCCCAAAGTGCTGGGATTACAGGCATGAGCCATTGTGCCCGGCCGTATGAGGTACTTTTAATTAGCAGGATATGGCAAAGGTAATGGGATGTCACTCCCGTGATTACATTGTAGTATATAAGGCTCTGTGTTGCTATTAGACCTCTACTGCTCTTCTGCTAGTCTTGATAATCCAAACTTGTATATTGTGAGCCATCTATGGACACATGCCAGGGAGCTCTGTGGATGGCATGTAGTAGCTGAGTGAAGCCTTTGGCTGATAAGCAAAAACAATCTGAAGCTCTCAGTCCCACATTTACAAGAAAATAAATTCTGCCAACCACCTTAGTGAGCTTGGAAGCTGATTCTTCTTTAGTCAAGGGGAGAACACTGGCCTTTAGTAGAAAGGACTGGACCAGATCTATAGCTCTACAGATCTATGTTCAAGAAGTCTAGTCACTCAAAATTTGACATAGTATGAAAATGTTCAAGAAATCTAGTCACTCAAAAATTTCAAATATCTACATGTTCCCATCTCAAGACCCAGAGTCACATTACTTCTCACTTAGAGTCCTAGTCTTGGTGTAGTAGACTTTTCAGGTTTTAGAATTCAACTGTATATGGCACTCTACTACCAAGTAAGTCCTGGGCCTCACCTTCGGGTTTGTCTGTTCTCCAGTTGCAGAAGATGAAAGACTCTGCATGTTGCCTAGGAAGCTTTCACTGTTCACCTTAAATTGGAGATTAACTACTGTTGGCCTTTCATTATCTTTCTACCATGCTTTAATAACCCCCAGCAACAGCCATCCAATTCTATATAGTTCTATATAATTAGTATTTCCTAAATCTCTCAAATGCTTGAGACTTAGTACCTCCCAGTGTATTTTACCACAGATATCCCATTTCAGCTTGCCACCAATGGTAGTTTTAATAATCACAGCACTGCAGTATTCCAGGAGTTGTCATAACTCTACCTCCCACCAGTGATGTTGTCCTTTTTGCCAGCTTGGCGACAAATGATCCCTTTCCAAAATGGCTTTAGAACCTGCTCTCTACCACCACTCTTCATACTAACTGTTTAAGTCTCATTCCCTGTTGAACAGGCTTGGAGGTGGAGATTTGTATGCAGCAATCGGGGCAAGAGATCGGCATGGGAGTAAAGAGGGTAGGATTAGGCACAGGGAGAGGCTGGATGCCACATGGTTGCAACAGAATACAGCTCTTAGCTGATATTGGGAGAACAGAGCTGGGATGGTCCTTCAGAAATGTCCTTAATGGAGGCAAAAAAGTGCTGGGCTTTGTACGCCAACATCAACCAGTCATTGGATGTAAGCTTCCCCTGGAGAGAAGGGGTAGGCTTGGGCAAGTTAGCTGTCTTTGGTGGAGGGAAATTCCTGGGGATGACACTCAGTTGTGGGCCAGGAACTGCCAACAGACTTAGCATCGTACAATGAATGCCTCTGTCCGGAAGTGGGGATCTGGGTGGTGTAGTGCAGTGAAAAGATGATACTGGAGGAAATGAGGCAGCTATGAGAGAGCATGAAATTTAGATAGGTGAGATGGAAAAAAGGAATGCGAGGACAAGGATGGTCGTGAATTGTAGATTCAAATGATTTCAATTGATTGTTGGAGTTAGCCAACCAGAGGTAATAAGCTGGAAAAGTAAAATATGATATTTGGAGAGTGGGATGATTATGTTCTCAGGTCCTTACTTATGACCATTTATTCTAAAGATTGAATCACCCAAACATGAAGTCTTGACATATATCAAATTACTTGCCAAATGGAAGCTTTTCTACATATGCCAGTGTATAATTCTATTAGAATTGTATGCATTGAAACACACCCACATCTACAATAACAAGAGTGTGAAGGCTACAATCATTTTTGCTCCAGGGCTGGTGACAAATTACATTGTAAAGTTTGGTGATAACTAGTTCAGCAGTTTTCAAATTATATCAGTGGAAATAAATGGTGTTTTGCATCAGAAACAGCTATCACCATTTTTTCCCAATCTAGTTAAAAAGTGGATATTAAAACACAAGTAATCAAATATTCCACTTTGTCTTTCTATTCTTCGAAAGCCAATTTTCTTACCTCTGGCCTCTGAAATTCTTTTTATCACAATTGAAATGCAGGGGTTCCTTGACAAGGACAATTTTGAAAAAGAAATTGAAGTTTGTAAACTTCAAATGTCAAGCAAAAGTTTGCAGGCTTTAAAACTCCAAGTAGAATATCCTTCACCAGGAACTTCTATTTTTCACTCATTACTAGAAACAACTTTGTATCCTTCACTAAATTTTGAAGACTGACAGAATAATTTAGGATGAAATGGCTACTTACTCAGAGATAGAAGGCAATGATGTGAACTTTAATCAAAATTAGAGACTGGAAAGAATATTTAAAATATTCCTTCCCTAAAGGTAGATGTTTCTGACATTCCAATAAACTCTTATTTTTAAAAATCTTCTGCCTCTACTTCTGCTGCTCTGCAGTCATGCACTGCATAATGGTGTTTTGGTGAAGGATAGATTGCATATAGGATGGTGGTCCCATAAGATTATAATAGCATATTTGTACTGTACCTTGTCTATGTTTAGATAGGTTTAGATACACAGATATTTACCATTTGCACATTTGCCTACAGCATTCAGT
The DNA here is from genome assembly GCF_037993035.2 of Macaca fascicularis. Lineage (NCBI taxonomy): Eukaryota > Metazoa > Chordata > Mammalia > Primates > Cercopithecidae > Macaca > Macaca fascicularis. The sequence continues at coordinate 39,296,391 of NC_088382.1, forward strand.
ACAGTAACATGCTGTACAGGTTTATAGCCTGAGATCAATAGGCTATGCTATAGAAAGTAAGTGTGTAAGTAGGCTCTACCATCTTGGTTTGTGTCAGTGCACTCTATGATGTTTGCAGGATAAAAATTGCCTAACAATGCTTTTTGCAGAGCATATCCCTGTCATTAAGTGACATGACTGTACTTGTGCAAAAACATTTGTATTTAAACACCTCTATTCTGGATCTAATCAGTTGAAGTCCAACTTCTTTACTTTTTTCAGTCTTGTGAGTGCTTTCCCTTAATACTCATGGCTGATCTTTTTATGTGTGTTGAACAAGTATTGTGTACTTCATGGACAGAGACTCACGTGGCATGACCAAGAAGGGCTGTCAATCTTACCAATGTATGTTGAGTATTAAGTGGTAAAAGAGATTTTTAAAAGATCAGTGCAGGTAGCCAATCAGATCACTTTTGAGAGGCCTTCAAGATTAGTTTTGCACTTTCCCCTCAGCATATATGATAGAATGTTCAAAGGATATTCAGTTTTTTTAGTGGAATCTAATTAAACCAATGTGCACAATATTTTTTTTATGAAAAAGATTGAGTGACACACTAGACATAAAAAGAAACTACACATTGATTTTGTTGTCAATTAAGAAAGACAAACTTATATACAGTTAGGGAGCACTAAAATCTACCAAGAATATTTTCTTTATTATATTTAATTTTAATTTTAATTTTTTTAGAGGCTGGATTTGGCTCTGTTGTACAGCCTGGAGAGCAGTGGTTAGATGATAGCTCACTGCAGCCTTGAACTCCTGGCCTGAAGTGATCATCCTGCCTCAGCCTCCTAAAGTGCTGGGATGATAGACATGAGCCACTTTGCCTGATCTATAAAGAATATTTTCTACAGTTCCCCAGATGAGGCTGGAATTGAGGGAAGAGTACACATGTGCTTCTATTGTATTGTTCTAGTTATTTCAAAAATACCAAAAGGAAATATATTACATAATATAGTATTTAACAAAGGTTGGTGATGGTTAGATGAATATTCACTATAATATTCCTGTTTCTGTATGTTTGCAATGCTTTTTGTTTATCTGAAAGTACTTTACTTTCTTTTTTTTTTTTTTTTTTTTTTTTGAGGCAGAGTCTTGCTGTGTCGGCCAGGCTGAAGAGCAGTGGCACGATCTTGGCTGGGACTACAGGCGCCTGCCACGACGCCTGGCTTTTTTTTTTTTTTTTTGTATTTTTGTATTTTCGGTAGAGATGTGGTTTCACTGTATTAGCCAGGATGGTCTCAATCTCCTGACCTCGTGATCTGCCCGCCTTGGCCTCCCAAAGTGCTGGGATTACAGGCGTGAGCCACTGAGCCTGGTTCATTGTTTTAAATGAAAAAACTTGTGGGTACATAGTAGGTGTATTTATAGGGTACATGAGATGTTTTGATACAAGCTTGCAATGTGAAATAGGCACATCATGGAGAATATGGTATCCATCCCCTCAAGCATTTACCCTTTGAGTTACAAACAGTCCAATTACACTCTTTACATCATTTTAAAGCATATAATTGAGTTACTGACTATAGTCACTCTCTTGTGCTATCAAATAGTAGGTTTTATTCATTATTTCTATTTCATACCCATTAACCATCCCCACCTCCCCGCTATCCAGCTCTCCACTACCGTTCCCAGTATTTGGTAACTGTCCTTCTACTTTCTATGTCCATGAGTTAAATTGCTTTGACTTTTAGATCTTACAAATAAGTGAGAACATATGATGTCTGTCCTTCTATGTCTGGCTTATTTCACTTAACATAATGATCTTCAGTTCCATTTATGTTGTTGCAAATGACTGGATCTCATTTATTTATGGCTGAATAATACTCCATTACGTATACGTACCATTCTTCGTATCCATTCATCTATTAATAGACACATAGGTTGCTTCCAAATCTTAGCTATTGTAAACAGTGCTGCAACAGACACAGGAGTGCAGATATCTCTCCAATATACTGATTTCCTTTTCCTATATGGATAACCCTTCTTTTGGGTTATATACTCAGCAATGGGATTGCTAGATCATATGGTAGCTAAACTTTTAGTTTTTTGAGGGACTTTCAAACTGTTCTCCATAGTGGTTGTACTAATTTACATTCCCACAGTGTACAAGAGTTCCCTTTTCTCCACATCCTCGCCATCATTGGTATTGCCTGTGTTTTGGATAAAAGCCATTTTAACTGGGGTGAGATTGTATCTCATTGTAATTTTGATTTGGATTTCTCTGATGACCAGTTATGTTGAGCACCTTTCATATGCCTGTTTGCCATTTTTTTGTCTTCTTATGAGAAATGTCTATGCAAATCTCTTGCCCATTTTTTGATCAGATTATTAGATTATTTCCTATAAAGTTGTTTGAGCTCCTTATATATTCTGGTTATTAATCCCTTGTCAGATGGGTAGTTTACAAATATTTTCTCTCATCTCTGGATTGTCTTTTCACTGTGTTCACTGTATCCTTTACTGTGCAGAGGTTTTTAAACTTGATGTGATCCCATTTGTCCATGTTTGTTTTGATTGCCTCTACTTACGGGTATTGCTCAAGAAATCTTTGCCCAGACCAATGTCCTGGAAATTTTCCCACTGTTTTCTTGTAGTAGTTTCATAGTTTGAGGTATTAGATTTAAGTATTTAATCCATTTTGATTTGATTTTTGTATATGGTGAGAGATAGGAGTCTAATTTCACTCTTCTACATATGGATATCCAGTTTTCCAAGCACCGTTTATTGAAAAGACTCTCTATTCCCCTGTGTATGTTCTTGGCACCTTTGTCAAAAATGAGTTCACTGTAGGTGTGTGGATTTGTTCCTGCATTCTTTATTCTGTTCCATTGGTCTCTGTGTCTGCTTTTATGTCAGTACCATGCTGTTTAGGTTACTAGTCCTGTCATATAATTTGAAATCAGGTAATGTGATTCCTCCAGTATTGTTCTTTTTGCTTAGAATAGCTTTGACTATTTTGAGTCTTTTGAGGTTTCATACATGGAACTAAAAAAAATTAGGATTGTTTTTTCTATCTCTGTAAAAAATGTCACTGGTATTTTGATAGGGATTGCATTAAATCTGTAGATTGCTTGGATAGTATGGGCATTTAAAAAAATATTGATTATTCCAATCAATGAACATGAAATATTTTTCCACTTTTTGTGTCTTCTTCAATTTCTTTTATTAATTTTTTTAAATTATATTTTAAGTTGTAGGGTACATGTGCACAACATGCAGGTTTGTTACATACGTATACATGCTCCATGTTGATGTGCTGCACCCATTAACTCATCATTTACATTAGGTATATCTCCCCCATCCCCTCACGCAATAACAGGCCCTGGTGTGTGATGTTCCCCACCCGGTGTCCAAGTGTTCTCATTGTTCAGTTCCCACCTATGAGTGAGAACATGCGGTGTTTGGCTTTCTGTCCTTCCGGTAATTTGCTCAGAATGATGGTTTCCAGCTTCATCCATGTCCCTACAAAGGACATGAACTCATCCTTTTTTAAGGCTGTATAGTATCCCACGATGTATATGTGACACATTTTCTTAATCCAGTCTATCACTGATGGACACTTGGGTTGGTTCCAAGTCTTTGCTATTGTGAATGGTGCTTCAATAAGCATACGTGAGCCTGTGTCTTTATAACAGCATGATTTATAATCCTTTGGGTATATATCCAGTAATGGGATGGCTGGGTCGAATGGTATTTCTAGTTCTAGATCCTTGAGGAATCACCACACTGTCTTCCACAATGATTGGACTAGTTTACAGTCCCACCAACAGTGTAAAACTCTCTATTTCTCCACATCCTATCCAGCACCTGTTGTTTCCTGACTTTTTAATGATTGCCATTCTAACTGGTGTGAGATGGTATCTCATTGTGGTTTTGATTTGAATTTCTCTGATGGCCAGTGATGATGAGCATTTTTTCATGTGTTTGTTGGCTGCATAAATGTCTTCTTTTGAGAAGTGTCTGTTCATATCCTTCGCCCACTTTTTGATGTGGTTATTTCATTTTTTCTTGTAAATTTGTTTAAGTTCCTTGTAGATTCTGGATATTAGCCCTTTGTCAGATAGGTAGACTGTAAAAATTTTCTCCCATTCTATAGGTTGCCTCTTCACTCTGATGGTAGTTTCTTTTGCTGTGCAGAAGCTCTTTAGTTTAACTAGATCCCATTTGTCAATTTTGGCTTTTGTTGCCATTGATTTTGGTGTTTTAGTCATAAAATCCTTGCCCATGCCTATGTCCTGAATGGTATTACCTAGGTTTTCTTCTAGAGTTTTTATGGTTTTAGGTCTAAAATTTAAGTCTTTGATCCACCTTGAATTAATTTTTGAATTTTTGTATAAGGTGTAAGGAAGGGATCCAGTTTCAGCTTTCTACATATGGCTAGCCAGTTTTCCTAGCACCATTTATTGAAAAGGGAATCTTTTCCCTCTTGCTTGTTTTTCTCAGGTTTGTCAAAGATCAGACGGTTGTAGATGTGTGATATTATTTCTGAGGGCTCTGTTCTGTTCCGTTGGTCTATATCTCTGTTTTGGTACCAGTACCATGCTATTTTGTTTACTGTAGCCTTGTAGTATAGCTTGAAGTCAGGTAGCATGATGCCTCCATCTTTGTTCTTTTGGCTTAGGATTGTCTTGGCAATGCAGGCTCTTTTTTGGTTCCATATGAAATTTAAAGTAGTTTTTTCCAGTTCTGTGAAGAAAGTCATTGGTAGCTTGATGGGGATAGCATTGAATCTACAAATTACCTTGGGCAGTATGGCCATTTTCACAACAGTGATTCTTCCTATCCATGAGCATGGAATGTTCTTCCATTTGTTTGTGTCCTCTTTTATTTTGTTGAGCAGCTGTTCGTAGTTCTCCTTGAAGAGGTCCTTCACATCCCTTGTAAGTTGGATTCCTAGGTATTTTATTCCCTTGAAGCCATTGTGAATGGGAGTTCCCTCTTGATTTGGCTCTCTGTTTATCTGTTATTGGTGTATAGGAATGCTTGTGATTTTTGCACATTGATTTTGTATCCTGAGACTTTGCTGAAGTTTCTTATCAGCTTAAGGAGATTTTGGGCTGAGAGAATTGGGTCTTCTAAATATACAATCATGTCATCTGCAAACAGGCACAATTTGACTTCCTCTTTTCCGAACTGGATACCCTTTATTTCTTTCTCCTGCCTGATTGCCCTGGCCAGAACTTCCAACACTATGTTGAACAGGAGTGGTGAGGGAGGGCATCCCTGTCTTGTGCCAGTTTTCAAAGGGAATGCTTCCAGTTTTTGCCCATTCAGTATGATATTGGCTGTTGGTTTGTCATAAAGAGCTCTTATTATTTTGAGATACGTCCCATCAATATCTAGTTTATTGAGAGATTTTAGCATGAAGGGCTGTTGAATTTTGTTGAAGGCCTTTTCTGTAGCTATTGAGATAATCATGTGGTTTTTGTCTTTGGTTCTTTTTATATGATAGATCACGTTTATTGATTTGCGTATGTTGTACCAGCCTTGCATCCCAGGGATGAAGCCAACTTGATTATAGTGGATAAGTATTTTGATGTGCTGCTGGATTTGGTTTGCCAGTATTTTATTGAGAATTTTTGCATAGATGTTCATCAGGGATATTGGTCTAAAATTCTCTTTTGGCTCATTTTGTGTGTGTGTCTCTGCCAGGCTTTGGTATCAGGATGATGCTGGCCTCATAAAATGAGTTAGGGAGGATTCCCTCTTTTTCTATTGATTGGAATAGTTTCAGAAGGAATGGCGCCAACTCCTCTTTGTACCTCTGGTAGAATTCAGCTCTGAATCCGTCTGGTCCTGGACTTTTTTGGTTGGTAGGTTATTGATTATTGCCTCAATTTCAGAGCCTGCTATTGGTCTATTCAGGGATCCAACTTCTTGGTTTAGTCTTGGGAGAGTGTTTGTGTCCAGAAATTTATCCATTTCTTCTAGATTATTTAGTTTATTTGCATAGAGGTGCTTATATTATTCTCTGATGGTAGTTTGTATTTCTGTGGGATCAGTGGCGATATCCCTTTATCGTTTTTTATTGTGTCTATTTGATTCTTCTCTTTTTTCTTCTTTATTAGTCTTGCTAGTGGTCTAACAATTTTGTTGATCTTCTCAAAAATCGGACTCCTGGATTCGTTGATTTTTTTAAAGGGTTTTTTGTATTTCTATCTCCTTCAGTTCTGCTCTGATCTTAGTTATTTCTTGCCTTCTGCTAGCTTTTGAATGTGTTTGCTCTTGCTTCTCTAGTTTTTTTGATTGTGATGTTAGGCTGTCAATTTTAGATCTTTCCTGCTTTCTCTTGTGGGCATTTAGTGCTATAAATTTCCCTCTATACACTGCTTTAAATGCATCTCAGAGATTCTGGTATGTTGTGTCTTTGTTCTCATTAGTTTTAAAGAACATCTTTATTTCTGCCTTCATTTTGCTATGTACTCAAAAGTCATTCAGGAGCAGGTTGATCAGTTTCCATGTAGTTGAGAGGTTTTGAGTAAGTTTCTTGACACTGAGTTCTAGTTTGATTGCACTGTGGTCTGAGAGACAGTTTGTTATAATTTCTGTTCTTTTACGTTTGCTGAAGTGTGGTTTACTTCCAACTATGTGGTCAGTTTTGGAATAAGTGTGATGTGGCGCTGAGAAGAATGTTTTTTCTGTTGCTTTGGGGTGGAGAGTTCTGTAGATGTCTATTAGGTCTGCTTGGTGCAGAGCTGAGTTCAATCCCTGGATATCGCTGTTAACTTTCTGTCTCGTTGATCTGTCTAGTGTTGACAGATGAGTGGGGTGTTAAAGTCTCCCATTATTATTGTGTGGGAGTCTAAGTCTCTTTGTAGGTCTCTAAGGACTTGCTTTATGACTCTGAGTGCTCCTGTATTGGGTGCATATATATTTAGGATAGTTAGCTCTTCTTGTTGAATTGATCCCTTTACCATTATGTAATGGCCTTCTTTGTCTCTTTTGATCTTTGTTGGTTTAAAGTCTGTTTTATCAGAGACTAGAATTGCAACGCCTGTTTTGTTTTTTTTGTTTTTGTTTTTTTCCATTTGCTTGGTAGATCTTCCTCTATCCCTTTATTTTGAGCCCATGTGTGTCTCTGTACTTGAGATGTGTCTCCTGAATACAGCACACTGATGGGTCCTGACTCTTTATCTAATTTTCCAGTCTGTGTCTTTTAATTGGAGCATTTGACTCATTTACATTTAAGGTTAATATTCTTATGTGTGAATTTGATCCTGTCATTATGATATTAGCTGCTTATTTTGCTCATTAGTTGATGCAGTTTCTTCCTAGCATTGATGAACTTTACAATTTGGCATGTTTTTGCAGTGGCTGGTACTGGTTGTTCCCTTCCATGTTTAGTGCTTCCTTCAGAAGCTCTTGTAAGGCAGCCCTGGTGGTGACAAAATCTCTTAGCATTTGTTTGTAAAGGATTTTATTTCTCCTTCACTTGTGAAGCTTAGTTTGGCGGGACATGAAATTCTGGGTTGAAATTTCTTTTCTTTACGAAGGTTGAATATTGGCCCCCACTCTCTTCTGACTTGTAGAGTTTCCGCTGAGAGATCCACTGTTAGTCTGATGGGCTTCCCTTTGTGGGTAACCCAACTTTTCTCTCTGGCTGCCCTTAACATTTTTTCCTTTATTTCAACTTTGGTGAATCTGACAATTATATGCCCTGGAGTTGCTCTCTCAAGGAGTATCTGTATGGTGTTCTCTATATTTCCTGAATTTGAATGTTGGCATGCCTTGTTAGGCTGGGGAAATTCTCCTGGATAATATCCTGAAGAGTGTTTTCCAACTTGGTTCCATTCTCCCTGTCACTTTCAGGTACACCAATCAGACGTCGATTTGGTCTTTTCACATATTCCCATATTTCTTTCAGTCTTTGTTTGTTTCTTTTTATTCTTTTTTCTCTAAACTTCTCTTCTTGCTTCATTTCATTAATTTGATCTTCAATTTCTGATATCCTTTCTTCCACTTGATCGAATTAGCTACTGATGCTTGTGCATGCATCACGTACTTCTTGTGCCATGATTTTCAGCTCCATCAGGTAATTTAAGGTCTTCTCTATGCTGTTTTTTCTAGTTAGCCACTCATCTAATCTTTTTTCAAGGTTTTTAGTTTCTTTGCGGTGGGTTTGAACATCCTCCTTTAGCTCGGAGAAGTTTGTTATTACCGATCATGTAAAATCTTCTTCTCTGAACTTGTCAAAGTCATTCTCTGTCCAGATTTGTTCCATTGCTGGCGAGGAGCTGCGTTCCTTTGGAGGAGAAGAGGCTCTCTGATTTTTAGAATTTTCAGCTTTTCTGCTCTGGTTTTTCCCCATCTTTGTGGTTTTATCTACCTTTGGTCTTTGATGATGGTGACATACAGATGGGGTTTTGGTGTGGATGTCCTTTCTGTTTGTTAGTGTTCCTTCTGACAATCAGGATCCTCAGCTGCAGGTCTGTTGGAGTTTACTGGAGGTACACTCCATACCCTGTTTGCCTGGGTATCAGCAGAGGCTGCAGAACAGCAAATATTACAGAACAGCAAATGTTGCTGCCTGATTCTTCCTCTGGAAGCTTCATATCAGAGGGGCACCTGGCCATATGAGGTGTCAGTCAGCCCTTACTGGGAGGTGTCTCCAAGTTAGGCTACTTGAGGGTCAGGGGCCTACTTGAGGAAGCAGTCTGTCCATTCTCAGATGTCAAACTCTCTGCTGGGGGAACCACTACTTTCTTCAAAGCTGTCAGACAGGGACATATAAGTCTGCAGAAGTTTCTGCTGCCTTTTGTTTAACTATGTCCTGCCCCCAGAGGTAGAGTCTACAGAGGCAGGCAGACCTCCTTGAGCTGCTGTGGGCTCCACCCAGTTCGAGTTTCCTGGATGCTTTGCTTACCTACTCAAACCTCAGCAATGGTGGATGCCCCTCCCCTAGTCTCACTGCCACCTTGCAGCTTGATCTCAGACTGCTGGGCTAGCAGTGAGCAAAGCTCCATGGGTATGGGACCCTCTGAGCCAGGCATGGGATATAATCTCCTGGTGTGTCATTTGCTAAGGCCTTTGGAAAAATGCAGTATTAGGGTGGGAGTGTCCCGATTTTCCAAGTACCATCTGTCACAGCTTCCCTTGGCTGGGAAAGGGAATTCCCCAACCCTTTGTGCTTCCTGGGTGAGATGATGCCCTGCCCTGCTTTGGCTCACACTCCATGGGCTGCACCCACTGTCCAACAAGCCCCAGTGACATGAACCTGGTACCTCAGTTGGAAATGCAGAAATCACCTGTCTTCTGCATTGCTCACCCTGGGAGCTGTAGACTGGAGCTGTTCCTATTCAGGCATCTTGGAACTTCCTTTCAATTTCTTTCATTACTGTTTTTCAGTTTTCATTATAGAGATGTTTCACTTCTTTGGTTAAGTTAATTCCTAGGTATTGAATTTTAGGTTTGCTATAGTAAATTGGATTACTTTTTTGTTTCATTTTTACATTGTTCACTGTTGGTATATAGAAATACAACTGACTTTTGCATGTTGATTTTGTATACTGCAACTTTACTGAATTTGCTTATCTGTTTTAATAGTTTTCTTGTAGAGTCATTAGGTTTATCCAAATAAAGATTATATTATCTGAAAACAAGGACAATCTGACCTCTTTCCAATTTGGATCCCTTTTATATCTTTCTCTTGTCTGATTGCTCTAGCTAGGACTCTCAGTACTACGTTGAAAAACAGTGATGACTGCGTATCCTTGTCATATTTCAGATCTTAGAAAAAAGGCTTTCAGTTTTTCCCCATTCAGTATGATACTAGCTGTGAGTCTGTCATATATGGCTTTTATTATGTTGAGGTATGTTCCTTCTATCCCTGGTTTTTGGAGAATTTTTATCATGAAGGGGTATTAAATTTATCAAATGCTTTGTCAGCATCAATAAAAACAATCATATGGTTTGTATCCTTCATTCTGTTGATATGATGTATCTGATTGATTTGCTTATGTCGAACCATCCTTGCATCCCAGGGGTAAATCCCACTGGGTCATGATGAATGATCTTTCTAATGTATTGTTGAATCTGGTTTGCTAGTATTTTGTTGAGGATTTTTGCATCAATATTAATCAGAGACATTGGCCTGTAGTTTTCTTTTTTTTGATGTGTTATTGGTTTTGATATCAGGATAATAATGGCCTTATAGAATGAGTTTGGAAGTACTCTCTCCTCCTCTATTTTTTGAAATAGTTTGTGTAGGATTGGTATTGAGTCTTCTTTAAATATTTGGTAGAATTCAGCAGTGAAGCCATTAGGTCCCAGGATTTCTTTACTGGGAAACTTTTTATTACAGCTTTGATCTTGTTAATTGTTATTGATCCATTCAGGCTTTGGATTTATTTTGGGTTCAATATTAGTAGGCTGTATGTATCTAGGAATTTGTCCATTTTTTCTAGATTTTCCAGTTTATTAGCATATAGTCTCTCAGTATAGCCACTCGTGCTCTTTTGTATTTCTGAAATATCATTTTTAATACCTCCTTTTTCATTTCTGATTTTATTTGAATCTTCTCTTTTTTTTTTTTTTTTTTTTTTTTTTGAGGCGGAGTCTTCACTCTGTCGCCCAGGCTGGAGTGCAGTGGCACCATCTCGGCTCACTGCAAGCTCCGCCTCCCGGGTTCGCGCCATTCTCCTGCCTCAGCCTCCCGAGTAGCTGGGACTACAGGCGCCCGCCACCATGCCCGGCTAATTTTTTTTTTTTTTTTTTGTATTTTAGTAGAGACGGGGTTTCACCGTGTTAGCCAGGATGGTCTCGATCTCCTGACCTCGTGATCCGCCCGCCTCGGCCTCCCAAAGTGCAGGGATTACAGGCGTGAGCCACCACGCCCGGCCAAATCTTCTCTTTTCTTAATCTGGCTAAAGATTGTCAATTTTGTTTCACTTTTCAAAAAAAAACTTTGTTTCATTGATTTTTTGTATTGTTTTTTCATGTCAATTTCACTCATTTTTGCTCTGCTCTTTATTATTTGTTTTCTTCTACTAATTTGGGGTTTGGTTTGCTCTTGATTTTCCACTTTAAGATGCATCCTTAGATTGTTCATTTGGATCACTTCCCTCTGGGCACTTCTTCTGCTGTATCCTAGGTTTTGGTATATTGTTTCTAATATAATTTGTTTCAAAAAATTTTTCAATTTCTTTCTTAATTTCTTCATTGGCCCACTGGTCATTCAGGAACATATTGTTTAATTTCTATGTGTCTGTATAGTTTCCAAAATTTCTCTTGTTATTAATTTCTAGTTTTATCCCATTGTGGTTGGAGAAGATGCTTGATATTATTTTAATTTTTTTAATGTTTTAAGACTTTTTGTGACCTAACATAAGGTATGTACTTAAGAATGAGCCATGTGCTGAGGAAAAGAAGGTTTATTCCACAGCTCTTGGATGAAATGTTCTGGAAATATGTCAATAGTGTAGATTAAGTCTGATGTTTCTTTATTGATATTCTGTCAGGAAGACCTGTCCAATGCTGAAAGTGGGGTGTTAAAGTCTCCAACTATGATTGTATTGGGGCCTATAACTCTCTTTAGCTCTAATAATATTTTCTTTATGTATCTGGGTGTACCAGTGTTGGGTACATATATATTTTAAATTGTTATATCTTCTTATTGAATTAATCTCTTTATCATTATAGAGTGACCTTTTTGTTTCTTCTTATAGTTTTTGCCTTGAAATCTATTTTGTCTGACGTTAAGTATAGTACTCTGCTCTTGTTTGGTTTCCATTGGCACGGAGTATCTTTTTCCATCCCTTTATTTCAAGTCTATGTGTTCTTTATAGGTAAAGTGTAATTCTTGTAGGCAACAGACAAATGAGTCTTGTTTTTTTCATCCATACATCCAGTCTATATATTTTGAGTGAAGAGTTTAGTGTATTTACATTCAATGTTATTACTGATAAGTAAGGACTTACTTCTGCCATTTTGTCATTTTGTTTCTTGTTATTTCGTGGCCTTCTCGTCCTTCTTTGTTTCTGTCTCTCTAGTGAAGATGATTTTCTCTGGTGATATGATTTAGTTTCTTGCTTTTTATTTTTTTTGTATTGATTGTATGTTTTTTTGGTTTGAGGTTACCATGAGGCTTTCAAATACTACCTTAAAACCCATTATTTTAACCTGGTCACAACTTAACACTATTTTCATAAACAAAACTTATAAAAACTCACCTTATCTCCCCACTTTTTAATTTTTTGTTGTTTTAATTTGTATCTTATTGTACTATGTCATGAATAGTTTTAGGTATTTTTGATTGGTTCATTGTTTAGTCTTTTTTCTTAGTGTAAGAGTAGTTTACACACTACAGTTATGGAGTTATAATAATATTTTGTGTTTTACTGTTTACTTACTATTACCAGTGCATTTTGTACCTTCAGGTAATTATTTATTGCTCATTAATGTTCTTTTCTTTCTGATTGAAGCACTCCCTTTAGTATTTCTGATAGGATGGCTCTAGTATTGATGAAATCCCTCAGCTTTGTTTGTCTGGGAAAAATCTTTATTTCTCTTTCATGTTTGATGGATGGTTTTGTCAGATATACTATTCTAGTGTAAAAGTTTTGTTGTTGTTGTTGTTGTTTCAGCACTTTAAATATGTCATGCCATTCTCTCCTGGCCTATAAAGATTCCACTGAAAAGTCTGTTGCCAGATGTATTGGAACCACATTGAATGTTATTTGTTTATTTTGCTGCTTTCATGATCCTTTCTTTATTCTTGACCTTTGAGAGTGATTATTAAATTTCATGAGGTAGTCTTCTTTGGGTTAAATCTGCTTGGTGTTCTATAACCTTCTTGTACTTGGATATTAATATCTTTCTCTAGATTTGTGAAGTTCTCTTTTATTATCCCTTTGCATAAACTTTCTACCCTATTTCCTTCTCTACATCCTCTTTAAGGCCATTAGCTCTTAGATTTGCCCTTTTGAGGCTATTTTCAAGATCTTGTAGCATGCTTCATTGTTTTTATTCTTTTTTCTTTTGTCTCCTCTATTTCAAATAGCATGTCTTTAAACTCACTAATTTTTTCCTCTGCTTGATCCATTCTGCTATTAAAGAACTCTGATACATTCTTCAGTATGTGTAGTGAATGTTTTCAAAATTATACTTTAAGTTCTGGGATACATGTGCAGAACATGCAGGTTTGTTATATAGGTATACACATGCCATGGTGGTTTGCTGCACCTATCAACCCGTCATCTATATTAGGTATGTCCCCTAATGCTATCCCTCCCTAGCCTCCCACCCCCTGACAGCCCCCAGTGTGTGATGTTCCCCTCCCTGAATCCATGTGTTATCATTGTTCAACTTCCACTTATGAGTGAAAACATGCGGTGTTTGGTTTTCTGTTCTTGTATTAGTTTGCTGAGAGTGATGGTTTCCAGATTCATCCATGTCCCTGCAAAGGACATGAACTCATCTTTTTTATGGTTGCACAGTATTCCGTGGTGTATATGTGCTACATTTTCTTTATCCAGTCTATCATTGATGGGCATTTGGGTTTGTTTTAACTCTTTGCTATTGTGAACAGTGCTGCAATAAACATATGTGTGCATGTGTCTGTATAGTAGAATGATTTATAATCCTTTGGTTATATACCCAGTAATGGGATTGCTGTATCAAATGGTATTTCTGGTTCTAGATCCTTGAAGAATTGCCACACTGTCTTCCACAATGGTTGAACTAGTTTACATTTTCACCAACAGTATAAAAGCCTTCTATTTCTCCACATCCTCTCCAGCATCTGTTGTTTCCTGACTTTGTAATGATCGCCATCCTAACTGGCATGAGATGGTATCTCACTGTGGTTTTGATTTGCATTTCTCTAATGATCAGTGATGATGAGCTTTTTTTACATGATTTTTTTTTTTTTTTTTTTTTTGGCCACGTAAATATCTTTTTTTGAGAAGTGTCTGTTCATATCCTTCGCCCACTTTTTGATTTTTTTTTCTTGTAAATTTGTTTAAGTTTCTTGTAGTTTCTGGATATTAGCCCTTGACAAATGGGTAGGTTGCAAAATTTTTCCCCCATTCTGTAGGTTGCCTGTTCACTCTGATGATAGTTTCTTTTGCTGTGCAGAAGCTCTTTAGTTCAATTAGATACCATTTGTCAATTTTAACTTTTTTTGCATTGCTTTTGGTGTTTTCGTTATGAAGTCTTTCCCTGTGCCTGTGTCCTGAATGGTATTGCCTAGGTTTTCTTCCAGGATTTTTATGGTTTCAGGCCTTACGTTCAAGTTTGTAATCCATCTTGAGCTAAGCCCAGGCCGAATTCTACCATAGGTACAAAGAGGAGCTGGTACCATTTCTTCAGAAACTATTCCAAATGATAGAAATAGAGGGATTCCTCCCTACTCATTTTATGATGCCAGCATCATCCTGACACCAAAACCTGGCAGAGACACTGCAAAAAATAAATAAATTTTCAGGCCGATAACCCTGATGAACTTAGATGTGAAAATCCTCAATAAAATACTGGCAAACCGAATCTAGCAGCATATCAAAAAGCTTATCCATCACAATCAAGTTGGCTTCATTCCTGGGATGCAAGGCTGGTTCAACATATGCAAATCAATAAACATAATCCATCACATAAACAGAACCAATGACAAAAACCACATGATTATCTCAATAGATGCAGAAAAGGCCTTTGATAAAATTCAACACTGCTTTATGCTAAAAACTCTCAATGAACTAGGTATTGATGGAATGCATCTGAAAATAATAAGAGCTATTTATGACAAAGCCACAGCCAATATCATACTGAATGGGCAAAAACTGGAAAAATTCCCTTTGAAAACTGGCACAAGACAGGGATGCCCTCTCTCACCACTCCTATTCAACATAGTATTGGAAGTTCTGGCAAGGGCAATCAGGCAAGAGAAAGAAATAAAGGGTATTCAGTTCAGAAAAGAGGAATCAAATTGTCTCTGTTTGCAAATTACATGATTATATATTTAGAAAACCCCATTGCCTCAGTTCAAAATCTCCTTAAGCTGATAAGCAACTTGAGCAAAGTCTCAGGATACAAAATCAATATGCAAAAATCACAAACATTCCTACACATGGGTAATAGACAAAAAGAGAGCCAAATCATTAGTGAACCCTCATTCACAATTGCTACAGAGAGAATAAAATATTTAGGAATACCACTTACAAGGGATATGAAGGACGTTTTAAAGGAGAACTACTAACCACTCCTCAAGGAAATGAGAGAGGACACAAACAAATGGAAAAATATTCCATGCTCATGGATAGGAAGAATCAATATTGTGAAAATGGCCATACTGCCCAAAGTGATTTAGAGATTCAATGCTATCTCCATCAAGCTACCACTGACTTTCTTCTCAGAATTAGAAAAAACTACTTTAAATTTCATGTGGAACCAAAAAAGAGCCTGTATAGCCAAGATAATCCTAAGCAAAAAGAACAAAGCTGGAGGCATCATGCTACCTGACTTGAAACTATATTACAAGGCTACAGTAACCAAAACAGCATAGTACCAAAACAGATATATAGACCGAAGGAACTGAACAGAGGCCTCAGAAATAATGCCACACATCTACAACCATCTGATCTTTGACAACCTGAGAAAATCAAACAATGGGGAAAGGATTCCCTATTTAATAAATGGCATTGGTATAACTAGCTAGCCAATGTGTATTGCATTTTTAAGCTCCAGAATTTCTGCTTGATTTTTAGTTGTTTCAATATCTTTGTTAAATTTATCTGATAGAATTCTGAATTTTTTCTCTGTGTTATCTTGAATTTCTTTGAGTTTCCTCAACACAGCTATTTTGAATTGTATCTGACAGGTCACATATCTCTTTTTCTCCAGATTTGGTCCCTTGTGCCTTATTTAGTTCATTTGTTTAGATCATGTTTTCCTGGATGGTGCTGATGCTAGTAGACGTTCTTTAGAGTCTGGACATTGAAGAGCTAGGTATTAATTGTAGTCTTCACGGTCTGGGCTTATTTGTAGTCATTCTTCTTGGAAAGACTTTCCAGTAATTTGAAAAAACTTGGATTTTGATCAGTGTTTTCCTAATGATTAATGATAGTAAGTGTTTTTTTTTTAATATAATTTTTGTTCACACATATGTCTTCTATTGAGAAGTGTCTGTTCATGTCCTTTGCCCATTTTTTAGTGGGCAAGCCCACTCATATTTGAATACACCCACTCATATTTCACATCAGATTTCAGCAAAATGTTGGAAGACTTCTACTAAGAAGTTCTTCCTCTCTATAGCATCATAGATATGTGATTGCATCCAAGAATTTCACAGTTCCTGAAAATGTATTATGATTGTTCCAAATTGGTCATGGTAGCTTTATTCCCTGCATCACAGATTATTCTAGGATAAGTATGTGGTCATATCAGACAATGGCACATATTGGGTATTATGCCATTTTTCTCACCATTAAAAAAATAATAAAGGCACACAAAGAGAAAGTTACCATCCTGATTTGGTCATGCGTGTGTGAAGTAATAATAGGGCAGCCATCTTGCATCCGTGGGTGACCAAGCCAGAGCATGAAAGGCAAAAAGTTAGGATAATATAGAGAATAATAGAACAAATTTGGGTTCTATAAGAACCCAAGTTCCTATAGAACAAGTTTGGGTGGCCATAAGAAAATGCCATAGATGAAGCTGCCTAATTAATTTATTATTATTCATTTTCTCACAGTTCTGGAGGCTGGGAGTCCAAGATCAGGATGTCATCATGACAGGTTCTGGCAAGGATGCTTTTCCTGGCTTGTAGCCCTCTATTAATAACTGTGTCCGCCAGGTGAAGAGACATAGAGCTCTAGTCTCTTTCTCTTCTCAAAAAGACATTAATCCCAACATGGAGACCCTACTTTTATGATCTCATTAGACCTAATTACCTGCCAAAGACCCCAACCCCAAATACCATCACATTCAGGGTTAGAGTTTCAACATATAAATTTGGGGGGGAAACATTCAGTCCATTACAACTCTTCAAGCCACTTTTAGTTAGGCATTTTCTTACAGTCAGCCAAAAGAGTCCTAACATTTCTACCACAGTTCCTTCAATATTTTACACGTAAATTGTGTGAAAAACTATTCACAGCCTTGGTTAATTTACATTTGTTTTTTATAAGTCATCTAAAACTCTTTTAAGAATGAGGGCATGAACAGATGGCCTTGATCCAAGTCCAAACTGACAACACAGAGAGAGTGAGATTATGTCATTGTTCATTTTAGATTTCATAGTTCTACTCAGATTATGTTGTTACAGTTTTTTTTCAGTTCAATTTTTTTTAGTCCTTATTTGACTGAAAATAAATTCACCATTGATTCTCTAGTATTTGCTAAGATACAACTTATCGGTCCTACAATTACCCAGTTGACTATTAGGATCCAAAGGTAGACTATTACCCTGTTGATCTTAGACCTATTTAATCTTTTTTAGATTTATCACTTTTTTTCTTACATTCAAATACACTTGAATTTTGATACAAATTGTTCCAAATATGCAATTTTCCTGTCAGTCACAGATGATCCACAGATGTGATGAATGGGAACTTTTTAAATAAAGTCATTGTAGAAGACAGAGCTTTGTGTTACTCTCTGAGAATTCTGTCTTCAAGATCATAATGGTCCAATCATTCAATTGGTTACAAATTCAAATAACTGAAGAAGAATCTCCATTAGCCTGATTACCTTTAAAGCAGAGATCAGAACTTATTTATTTTTTCCAGGTTTTGGGAATAAGGAACATCTGATTTTTGGCAGGGACGAACAGAATGTTTAATGCATTGGTCCTCACCCCTAATGCTTTTGTCCTCAACTCTGCCTGCCTGTTACCATGCTCAGTAAAGTCTTCATGAAATACCAGTGCCTCACTCCAGTATAACTGAATCAGAACCTGAATTATTAGGCCCAGACACTGATATTTTTAAAGAGCTCTTCAGGTAATTCTATTGTATTGCTATAGTTTCAAACCACTGATTTATTCAATAAATATTGCATGAACCTGGCTCAACCTTTTTTATCATACCCATAAGATAACCATACACTAGATGTACCTTTTGTCGTTTCCCCCCATCATGTGCTGTTTTTACTTATAATACATGTAAATGTGTGCCTTTTCTTTTACATGGTAAGTTGCTTTGGAACACAAACAATGGTTTGTTTCCTGTAACAGTATAGTATCTTCTTTGCAGTAGTTACTCAATACAGGCTTAATTAGAGCAAAAGAAAGGTATCTATGAGCAAGAAGTAGAAGTGATTTGCCCTTCTTGGAAGAGATCACATGGATGCCATAGTTTTAAACTTTAGCTTTTAGTAATAATACACTATTTTTGGAATTTGTTTCCTTGCTGGGTTTTTTTTTTTTTCAGACAGCCCCCTTCTCTTTGCTTGTTTGCTTGTTTTTCTAGCTTCCTGCTAATTTAATGAGTGAGAACAGAGATTAGAGAGATTAGTCAATGTTTTGCAGAGAGATTTTTGAAGATAGAGAATTTCACCATGTGTCTGCCATATGTATGTCTGGTGTTTATACAGTGTGTATTTTGTCTAAGAATAAAGATTATACAACTTATGTGCATCCTTTTTTTCCATGGCAATTGAGAACATTAGTGTAGTTTAAGGGGTAAGAAAGATAAGAAATGGTGTAGGAATGTATCAGAATACTACAGTGACTTAGAGTAGAATAAATCTAGAGTGATTTTTGTTTTTAGTAGTTGAATCATACATGGTTAGTGACCTGCTTGGTTTCTGTGTTTTGTTGTTACTGATCAAAGCATCTTCTGATTATGTTGCTCAGATGCTCTCAGATAGATAACCTGACCACAAAATGTGAAGTAAAGAAACTTCTAGGTCAGGTATGGTGCCTCATGCCTGAAATCTCAGCACTTTGGGAGGTGAAGGTGGGAGGATGGCTTGAAGCCAGGAGTTTGAGACCAGCCTGAGCAACATAGCAAGATCCCATCTATACAAGAATTAAAATAAAAAAAATTGGGGTGTAATTACATCTGCCTGTAGTCACAGCCACTTGGGAGACTGAGGCAGGAGGATTGCTTAATCCCAGGAGTTCAAGGCTGCAGTGAACTATGATCATTCCACTGCACTTCATCCTGGACAACAGAAGAAGACCCTGTCTCTAAAAAGAAAAAGAAAAATTTCTATATTGCAAGACAATTGAAAAGTTTCCTCAATATTACAACCAAATAAGTTATCTACTTAAAAGACTTACAACTTACTTTGGCACTCATTTAAAAATGTGATGTCATCAAGTTTGATTTCTTAAACTTATGGATCAAGAGATTTTCATTTTACCATAAAAGCCCAGAATAATAATGTTGGAAGATACTTTTTTAACCTCTGATTCCTATCCTCCTCATTAATATGAAGAAATTCAACCAGATGAGGTGACTTTTCCGAAGTCATACATCTGCTTAAAAGCAGGGTCAGAATTAACTATGGATATTTAGATTTTCTTTTCATCTACATTATCTGGTCTGCTTTCAGAAAGAGAACAGACTTAAAAAAAAAACACATAAGGCCAAGAGTGGTGGCTCACGCCTGTAATCCCAGCACTTTGGGAGGCTGAGGCGGGCGGATCACCTGAGGTCGGGAGTTTCAGACCAGCCTGACTAACATGGAGAAACCCCATCTCTACTGAAAATACAAAATTAGCTGGGCATGGTGGCACATGCCTGTAATCCCAGCTACTTGGGAGGCTGAGGCAGGAGAATCACTTGAATCCAGGAGGCAGAGGTTTCAGTGAGCCAAGATTGTACCATTGCACTCCAGCCTGAGCAACAAGAGTGAAACATAATGCTCTGTTAATTTATAAAATCCTCTTATGATGTCATATTAAAAATTTCTCTTTTCTGACTTTACCTAGATTTGGCACTTAATTAACTTGTGAGATTGCTGAATATATCCTTCTCCTCAGCACCAAAATGGATATTATACAAATGAAGTCCCTCAGGACTTTGCTTTTTCTATTGCTGGGATTTCTATGCACGTCAATACTGCAATTCTAGTGGTTTCTTGAACAGCATGTTTTAAGATAATAGGTTGAAATTAAAATCATCACAATCTTTTTTGTAACTTTCACTAGGCACAATAAACAGTCAAGCAAATTTTTAAAATATCACTATCAAGATGATTTATGAGCTTTAACCAATCATAGTAAGAAAATTTTTAATTATTCAGTATAAAACATAGGTGCTGGATGAAATTTTCATGCCTATCCCAAATGATATATATAAAAGAGTAAAAGATCTTATCTGAGTGGAGACTATTATTCTTGGAGGCAGCATGTTGCAAGGGAGAGACCGAGAAATTTGAAGTCAGATTGAACTTTGAGAATCAAACCTTGATACAGCCACTCCAATTATATGCCATTGTGGTAGTTGCTTGACTTTTCTATGTTTCACTTTCTTCATGTGTAAATTGAGGAAAACAGGACCAGAATTCTTTTTAATGTTAAAGGAACATATGAAAAGGTACTATGAATATAGAAATTACTTAATAAATGTTTCCTGAATTTATAGAGTCATATTGACCATAACCAATTCCCAGGAAAACAGCTAACATCAAGTTCTGCTAAGATTCTGTGTAGGTTCTGTGAATGCCTTACTATGTTCAGTATACCCAGGATCAATTTTCTCAACAAAATAATGACTTATTCTTGCCTCATAAAATTAGTCAAATTGTCTAATTTCAACTTACACATTTCTCATAAATAATAGCTTTTCTTAATCTGCAAAGAATAACATTATAACTCCACAAAAGCCACCCAAATAATTACATGTAAATCTTCTAAAATGGTTGTGACTATTGACTCCTTCTGGGGACAAAATAAGAAAAAGGACATTAGTATGAATGGGCAAAATGAGGATTCAGGGAAAGAATGCATGCATCAATTGGCTTTACTATCTGGGGCACATGGTATACAAAGAATGAATAATGTGATATTACTACCATTGTAAATGGTTCATAATCTATAGTCATGTCATGGCAGATATCTTAGATTGCCATGCTTGCTTTAAGTCAAGGTCGGTTCCCTGTGTGTTCCACCTACTTGATGTGTTCTGCTGTTAGCATCTTGGCAGATGGAAATTGAGGAAATGTTAGTTCTGTGGAGCTTACAGATAGGATTCTTGCCAGGACAAGCTTCTGTGACTGAAAAGAGGCAGGAGAATGATTAGCAAGTGCTCTCCAAGATCTAGTTCCCTTTCCATAAAACTAGGCTGATTCCAAATGTATTCTTTCTGTGTAAGAAATAGAAAATAAAACGTCTTAAGAATTAATGACATTTTCACAGTGATGCCTGACTAAATAAATACGCTCAGTAACTATGATACAGTTACTTGAAGATTGACTGAGGCAGAACGCCTACATTTCCTAAATTATTGGCTTAGTATGTAAGAGAATATAGGAAGTCAGAACTCTGGGAAAGTCAAGCCATGAACAAATTTTTCAGTTATTGTACGCAGTAGATGAAACCCTCAGCTCCCCTGTCTGCTTTCAGTTTTTTGGCTATGATGAATAAAATAAATGATTATTACTAAATCAGTCACATGCCAAAAATTTATGTTTCTAGTCAAGAACAAGTGATAAGAACCAGGATTACCCTCATGCCTTAAACAACAAAAAAAGAACAAAAATATATGAAATGACAATTTCCCACTGGAAAAGTTTCCAGGCCAAGGTAAGAGAGGGAAAATCCAGATAGTGCCTGGGAGAATTCCTGAATTGCAAAGACAGAATCTGCAAGTCTGGCACAACCAAAGAAACTAGAATCCAAAGAACAGAGTACTGGGCAGGAGAAAATTAGATAGACACAAAATCCCAGAGAGCTAAAGAGCATTCCTAAGTATTTGGTATAGTAATAATTAGTATAGTACTAATGAAAACAGGTTTTACAGTTAACTACTGAAGTCTGAGGAAAGACCTACATAAAATGATTAGAAATAACAGTTCCTGGCATTCACAAAGAGCTTGCAGTAGTTCCTGTTGCCTGTTTCAACAGCCAGATTGGAAAACTCCATAATTCACAAGGTGTTAAGAATACACAAAAGGGTCTACATTCAGCGCTGGAGCATGATTAACCTGTTGTTGATACAGTTTGGCTGTGTCCCCACCCAAATCTCATCTTGAATTGTAGCCCCCATAATCCCCATGTGTCATGGGAGGGACCCAGTGGGAGGTAATTGAATCATAGGGGTCAGTTTTTCTTGGGCTGTTCTTGTGATAGTGACTAAGTCTCATGAAATCTGATGGTTTTATAAAGGGCAGTTCCCCTGCACATGCTCTCTTGCCTGCCACCATGTAAGACATGCCTTTGCTCCTCTTTCACCATCTGCCATGACTATGAAGCACCCCCAGCCATGTGGAACTGTGAATCCATTAAACTTCTTTTTCTTTATAAGTTACCCAGTCTCGGGTATGTCTTCAGAGCAGTATGAAAATGGACTAATAGAGTCGAACATTGCTGTCATCTAGTCTTATCAGTTTTAAAATCAACAAAGAAAGGATCACACTGATTCCAAGTAAAGTGAATGCATTTTAGAGTGAAGTGTACGAATATTTGTAGGAATACAAATATATTTAGGACGTTAAATATGCAATATCTGAATTCCAATAAGAAATTGACAGGCCTGGAGGCAGTTGGCAAGATGGTCGAAAAGGAACAACTCTGGTCTGCAGTTCCCAGTAAGATCAACACAGAAGGTGGGTGATTTCTGCATATCCAACTGAGGTACCTGGCTCATCTTACTGGGACTGATTGGACAGTGGGTGCAGCCCACGAGGCTGAACAGAAGCAGGGTGGGGGTGTCACCTCACCCAGGAAGAATAAGGGGTTGAGGAACTCCCTCCCCTAGCCAAGGGAAACCGGGAGGGACTGTGCCATGAGAAATGGTGCATTCTAGCCCAGATACTATGCTTTTCCCATAGTTTCCACAATCCACAGACCAGGAGATACCCTCTGGTGCCTATGCCACCAGGACCCTGGGTTTTAAGCACAAAACTGGGCGGCCATTTGGGCAGACACTGAACTAGCTGTAGGAGTTTCTTGCCATACCCCAGTGGCACCTGGAACACCAGTGAGACAGAACCATTCATTCCCCTGAAAGGGGGTTGAAGCCAGGGAGCCAAGTGGTCTAGCTCAGTGGATACCACTCCCATGGAGTCCAGCAAGTTAAGATCCACTGGCTTGAAATTCTTGCTGTGAGCATGGCAGTATGAAGTTGACCTGGGATGCTCCAGCTTGGTGTGGCGAGGGGCGTCCACCATTACTGAGGCTTGAGTAAGTGTTTTCCCCTCACAGCATAAACAAAGCCACAGGGAAGTTCAAATTGGGCAGAGCCCACCACAGCTTGGCAAAGCCGCTGTAGCCAGACTGCCTCTCTAGATTCCTCCTCTCTGGGCAGAGCATCTCTGAAAGAAAGTCAGCAGTCCCAGTCAGGGGATTATAGATAAAACTCCCATCTCCCTGGGACAGAGCACCTGGGGGAAGGGGCAGCTGTGGGCACAGCTTCCGCAGACTTAAGCGTTCCTGCCTGCCAGCTCTTAAGAGAGTAGCGAATCTCCCAGCACAGTGCTCAAATTCTGCTAAGGGACAGACTACCTCCTTAAGTGAATCCCTGACCCCTGTGCCTCCTGACTGGGAGACATCTCACAGCAGGGGTCAGTAGATACCTCATACAGGAGAGCTCCGGCTGGCAATTGGCAGGTGCCCTTCTGGGACAAAGCTTCCAGAGGAAAGAACAGGCAGCAATCTTTGTTGTTTTGCAGCCTCCACTGGTGAAACTCAGGCAAACAGTCTGGAGTGGACCTCCAGCAAACTCCAGCAGACCTGCAGCAGAGGGGCCTGACTGTTACAAGGAAAACTAACAAACAGAAAGGAATAGTAACAACATCAAACAAAAGGACGTCCACACAGAACCCCATCTGAAGGTCACCAGCATCAAAGACCAAAGGTAGATAAATCCATGAAGATAGAGAGAAACCAGCACAAACAGGCTGAAAATTGCAAAAACCATAACATCTCTTCTCCTCCAAAGGACCACAACTCCTTGCCAGCAAGAGAACAAAACTAGATGGAGAATGAGTTTGAGGAATTGACAGAAGTAGGCTTCAGAAAGTAGGTAATAATAAACTCCTCTGAAATAAAGGAGCATGTTCTAACCCAACGCAAGGAAGCTAAGAACCTTGAAGAAAGTTTAGATGAATTACTAATGAGAATAACCAGTTTAGGGAAGAACATAAATGAACTGATGGAGCTGAAAAACAGCATGAGAACTTCGTGAAGCATACACAAGTATCAATAGCTGAATTGATCAAGTGGAAGAAAGGATATCAGAGATTGAAGATCAACTTAATGAAATAAAGCATGAAGACAAGATTAGAGAAAAAGGAATGAAAAGGAAGAACAAAGCCTCCAAGAAATATGGGACTTGTGAAAAGACCAAACCTATATTTGGCTGGTGTAACTGAAAGTGATGGGGAGAATGGAACCAAGTTGAAAAACACTCTTCAGGATATTATCCAGTAGAACTTCCCCAACCTAGCAAGATAGACCAACATTTAAATTCAGGAAATACAGAGAATGCCACAAGAGAACACCCCTCAAGAAGGGCAAACCCAAGACACATAATCATCAGATTCACCAAGGTTGAAATGAAGGAAAAAAATGTTAAGGGCAGCGAGAGAGAAAGGTCAGGTTACCCACAAAGGGAAGCCCATTAGACTAACAGTGGATCTCTCTGCAGAAACCCTACAAGCCAGAAGACAGTGGGGACCAATATTCAACATCCTTAAAGAGAAGAATTTTCAATCCAGAATTTCATGTCCAGCCAAATTAAGCTTCATAAGTGAAGGAGAAATAAAATCCTTTACAGACAAGCAAAGGCTGAGAGATTTTGTCACCACCAGGCCTGCCTTACAAGAGCTTCTGAAAGAAGCTTCCTAATCGTGGAAAGGAACAACCAGTACCAGCCACTGCAAAAACACACCAAATTGTAGAGACCATTGACGCTATGAAGAAACTGCATCAACTAATGGGCAAAATAAACAGCTAGCATCATAATGACAGGATCAAATTCACACATAATAATATTAACCTTTAATATAAATGGGCTAAATGCCCCAGTTAAAAGACACAGACTGGCAAACTGGATAAAGAGGAAGGACCCATCAGCATGCTGTATTCAGGAGACCCATCTCACGTGCAAAGACGCACAAAAGCTCAAAATAAAGGGATGGAGGAATATTTACCAAGCAAATAGAAGGCAAAAAAAAAAAAAAAAAAAAAAAAAAAAAACAGCAGAGGTGGCAATCCTATTCTCTGCAAAAACAGACTTTAAACCAACAAAGATCAAAAGAGACAAGGGCATTACATAATGGTAAAGGGATCAAGGCAACAAGAAGAGCTAACTATCCTAAATATATATGCACCCAATACAGGAGCACCCAGATTCATAAAGCAAGTTCTTAGAGACCTATAAAGAGACTTAGACTCCCACACAATAATAGTGGGAGACTTTAACACCCTGCTCTCAATATTAGACAGATCAAGACAGAAAATTAACAAGGATATTCGAGATTTAAACTCACCTCTGGACCAAGTGGACCTAATAGGCATCTAGAGAACTCTCCACCCCAAATCAACAGAATATACATGCTTCTCAGCATCACATCACACTTATTCTAAAATTGACCATATAGTTGGAAGTAAAACACTCCTCAGCAAATGCAAAACAATGGAAATCTAACAGTCTCTCAGACCGCAGTGCAATCAAATTAAAACTTAGGATTAAGAAACTCACTCAAAACCAAACAATTACATGGAAACTGAACAACCTGCTCCTGAATGACTACTGGGTAAATAACCAAATTAAGGCAGGAATGAATAAGTTATTTGAAACCAATGAGAACAAAGAAACCATATACCAGAATCTCTGGGACACAGCTAGAGCAGTTATTATAGGTAGATTTATAGCACTAAATGTCCACAAGGGAAAGTAGGAAAAATCTAAAATCAACATCCTAACATCACAATTAAAAGAACTAGACAAGCAAGAGCAAACAAATTCAAAAGCTAGCAGAAGACAAGAAATAACTAAGATCAGAGCTGAACTGAAAGAGTTAGAGATATGAAAAATGCTTCAAAATATCAATGAATCCAGGAGATTGTTTTTTGAAAAGGTCAACAAAATAGATAGACTGCTAGTAGACTAACAAAGAAGAAAAGAGAGAAGAATAAAATAGACTCAATACAAAGTGATAAAGGGGATATCACCACTGATCCCACAGAAATACAAACTACCATCAGAGAATACTATAAGCACCTCAATGCAAATAAACTAGAAAATCTAGAATAAACGGATTAATTCCTGGACAAATACGCCCTACCGAGTCTAAACCAGGAAGATGTTGAATCCCTGAATAGAACGATAACAAGTTTTGAAATTGAGGCAGTAATTAATAGCCTACCAACCAGAAAAAGTCCAGGACCATAGGAATTCACAGCCAAATTCTACCAGAGGTACAAAAAGGAGCTGGTACCATTCCTTCTGAAATGATTTCAAACAATAGAAAAAGAGAGACTCCTCCATACCAAAACCTGGCAGACACTACAAAAAAATTTCAGGACAATATCCATGATGAACATTGATGTAAAAATCCTCAACAAAATACTGGCAAACTGAATCCAGCAGCACATCAAAAAGCTTATCCACCACCATCAAGTTGGCTTCATCCCTGGGATGCAAGGCTGGTACAACATATACAAATAAATAAATGTAATCCATCACATAAAAAGAACCAATGACAAAAACCGCATGATTATCTCAATAGATGCAGAAAAGTTCTTCGACAAAATTCAACAGCCCTTCATGCTAAAAACTCCCAATAAAGTAGGTATTGATGGAATGTATCTCAAAATAGTAAGAGCTGTTTATGTCAAACCCATAGCCAACATCATATTGAATGGGCAAAAACTGGAAGCATTCCCTTTGAAAACCAGCACAAGACAAGGATGCCCTCTCTTACCACTCCTATTCAACATAGTAATGGAAGTTCTGGCCAGGGCAATCAGGCAAGATAAAGAAATAAAGGGTATTCGAATAGGAAGAGAGAAAGACAAATTGTCTCTGTTTGCAGATAACGTGATTGTATATTTAGAAATCCCCATTGTCTCAGCCAAAAATCTTCTTAAGCTCAGAAGCAACTTCAGCAAAGTCTCAGGATACAAAATCAATGTGCAAAAATCACAAGCATTCCTATACACCAATAACAGACAAACAGAGAGCCAAATCATGAGAGAACCCCCATTCACAATTGCTACAAAGTGAATAAAATACTTAGGAATACAACTTACAAGGGATGTGAAGGACCTCTTCAAGGAGAACTACAAACCACTGCCCAAGGAAATAAAAGAGGACATAAACAAAGGAAAAAATTCCATGCTCATGGATAAGAAGAATCGATATTGTGAAAATGGCAATAGTGCCCAAAGTAATTTATAGACTCAATGCTATCCCCACCAAGCAACCATTGACTTTCTTCACAGAATAAGAAAAAAACTACTTTAAATTTCATGTGGAATCAAAAAAGAGCCCACATAGCCAAGACAATCCTCAGGAAAAAAAAAAAAAAAAAAGACACATGGGATCTAATTAAACTAAAGAGCTTCTGCACAGCAAAGGAAGCTATCATCAGAATGAACAGGCAACCTGCAGAATGGGAGAAATTTTTTGCAATCTATCCATCTGACAAAGCGCTAATATCCAGAATCTACAAGGACCTTAAACAAATTTACAAGAAAAAAACAAACAGCCCCATCAAAAAGTGGGTGAAGGATATGAACAGACACTTCTCAGAAGAAGACATTTATGCAGCCAACAAACATATGAAAAAAAGCTCATCATCACTGGACATTAGAGAATTGCAAATCAGAACCACAATGAGATACCATCTCACACCAGTTAAAATGATGATCATTAAAAGGTCAGGAAGCAACAGATGCTGGAGAGGATTTGGAGAAATAGGAATGCTTTTACACTGTTGGTGGGAGTGTAAATTAGTTCAACCATTTTGGAAGACAGTGTGGCAATTCCTCAAGGATCTAGAACCAGAACCACCATTTGACCCAACAATCCCATTATTGGGTATATACCCAAAGATTTATAAATCATGCTGTTATAAAGACACATACACACATATGTTTACTGCACCACTGTTCACAAGAGCAAAGACTTGGAACCAACCCAAATGCTCACCAATGATAGGCTGGATAAAGAAATGTGGCACATATATTCCAGGAATACTACGAAGTCATAAAAAGGAGGAGTTTATGTCCTTTGCAGGGATATGGATGAAGCTGGAAACCATCATTCTCAGCAAACTAACACAAGAACAGAAAACCAAACACCACATGTTCTCACTCATAAGTGGGAGTTGAACGATGAGAACTTAAGGACACAGGGTGGGGAACATTACGTGCCAGGGCCTGTTGGGAGTTGGGGAGCTGGGGGAGGGGTAGTATTAGGAGAAATACCTAATGTAGATGATGGGTTGATGTGTGCAGCAAACCACCATGGCACGTGTATGCCTATGTAACAAACCTGCACATTCTGCACATGAACCTCAGAACTTAAAATACATATATTTTTTAAATTGTCAGGCTTGAAAAGAAGCAGAAAAGTATAAACCATGTTGAGAGAAAAAACATCAAAACAAACCCAGAACACACACAAGTGTTAGACTTAGAAAATAATATTAAAACAGTTATGATAATTGTATTTCATATGTACACAAAGTTAAGTAGAGTTATAGAAGTCACAATAAACACCCATATCAAATTTCTAGATAGAAAATATTAATATATGAAATGAAAAATAGACAAAATGGGATTCATGGCTGATTTGACATTAGAGAAGAAAATATTAGTAAACAAAAACACAGAAATAGAAATTATCAAAATTGAAACATGAAGGGAAAAGAGAATAATAATTAAAAACAAAAAACACAGAGAATCAGTTAGCTGAAAACAATTTCAAGTAGCCTAATATAACTATAATAGAAATCTCCCAAGGAGAGAACAAGTGGGTGAATAGGCAAGGAAAAATTAAAAAAAAAAAAATGAAAGTGTTTAAATTCTTATGAAGATTATAGACCCACAAATCCAAGAGGCACAATGAATGTCAAGCACAAGAAATATGAATAAAACCACACCAGATAGATCATATTCAAGTAACACAAAACCAATGACAAAAAGAAAATTGGCCGGGTGTGGTGGCTCACGCCTGTAACCCCAACACTTTGGGAGGCCAAGGTGAGTAGATCACTTGAGGTCAGAACTTGGAGACCAGCCTGGCCAAAATGGTGAAACCATGTCTCTACTAAAGAAATTAAAAAATAAAAAAGACAGGCATGGTGGTGAACAGCTGTAATCTCAGCTACTCAGGAATCTCAGCTACTCTGTAATCTCAGAGACACAAGAATTGCTTAAACCTGGGAGGCGGAGATTGCAGTGACCTGAGATTGCACCACTGCACTCCAGCCTTGACGACAGAGTGAGACTCCATGTCAAAGAAAAAAAAAAGAGAGAGAGAAATTTAAAAGGATTCAGTGTGGGAAAAAGACGTTACATACAGAGTAACAAACATAAATGTTATTGCAAATTTCTTATTGGAAATAGTGTGAGATGATAGTGAAACAGTGCTCTTTAAAGTATAGAAAGAAATTCTTCAACCGAGAATTCTATGCCCTGAATAATTTTGTTTTCTTTCAAAAACAATGGAAAAAAATATTTTTTAGACATACAGAAGCTGAAAGAAGTCACCACAAGCAGACTACTACTGTGAAATAGTTTTTTGAAAGTGGAATTTATAGGATTTCTAGATTGTTACTGTATTACTCTTCTTTCAAGTGATATTACAACATTTTACCTATAGTATGAGAACCTAAAAACTGCACACTTCCATTTCTCCCTTTTGACTTTTGCAATATTTTTTTTTTGTGTGTGTGTGTGTGTATATACACACACACACTGTGGGCATAAGGAAAATGATAGGCAACAGAAATATGAAATTTATACAGAGGAATGAAGAATGGTGGAAATGCTAAGTATGTGAATTAATATAAAATATTTTATTATTATTTAAATACCTTTAAAACAAAATAACGATATAATGTGTAGTTTATAATTTATGTAGAATTAAGATATACAGCCACAATATTGCAAAAGTCAACAGAGGAGAAATGAAAGTATGCAGCTGTGAGATTCTTATACCATAGGTAAAATGTTGTAATATCACTTATAGGAGGAACATAACACATTAACAATGTGGAAACCCTACAAATTCCACTAAAATAATAAATATTATGTAGATAGCTTCTAAGCCAACAATAGAGATAAAATAAAAATTTTAAATCCAATTAATGTAAAAGTAGACAGACAAAAGCAGGAAAAGGGAGCAAAAAACAGATGAGATAAATAGAAAACAAATAGCAAGATATCAGATTTATTTTTATTTTTTACTTTTTTCAAAATGAAAATATTAACTTTATTTTTTCTGAGAAATACAACAGAACTCAGAGTTCATACATTATAATATTCCAGTATCTGGGAAGCAATGCCATTTTACTCAGCATTTTATATTGTCACTTACATCATGAAGGATAGTTTTAAATACACACCTGCCATATGACACAGTGTTTCCACCATGTTCTGTCCAAGGGAAATGATAATATACATATACCTAAAGATCTTTTCTAAAAATATTCCAAAAACTGGACAAAAAACTATCAATTGATGAAGAGACAAAGATATTTTGGTGTATCTATGTATAAGAATACTGTTTATCAATAAAAAAGCTACTGATGAACACAGCAGCATGATAAATCTGAGTGGCATAAAAGGCAGTAAAAAAAGATATACAAAAACTCACACTGTACCAATTCATTAATATAAAATGATAGAAAATGCTAATATATTGGTAGTGACAGAAAGTAGACTATCATCGGTTGCCTGGCAGTGTGAAGGGAATGATGGATTAAAAAGGAATAACAGGAAATTTCTGGCTGAAGGAAATACTCTGTGTATTGATTGTGTATTCTCTTCCTAGATGTATGCATCTGTCACATTTCAGAAATTTTACTCTTTAAATATGTTCACCATTTTGCACATAAAGTATAACTACCAACAAAATGCTTAAAAAGACATTGTATGATTATTTTTAAATGTTATATTGTCAATTTTCTGAATGTTCATCCTTGAATGCTTTTAGCTATTGCTTTCTATGATGTTGCATTTAATTTATTTTAATTTTTTGGCCAGTGTCTTTAAAATATATTTTTTAATATCACCAATATTTTATTTTATTTTATTTTTCTTTGTTGGTAATTTCTTTTTTTAATTTTTATTTTATTTATTTTTTATTATTATACTTTAAGTTCTAGGGTACATGTGCATAACGTGCAGGTTTGTTACATATGTATACTTGTGCCATGTTGGTGTGCTGCACCCATCAATCGTCAGCACCCATCAACTCGTCATTTACATCAGGTATAACTCCCAATGCAATCACTCCTGCCTCCCCGCCACCATGATAGGTCCCGGTGTGTGATGTTCCCCTTCCCGAGTCCAAGTGATTTCATTGTTCAGTTCCCACCTATGAGTGAGAACATGCGGTGTTTGGTTTTCTGTCCTTGCGATAGTTTGCTGAGAATGATGGTTTCCAGCTGCATCCACGACCCTACAAAGGACACAAACTCATCCTTTTTTATGGCTGCATAGTATTCCATGGTGTATATATGCCACATTTTGTTAATCCAGTCTGTCACTGATGGACATTTGGGTTGATTCCAAGTCTTTGCTATTGTGAATAGCACCGCAATAAACATGTGTGCATGTGTCTTTATAGCAGCATGATTTATAATCCTTTGGGTATATACCCAGTAATGGGATGGCTGGGTCATATGGTACTTCTAGTTCTAGATCCTTGAGGAATCGCCATACTGTTTTCCATAATGGTTGAACTAGTTTACAATCCCACCAACAGTGTAAAAGTGTTCCTATTTCTCCACATCCTCTCCAGCACCTGTTGTTTCCAGACTTTTTAATGATTGCCATTCTAACTGGTGTGAGATGGTATCTCATTGTGGTTTTCATTTGCATTTCTCTGATGGCTAGTGACAATGAGCATTTTTTCATGTGTCTGTTGGTTGTATGAATGTCTTCTTTTGAGAACTGTCTGTTCATATTCTTTGCCCACTTTTCGATGGGGTTGTTTGTTTTTTTCTTGTAAATTTGTTTGAGTTCTTTGTAGGTTCTGGATATTAGCCCTTTGTCAGATGAGTAGATTGCAAAAATTTTCTCCCATTCTGTCGGTTGCCTGTTCACTCTGATGGTAGTTTCTTTTGCTGTGCAGAAGCTCTTTTGTTTAATGAGATCCCATTTGTCAATTTTGGCTTTTGTTGCCGTTGCTTTTGGTGTTTTAGACATGAAGTCCTTGCCCATGCCTATGTCTTGAATGGTATTACCTAGGTTTTCTTCTAGGGTTTTTATGGTATTAGGTCTAACATTTAAGTCTCTAATCCATCTTGAATTAATTTTCGTATAAGGAGTAAGGAAAGGATCCAGTTTCAGCTTTTTACTTATGGCTAGCCAATTTTCCCAGCACCATTTATTAAATAGGGAATCCTTTCCCCATTTCTTGTTTTTCTCAGGTTTGTCAAAGATCAGATGGCTGTAGATGTGTGGTATTATTTCTGAGGACTCTGTTCTGTTCCATTGGTTTATATCTCTGTTTTGGTACCAGTACCATGCTGTTTTGATTACTGTAGCCTTGTAGTATAGTTTGAAGTCAGGTAGCGTGATGCCTCCAGCTTTGTTCTATTGACTTAGGATTGTCTTGGCAATGCGGGCTCTTTTTTGGTTCCATATGAACTTTAAGGCCGTTTTTTCCAATTCTGTGAAGAAACTCATTGGTAGCTTGATGGAGATGGCATTGAATCTATAAATTACCTTGGGCAGTATGGCCATTTTCACGATATTGATTCTTCCTATCCATGAGCATGGTATGTTCTTCCATTTGTTTGTGTCCTCTTTTATTTCACTGAGCAGTGGTTTGTAGTTCTCCTTGAAGAGGTCCTTTACATCCCTAGTAAGTTGGATTCTTAGGTATTTCATTCTCTTTGAAGCAATTGTGAATGGAAGTTCATTCATGATTTGGCTCTCTGTTTGTCTGTTACTGGTGTATAAGAATGCTTGTGATTTTTGCACATTAATTTTGTATCCTGAGACTTTGCTGAAGTTTCTTATCAGCTTAAGGAGATTTTGGACTGAGACAATGGGGTTTTCTAAATATACAATCATGTTGTCTACAAACAGGGACAATTTGACTTCTTCTTTTCCTATCTGAATACCCTTTATTTCTTTCTGTTGCCTGATTGCCCTAGCCAGAACTTCCAACTCTATGTTGAATAGGAGTGGTGAGAGAGGGCATCCCTGTCTTGTGCCAGTTTTCAAAGGGAATTTTTCCAGTTTTTGCCCATTCAGTATGATATTGGCTGTGGCTTTGTCATAAATAGCTCTTATTATTTTGAGATATGTTCCATCAATACCGAATTTATTGAGCGTTTTTAGCATGAAGGGCTGTTGAATTTTTTCAAAGGTCTTTTCTGCATCTATTGAGATAATCATGTGGTTTTTGTCTTTGGTTCTGTTTATATGCTGGATTACGTTTATTGATTTGCGTATGTTGAACCAGCCTTGCATCCCAGGGATGAAGCACACTTGGTCATGGTGGATAAGCTTTTTGATGTGCTGCTGGATCCGGTTTGCCAGTATTTTATTGAGGATATTTGCATCAATGTTCATCAGGGATATTGGTCTAAAATTTTCTTTCTTTGTTGTGTCTCTGCCAGGCTTTGGTATCAGGATAATGTTGGCCTCATAAAATGAGTTAGGGAGGATTCCCTCTTTTTCTATTGATTGGAATAGTTTCAGAAGGAATGGTACCAGCTCCTCCTTGTACCTGTAGAATTCAGTTGTGAATCCATCTGGTCCTGGATTTTTTTGGTTGGTAGGCTATTAATTATCGCCTCGATTTCAGAGCTTGCTATTGGTCTATTCAGGGATTCAACTTCTTCCTGATTTAGTCTTGGGAGAGTGTATGTGTCCAGGAAATTTTGCATTTCTTCTAGGTTTTCTAGTTTATTTGCGTAGAGGTGTTTATAGTACTCTCTGATGGTAGTTTGTATTTCTGTGGGGTCGGTGGTGATATCCCCTTTATCATTTTTTATTGCATCTATTTGATTCTTCTCTTTTTTCTTCTTTATTAGTCTTGCTAGTGGTCTATCAATTTTGTTGATCTTTTCAAAAAACAAACTCCTGTATTCATTGATTTTTTGGAGGGTTTTTTGTGTCTCTATCTCCTTCAGTTCTGCTCTGATCTTAGTTATTTCTTGCCTTCTGCTAGCTTTTGAATGTGTTTGTTCTTGCTTCTCTAGTTCTTTTAATTGTGATGTTAGAGTGTCAATTTTAGATCTTTCCAGCTTTCTCTTGTGGGCATTTAGTGCTATAAATTTCCCTCTACACACTGCTTTAAATGTGTCCCAGAGATTCTGGTATGTTGTGTCTTTGTTCTCATTGGTTTCAAAGAACATCTTTATTTCTGCCTTCATTTCATTATGTACCCAGTAGTCATTCAGGAGCAAATTATTCAGTTTCCATGTAGTTGAGTGGTTTTGATTAAGTTTCTTAGTCCTGAGTTCTAGTTTGATTGCACTGTGGTCTGAGAGACAGTTTGTTATAATTTCTGTTCTTGTACATTTGCTGAGGAGTGCTTTACTTCCATTTATGTGGTCAATTTTGGAATAAGTGTGATGTGGTGCTGAGAAGAATGTATATTCTGTTGATTTGGGGTGGAGAGTTCTATAGATGTCTATTAGGTCTCCTTGCTGCAGAGATGAGTTCAATTTCTGGATATGCTTGATAACTTTCTGTCTTGTTGATCTGTCTAATGTTGACAGTGGGGTGTTGAAGTCTCCCATTATTATTGTATGGGAGTCTAAGTCTCTTTGTAAGTCTCTAAGGATTTGCTTTATGAATCTGGGTGCTCCTGTATTGGGTGCATATATATTTAGGATAGTTAGCTCTTCCTGTTGAATTGATCGCTTTACCATTATGTAATGGCCTTCTTTGTCTCTTTTGATCTTTGTTGGTTTAAAGTCTGTTTTATCAGAGACTAGTATTGCAACCCCTGCTTTTTTTTGTTCCCCATTTGCTTGGTAGATCTTCCTCCATCCCTTTATTTTGAGCCTATGTATGTCTCTGCATGTGAAATGGGTCTCCTGAATACAGCAAACTGATGGGTCTTGATTCTTTATCCAGTTTGCCAGTCTGTGTCTAATTGGACCATTTAGTCCATTTACATTTAAGATTAATATTGTTATGTGTGAACTTGATCCTGCCATTATGATATTAGCTGGTTATTTTGCTTGTTAGTTGATGCAGTTTCTTCCTAGCCTCGATGGTCTTTACATTTTGGCATGTCTTTGCAATGGCTGGTAGCGGCTGTTCCTTTCCATCTTTAGTGCTTCCTTCAGGGTCTCTTGTAAGGCAGGCCTGGTGGTGACAAAATCTCTAAGCATTTGCTTATCTGTAAAGGATTTTATTTCTCCTTCATTTATGAAACTTAGTTTGGCTGGATATGAAATTCTGAGTTGAAAATTCTTTTCTTTAAGAATGTTGAATATTGGCCCCCACTCTCTCTTGGCTTGTAGAGTTTCTGCCGAGAGATCTGCTGTTAGTCTGATGGGCTTCCCTTTGTGGGTAACCCGACCTTTCTCTCTGGCTGCCCTTAAGATTTTTTCCTTCATTTCAACTTTGGTGAATCTGGCATTTGTGTGTCTTGGAGTTGCTCTTCTCGAGGAGTATCTTTGTGGTGTTCTCTGTATTTTCTGAATTTGAATGTTGGCCTGCCCTACTAGGTTGGGGAAGTTCTCCTGGATGATATCCTGAAGAGTGTTTTCCAACTTGGTTCCATTTTCCCCCTCATTTTCAGGCACCCCAATCAGACGTAGATTTGGTCTTTTTACATAATCCCATCCTTCTCGCAGGCTTTGTTCATTTCTTTTTCCTCTTTTTTCTTTAGATTTCTCTTCTCGCTTCATTTTATTGATTTGATCCTCCATTGCTGATACTCTTTCTTCCAGTTGATCGAGTCGGTTACTGAAGCTTGTGCATTTGTCAAGTATTTCTCGTGTCATGGTTTTCATCTCTGTCAGTTCGTTTATGGCCTTCTCTGCATTAATTATTCCAGTTATGAATTATTCCACTCTTTTTTCAAGATTTTTAGTTTCTTTGCGCTGGGTACATAATTCCTCCTTTAGCTCTGAGAAGTTGGATGGACTGAAGCCTTCTTCTCTCATCTCATCAAAGTCATTCTCTGTCCAGCTTTGATCCATTGCTGGCGATGAGCTGCGTTCCTTTGGAGGGGGAGATGCACTCTTATTTTTTGAATTTCCAGCTTTTCTGCCCTGCTATTTCCCCATCTTTGCAGTTTTATCTGTCTCTGGTCTTTGATGATGGTGACATACTGTTGGGGTTTTGGTGTGGGTGTTCTTCCTGTTCATTAGTTTTCCTTCTAACAGTCAGGACCCTCAGCTGTATGTCTGTTGGAGATTGCTTGAGGTCCACTCCAGACCCTGTTTGCCTGGGTATCAGCAGCAGAGGCTGCAGAAGATGGAATATTGCTGAACAGTGAGTGTACCTGTCTGATTCTTGCTTTGGAAGCTTCCTCTCAGGGGTGTACTCCACCGTGTGAGGTGTGGGGTGTCAGTCTGCCCCTAGTGGGAGATGTCTCCCAGTTAGGCTACTCAGGGGTCAGGGACCCACTTGAGCAGGCAGTCTGTCCGTTCTCAGATCTCAACCTTGTGTTGGGAGATCCACTGCTGTCTTCAAAGCTGTCAGACAGAGTCGTTTGCATCTGAGAGGTTTCTGCTGCTTTTGTTGTTGTTGTTGTTGTTTAGCTGTGCCCTGTCCCAAGAGGTGGAGTCTACAGAGATAAGCAGGCCTCCTTGAGCTGCTGTGAGATCCACCCAGTTTGTGCTTCCCAGCAGCTTTGTTTACCTACTTAAGCCTCAGCAATGGCGGGCTCCCCTCCCCCAGCCTCGCTACTGCCTTGCCTTTAGATCGCAGACTGCTGTGCTAGCAATGAGGGAGGCTCTGTGGTTGTGGAACCCTCCTGGCCAGGTGTGGGATATAATCTCCTGGTGTGCCTGTTTGATAAGACCCTTGGTAAAGCACAGTATTGGGGTGGGAGTTACCCGATTTTCCAGGTGTTGTGTGTCTCAGTTCCCCTGGCTAGGAAAAGGGATTCCCTTCCCCCTTGTGCTTCCCAGGTGAGGCGATGCCTCGTCCTGCTTCAGCTCTCGCTGGTCAGGCTGCAGCAGCTGACCAGCACCGATTGTCTGGCACTCCCTAGTGAGATGAACCCAGTGCCTCAGTTGATATGCAGAAATCACCTATTTTCTGTGTCGCTTGCGCTGGGAGCTGGAGACTGGAGCTGTTACTATTTGGTCATCTTGTTCTGCCCCCACAAGATATCAGATTTAACTCACCTATATAATTAATCACATTAAATATAAATGGCCTGTATCACATTAAATATAAATGGTCTAAATACCCAAATTAAAAGGCAAAGAATGTTAATATGGATGGAAAAAAAATGCAAGACTGAATTATTTTCTGTCTAGGAGAAATGCAATTTAAATGTAAAAATATAAATAGCATAAAAGTAAAGGATACAGAAATATATACTATCTTAATACTAACTAAAGTGGAGTGGCTATATTAATATCAAGCAAAGCAGATATCGGAGCCCAGAATATTACCAGAAACAAAGAATGTATATCATAATGTTGAAAGAGTCAATTCATTAAGATGACATAATATTACTAAATGTTTATAAATCTAGAGGCTGAGCTATGAAACAAGTAAAGCAAAAACTGATACAACTACAGGGAGAAACATTAAAAAATATCACAGCTATAGTGGGAGATTTTAGTACCTGTTACTTGATAATGTATAAACAAGTAGACAAATAATTAACTACAAATGTATATTTGGACAGCCCCATATGTAACTTTATCTAATTGATATTTATAGAACACTTCACTCAGAATAACACATATATTTTCCAGTAGATAGAAAACATTTATCAATGTAGGTCATTGTCTAGTCTATAAAACAAAACTCTATCTAACAAAACAAATCTAACAAATTTAAAATAACTGAGGCCATGCAAAGTATGCTCTCTAACCACAATGAAATTAAATTACAAATCAATCACAGAAGCAATGTCTACACTGTAAAAATAATTTGAAACTGCAAAGGATTTAGAGTTGCCAAGACAGTTTTGAGAAAGAAAAACAAAGACAGACGATTAACACTGCCTGATTTTAAGTGTTATTTTAAAGCTACAGTAATCAAAACAAAGTCGAATTGGTATAACAACAGACACATACATCAACAAAACAGAATATAGAGTTGAGAAATAGACCCACACATATATTGATAACTAATTTTCAATAAAGGTACAAACATAATTCAATAAAGAAAAGATCTTCTACACTTAATGTTGAAAGAGCTGGATATCCATGTATAAAAAATAATGTAAAATATTTTAAAAAGTAAAAATAAAAAATGCCTATGTATATTGCACACCATATACAAAAAAATAATTAAAAATGGATTCTAGGCTGGGTGTGGCAGCTCATGCCTGTAATCTCAACACTTTGGGAGGCTGAGGCAGGCAGATCACCTGAGGTCAGGAGTCCAAGACCAGCCTGGCCAATATGGCAAAACCCTGTCTCTACTAAAAATACAAAAATTAGCTGGGCATGGTGGCAGTTTCCTGTAATCCCAGCTACTCAGGAGGCCGAGGCAGGAGAATTGCTAGAACCTGGGAACTGGAGGATGCAGTCAGCCAAGATAGCACATTGCCTTCCAGCCTGGGAGACAGAGCAAGACTCTGTCTTAAAAAAAAAAAAAAAAAAAAAAAAAAAAAAAAAAAAAAAATCCTAAATTAAGATGTAAGACCTAAAACTATAAAATTTCTAAAGGAAAGCATAGAAGAGAACTTTTGTGACCTTCGGTTAGCAAAGATTTTTTTTTTTTTTAAGCTATAATACCAAAAGCATGACACATAAAATAAAGGTTTACATATAAGATTTTATCAAAATTAAATACTTTACTCAGCAAAAGACATTGTTAACAGAATGGAAAGCTAAACCACACATTGGGAAAAAAGTGTCTAATGAATATTTGAAAATCATATATTTGATGGACTTGCATTCACAATAGAGAAAGAACTTTTAATACTTTACAATAAGCAAAAGCTCAATAAGCTCAATTACAAGATAGGAAAAAGGTATGAACAGATCCACACCCAAAGATAATACAGAACTAGCAAATAAGCACATGAAATGCCATTAGTCTTTTGAGAAGTGCAAACTAACAACACAATGAGATAGCACTAGCTATCTATTAGAATGACTAAAATTACGGACTGATCATATTAAATGTTAGTAATGACACAGAGGAAATAGAACTTATACACTGCAGGTGGAAATGTAAAACAGTGTAACCACTTTGGAAAAGTTAAGAATTTTCTTGAAAAAGTGAAGCATACACCTACATTACTACCAGTCATTCTTTGATTTTTTCCCTAAAAAAAATGAGAGCTATATGTTTATAGCAGCTTTATTTGTAAAGACAAAAACTAGAAACAACCCAATGCCCAACATGTGAATAACATGTGAATATACTGTGAGATCTACATACAATGGAATACTACTCAACAAAAAAAGAAATGAATTACAGATACACACAACAACATAGATGGATCTTAAAATATACTGAGTGAAAGAAGCTGGGGAAAAAAGAGTATATGTAGTATGAATCTATATAAAATTCTAGAAAATGAAAACAAATTTATCATGATAGAAAGAAGATCAGCATTTGTCTCAGAGAGGGCAAGACAGGGGACGTTGGGAAGGTGCATTTACCAAAGGAAATGAATGTATTTGAGCCTTAAGGTGTCAGCCTTAATTCTGCCTTCTAATTTTATGTAAAGATCCATTGTCAAGGTTCACTTTCATGGCATTTATTGACCTGTTCATTCAATAGATCTCTGCTTCAATTCAGGAATAACATCTGTGCACGTGTATGTTCTGTCTACTCTGTGTATGTATGTGGATGTAAAGAGGTGTATGATTCTCTTTAGACATTGTTGGTAATTGGAAATGATTTTTTTTCAGCAGCAAATGCTGAGCTAGAATCTGACTGGGAATTAGTCCATGCCTCACTGGCATAAATAAATTTCAAGGGCTGGGATTATCATGCTTAGTTTAGCAACTAGTTTCATTATAGTTTATCATACGTGACTGGATGTCTTGGTGGGGGTTGGAGGGCCCTGCTAAGGCATTCAGGATGTATCAGCATGGATGGGCTTATGTGTGAAAAAAGGGAAGGCACTTTTTTTTTTCCATTGTGTTAAAGCTGCGGTAATTAAACGTGACAG
The DNA here is from genome assembly GCF_037993035.2 of Macaca fascicularis. NCBI lineage: Eukaryota > Metazoa > Chordata > Mammalia > Primates > Cercopithecidae > Macaca > Macaca fascicularis. Next base: position 39,337,005 of record NC_088382.1, read on the forward strand.
AGCTAATCTGTTGCTGGGATTGGTATAGCCATTGGTTATTACTGCATGTTCAAGGATGACAGCCTCACCTCAGACTGTCTTCTTCCCAAATGAGTCAGCGTTTATCCATTTTGCCAAGTCAACTCACTGTCTCTGGGGGTGTGGGGCTGGTATTTTGTAAGGAAATAAGAACTAGAATTTTGAAGTTTTTAGTGGAAGTGAAGACCCAACACTAAGGGTCTAAATTTCTTGAAAGTAAGAGCTGTATTGTTTTCATTTTTGTAACATAGACCAGTAATTGCTTCATAGTAAGTGCTTGATTAAGATTTTTAGTAGTTCACTGAAGCATGATTTCAAAAAGAAATCCAAAGCAAAATTCAGCATTGTTAAGAATTGTGTTTCGTGAATTTGTTTAAACACTGTCCATTTCAATTCCCACCTCCCTGCTATTTGGGATCTACAAGGCTGCTGAATTTGCAATGGTAAGCTTGGTCTTGGTAGCTATAGTTACTTACACATATTTATTTGTATTATATGTTACTTATATATATTTACATATTCATATATTTAAAATATGTTTTATTTATATAAATATAAACTTATGTATTAATTCATATGTAGCAATTTATATTGGATTTAAAAAGCAATAAGGGAAGCAGTACAAATCAAAGAAAAAGTCTGTCCTGGAAGGATCACTTGTGGTGGGAATTAATTTCTGACTTATTAGTAGGCCTGGAACATTATGCAACAATTCCTAACTAGCTGAATTAGTTTTATGTCTCTTTAAGACCATACCATTGGGTCTCTAGACTTTGGGTCTGTAAATTTTGTACAATATACAAATAAAACTTAGACCCCCCCTAGTTTTCTTAACTATTTGGCTTAGATACTACTTAATCTATTATTTTCTAAGAGATTTGTTGTCTTTATTTTTATACCATTGTTTCATATCATTTTTGTATCATGATTAAATTTATGCCATTTTTATAATAATGCTTATAAGGAAAGTTGTTTTGCCTTAAAATACATCTTCTCATGTTGCTGTATTCTTGACTTGATTATTACTATCGATTATAATTATACATTTACTACATTATTAAATTACATATATTGTTATATGGGGTCTGTATGATCATAATATTTTAGTTTTTTTAATGTTAGTAAATTATTAAGTCCCTAGTGATCCTTTAAATAAAATACAGAGGACCATATATGTACATGTGCATATAACAGATATATGAATATATTCAGTATTTACTTTGAAAAAAATTAACCTGTGAGAATAAGTGATTTGAGAATTGCTATGACATTTTGAACATGGGATTCCATAGACATAGAATACCTTGTAAAGAATAAAATACCTTACAAAATAATAACTTATTTGTCTGAGACATCATAGACAGAGAAGGCAAAATTATTTTAAAATTTTTATTTATTTTAGAGACAGGGTCTCACTCTGTAACCCAGGCTGCAGTGCAGTGACATGGTCATATCTCCTTACAGCCTCAAACTCCTGGGCTCAAGGAATCCTCCCATCTTGGCCTCCCAAGTAGCTGGGACTGCAGGCGCACACCACTGCACCTGACTCATTTTGAAAATTTTTTGTAGAGATGAAGTCTCACTATATTGCCCAGACTGGTCTTGAACTCCTGGCCTTAAATTATTCTCCCACCTTAGCCTCCTTGAATAGCTGGGATTACTGGCATGAACCATAGTGCCAAGGTTTATTTTTGGTTCTGTGCTTAGTAGTAGCTAATAGCTTTGAATATGTATGTTTGCACTGAAGTGAAGGGCATACACCAAACATTTTTGTACATATATTTTCACCTGGAAGCAACCCAAATAATCCCTTAAAATAATGTGCCAAAGGCTTCTAATATCTCTCTGAATTAATCCATCAATCAATACATTTCTCAAACACCAACTATATGGAAACCACTATGCTAGGCAGAAATCAAAACACAAAGATATAATGGGCACATCACCTGTACTTACAGAGCTTATAGTTTATTTGGGAAAACATGTTTATAAAATATACTCTTTTTTTTGTACTACCCTGTAGAAGGTACGGTGGTAGGTATTATGATGGCTATAAAAAAGATTAAAACACAGACCTCAACAAGAGACCTATTGTTTAGTAGGAGGAATAAAACAAGCATATAAACACATTGAATGATGAAGGAGAGTATGAAGTATATTATAAAAGAGAGCTAAATAAAGTGTTATGGAATTTGAAAGGCAAAGAAAGCGTATGTCATGTAAGGGGTTTCATTGAGCAGGTAGCCTTTTGAATAAAAATTGACAGACATAAAATACCAATTGCCTTCTAGTCACTTTCAATATTTCTAAGATTCCAAAGAGAGTATGACATCCTCCCTATTGCTCTTAGCAGTTATAATTCCAGATGGCTCAGGAGAGAAGTCATGATAGACTGTAATGTGTGTGTGTATCTGTGTATAAAGAAATGTGTGCCTTATAGGATATCTGTAGATGACATTTACTTTTGCAATTTCTTCCATGCGCATGACTTTAAATAACCACCTATATATCAATGACCACCTCATCAATTTCTTTCGCCCAGACCCCTCCTCTAAGCTCCTAGTCTCACAAACCAGCTGCCTAGTTTATATATTTCTTTGGGTATTTTAAAGGCACCTCAAGTTCAATAGGTCTACAGTGGAACTCTTGATCTCTCCCTCTACCCAATCCTGGTGCTAGTAGCCATTAGTGTGTTTCTGGATCTCTGCTTTTTGGTAAGATTGTGCTTCTCTTTGCCCTTGAAGTTTGTCACATGACTTGCTTTGGCCAATATGATATGAGCAGAAATGACATTAATTACTTCCAAGTATAAGCCTTTAAAAGCTTCTGTGAATTTTGTCATGTTCTCTTCGTGCACTCTGCCCCAAACAAATGAACATTTCAGATGATCCAAAAACCATAAGCCTAGTTCCTAAGTGAATATGCCATTGAGCGGAGCCCCTGTCTTGCCTGAAATCAACATATAGTATGAATGAGAAGTGAACCAAAGCTTTATTAAAATATATTTCACATGCCATAAAATTAATTCAGTGGTTTTTAGTAATCAAGGTTATGCCACTATCACCACAATCTAATTTTAGAACATTTTAAATACCGGCCCCCTCCCCGCAAAGAAACTATATACATTGGCATTCATTCCCCTTCTGTCTTTCCCCTAACCTCAGCTCCAGCTCTAGGAACCACTGCTCTACTTTCTGTCTCTGAACCTCTATTGTTTCCATCAGCAGTAATTGGGGGATGCTTGTGTTTTAAGCACAGCTCAGTCTATCCTCACTGATACATTGGTCCTCTTTCAATGGTCTCTATCTTGATGATTGGCATTCACCATCACAACAACAGCAACCAGAAGTTATTCTTGATACTCTTCTGTAGCTCATTCTCCACATCTAGTTATTCTACCACTCCTAAGAATTTTATTTCCTGGATGTTTCTTTAATTTGTCTATTTCTCTCCATTTCCATTGCTACCACTATTGTTCAGGATACTACCATTCCTTTCTTGCACTTCTGTTAGTGTTTCCAAGTTCCTCACAGAGAGTAATTTTCATGATTTGAGAATGAGAAATCAGAATTCCTGAGAATTTTTTAGAAATCCTGAAATCATAAGCTATTCTGTACAACAGTTTATTTATGTGTTTTTTTAGGGAGAGGTGGTAATAATACTTTGTAACAATATGTACATATATTTAATAATAATGAGTACCCATAATAATAAATAGTGCATTATTTTTCTGTGATAGGAATATACTGTTTCAGAGGTATCCTATAAATGTATAATAATAAATGGTTACTCTATTATTGTCATGAATCAAATATTGTGAGGAGTCTATATTTTAATAGCATGTACAAGTGACCTCTGCCTGAAAAAGGCATTTGGGAGCAGAAAAAATTAAATAAGGGGAACATCAACAGAAAATAAATTTCAAGTAAAAATAATTTTAAAATGGAAAAATGAAACCATAAGCATTTAATAGTTAGTTATTCTTAAATTTAAAAACACACACAGTACTAATTGCCCTTTCTTGTAACTGTCTTGACCTTTCTTTCATGTCAAATATTGTACATGTAAAAAAATTTCTTGTTTGGGGTCAAATTTTTAAGAATTGATCCAGAAGCATTTCAAATTTGTCATTAAGGTACATATTGCTTCATATATGCTTATTTTCCTTTTTATCAATGAAAGTATTCTGTCTACTTGTCCTGATTTTGGTTTTGCCATGAAATCCATATTGTTTTTGCTAATTCAGATTTCAAATCAGTTTCTCATTTCATGTTGGTGCTCCACAAAAACATCTTCCTCTCTTTGCACTTCCTTGGTTAAAGTGTTTACATTGAACTATAGCCCATGGCAAATATTCAAACACTAGAAAACAGTGTTTGAATAGTTTGTTGGAAGGTATTTGAATAACATGACTTCAGATCTCCTACAAATCTCAGTAACACTACTCAGAATCAATTTGCCCATTGCCCAAACCCTTAACATGGAAAAACACCTTCAAACCTCTCTGCCCTATTACTTCACTATTCTTCCTCCCACCTTCTGCATGCGACTTGAGCTATGCAGGTCCCCTTAAATTCCATGCTCTTCCTCCCACAGAGCCTTTGCATGTACTATTTCCTGCATCTGAAAATCTTCCTCACAATTCATCCTTCTGATCACAGCTCAAATTACATTTCTTTCATTGTTTTGCTGACTTCAAGTCTATGTTAGGTTTAAGTGTTCTCTCAAGCTGCCTTCTTTCCTCCAAAACACTTAGCACAATCATAATTATATAATTTTCTTAGGATTATCTGATTAATGTCTATCTCTGTTTTATAACTTCCACGAAAACAGAAGTCTCTCTTTTTCCTCACCAATGTAACCCTGATGTCTTACAGAATGAAGGCATCATTATCTGAAGGGTGGGTGGGAGCGACATCATGAAACTCTAGGTTTGGAGTAGAGGGGTGTGGAGACAAAAGTGAGTCCATCTTGGATGCTAATCTGCCATGTTGACTTCTGATTAGCCCCAGTCCTGATTTCTCCTTTATTTCCTGTCTTTACTGTAACAACGTGTTAACCTTAATGTTAGCACACACATTACAGGCTATGACACACGTATTAATAGCAGTCTTGCCTATCCTGGAGAGTTGCCTTTCATTATCTTCCTGGAGCACATGTACTTTTTCCATATGGTACATAAGCCCTGGGTCTGGGGGTAACGAGTGCAGACCCCTAGCTGTCCTGCAGCTGCCCAAGACCATGCTTCTGTAAGTTCCCCAGTAAAACATCCATTACCAACAAACTGGACATGGCTGCCTTGTTCTTTGGTTTTTCAACTCCTTCGGCATTTGGCGGTCATTTTGTATATTCAGTTCTTTCACGGAGCAAGGAGGGCAGGAATCTAGGTTAGAAATTTTTAAGTCTGAGATGCCTCAGATCAATCCAAGTGAAAATATTGAGTAGGTAATAGAGTAAGTATAAAGTTCAGGAAACAGAATGGGGCTGGTGATATTAATTTGGGAGTTACTAGTGTAAAGACTGTACGTATAGCCATGTTACAGGATGATGTACCCAAAAGAGTGACTAACATTAAAAAGTGAAAAGGTGCAAGGACAGAGAACTGAACATCTTAATAGTAGGGAGAAGAGAAGAAAACCGGCAAAGAGGATTGAGTAGTAACCAAAGAAGTAAGAGAAAAGCTTGGGAAGTGACCGGAGGTCTTGACAATATTTTGGTCTAATTTTGAATGTATGTGATTCCTTTCATCTTAGCCAGTTGGCAATGAGACAGTCTCACATCAAGTGCACAGGCTACTTCTTGATTTCTGCTGATAGAAACCTCAGTGATGAAAGAGGAGTGGCATCACTTGAATCCATGAAATTCCCGCTTGACTCCCAACAATGGACTTGGGGATATCAGCAGCTGAGCTCTCACCCTGGTTGCTCCCTTTTGAGTTCTATGGATGAAGGTATTGAAGCTAGCCAAGAGGTTTTACTTAATATGCAATAAAATATGCATTTCTATGAATATAATAAAATGATTTGCCAGAGAATTACTGAACATATACCTTTTACCCTGTGTTGATTGGAAAACACCACTTTTGTAAATTAGATTACCTTTGTGTTTGAGGAACGAAGAAAGCCATTATGAGGACATTGGGTCCTGAACATAAACTTCTCTCAGTACTGACTGGTGACATCACACAACAGTGGAACGGGCTTAAATTCTCATTCTAGCTAACTCCTCTTAAATTGCTTTGTGTAATCATCATCTGTGTTAATGTACTTTCCTATAAATTTCAGGTATTATGTTTTCAGATGTTTCTTGCATAGACAAAGTATATAATCTGTCTGATTTTATCCTAAAGTGAGAATGAGGTATAAGAACTAACTTTCCTTTGGTAAAAGATAAATTTTCAGCTTATTACAGAGGCATATGTTAGCTTATAGCTATTAAAAAAGGGCCAAAGGTTGTTTAACACATTGACCCTGTTGGACCAACAAACCAACGACTTCCTTACAACTCTGAGGGACCTGGTGGTAAGCTAACTTCAAATGCTGACCCTGACACTTGCATCTGAGTTACCTCAGGCAAGTCAGTTAATATCTCTGAGGCTTGGTCATCATTTATGAAATACAATAGCATCACCTTTGCCGATTTACTTGAGGGTTATTGGAGATATTATATGTGAAATCACCTAGCACAAAGCAGGTACTCAACAAAGTTGAACATGTGTTGGGTGAGGTCAGTCTGGCTAGGCTTGTGTGAAAGAAGAAATGATAAAGTAAACCAGCTCAAAATTAGAAGACCTACAAATGAAAGAGAGGGACAGAAAAAGTGAAGGGAGAATTTGTGATTTCATGGGCAATCACTTCCTGGAGGGTGGCAGAGCATGTAGCATTCAGGTCGTCAATAGGGGAGAAAAACCGGATGGGGGCTAGGCATGCAGGGGTACCAGCCCAAAAAAAACATTTATTTTACTTTTTTTTTTTTTTTGAGACGGAGTCTAGCTCTGTCACCCAAGCTGGAGTGCAGTGGCGTGATCTCAGCTTACTGCAACATCTACGTCCCAAGTTCAAGTGATTCTCATGCCTCAGCCTCTGGAGTAGCTGGAATTACAGGCATGCATCACCATGCCAGGCTAATTTTTGTATTTTTAGTAGAGACAAGATTTCACCATGTTGGCCGGGCTGATATCAGACTCCTGTCCTCAGTGATCTGCCCGCCTCGGCCTCCCAAAGTATTGGGATTACAGGCATGAGCCACTGTATCCGGCCTCAAAGAAAACATTTTTAATTGACAATAAGAAATAATAGGAATGACAACTAACAGATATTTAGAAAGCCTGCCTCCATTTTATAATTATCCCATTTTGTATATGCTATTGTCCTCATTTTACTGATGACAAAAGTCAAAGTGTTTAACTGACTTAATCAAGGACACACAGGGAAAAAACCAGCAGGGATAGTTGCAGTATCTAGGAAGGACTTTCAGTTTTTGTCTTTCAGAACTGATTTTTTTTAAAAAAGAGAATAGCATTAAAAGGAGAAGAATACAAAGCTGAGGCTTGACAGCTGAATAAGCACAGTAGTTTAGGAATATATAAACATTTCTTGTAGAATAGTCATTGAAAATATGTTAAGATCACAAGGCCATCTTTAGCTGGCAGCCAAACAACAGTAAAAGTCATTTGGAAAAAGGATACAGTAACTATCAAAGACTGTATCATAATTAACACTTAGTTGCCTCTGCCTGAAGAATAGAGCAGTGAGGAGAAAATGTGTCTTAGTCACAATCAAATGAAATGTTTTGGGACTAGATTCAAACCAAAAAACTCCTGTGATTAAATTATTTTCAGGTCCCTAAAATTAACTTGCTCATTTTTATTCTTTTCTCCTATATCTGAAGACATCTACAAAATAAGGGCTTGGGACCAAATAATCTCTATGCTCTTTTCCAGTTCTTAAATTTCAGGATTCTATTCAATGTTTTATTTAAGGAGGGTAGGGAGGGAATCGAACTTTTGGTGGGAAATTTCTGTTACATCAGAAACATAATGTTATGTGTCCTTGACTTAGTAATTCTTCATATAAGATTATTTTTTCTCTTTATAGTTCATGCTTAACACATCAGCAAGAAAAGATTTCAAAAAATTCATTTCAGGCCAGATGGATATGGAAGGATCATAAGCACAGAAACTATAACAAGCACTCTCAGAATCCTAATCCTAGATTGGAAAGATCCTTTTTTTTTTTTTTAATACTTTAAGTTCTAGGGTACATGTGCATAACGTGCAGGTTTGTTACATATGTATACCTGTGCCATGTTGGCGTGCTACACCCATCAACTCATCAGCACCCATCAACTCGTCATTTACATCAGGTATAACTCCCAATGCAATCCCTCCCCCTTGCCCCATCCCCGTGATAGGCCCCGGTGTGTGATGTTCCCCTTCCCGAGTCCAAGTGATCTCATTGTTCAGTTCCCACCTATGAGTTAGAACATGCAGTGTTTGGTTTTCTGTTCTTGCGATAGTTTGCTAAGAATGATGGTTTCCAACTGCATCCATGTCCCTACAAAGGACACAAACTCATCCTTTTTTATGGCTGCGTAGTATTCCATGGTGTATATGTGCCACATTTTCTTAATCCAGTCTGTCACTGATGGACATTTGGGTTGATTCCAAGTCTTTGCTATTGTGAATCGTGCCGCAATAAACATACGTGTGCATGTGTCTTTATAGCAGCATGATTTATAATCCTTTGGGTATATACCCAGTAATGGGATGGCTGGGTCATATGGTACTTCTAGTTCTAGATCCTTGAGGAATCGCCATACTGTTTTCCATAATGGTTGAACTAGTTTACAATCCCACCAACAGTGTAAAAGTGTTCCTATTTCTCCACATCCTCTCCAGCACCTGTTGTTTCCAGACTTTTTAATGATTGCCATTCTAACTGGTGTGAGATGGTATCTCATTGTGGTTTTCATTTGCATTTCTCTGATGGCTAGTGACAATGAGCATTTTTTCATGTGTCTGTTGGTTGTATGAATGTCTTCTTTTGAGAACTGTCTGTTCATATTCTTTGCCCACTTTTCGATGGGGTTGTTTGTTTTTTTCTTGTAAATTTGTTTGAGTTCTTTGTAGGTTCTGGATATTAGCCCTTTGTCAGATGAGTAGATTGCAAAAATTTTCTCCCATTCTGTCGGTTGCCTGTTCACTCTGATGGTAGTTTCTTTTGCTGTGCAGAAGCTCTTTTGTTTAATGAGATCCCATTTGTCAATTTTGGCTTTTGTTGCCGTTGCTTTTGGTGTTTTAGACATGAAGTCCTTGCCCATGCCTATGTCTTGAATGGTATTACCTAGGTTTTCTTCTAGGGTTTTTATGGTATTAGGTCTAACATTTAAGTCTCTAATCCATCTTGAATTAATTTTCGTATAAGGAGTAAGGAAAGGATCCAGTTTCAGCTTTTTACTTATGGCTAGCCAATTTTCCCAGCACCATTTATTAAATAGGGAATCCTTTCCCCATTTCTTGTTTTTCTCAGGTTTGTCAAAGATCAGATGGCTGTAGATGTGTGGTATTATTTCTGAGGACTCTGTTCTGTTCCATTGGTTTATATCTCTGTTTTGGTACCAGTACCATGCTGTTTTGATTACTGTAGCCTTGTAGTATAGTTTGAAGTCAGGTAGCGTGATGCCTCCAGCTTTGTTCTATTGACTTAGGATTGTCTTGGCAATGCGGGCTCTTTTTTGGTTCCATATGAACTTTAAGGCCGTTTTTTCCAATTCTGTGAAGAAACTCATTGGTAGCTTGATGGAGATGGCATTGAATCTATAAATTACCTTGGGCAGTATGGCCATTTTCACGATATTGATTCTTCCTATCCATGAGCATGGTATGTTCTTCCATTTGTTTGTGTCCTCTTTTATTTCACTGAGCAGTGGTTTGTAGTTCTCCTTGAAGAGGTCCTTTACATCCCTAGTAAGTTGGATTCTTAGGTATTTCATTCTCTTTGAAGCAATTGTGAATGGAAGTTCATTCATGATTTGGCTCTCTGTTTGTCTGTTACTGGTGTATAAGAATGCTTGTGATTTTTGCACATTAATTTTGTATCCTGAGACTTTGCTGAAGTTTCTTATCAGCTTAAGGAGATTTTGGACTGAGACAATGGGGTTTTCTAAATATACAATCATGTTGTCTACAAACAGGGACAATTTGACTTCTTCTTTTCCTATCTGAATACCCTTTATTTCTTTCTGTTGCCTGATTGCCCTAGCCAGAACTTCCAACTCTATGTTGAATAGGAGTGGTGAGAGAGGGCATCCCTGTCTTGTGCCAGTTTTCAAAGGGAATTTTTCCAGTTTTTGCCCATTCAGTATGATATTGGCTGTGGCTTTGTCATAAATAGCTCTTATTATTTTGAGATATGTTCCATCAATACCGAATTTATTGAGCGTTTTTAGCATGAAGGGCTGTTGAATTTTTTCAAAGGTCTTTTCTGCATCTATTGAGATAATCATGTGGTTTTTGTCTTTGGTTCTGTTTATATGCTGGATTACGTTTATTGATTTGCGTATGTTGAACCAGCCTTGCATCCCAGGGATGAAGCACACTTGGTCATGGTGGATAAGCTTTTTGATGTGCTGCTGGATCCGGTTTGCCAGTATTTTATTGAGGATATTTGCATCAATGTTCATCAGGGATATTGGTCTAAAATTTTCTTTCTTTGTTGTGTCTCTGCCAGGCTTTGGTATCAGGATAATGTTGGCCTCATAAAATGAGTTAGGGAGGATTCCCTCTTTTTCTATTGATTGGAATAGTTTCAGAAGGAATGGTACCAGCTCCTCCTTGTACCTGTAGAATTCAGTTGTGAATCCATCTGGTCCTGGATTTTTTTGGTTGGTAGGCTATTAATTATCGCCTCGATTTCAGAGCTTGCTATTGGTCTATTCAGGGATTCAACTTCTTCCTGATTTAGTCTTGGGAGAGTGTATGTGTCCAGGAAATTTTGCATTTCTTCTAGGTTTTCTAGTTTATTTGCGTAGAGGTGTTTATAGTACTCTCTGATGGTAGTTTGTATTTCTGTGGGGTCGGTGGTGATATCCCCTTTATCATTTTTTATTGCATCTATTTGATTCTTCTCTTTTTTCTTCTTTATTAGTCTTGCTAGTGGTCTATCAATTTTGTTGATCTTTTCAAAAAACAAACTCCTGTATTCATTGATTTTTTGGAGGGTTTTTTGTGTCTCTATCTCCTTCAGTTCTGCTCTGATCTTAGTTATTTCTTGCCTTCTGCTAGCTTTTGAATGTGTTTGTTCTTGCTTCTCTAGTTCTTTTAATTGTGATGTTAGAGTGTCAATTTTAGATCTTTCCAGCTTTCTCTTGTGGGCATTTAGTGCTATAAATTTCCCTCTACACACTGCTTTAAATGTGTCCCAGAGATTCTGGTATGTTGTGTCTTTGTTCTCATTGGTTTCAAAGAACATCTTTATTTCTGCCTTCATTTCATTATGTACCCAGTAGTCATTCAGGAGCAAATTATTCAGTTTCCATGTAGTTGAGTGGTTTTGATTAAGTTTCTTAGTCCTGAGTTCTAGTTTGATTGCACTGTGGTCTGAGAGACAGTTTGTTATAATTTCTGTTCTTGTACATTTGCTGAGGAGTGCTTTACTTCCATTTATGTGGTCAATTTTGGAATAAGTGTGATGTGGTGCTGAGAAGAATGTATATTCTGTTGATTTGGGGTGGAGAGTTCTATAGATGTCTATTAGGTCTCCTTGCTGCAGAGATGAGTTCAATTTCTGGATATGCTTGATAACTTTCTGTCTTGTTGATCTGTCTAATGTTGACAGTGGGGTGTTGAAGTCTCCCATTATTATTGTATGGGAGTCTAAGTCTCTTTGTAAGTCTCTAAGGATTTGCTTTATGAATCTGGGTGCTCCTGTATTGGGTGCATATATATTTAGGATAGTTAGCTCTTCCTGTTGAATTGATCGCTTTACCATTATGTAATGGCCTTCTTTGTCTCTTTTGATCTTTGTTGGTTTAAAGTCTGTTTTATCAGAGACTAGTATTGCAACCCCTGCTTTTTTTTGTTCCCCATTTGCTTGGTAGATCTTCCTCCATCCCTTTATTTTGAGCCTATGTATGTCTCTGCATGTGAAATGGGTCTCCTGAATACAGCAAACTGATGGGTCTTGATTCTTTATCCAGTTTGCCAGTCTGTGTCTAATTGGACCATTTAGTCCATTTACATTTAAGATTAATATTGTTATGTGTGAACTTGATCCTGCCATTATGATATTAGCTGGTTATTTTGCTTGTTAGTTGATGCAGTTTCTTCCTAGCCTCGATGGTCTTTACATTTTGGCATGTCTTTGCAATGGCTGGTAGCGGCTGTTCCTTTCCATCTTTAGTGCTTCCTTCAGGGTCTCTTGTAAGGCAGGCCTGGTGGTGACAAAATCTCTAAGCATTTGCTTATCTGTAAAGGATTTTATTTCTCCTTCATTTATGAAACTTAGTTTGGCTGGATATGAAATTCTGAGTTGAAAATTCTTTTCTTTAAGAATGTTGAATATTGGCCCCCACTCTCTCTTGGCTTGTAGAGTTTCTGCCGAGAGATCTGCTGTTAGTCTGATGGGCTTCCCTTTGTGGGTAACCCGACCTTTCTCTCTGGCTGCCCTTAAGATTTTTTCCTTCATTTCAACTTTGGTGAATCTGGCATTTGTGTGTCTTGGAGTTGCTCTTCTCGAGGAGTATCTTTGTGGTGTTCTCTGTATTTTCTGAATTTGAATGTTGGCCTGCCCTACTAGGTTGGGGAAGTTCTCCTGGATGATATCCTGAAGAGTGTTTTCCAACTTGGTTCCATTTTCCCCCTCATTTTCAGGCACCCCAATCAGACGTAGATTTGGTCTTTTTACATAATCCCATCCTTCTCGCAGGCTTTGTTCATTTCTTTTTCCTCTTTTTTCTTTAGATTTCTCTTCTCGCTTCATTTTATTGATTTGATCCTCCATTGCTGATACTCTTTCTTCCAGTTGATCGAGTCGGTTACTGAAGCTTGTGCATTTGTCAAGTATTTCTCGTGTCATGGTTTTCATCTCTGTCAGTTCGTTTATGGCCTTCTCTGCATTAATTATTCCAGTTATGAATTATTCCACTCTTTTTTCAAGATTTTTAGTTTCTTTGCGCTGGGTACATAATTCCTCCTTTAGCTCTGAGAAGTTGGATGGACTGAAGCCTTCTTCTCTCATCTCATCAAAGTCATTCTCTGTCCAGCTTTGATCCATTGCTGGCGATGAGCTGCGTTCCTTTGGAGGGGGAGATGCACTCTTATTTTTTGAATTTCCAGCTTTTCTGCCCTGCTATTTCCCCATCTTTGCAGTTTTATCTGTCTCTGGTCTTTGATGATGGTGACATACTGTTGGGGTTTTGGTGTGGGTGTTCTTCCTGTTCATTAGTTTTCCTTCTAACAGTCAGGACCCTCAGCTGTATGTCTGTTGGAGATTGCTTGAGGTCCACTCCAGACCCTGTTTGCCTGGGTATCAGCAGCAGAGGCTGCAGAAGATGGAATATTGCTGAACAGTGAGTGTACCTGTCTGATTCTTGCTTTGGAAGCTTCCTCTCAGGGGTGTACTCCACCGTGTGAGGTGTGGGGTGTCAGTCTGCCCCTAGTGGGAGATGTCTCCCAGTTAGGCTACTCAGGGGTCAGGGACCCACTTGAGCAGGCAGTCTGTCCGTTCTCAGATCTCAACCTTGTGTTGGGAGATCCACTGCTGTCTTCAAAGCTGTCAGACAGAGTCGTTTGCATCTGAGAGGTTTCTGCTGCTTTTGTTGTTGTTGTTGTTGTTTAGCTGTGCCCTGTCCCAAGAGGTGGAGTCTACAGAGATAAGCAGGCCTCCTTGAGCTGCTGTGAGATCCACCCAGTTTGTGCTTCCCAGCAGCTTTGTTTACCTACTTAAGCCTCAGCAATGGCGGGCTCCCCTCCCCCAGCCTCGCTACTGCCTTGCCTTTAGATCGCAGACTGCTGTGCTAGCAATGAGGGAGGCTCTGTGGTTGTGGAACCCTCCTGGCCAGGTGTGGGATATAATCTCCTGGTGTGCCTGTTTGATAAGACCCTTGGTAAAGCACAGTATTGGGGTGGGAGTTACCCGATTTTCCAGGTGTTGTGTGTCTCAGTTCCCCTGGCTAGGAAAAGGGATTCCCTTCCCCCTTGTGCTTCCCAGGTGAGGCGATGCCTCGTCCTGCTTCAGCTCTCGCTGGTCAGGCTGCAGCAGCTGACCAGCACCGATTGTCTGGCACTCCCTAGTGAGATGAACCCAGTGCCTCAGTTGATATGCAGAAATCACCTATTTTCTGTGTCGCTTGCGCTGGGAGCTGGAGACTGGAGCTGTTACTATTTGGTCATCTTGTTCTGCCCCCACAAGATATCAGATTTAACTCACCTATATAATTAATCACATTAAATATAAATGGCCTGTATCACATTAAATATAAATGGTCTAAATACCCAAATTAAAAGGCAAAGAATGTTAATATGGATGGAAAAAAAATGCAAGACTGAATTATTTTCTGTCTAGGAGAAATGCAATTTAAATGTAAAAATATAAATAGCATAAAAGTAAAGGATACAGAAATATATACTATCTTAATACTAACTAAAGTGGAGTGGCTATATTAATATCAAGCAAAGCAGATATCGGAGCCCAGAATATTACCAGAAACAAAGAATGTATATCATAATGTTGAAAGAGTCAATTCATTAAGATGACATAATATTACTAAATGTTTATAAATCTAGAGGCTGAGCTATGAAACAAGTAAAGCAAAAACTGATACAACTACAGGGAGAAACATTAAAAAATATCACAGCTATAGTGGGAGATTTTAGTACCTGTTACTTGATAATGTATAAACAAGTAGACAAATAATTAACTACAAATGTATATTTGGACAGCCCCATATGTAACTTTATCTAATTGATATTTATAGAACACTTCACTCAGAATAACACATATATTTTCCAGTAGATAGAAAACATTTATCAATGTAGGTCATTGTCTAGTCTATAAAACAAAACTCTATCTAACAAAACAAATCTAACAAATTTAAAATAACTGAGGCCATGCAAAGTATGCTCTCTAACCACAATGAAATTAAATTACAAATCAATCACAGAAGCAATGTCTACACTGTAAAAATAATTTGAAACTGCAAAGGATTTAGAGTTGCCAAGACAGTTTTGAGAAAGAAAAACAAAGACAGACGATTAACACTGCCTGATTTTAAGTGTTATTTTAAAGCTACAGTAATCAAAACAAAGTCGAATTGGTATAACAACAGACACATACATCAACAAAACAGAATATAGAGTTGAGAAATAGACCCACACATATATTGATAACTAATTTTCAATAAAGGTACAAACATAATTCAATAAAGAAAAGATCTTCTACACTTAATGTTGAAAGAGCTGGATATCCATGTATAAAAAATAATGTAAAATATTTTAAAAAGTAAAAATAAAAAATGCCTATGTATATTGCACACCATATACAAAAAAATAATTAAAAATGGATTCTAGGCTGGGTGTGGCAGCTCATGCCTGTAATCTCAACACTTTGGGAGGCTGAGGCAGGCAGATCACCTGAGGTCAGGAGTCCAAGACCAGCCTGGCCAATATGGCAAAACCCTGTCTCTACTAAAAATACAAAAATTAGCTGGGCATGGTGGCAGTTTCCTGTAATCCCAGCTACTCAGGAGGCCGAGGCAGGAGAATTGCTAGAACCTGGGAACTGGAGGATGCAGTCAGCCAAGATAGCACATTGCCTTCCAGCCTGGGAGACAGAGCAAGACTCTGTCTTAAAAAAAAAAAAAAAAAAAAAAAAAAAAAAAAAAAAAAAAATCCTAAATTAAGATGTAAGACCTAAAACTATAAAATTTCTAAAGGAAAGCATAGAAGAGAACTTTTGTGACCTTCGGTTAGCAAAGATTTTTTTTTTTTTTAAGCTATAATACCAAAAGCATGACACATAAAATAAAGGTTTACATATAAGATTTTATCAAAATTAAATACTTTACTCAGCAAAAGACATTGTTAACAGAATGGAAAGCTAAACCACACATTGGGAAAAAAGTGTCTAATGAATATTTGAAAATCATATATTTGATGGACTTGCATTCACAATAGAGAAAGAACTTTTAATACTTTACAATAAGCAAAAGCTCAATAAGCTCAATTACAAGATAGGAAAAAGGTATGAACAGATCCACACCCAAAGATAATACAGAACTAGCAAATAAGCACATGAAATGCCATTAGTCTTTTGAGAAGTGCAAACTAACAACACAATGAGATAGCACTAGCTATCTATTAGAATGACTAAAATTACGGACTGATCATATTAAATGTTAGTAATGACACAGAGGAAATAGAACTTATACACTGCAGGTGGAAATGTAAAACAGTGTAACCACTTTGGAAAAGTTAAGAATTTTCTTGAAAAAGTGAAGCATACACCTACATTACTACCAGTCATTCTTTGATTTTTTCCCTAAAAAAAATGAGAGCTATATGTTTATAGCAGCTTTATTTGTAAAGACAAAAACTAGAAACAACCCAATGCCCAACATGTGAATAACATGTGAATATACTGTGAGATCTACATACAATGGAATACTACTCAACAAAAAAAGAAATGAATTACAGATACACACAACAACATAGATGGATCTTAAAATATACTGAGTGAAAGAAGCTGGGGAAAAAAGAGTATATGTAGTATGAATCTATATAAAATTCTAGAAAATGAAAACAAATTTATCATGATAGAAAGAAGATCAGCATTTGTCTCAGAGAGGGCAAGACGGGACGTTGGGAAGGTGCATTTACCAAAGGAAATGAATGTATTTGAGCCTTAAGGTGTCAGCCTTAATTCTGCCTTCTAATTTTATGTAAAGATCCATTGTCAAGGTTCACTTTCATGGCATTTATTGACCTGTTCATTCAATAGATCTCTGCTTCAATTCAGGAATAACATCTGTGCACGTGTATGTTCTGTCTACTCTGTGTATGTATGTGGATGTAAAGAGGTGTATGATTCTCTTTAGACATTGTTGGTAATTGGAAATGATTTTTTTTCAGCAGCAAATGCTGAGCTAGAATCTGACTGGGAATTAGTCCATGCCTCACTGGCATAAATAAATTTCAAGGGCTGGGATTATCATGCTTAGTTTAGCAACTAGTTTCATTATAGTTTATCATACGTGACTGGATGTCTTGGTGGGGGTTGGAGGGCCCTGCTAAGGCATTCAGGATGTATCAGCATGGATGGGCTTATGTGTGAAAAAAGGGAAGGCACTTTTTTTTTTCCATTGTGTTAAAGCTGCGGTAATTAAACGTGACAGAGCTAATCTGTTGCTGGGATTGGTATAGCCATTGGTTATTACTGCATGTTCAAGGATGACAGCCTCACCTCAGACTGTCTTCTTCCCAAATGAGTCAGCGTTTATCCATTTTGCCAAGTCAACTCACTGTCTCTGGGGGTGTGGGGCTGGTATTTTGTAAGGAAATAAGAACTAGAATTTTGAAGTTTTTAGTGGAAGTGAAGACCCAACACTAAGGGTCTAAATTTCTTGAAAGTAAGAGCTGTATTGTTTTCATTTTTGTAACATAGACCAGTAATTGCTTCATAGTAAGTGCTTGATTAAGATTTTTAGTAGTTCACTGAAGCATGATTTCAAAAAGAAATCCAAAGCAAAATTCAGCATTGTTAAGAATTGTGTTTCGTGAATTTGTTTAAACACTGTCCATTTCAATTCCCACCTCCCTGCTATTTGGGATCTACAAGGCTGCTGAATTTGCAATGGTAAGCTTGGTCTTGGTAGCTATAGTTACTTACACATATTTATTTGTATTATATGTTACTTATATATATTTACATATTCATATATTTAAAATATGTTTTATTTATATAAATATAAACTTATGTATTAATTCATATGTAGCAATTTATATTGGATTTAAAAAGCAATAAGGGAAGCAGTACAAATCAAAGAAAAAGTCTGTCCTGGAAGGATCACTTGTGGTGGGAATTAATTTCTGACTTATTAGTAGGCCTGGAACATTATGCAACAATTCCTAACTAGCTGAATTAGTTTTATGTCTCTTTAAGACCATACCATTGGGTCTCTAGACTTTGGGTCTGTAAATTTTGTACAATATACAAATAAAACTTAGACCCCCCCTAGTTTTCTTAACTATTTGGCTTAGATACTACTTAATCTATTATTTTCTAAGAGATTTGTTGTCTTTATTTTTATACCATTGTTTCATATCATTTTTGTATCATGATTAAATTTATGCCATTTTTATAATAATGCTTATAAGGAAAGTTGTTTTGCCTTAAAATACATCTTCTCATGTTGCTGTATTCTTGACTTGATTATTACTATCGATTATAATTATACATTTACTACATTATTAAATTACATATATTGTTATATGGGGTCTGTATGATCATAATATTTTAGTTTTTTTAATGTTAGTAAATTATTAAGTCCCTAGTGATCCTTTAAATAAAATACAGAGGACCATATATGTACATGTGCATATAACAGATATATGAATATATTCAGTATTTACTTTGAAAAAAATTAACCTGTGAGAATAAGTGATTTGAGAATTGCTATGACATTTTGAACATGGGATTCCATAGACATAGAATACCTTGTAAAGAATAAAATACCTTACAAAATAATAACTTATTTGTCTGAGACATCATAGACAGAGAAGGCAAAATTATTTTAAAATTTTTATTTATTTTAGAGACAGGGTCTCACTCTGTAACCCAGGCTGCAGTGCAGTGACATGGTCATATCTCCTTACAGCCTCAAACTCCTGGGCTCAAGGAATCCTCCCATCTTGGCCTCCCAAGTAGCTGGGACTGCAGGCGCACACCACTGCACCTGACTCATTTTGAAAATTTTTTGTAGAGATGAAGTCTCACTATATTGCCCAGACTGGTCTTGAACTCCTGGCCTTAAATTATTCTCCCACCTTAGCCTCCTTGAATAGCTGGGATTACTGGCATGAACCATAGTGCCAAGGTTTATTTTTGGTTCTGTGCTTAGTAGTAGCTAATAGCTTTGAATATGTATGTTTGCACTGAAGTGAAGGGCATACACCAAACATTTTTGTACATATATTTTCACCTGGAAGCAACCCAAATAATCCCTTAAAATAATGTGCCAAAGGCTTCTAATATCTCTCTGAATTAATCCATCAATCAATACATTTCTCAAACACCAACTATATGGAAACCACTATGCTAGGCAGAAATCAAAACACAAAGATATAATGGGCACATCACCTGTACTTACAGAGCTTATAGTTTATTTGGGAAAACATGTTTATAAAATATACTCTTTTTTTTGTACTACCCTGTAGAAGGTACGGTGGTAGGTATTATGATGGCTATAAAAAAGATTAAAACACAGACCTCAACAAGAGACCTATTGTTTAGTAGGAGGAATAAAACAAGCATATAAACACATTGAATGATGAAGGAGAGTATGAAGTATATTATAAAAGAGAGCTAAATAAAGTGTTATGGAATTTGAAAGGCAAAGAAAGCGTATGTCATGTAAGGGGTTTCATTGAGCAGGTAGCCTTTTGAATAAAAATTGACAGACATAAAATACCAATTGCCTTCTAGTCACTTTCAATATTTCTAAGATTCCAAAGAGAGTATGACATCCTCCCTATTGCTCTTAGCAGTTATAATTCCAGATGGCTCAGGAGAGAAGTCATGATAGACTGTAATGTGTGTGTGTATCTGTGTATAAAGAAATGTGTGCCTTATAGGATATCTGTAGATGACATTTACTTTTGCAATTTCTTCCATGCGCATGACTTTAAATAACCACCTATATATCAATGACCACCTCATCAATTTCTTTCGCCCAGACCCCTCCTCTAAGCTCCTAGTCTCACAAACCAGCTGCCTAGTTTATATATTTCTTTGGGTATTTTAAAGGCACCTCAAGTTCAATAGGTCTACAGTGGAACTCTTGATCTCTCCCTCTACCCAATCCTGGTGCTAGTAGCCATTAGTGTGTTTCTGGATCTCTGCTTTTTGGTAAGATTGTGCTTCTCTTTGCCCTTGAAGTTTGTCACATGACTTGCTTTGGCCAATATGATATGAGCAGAAATGACATTAATTACTTCCAAGTATAAGCCTTTAAAAGCTTCTGTGAATTTTGTCATGTTCTCTTCATGCACTCTGCCCCAAACAAATGAACATTTCAGATGATCCAAAAACCATAAGCCTAGTTCCTAAGTGAATATGCCATTGAGCGGAGCCCCTGTCTTGCCTGAAATCAACATATAGTATGAATGAGAAGTGAACCAAAGCTTTATTAAAATATATTTCACATGCCATAAAATTAATTCAGTGGTTTTTAGTAATCAAGGTTATGCCACTATCACCACAATCTAATTTTAGAACATTTTAAATACCGGCCCCCTCCCCGCAAAGAAACTATATACATTGGCATTCATTCCCCTTCTGTCTTTCCCCTAACCTCAGCTCCAGCTCTAGGAACCACTGCTCTACTTTCTGTCTCTGAACCTCTATTGTTTCCATCAGCAGTAATTGGGGGATGCTTGTGTTTTAAGCACAGCTCAGTCTATCCTCACTGATACATTGGTCCTCTTTCAATGGTCTCTATCTTGATGATTGGCATTCACCATCACAACAACAGCAACCAGAAGTTATTCTTGATACTCTTCTGTAGCTCATTCTCCACATCTAGTTATTCTACCACTCCTAAGAATTTTATTTCCTGGATGTTTCTTTAATTTGTCTATTTCTCTCCATTTCCATTGCTACCACTATTGTTCAGGATACTACCATTCCTTTCTTGCACTTCTGTTAGTGTTTCCAAGTTCCTCACAGAGAGTAATTTTCATGATTTGAGAATGAGAAATCAGAATTCCTGAGAATTTTTTAGAAATCCTGAAATCATAAGCTATTCTGTACAACAGTTTATTTATGTGTTTTTTTAGGGAGAGGTGGTAATAATACTTTGTAACAATATGTACATATATTTAATAATAATGAGTACCCATAATAATAAATAGTGCATTATTTTTCTGTGATAGGAATATACTGTTTCAGAGGTATCCTATAAATGTATAATAATAAATGGTTACTCTATTATTGTCATGAATCAAATATTGTGAGGAGTCTATATTTTAATAGCATGTACAAGTGACCTCTGCCTGAAAAAGGCATTTGGGAGCAGAAAAAATTAAATAAGGGGAACATCAACAGAAAATAAATTTCAAGTAAAAATAATTTTAAAATGGAAAAATGAAACCATAAGCATTTAATAGTTAGTTATTCTTAAATTTAAAAACACACACAGTACTAATTGCCCTTTCTTGTAACTGTCTTGACCTTTCTTTCATGTCAAATATTGTACATGTAAAAAAATTTCTTGTTTGGGGTCAAATTTTTAAGAATTGATCCAGAAGCATTTCAAATTTGTCATTAAGGTACATATTGCTTCATATATGCTTATTTTCCTTTTTATCAATGAAAGTATTCTGTCTACTTGTCCTGATTTTGGTTTTGCCATGAAATCCATATTGTTTTTGCTAATTCAGATTTCAAATCAGTTTCTCATTTCATGTTGGTGCTCCACAAAAACATCTTCCTCTCTTTGCACTTCCTTGGTTAAAGTGTTTACATTGAACTATAGCCCATGGCAAATATTCAAACACTAGAAAACAGTGTTTGAATAGTTTGTTGGAAGGTATTTGAATAACATGACTTCAGATCTCCTACAAATCTCAGTAACACTACTCAGAATCAATTTGCCCATTGCCCAAACCCTTAACATGGAAAAACACCTTCAAACCTCTCTGCCCTATTACTTCACTATTCTTCCTCCCACCTTCTGCATGCGACTTGAGCTATGCAGGTCCCCTTAAATTCCATGCTCTTCCTCCCACAGAGCCTTTGCATGTACTATTTCCTGCATCTGAAAATCTTCCTCACAATTCATCCTTCTGATCACAGCTCAAATTACATTTCTTTCATTGTTTTGCTGACTTCAAGTCTATGTTAGGTTTAAGTGTTCTCTCAAGCTGCCTTCTTTCCTCCAAAACACTTAGCACAATCATAATTATATAATTTTCTTAGGATTATCTGATTAATGTCTATCTCTGTTTTATAACTTCCACGAAAACAGAAGTCTCTCTTTTTCCTCACCAATGTAACCCTGATGTCTTACAGAATGAAGGCATCATTATCTGAAGGGTGGGTGGGAGCGACATCATGAAACTCTAGGTTTGGAGTAGAGGGGTGTGGAGACAAAAGTGAGTCCATCTTGGATGCTAATCTGCCATGTTGACTTCTGATTAGCCCCAGTCCTGATTTCTCCTTTATTTCCTGTCTTTACTGTAACAACGTGTTAACCTTAATGTTAGCACACACATTACAGGCTATGACACACGTATTAATAGCAGTCTTGCCTATCCTGGAGAGTTGCCTTTCATTATCTTCCTGGAGCACATGTACTTTTTCCATATGGTACATAAGCCCTGGGTCTGGGGGTAACGAGTGCAGACCCCTAGCTGTCCTGCAGCTGCCCAAGACCATGCTTCTGTAAGTTCCCCAGTAAAACATCCATTACCAACAAACTGGACATGGCTGCCTTGTTCTTTGGTTTTTCAACTCCTTCGGCATTTGGCGGTCATTTTGTATATTCAGTTCTTTCACGGAGCAAGGAGGGCAGGAATCTAGGTTAGAAATTTTTAAGTCTGAGATGCCTCAGATCAATCCAAGTGAAAATATTGAGTAGGTAATAGAGTAAGTATAAAGTTCAGGAAACAGAATGGGGCTGGTGATATTAATTTGGGAGTTACTAGTGTAAAGACTGTACGTATAGCCATGTTACAGGATGATGTACCCAAAAGAGTGACTAACATTAAAAAGTGAAAAGGTGCAAGGACAGAGAACTGAACATCTTAATAGTAGGGAGAAGAGAAGAAAACCGGCAAAGAGGATTGAGTAGTAACCAAAGAAGTAAGAGAAAAGCTTGGGAAGTGACCGGAGGTCTTGACAATATTTTGGTCTAATTTTGAATGTATGTGATTCCTTTCATCTTAGCCAGTTGGCAATGAGACAGTCTCACATCAAGTGCACAGGCTACTTCTTGATTTCTGCTGATAGAAACCTCAGTGATGAAAGAGGAGTGGCATCACTTGAATCCATGAAATTCCCGCTTGACTCCCAACAATGGACTTGGGGATATCAGCAGCTGAGCTCTCACCCTGGTTGCTCCCTTTTGAGTTCTATGGATGAAGGTATTGAAGCTAGCCAAGAGGTTTTACTTAATATGCAATAAAATATGCATTTCTATGAATATAATAAAATGATTTGCCAGAGAATTACTGAACATATACCTTTTACCCTGTGTTGATTGGAAAACACCACTTTTGTAAATTAGATTACCTTTGTGTTTGAGGAACGAAGAAAGCCATTATGAGGACATTGGGTCCTGAACATAAACTTCTCTCAGTACTGACTGGTGACATCACACAACAGTGGAACGGGCTTAAATTCTCATTCTAGCTAACTCCTCTTAAATTGCTTTGTGTAATCATCATCTGTGTTAATGTACTTTCCTATAAATTTCAGGTATTATGTTTTCAGATGTTTCTTGCATAGACAAAGTATATAATCTGTCTGATTTTATCCTAAAGTGAGAATGAGGTATAAGAACTAACTTTCCTTTGGTAAAAGATAAATTTTCAGCTTATTACAGAGGCATATGTTAGCTTATAGCTATTAAAAAAGGGCCAAAGGTTGTTTAACACATTGACCCTGTTGGACCAACAAACCAACGACTTCCTTACAACTCTGAGGGACCTGGTGGTAAGCTAACTTCAAATGCTGACCCTGACACTTGCATCTGAGTTACCTCAGGCAAGTCAGTTAATATCTCTGAGGCTTGGTCATCATTTATGAAATACAATAGCATCACCTTTGCCGATTTACTTGAGGGTTATTGGAGATATTATATGTGAAATCACCTAGCACAAAGCAGGTACTCAACAAAGTTGAACATGTGTTGGGTGAGGTCAGTCTGGCTAGGCTTGTGTGAAAGAAGAAATGATAAAGTAAACCAGCTCAAAATTAGAAGACCTACAAATGAAAGAGAGGGACAGAAAAAGTGAAGGGAGAATTTGTGATTTCATGGGCAATCACTTCCTGGAGGGTGGCAGAGCATGTAGCATTCAGGTCGTCAATAGGGGAGAAAAACCGGATGGGGGCTAGGCATGCAGGGGTACCAGCCCAAAAAAAACATTTATTTTACTTTTTTTTTTTTTTTGAGACGGAGTCTAGCTCTGTCACCCAAGCTGGAGTGCAGTGGCGTGATCTCAGCTTACTGCAACATCTACGTCCCAAGTTCAAGTGATTCTCATGCCTCAGCCTCTGGAGTAGCTGGAATTACAGGCATGCATCACCATGCCAGGCTAATTTTTGTATTTTTAGTAGAGACAAGATTTCACCATGTTGGCCGGGCTGATATCAGACTCCTGTCCTCAGTGATCTGCCCGCCTCGGCCTCCCAAAGTATTGGGATTACAGGCATGAGCCACTGTATCCGGCCTCAAAGAAAACATTTTTAATTGACAATAAGAAATAATAGGAATGACAACTAACAGATATTTAGAAAGCCTGCCTCCATTTTATAATTATCCCATTTTGTATATGCTATTGTCCTCATTTTACTGATGACAAAAGTCAAAGTGTTTAACTGACTTAATCAAGGACACACAGGGAAAAAACCAGCAGGGATAGTTGCAGTATCTAGGAAGGACTTTCAGTTTTTGTCTTTCAGAACTGATTTTTTTTAAAAAAGAGAATAGCATTAAAAGGAGAAGAATACAAAGCTGAGGCTTGACAGCTGAATAAGCACAGTAGTTTAGGAATATATAAACATTTCTTGTAGAATAGTCATTGAAAATATGTTAAGATCACAAGGCCATCTTTAGCTGGCAGCCAAACAACAGTAAAAGTCATTTGGAAAAAGGATACAGTAACTATCAAAGACTGTATCATAATTAACACTTAGTTGCCTCTGCCTGAAGAATAGAGCAGTGAGGAGAAAATGTGTCTTAGTCACAATCAAATGAAATGTTTTGGGACTAGATTCAAACCAAAAAACTCCTGTGATTAAATTATTTTCAGGTCCCTAAAATTAACTTGCTCATTTTTATTCTTTTCTCCTATATCTGAAGACATCTACAAAATAAGGGCTTGGGACCAAATAATCTCTATGCTCTTTTCCAGTTCTTAAATTTCAGGATTCTATTCAATGTTTTATTTAAGGAGGGTAGGGAGGGAATCGAACTTTTGGTGGGAAATTTCTGTTACATCAGAAACATAATGTTATGTGTCCTTGACTTAGTAATTCTTCATATAAGATTATTTTTTCTCTTTATAGTTCATGCTTAACACATCAGCAAGAAAAGATTTCAAAAAATTCATTTCAGGCCAGATGGATATGGAAGGATCATAAGCACAGAAACTATAACAAGCACTCTCAGAATCCTAATCCTAGATTGGAAAGATCCTTTTTTTTTTTTTTAATACTTTAAGTTCTAGGGTACATGTGCATAACGTGCAGGTTTGTTACATATGTATACCTGTGCCATGTTGGCGTGCTACACCCATCAACTCATCAGCACCCATCAACTCGTCATTTACATCAGGTATAACTCCCAATGCAATCCCTCCCCCTTGCCCCATCCCCGTGATAGGCCCCGGTGTGTGATGTTCCCCTTCCCGAGTCCAAGTGATCTCATTGTTCAGTTCCCACCTATGAGTTAGAACATGCAGTGTTTGGTTTTCTGTTCTTGCGATAGTTTGCTAAGAATGATGGTTTCCAACTGCATCCATGTCCCTACAAAGGACACAAACTCATCCTTTTTTATGGCTGCGTAGTATTCCATGGTGTATATGTGCCACATTTTCTTAATCCAGTCTGTCACTGATGGACATTTGGGTTGATTCCAAGTCTTTGCTATTGTGAATCGTGCCGCAATAAACATACGTGTGCATGTGTCTTTATAGCAGCATGATTTATAATCCTTTGGGTATATACCCAGTAATGGGATGGCTGGGTCATATGGTACTTCTAGTTCTAGATCCTTGAGGAATCGCCATACTGTTTTCCATAATGGTTGAACTAGTTTACAATCCCACCAACAGTGTAAAAGTGTTCCTATTTCTCCACATCCTCTCCAGCACCTGTTGTTTCCTGACTTTTTAATGATTGCCATTCTAACTGGTGTGGATGGTATCTCATTGTGGTTTTGATTTGCATTTCTCTGATGGCCAGTGATGATGAGCATTTTTTCATGTGTCTGTTGGCTGTATGAATGTCTTCTTTTGAGAGCTGTCTGTTCATATTCTTTGCCCACTTTTCGATGGGGTTGTTTGTTTTTTTCTTGTAAATTTGTTTGAGTTCTTTGTAGGTTCTGGATATTAGCCCTTTGTCAGATGAGTAGATTGCAAAAATTTTCTCCCATTCTGTAGGTTGCCTGTTCACTCTGATGGTAGTTTCTTTTGCTGTGCAGAAGTTCTTTAGTTTAATTAGATCCCATTTGTCAATTTTGGCTTTTGTTGCCGTTGCTTTTGGTGTTTTAGACATGAAGTCCTTGCCCATGCTTATGTCCTGAATGGTATTACCTAGGTTTTCTTCTAGGGTTTTTATGGTATTAGGTCTAACATTTAAGTCTCTAATCCATCTTGAATTAATTTTCGTATAAGGAGTAAGGAAAGGATCCAGTTTCAGCTTTCTACTTATGGCTAGCCAATTTTCCCAGCACCATTTATTAAATAGGGAATCCTTTCCCCATTTCTTGTTTTTCTCAGGTTTGTCAAAGATCAGATGGCTGTAGATGTGTGGTATTATTTCTGAGGACTCTGTTCTGTTCCATTGGTTTATATCTCTGTTTTGGTACCAGTACCATGCTGTTTTGATTACTGTAGCCTTGTAGTATAGTTTGAAGTCAGGTAGCGTGATGCCTCCAGCTTTGTTCTTTTGACTTAGGATTGTCTTGGCAATGTGGGCTCTTTTTTGGTTCCATATGAACTTTAAAGTAGTTTTTTCCAATTCTGTGAAGAAGCTCATTGGTAGCTTGATGGGGATGGCATTGAATCTATAAATTACCTTTGGCAGTATGGCCATTTTCATGATATTGATTCTTCCTATCCAGGAGCATGGTATTTTCTTCCATTTGTTTGTGTCCTCTTTTATTTCACTGAGCAGTGGTTTGTAGTTCTCCTTGAAGAGGTCCTTTACATCCCTAGTAAGTTGGATTCTTAGGTATTTCATTCTCTTTGAAGCAATTGTGAATGGAAGTTCATTCATGATTTGGCTCTCTGTCTGTTACTGGTGTATAAGAATGCTTGTGATTTTTGCACATTAATTTTGTATCCTGAGACTTTGCTGAAGTTTCTTATCAGCTTAAGGAGATTTTGGGCTGAGACAATGGGGTTTTCTAAATATACAATCATGTCATCTGCAAACAGGGACAATTTGACTTCTTCTTTTCCTATCTGAATACCCTTTATTTCTTTCTGTTGCCTGATTGCCCTAGCCAGAACTTCCAACACTATGTTGAATAGGAGTGGTGAGAGAGGGCATCCCTGTCTTGTGCCAGTTTTCAAAGGGAATTTTTCCAGTTTTTGCCCATTCAGTATGATATTGGCTGTGGCTTTGTCATAAATAGCTCTTATTATTTTGAGATATGTTCCATCAATACCGAATTTATTGAGCGTTTTTAGCATGAAGGGCTGTTGAATTTTTTCAAAGGTCTTTTCTGCATCTATTGAGATAATCATGTGGTTTTTGTCTTTGGTTCTGTTTATATGCTGCATTACGTTTATTGACTTCCGTATGTTGAACCAGCCTTGCATCCCAGGGATGAAGCCCACTTGATCATGGTGGATAAGCTTTTGGATGTGCTGCTGGATCTGGTTTGCCAGTATTTTATTGAGGATATTTGCATCGATGTTCATCAGGGATATTGGTCTAAAATCCTCTTTTTTTGTTGTGTCTCTGCCAGGCTTTGGTATCAGGATGATGTTGGCCTCATGAAATGAGTTAGGGAGGATTCCCTCTTTTTCTATTGATTGGAATAGTTTCAGAAGGAATGGTACCAGCTCCTCCTTGTACTTCTGGTAGAATTGAGCTGTGAATCCACCTGGTCCTGGACTTTTTTTCATTGGTAGGCTATTAATTATTGCCTCAATTCCAGAGCCTTCTATTGGTCTATTCAGGAATTCAGCTTCTTGCTGGTTTAGTCTTGGGAGAGTGTAAGTGTCCAGGAAATTATGCTTTTCTTCTAGGTTTTCTAGTTTATTTGCATAGAGGTGTTTATAGTATTCTCTGATGGTAGTTTGTATATCTGTGGGGTCGGTGGTGATATCCCCTGTATCATTTTTTATTGCATCTATTTGATTCTTCTCTCTTTTCTTCTTTATTCGTCTTACCAGTGGTCTATCAATTTTGTTGATCATTTCAAAAAACCAACTCCTGGATTCATTGATTTTTTGGAGGGTTTTTTGTGTCTCTATCTCCTTCAGTTCTGCTCTGATCTTAGTTATTTCTTTCCTTCTGCTAGCTCTTGAATGTTTGTTCTTGCTTCTCTAGTTCATTTAATTGTGATGTTAGAGTGTCAATTTTAGATCTTTCCAGCTTTATCTTGTGTGTATTTAGTGCTATAAATTTCCCTCTGAACACTGCCTTAAATATGTCCCAGAGATTCTGGTATGTTGTATCTTTGTTCTCATTGGTTTCAAAGAACATCTTTATTTCTGCCTTCATTTCGTTATGTACCAAGTAAACATTCAGGAGCAGGTTATTCAGTTTCCATGTAGTTGAGCGGTTTTGATTGAGTTTCTTAGTCCTGAGTTCTAGTTTGATTGCACTGTGGTCTGAGAGACACTTTGTTATAATTTCTGTTCTTGTACATTTGGTGATGAGTGTTTTACTTCCAATTATGTGGTCAATTTTGGAATAAGTGTGATGTGGTGCTGAGTAGAATGTATATTCTGTTGATTTGGGGTGGAGAGTTCTGTAGATGTCTATTAGGTCTGCTTGCAGAGATGAGTTCAATTCCTGGATATCCTTGTTAACTTTCTGTCTCGTTGATCTGTCTAATGTTGACAGTGGGGTGTTGAAGTCTCCCATTATTATTGTATGGGAGTCTAAGTCTCTTTGTAAGTCTTTAAGGACTTGCTTTATGAATCTGGGTGCTCCTGTATTGGGTGCATATATATTTAGGATAGTTATCTCTTCCTGTTGAATTGATCCCTTTACCATTATGTAATGGCCTTCTTTGTCTCTTTTGATCTTTGATGGTTTAAAGTCTGTTTTATCAGAGACTAGGATTGCAACCCCTGCTTTTTTTTGTTCTCCATTTGCTTGGTAGACCTTCCTCCATCCCTTTATTTTGAGTCTATATATGTCTCTGCATGTGAGATGGGTCTCCTTAATACAGGAAACTGATGGGTCTTGACTCTTTATCCAGTTTGCCAGTCTGTGTCTTTTAATTGGAGCATTTAGTCCATTTACATTTAAGGTTAATATTGTTATGTGTGAACTTGATCCTGCCATTATGATATTAACTGGTTATTTTGCTCGTTAGTTGATGCAGTTTCTTCCTTGCCTCGATGGTCTTTACATTTTGGCATGTTTTTGCAATGGCTGGTACCGGTTGTTCCTTTCCATGTTTAGTGCTTCCTTCAGGGTCTCTTGTAAGGCAGGCCTGGTGGTGACAAAATCTCTAAGCATTTGCTTATCTGTAAACAATTTTATTTCTCCTTCACTTATGAAACTTAGTTTGGCTGGATATGAAATTCTGAATTGAAAATTCTTTTCTTTAAGAATGTTGAATATTGGCCCCCACTCTCTTCTGGCTTGGAGAGTTTCTGCCGAGAGATCTGCTGTTAGTCTGATGGGCTTCCCTTTGTGGGTAACCCGACCTTTCTCTCTGGCTGCCCTTAAGATTTTTTCCTTCATTTCAACTTTGGTGAATCTGGCAATTATGTGTCTTGGAGTTGCTCTTCTCAAGGAGTATCTTTGTGGCGTTCTCTGTATTTCCTGAATTTGAATGTTGGCCTGCCCTACTAGGTTGGGGAAGTTCTCCTGGATGATATCCTGAAGAGTGTTTTCCAACTTGGTTCAATTTTCCCCCTCACTTTCAGGCACCCCAATCAGACGTAGATTTGGTCTTTTTACATAATCCCATACTTCTCGCAGGCTTTGTTCATTTCTTTTTCTTCTTTTTTCCTAAGGTTTCTCTTCTTGCTTCATTTCATTCATTTGATCCTCAATCGCTGATACTCTTTCTTCCAGTTGATCGAGTCGGTTCCTGAAGCTTGTGCATTTGTCACATATTTCTCGTGTCATGGTTTTCATCTCTGTCAGTTCGTTTATGGCCTTCTCTGCATTAATTATTCTAGTTATCAATTCTTCCACTTTTTTTTCAAGATTTTTAATTTCTTTGCCCTGGCTACCTAATTCCTCCTTTAGCTCTGAGAAGTTTGATGGACTGGAGCCTTCTTCTCTCATCTCATCAAAGTCATTCTCCGTCCAGCTTTGATCCGTTGCTGGCAATGAGCTGTGTTCCTTTGCAGGGGGCGATGCACTCTTATTTTTTGAATTTCCAGCTTTTCTGCCCTGCTTTTTCCCCATCTTTGTGGTTTTATCTGCCTCTGGTCTTTGATGATGGTGATGTACTGATGGGGTTTTGGTGTGGGTGTCCTTCCTGCTTGTTAGTTTTCCTTCTAACAGTCAGGACCCTCAGCTGTAGGTCTGTTGGAGATTGCTTGAGGTCTACTCCAGACCCTGTTTGCCTGGGTATCAGCAGCAGAGGCTGCAGAAGATAGAATATTGCTGAACAGTGAGTGTACCTGTCTGATTCTTGCTTTGGAAGCTTCCTCTCAGGTGTGTACTCCACCATGTGAGGTGTGGGGTGTCGGTCTGCCCCTGGGGGGGATGTCTCCCAGTTAGGCTACTCAGGGGTCAGGGACCCACTTGAGCAGGTAGTCTGTCCCCTCTCAGATCTCAGCCTCCATGTTGGGGGATCCACTGCTCACTTCAAAGCTGTCAGACAGAGTCGTTTGCGTCTGCAGAGGTTTCAGCTGCTTTTTGTTGTTGGTGGTGGTGTTGTTGTTTATCTGTGCCCTGTCCCCAGAGGTGGAGTCTACAGAGACAGGCAGGACTCCTTGAACTGCTGTGAGCTCCACCCAGTTTGAGCTTCCCAGCTGCTTTGTTTATCTACTTAAGCCTCAGCAATGGCGGGCGCCCCTCCCCCAGCCTCACTGCCACCTTGCCGGGAGATCGCAGACTGCTGTGCTAGCAATGAGGGAGGCTCTGTGGGCGTGGGACCCTCCTGGCCAGGTGTGGGATATAGTGTCCTGGTGTGCCTGTTTGCTAAGATCCTTGGTAGAGCGCAGTATTGGGGTGGGAGTTACCTGATTTTCCAGGTGTTGTGTGTCTCAGTTCCCCTGGCTAGGAAAAGGGATTCCCTTCCCCCTTGTGCTTCTCAGGTGAGGCTATGCGTTGCCCTGCTTCAGCTGTCTGTTCGGGCTGGAGCAGCTGACCAGCACCGATTGTCAGGCACTCCCCAGTGAGATAAACCCAGTACCTCAGTTGAAAATGCAGAAATGACCTGTCTTCTGTGTCGCTCGTGCTGGGAGTTGGAGACTGGAGCTGTTCCTATTCGGCCATCTTGCTCCGCCCCCCATTGGAAAGATTCTTAAGCAAACTAAAAAATTAAGAACCAATGAGAGTTCCTGTATAATCAAAATCACCAAAATTTGCCACCTTGAATGGTCTGTTTGATTTGATTATTCTAATGGTCAGTTTGGTGTGAGAAGCAGTTGATTGTGTTACAGAATTAATCAGTACACTAAATCAAATCTATAAATGTAAGTAAATTTGGGGCACATTTTGAATGGAGGATTAAAGTCATCTACTTATTTTAATGTCAATATACACTATTATTAGATTAAAAAGTCAAGGATAAGTTCGTTCTGTGAAATGCTAGGACTTGGGTCTTCTCAGATTCATGCCACACTGGCAAAATATCTCATTCTTTACAAAATACAATATAACCGTATCAATTTCTCAATTTCAAGTTATAGGAAATTGAGAAAGAAACAAAATATGTTCACAGAATTCTCATGACTGAAGCAAGAGTGAAGTGTTTTGCTGATATCATCAATTAATTAAGAATAATTAGTAATAAGTAAACAGGTATTTTTAAAATTCTGTCACCAATGAAAACAGATTTGTTGCACTCTGGTTCAACAGTACAAAATAATCTTAATGTGACAAGTTTTATAATCTAATGCCAATACATTGTTTTGTATAAATTATTTAAGTTATTTGGGATTCTATTTCTTCACCTTTAATAGAAGTTTAGACTGAATTAATCATTCTCAGACAATAAGGACACATAAGAATTATAAATACCTTTGAACACTGTATTAGTCTCTTCTCACATTGCTATAAAGAAATATTTCAGTTGGTCAGGCTCGCAAGATAGCCAAATCGTAACAGCTCCAGTCTACTGCTCCCAGCAAGATCAACACAGAAGGCAGGTGATTTCTGCATCTCCAAATGAGATACCCGGTTCATCTCACTGGGACTGGTTGGACGGTGGATGAAGCCCACAGAAGGAGAGCCAAAGCAGGGTAGGGCATTGCTTCAACAGGGAAGTGCAAGAGATCAGAGGATTTCCCTCCCCTAGCCAAGGGAAGCCATGTGAGACTGTACCTGGAGGAACAGTGCACTCCAGCCCAGATACTATGCTTTTCCCATGGTCTTCACAACTGGCAGACCAGGAGATTTCTGCTGGTGCCTATGCCACCAGGACCCTGGGTTTCAAGCTCAAAACTGGGTGGCTGTTTGGGCAGATACAGAGCTAGCTGCAGGAACTTGTTTTTTTTTCATACCCCAGTGGCACCTGGAATGCCAGTGAGACAGAACTGTTCACTTCCCTGGAAAGGGGGCTGAAGCCAGGGAGCATGTGGTCTGACTGGGTAGGTCCCACCCCCTTGGAGTTCAGCAAGCTAAGATCCACTGGTTTGAAATTCTCACTGGAAGCACAGCAGTCTGAGGTCGACATGGGATGCTTGAGCTTGGTAGTGGGAGGGTCGTCCACTATTGCTGAGGCTTGAGTAGGTGGTTTTACCCTCACAGTGTAAACAAAGCCTCTGGAAAGTTCGAACTGGGTGGAATCCACTGCAGCTCAGCAAGGCCACAGTGGCTACACTGCCTCTCTAGATTCCTCCTCTCTGGGAAGGGCATCTCTGAAAAAAAAGGGCAGTAGCCCTAGTCAGGGACTTATAGATAAAAACCCCCATATCCCTGGGACAGAGTACCTGGGGGAAGGACCACTGTGGGTGCAGCTTCAGCAGACTTCAATGTCCCAGCCTGACACTCTGAAGAGAGCAGCGGATCTCCCAGCACAGTGTTTGAGCTCTGATAACGGACAGACTGCCTCTTTAAGTGGGTCCCTGACCTCAAGGTATCCTGACTAGGAAACACGTCCCAGTAGGGGCCGTCAGACACCTCATACAGGAGAGCTCTGGCTGGCATCTGGAGGATGTCCCTCTGGGACAAAGCTTCCAGAGGAAAGAACAGGCAGCAATCTTTGCTGTTCTATAGCCTCTGTTAGTGCTACCCAGGCAAACAGAGTCTGGAGTGGACCTCCAGCAAACTCCAGCAGACCCGCAGCAGAGGGGCCTGACTGTTAGAAGGAAAACTAACAAACAGAAAGGAATAGTACCAACATCAACAAAAAGAGTGTCCACTGACAGACCCCATCCAAAGGTCACCAAAGTCAAAGACCAAAGGTAGATGAACCCACAAAGATGGGGAAAAACCAGTGCAAAAATGCTGAAAATTGTAAAAACCAGAATGCCTCTTCTCCTCCAAAGGATCACATTCCCTTGCCAGCAAGGGAACAAAACTGGACAGAGAATAAGTTTGATGAATTGACAGAAGTAGGCTTCAGAAAGTGGGTAATAACAAATTTCTCTGAGCTAAAGGAGCATGTTCTCACCCAATGCAACGAAGCTAAGAACCTTGAAAAAAGGTTAGACAAATTGCTAACTAGAATAGCCAGTTTAGAGAAGAACATAAATGACCTGATGGAGCTGAAAAACACAGAATGAGAATTTCGTGAAGCATACACAAGTATCAAGAGCTGAATCAATCTAGCCTAACAAAGGATATCAAAGATTGAAAATCAACTCAATGAAATAAAGCGAGAAGACAAGATTATAGGAAAAACAGTGAATAAAAACAAAGAAAGCCTCCAAGAAATATGGTACTATATGAAAAGACCAAATCTACGTTTGATTGGTGTACCTGAAAGTGACGGAGATAATGGAACCAAGTTGAAAAACACTCTTCAGGATATTATCCAGTAGAACTTCCCCAACCTAGCAAAGCAGGCCAACATTCAAATTCAGGAAATATGGAGAACACCACAGTGATACTCCTTGAGAAGAGCAAACCCAAGACACACATAATCATCAGACTCACCACGGTTGAAATGAAGGAAAAAAATGTTAAGGGCAGCCAGAGAGAAAGGTCAGGTTACCCACAAAGGGAAGCCCATTAGACTAACAGTGGATCTCTCTGCAGAAACCCAACAAGCCAGAAGACAGTGGGGGCCAATATTCAACATCCTTAAAGAGAAGAATTTTCAACCCCGAATTTCATGTCCAGCCAAATTAAGCTTCATAAGTGAAGGAGAAATAAAATCCTTTACAGACAAGCAAAGGCTGAGAGATTTTGTCACCACCAGGCCTGCCTTACAAGAGCTTCTGAAAGAAGCTTCCAAAACGTGGAAAGGAACAACCAGTACTAGCTACTGCAAAAACATACCAAATTGTAAAGACCATTGACACTATGAAGAAACTGCATCAACGAATGGGCAAAATAACCAGCCAGCATCATAATGACAGGATCAAATTCACACATAACAGTATTAACCTTATGGGCTAAATGCCCCAATTAAAAGACACAGACTGGCAAACTGGATAGAGTCAAGACCCATCAGTGTGTTGTATTCAGGAGACCCATCTCACATGCAAAGATGCACATAGGCTCAAAATAAAGGGATGGGGGGAGATTTACCAAGCAAATGGAAAGCAGAAAAAAAAAAATGACAACAACAAGCAGGGGTTACAATCCTAGTCTCTAATAAAACAGACTTTAAACCAACAAAGATCAAAAGAGACAAAGAAAGGCCATTACATAATGGTAAAGGGATCAAGGCAACAAGAAGAGCTAACTATCCTAAATATATATGCACCCAATACAGGAGCACCCAGATTCATAAGGCAAGTTCTTAGAGATCTACAAGGAGACTTAGACTCCCACACAATAATAGTGTCACTCCACTGTCAATATTAGACAGATCAATGAGACAGAAAATTAACAAGGATATCCAGGACTTGAACTCAGCTCTGGACCAAGTGGACCTAACAGCCATCTAGATAACTCTCCACCCCACATCAACAGGGCATACACTCTTCTCAGCACTACATCACACTGATTCTAAAATTGACCACATAATTGGAAGTAAAACACTCCTCAGCAAACGCAAAAGAATGGAAATCATAACAGTCTCTCAGACCACAGTGCAATCAAATTAAAACTTGCGACTCAGAAACTCACTCAAAGTCACAAAACTAAATGAAAACTGAACAACCTGCTCCTGAAAGACTACTGGGTAAATAACAAAATTAAGGCAGAAATGAACAGGTTGTTTGAAACCAATAACAAAGACAATGTACCAGAATCTCTGGGACACATTTACAGCAGTGTGTACAGAGAAATGTATAGCATTAAATGCTCACAAGAGAAGCAGGAAAGATCCAAAATCGACAACCTAACATCACAATGAAAAGAACTAGAGAATCAAGAGCAGGAAAATTCAAAAGCTAGCAGAAGACAAGAAATAACTAAGACCAGAGCAGAACTGAATGAGACAGAGACACAAAAAGCCCTCAAAAAAATCAATGAATCCAGGAGCTGGTTTTTTGAAAAGATCAACAAAATTGATAGACCGCTAGCAAGACCAATAAAGAAGAAAAGAGAAAAGAATCAAATAGATGCAATAAAAAATGATAAAGGGGATATCACCACTGATCCCACAGAAATACAAACTACCATCAGAAAATACTATAAAAGCCTCTACACAAATAAACTAGAAAATCTAGAAGAAATTGATAAATTCCTGGACACATACACGTTTCCAAGCCTAAACATGGAAGAAACAGAATCCCTGAGTAGACCAATAGCAGGCTCTGAAATTGAGGCAGTAATTAATAGCCTACCAATCAAAAAAAGTCCAGGACCAGACAGATTCTCAGCCAAATTCTACCAGAGTTACAAAGGGGAGCTGTTAGCACTCCTTCTGAAACTATTCCAAATAATAGAAAAAGAGGGAATACTCTATATCTCATTTTATGAGGTCAGCATCATCCTGATACCAAAACCAGGCAGAGACACTACCAAAAAAAGCAAATTTCTTGACAGTGTCACTGATAACCATAAATACAAAAATCCTCAATAAAATACTGGCAAACCAAATCCAGCAGCACATTAAAAAGTTTATTCATCACGATCAAGTCGACTTCATACCAGGGATGCAAGGCTGGTTCAACATATGCAAAACAATAAACGTAATCCATCACATCAACAGAACAAATGACAAAAACCACATGATTATCTCAATAGATACAGAAAAGGCCTTTGACAAAATTCAACAGCCCTTCATGCTAAAAATTCCCAATAAAGTAGGTATTGATGGAACATATCTCAAAATAATAAGAACTATTTATGACAAAGCCACAGCCAATATCATACTGAATGGACAAAAACTGGAAGAATTCTTTTTGAAAACCAGCACAAGACAAGGATGCCCTCTCTCACCAGTCCTATTCAACATAGTATTGGAAGTTCTGGCCAGGACACTCAGGCAAGAGAAAGAAATAAAGGGTATTCAATTAGGAAAAGAGGAAGTCAAATTGTCCCTGTTTGCAGATGACATGATCGTATATTTAGAAAACCCCATCATCTCAGCCCAAAATCTCCTTAAGCTGATAAGCAACTTGAGCAAAGTCTCAGGATACAAAATGAATGTGGAAAAATCACAAGCATTCCTATACACCAATGATATAGAGCCAAACATGAGTGAACTCCCTTTCACAATTGCTACAAAGAGAAGAAAATACCTAGGAATCCAACTTACAAGGAATGTGAAGGACCTCTTCGAGGAGAACTATAAACCTCTATTACAGGAAGTAAAAGAGGACAGAAACAAACGGAAAAACATTCCATGCTCATGGGTAGGAAGAATCAATATTGTGAAAAGGGCCATACTGCCCAAAGTAATTTATAGATTCAACGCTATCCCCATCAAGCTACCATTGACTTTCTTCACAGAATTGGAAAAGACTACTTTAAATTTCATATGGAACCATGAAAGAGCCTACATTGCCAATCCTAAGCAAAAAGAACAAAGCTTGAGGCATCATTCTACCTAACTTCAAACTATACTACAAGGGTACAGTAACCAAAACAGCATGGTATTGGTAGAAAATATATATATATAGACCAGTGCAACAGAACTGAGGCCTCAGAAATAACACCACACATCTACAACCATCTGATCTTTGACAAAAACAAGCAATGAGGAAAGGATTCCCTATTTAATAAATGGTGTTGGGAAAACTGGCTAGCCATATGCAGAAAGCTGAAACTGGATCCCTTCATTACACCTTGTCTAAAAATTAACTCAAGATGGATTAAAGTCTTAAACATAAGACCTAAAACCATAAAAACCCTAGAAAAAAACCTAGGCAATACAATTCAGGACATAGGCATGGGCACAGTCTTCATGACTAAAACACCAAAAGTAATGGCAACGAAAGCCAAAATAGAAAAATGGGATCTAATTAAACTAAAGAGTTTCTGCACAGCAAAAAAAAAAAAAAAAAAAAAAAAAAAAAAAAAAAAAAAAAAAAAATAGAGTGAACAGGCAATCTGCAGAATGGGAGAAGAAAATTGAAATCTATTCATCTGACAAAGGGCTAATATCCAGAATCCACAAAGAACTTAAACAAATTTACAAGAAAAGAAAAAACTTCATCAAAAAGTGGATGAAGGATATGAATAGACACTTCTCAAAAGAAGATATTTATGCTGACAACAAATATGAAAAAAAGCTCATCATTGCTGGTTATTAGAGAAATGTATATCAAAACCACAATTAAATACCATCTCACGTCAGTTAGAATGGCAATCATTAAAGTCAAGAAACAACAGATGATGGAGAGGATGCAGAGAAATAGAAATGCTTTTACACTGTTGGTGGGAATGTAAATTAGTTCAACCATTGTGGAAGACAGTTTGGCTATTCCTCAAGGATCTAGAACTAGAAATACCATTTGACCCAGCAATCCCATTACTGGGTATATACCCAAAGATTTAGAAATCATTCTATTATAAAGACACATGCACACATATGTTTATTGCACCACTGTTCACAATAGCAAAGACTTGGAACCAACCCAAATGCCCATCAATGACAGACTGGATATAGAAAATGTGGCACATATGTACCATGGAATACTATGCAGCCATAAAAAGGATGAGTTAATGTCATTTTCAGGGACATGAATGAAGCTGGAAACCATCATTCTCAGCAAATTAACACAAGAACAGAAAACCAAACGAGTGCATGTTCTCATTCATAAGTGGGATTTGAACAATAAGAACACGTGGACACAGGGAGGGATAGCATTAAGATAGACACCTAATGTAGATGATGGATGATCAGTTGATAGGTGCAGTAAACCACCATGGCATGTATATACCTATGTAAAAAATCTGCATGCTCTGTACGTGTACCCCAGAACTTAAAGTATAATAATAATATAAAAAGAAATATTTGATAGTGGGTAATTTATAAAGAAAAGATATTTAATCAGCTCATTGTTTTTCATCTTGTACAGGAGGGATGCTGTCATCTCCTTGGCATCTGGTGGGGCCTCAAGGAACTTACAATCATGGTAGAAGGCAAAGGGGGAGCCAGTTCACATACCCAGAGGAGGAGGAAGAGAGTGAGTGGGGGATGAGATACACACTTCAAAATGCCAAGATCTCATGAGAACTCACTCACTATCACAAGAACAGCACCAAGGGAATGTTGCTAAACTATTCATGAAGGTTACACCTCCATGAGCCAACCACCTCCCATCAGACCCCACCTCCAACACTGAGGATTATAATTCCACAAGAGATTTGGGTAGTGACACAGATCTAAATCATATCAAACATTATGGGTTAAAAATTATCCCAAGTGCTTTTACATGTATAAATGTATCAAGTCTTTAAAACAACTACTTGAGGTAATCACTAATATTATCATTCCTAGTTTTACAGATTATAAGACTGAGGCACAG
This sequence comes from Macaca fascicularis, assembly GCF_037993035.2. Taxonomy (NCBI): domain Eukaryota; kingdom Metazoa; phylum Chordata; class Mammalia; order Primates; family Cercopithecidae; genus Macaca; species Macaca fascicularis. The sequence continues at coordinate 39,376,588 of NC_088382.1, forward strand.
GGAGTTTATCTGTTACCAGAGTCCATGGTCATAATTATAATGTGGTATTGCATATTTTTCAAATAACATATGCTTCTATATTCTCCTCCATCACTTGAGAATATTGAGAATATTACCTCTAGTTGGCAGACTAATGACTACTGTGGACACCTTGATTTTAGCCTCACGAGACTAACTGCAGACTTCTGACCTATAGATCTGTACAATAATAGGTTTGTGTTAAATCACTAAATCTTCAATAATTTTTATAGTGGCAACAGGAAATAGGAATCCACTACTATGGTAAGTATCTCTTAACGATTGGTCTGTTTCTTGGGTTTGCTGGGATGAAAGCAAGCTCAAAAATCCATGATTAGAAAAGCTCTGAGGTTCTTTCAGCTCTGAGGTCATATACACATACATGATGTATATTTTGTAGCCACATGTGATAAATTCCCATCTTAATAGTTAGCCTTTGGGATGAGGCTTCACGAAAGGCTCTGACAAAAACAAGAGCAACACATTCCAATTATATCTGTGATATAATACCAGGAACTTACAGTCAAATTAAGTGAAATTGATATACAGGGTCCGTATTTTTTATATAGTCATATATATTCTGCAAAATTATTTAAAACATTAAATTAATAAAGGTATCAGCATAAACAGACAGGTTAATGAGATTTCTTCATGAGAAACAAGAAGGTGCATCGATTTATATTTATTTATGAATTAAAAGATCTCTAGACGAGTCAGATCTTATTAGATGACAGTCTTAATTCAAAATGTGAATATATTTGAGGACAGCTTGTGAGTTTTTTTTTTTTTCTAATACTAATGGTCTTGCTCCAAGAAGGGTTAGTGCTTTAATAGTCCTGCTTCTGTGTTTAGGATTTGTGTGTGCAAGGGTGTCTTTAATAACCTAAGATGATTGATTGGAACCAAAACAGACATGCATGGTATCAAAGGTGAGATGAGAAAAAGATGAGCTAATTGAGCCAGTTTCAATCTATAACATCACTAAGCAAAGTCTAAATCATGATATAATAAGGAGATTAATCTAGAAAAAAGCAGAGGATTATGCTATATTCACAGAAGGAAAAAAATCTATGTGTATAATTCTTTGTATAATCATTTGATGAGCAAAATAACAGAAAAATTTGAGCCATTCTTACAGCAATATTTAGCTGACATAACTGATCTTGATATTGTCTTATATTTAGGTTGCATATGAAGGGAGTTTTCTCACTTACCTTCAGGGATATCAGGAGCAGGTTCAGAAACGAACACATTGGCAAACACTTAGGTACTTGCTCAGGATCACATAAATTACAGTGTTTTATAATGCCTCACTGAAATCATTTAGAGAGTATCATGGCAAGAAGCTAAATCTCAGTGGAACTTAAAAAACATATTTTTTAACATCTTAGAATTTCTAGCCCATGTGGAAAAGTGGATTCCACTTCCTAAAAGAACATAATAACTGTGTGACTATTAGAACAGAGTTGCTTGTGTAGCTCAGCTGGATTTTCCTGAAACTTACTACTGTACAAATCGAAAATGACGGTATGCATTTTACAAAAACATTGTGTGTCTCAAAGTAGCATCTTCATTCAGAGGTGTGGGGTTAGGAAGTTCACTTCTGGGGTTTAACAGTTGTTTATAAAACATGAATTTATAAAGTGCATATTGCATAATTGCAAAGAGGCAAAAGAGTGATCCCAAAAAATGGAAGTGAATATGGTTTCTCAAAGACCTGTTTAGACAAGCAAGACACGAATATAACAGCAGGATGGAGAAAAATGAAGCACACAAACAAGTATATAAAGATGTAACCTGGGCTGTGGCCTTGAGTGCTGAGGAAAGCGAAGGTGGGGCAGATCAATGGAAGCTCAGTTAGTGAGGAAAGGCTGCTGAAGAGCAGGTCTGGAGTGGTCAGGCTGTGGCGTTCACAGGAGAGAAAGAAGAGCCTTCCAGGCAGATGAGAATGAAAAAACGAATGGACATGAATTGAATAATGCCTTTGTGTCAAAAATCATCCTAGGTGCTAACAAAATATTGCTGAGTAGAACAAACAAAATCTCCTTCCCTCATAGTTTGCATTCTGTAAAAATAAGTAAAATGAATAGTTTTTTGTTGCTGTTGTTTTTGTCTTTTTTTTGTTTTTTAGAGATGGGGTCTTGCACTGTTGCCCAGGCTAGAGTATAGTGGCACAATCATAATTCACTTGGCTTCAAACACCTGGGCTCAAGTGTTTTTCCGGCCTCAGCCTCCTGAGAAGCTGGTATATAGACGTGCATCAGCATGCCCAGCTAATTATAAAAGAATTGTAGACATAGGGTCTTGCTAGGTTGCCCAGGCTTAAGTGGTCCTGGTCTTAAGTGGTTTTCCTACCTTGTCCTTCCAATTTGCTAGTATTGTGGGCACGAGCCACTGCACCTGACCAAAATGAATAGTTTTTTTAGATGATGATAAGTGCTATGGAGAAAATAAAGCAGAAAAGATGATTTGGGACCATCGGGTGGGGGAGCAACTTTAAATAAACTAATTAGGGTAGGACTCACTCAGAATATGACACTGGTGTAAGATCACATGGAGATGTAAGAGCAGAGTGTTCAGGCACAACGATCAGGCCCTGCAGCAAAATCATGCCTGATGTTTGAACAAGAATGGGCAGGAAAATGAGCTGAAGCAAGGTGAGTAAAAGGGAAAATTGCAGGAGATGAGGCCGAAAAATGACAAAAGCCAGATAATGTTAGATTATCCGGGTCATTTTAAGGACTTAGATGTTTACTCTGCATGACAGAGGGAGGCATTGCAGAGGTAAAACAGAGGAGTAACATGAACTGGTTTATGTTTAATAGGATCACTCTGAACGATGTGCTGAGAATAGACTGCATGGGGTGAAATTGGAAGGGGGAACATAGGTGGCAAATGAGAAAGTTGCTGCAATAACCCATGAGATACAAGCTGGTGGCTTGGATCTCAGTGGTAGTTGTTGTGGAGCTTCTGAAAAGTGGTCAATGAATCTACTATTTTGCAGGTAGAACTAACAGATTTTGCTGATAGATTAAAAATGTGCGGAGAGAAGAGGGAGAAAAAGAAACAGAGAGAATACAGGAGAGAACAAGAGAGAAGATGAATGGAAATGAATTCCAAGCAACTGGAAAGATGGAGTTGCCATGACCTGAAATGAGGAAGACTGCAGGAAGAGCAAGTTTGCATTGAACATAAAACACCTAGTTAGGGGCATCTTAAGTTGGTGATGCCTGTAGACATTCAAGTGGAGATGTGATCGGATATGAGTCTACAACTGAGGAAAGTTACATGAGGGAGATATAAATATGCCAGTTATACGTACACATTGTCTTTAAAGACCTGGAATTGCATAAGGTCACCAAGGATTGAGTATAGATAAAATAAAGGTTCAAGTAACAAACTCTAGGACCCTCCAATGCTTTGGGGTTAAAGAAGTTAGGGGAAAATGGCATATGCGATTGAAAGCAAGCAGCTAGTTATAGGCAGGAGAAAAGCCAGGAGGATTCAGTGCTCTGGAAGCCCAGTGAAAAAACTACTTCAAGGAAAAAAAGACATTATGTCCAATGTTACTGAAAGGTTAAGTTGGGACTTGAGAATGTTTCATTATATTTAGTTATGTTGAGCTTATGGTGGCTGAAAGACTCGCAAGTTCTGATTACATAAATGTAGTCATCATTTTCCTATGCCATATCTGCCTGGGGGTACAATATGGTTCTGTTAATAATTTCAATAATAAAAGTTTCAGGCTTCTGGTGGTTTAAAAATCTGATGACCAATTTTTTCGTACACTCACCTTCAGAAGGGGGATGTTTCCTTTTTGAGTGGGAGCTGGCCTTCATAACTTTCTCCTGTCACATGTGACCAAAGTGAAAGCATGTGATGCCCAACGGGACCTAAAAAAAAAAAATGTGGCTTTCTCCTAGACTTGACTGCAACCTCATGAGAAAGATATCAGAACCACCTAGATAAGCCACTCCCAAATTTATGACCCACAGAAACAGAGAATAAATCTTTACTGTTTTGAGACACCCAGTTTTGCGATAACTTGTTATTGTGGAAATAGATAACTAATACAGATTTTGGTGCCTGGAAGTAGGGTGCTGTCATAGCAAATATCTAAAAATATGGATTGGCTTGAGACTAACTAATGTGCAGGAGCTAGAAAGAATTTGAGGAGAGTGAAAGCTAATGTACCCTGACCAGACTATTAGTAGAAGTCAGGACTTTTAAGAAGACTGTCAACAAGGCTCCAAGGAAAGTGAGAAATTTCTTCTTGGACCCTGGAGGAAAAGGGTCCTTGTTATATGGTGACAGACACTTTAGCAACATTGTCACCTGCAATAATATGGAAAGTATAAAATGTATCTAATAGGCCGGGCGCGGTGGCTCAAGCCTGTAATCCCCCAGCACTTTGGGAGGCCGAGACGGGCGGATCACGAGGTCAGGAGATCGAGACCATCCTGGCTAACCCGGTGAAACCCCGTCTCTACTTTAAAAATACAAAAAACTAGCCGGGCGAGGTGGCGGGCGCCTATAGTCCCAGCTACTCGGGAGGCTGAGGCAGGAGAATGGCGTTAACCCGGGAGGCGGAGCTTGCAGTGAGCCGAGATCGTGCCACTGCACTCCAGCCTGGGCGACAGAGCGAGACTCCGTCTCAAAAAAAAAAAAAAAAAAAAAAAAAAAAAAAAAAAAAAAAAAAAAAATGTATCTAATAAACTAAAAGGGCTAGCTAAAGAATTTTCTACATAGAATGCTGATTTTGCTGCCTAATTTCTTCTTTCTGCTTATAGTAAAATTTGAGAGGAGAGAGATGTTATAGAAAGTCCGCTAAGTAAAAAGAAGCTAATGTCTCTGATTTTAAAAATTCTCAGCCTCTAAAGGAGGCAAAAAATATGAAAATTAGGAAACACCTTCAGAGAAAATATTAAATCAAGGGCTCCACCAGGTCTAACAATGATGATGAAGGTGCAGCCATAAAATCTCTTATTAAGACATCAGAAAGATCAATGGAAATGTCTCAGAATGTCATTTTGTCAGGGAAAAAAAAAGGCCTTTAAAAGATTTGAATGTCTCAGAACTCCCCTCAATCAAACATTATGGCTTCTAAGAAGCTTAAGGATACTGTCCCTCAGCAAAAGACTTAGATAGAGAAGAGCTTATCTTGATTTGTAGAATTAGCTTTCTGTAATGAATTGGAGCCTAATAATATTCACAGGAGACCCACATGTTTTTAAAATAATTTTATCAGCAGAAACACTGACAGCTTGAATGGAAGGGGAGAGAAACAGCACTAAATAAAAAGAGTCCTTTGGACTCTCCCAAATTCTACTGACAGGAAGTAGGCTCAGAAAACTACTCAGCTATAAACACATGATACCTTTCATGAAAATGAAAGGAAGACTCATAAAGCAGAAAGAAGAGTGGAACCAGGAGCCATAGATAATTTTTCCCTGTCCTTTTGTATTCCACTCAAGAGACAACTCATCCCAGATCTGATGTCAGAATTGGTATAAACCAGAAACTCCTGTTTATTTTCCATTTTCACTTATTTGAACAGGAGTATCTACAGCAGTTATCTTGTGCCTATCCCACCACTGAAAATAGGGAATGAGGAGGGAGCAAGAGCTTTTCTCTTTAGTTCACTCGTCTTCAGATCAAGAGAAAATACATCTGAGAAGCTTTGTTCGCACCTCAATCTTTTTTATGTGACCACATCCGGGACTTCAAGCTAGTAGCGTATTGAGATTCTTGTGGGAAGTGGTGTGAATATATTTTGCATGTGGGAGAAATATAAATAAGATGTATCCAAAGTATAAATTGCGAACTTTCAATATGTCTATGGCTTTCTTTGCTACTGCTCTCTTTAGGAAGTAGAGCTTAATACTCCTCCCTTGAATGTGAGCTGAACTTTGTGACTCATTTCTAATAAATGGGGTATAGTGGAAGTGACAGGATATGATTTCAGGGACCAGAACATAAAAGGCATCATAGCTTCCTCTTTTTTCTTGCTTGGATCACTTGCCTGGGGAAAGCCAACTGCCATATCATAGGAACACTCAAGCAGCTCTATGGAGAGGCATAGGATGTACTGACGACTGAAGCCTCCAGCCAAACACCACTGAGTTTGGAAGCAGATCATCCAGCTCTAGTCAAGGCTTCAGGTGGCTGAAGCCTCAACTGACACTTTATTGCCACTTGATGAGAAACACTGAGCCAGAAACCACTAAAATTCATGATCTGCAGAAACAATGGGACAATAAATGTTTGTTGTTTTATGTTACAAAGTTTTGGGGCAAATTATTGTGCAGCAAGACATAATCAATACAAGGCTCCTCACCCTCCATAAGAACCACTGGAACCCTACCCCTAAATTCTCCTATCTGGTTTAAGAGATTAGTGGGAGGGGTGTGTGCCTGTGTGGGAGGGGACTGGGGCAGAATCCAGGGCTCATGAATGACATTATCCCTCATGCTTCCATTTGGCTTTCCTCTTCTGGTCATGGGATACTTCATTCTCTCCCATCATCTGCCACTGGCATAGCGATATTCTTTTATCTTGTGCCAACACTCATCCCACCGAGCTGGAGAAAGGCTGCTTCTTCTCCAGAATGTGCTGCATTCTGTCATTAAAGCCACAGAAGAGAATTTTGTTTTTACATGTTTATTTTCCAGCCAGGCCTCTAAGATTGACACCTTTTTATTTGCCTGCTTTAGGTTTAAGCCCCTTCTTTCCTAGGAAGCTGACATACTTGGTTCCCAAAAGGCAAGGCCAGGTGGAGGGCAATCTGAGAGACAACACCCCCTGAAGCACTCAGCATCCTCTCTGCCCTCTGCCTGCCAGCCACTGTTCATATCAGGGGCCTCCATATCCCCTCCTTCCATGTAATGCATCTTATCTCCAAGCTTTATGCCTGTGTAGTTAAAACCAGGATGGTAAAGATCATTTTTTAAAGTTTAAGAACTTAAGACATAGATGTTATTTGATTGATATGATCTAAAATATCTTACTATATAATGTCTTCATAGGGTAAAGTTTAGCATTGTCATAAAGTTATTTATAATGATATCAAATGCTGTTTCTCAATATAAAATGCCCTGAAGGGACCAATGGGAAAATAGCCACTCAGCGTTTCATGGATATCTCTGTGGTACAAACCAAGCAATATGATAAAAATGACAACCCTTTAATTCTCCTGAGAAAAATGAACAAAAGTTACTTCTTACACAAATGTTGCCAAATTTGGGGGCATTTGACTTTGCCATCATTACCGCCGAGGGTTATGTTATGGGTCAAAATTCAGCCACAGTCATCTATACGGGCTGCCCAGGAGTCTGTGAGCTGGCTTGGCATGAAAAGCCACTCACATGGATGGTCTATATTGTATAAACTTTCTAAGGCAGGATCTAGTTTTATCAGTCAGTTCTGACACATGGTAAGGTAAGAATGCTAGAGAAAGGCACAGATTAAGAAACAGAGTCAAAAGAACAGTGGATTATGCAGAAGAACCTTTGGCACCTGCAGAGTAGAAGCAGAGCAGGGAGTAGAGTTAAGGGAAAAATGGAAAGTGAGAGCTCTGTGGGGAGATGGGTTTCACCCTGTCTGCAAGTGTCAATTCTTTATGAGGTTTTATGGCACTATGGATGAGACTGATTTCCCCTTTTTCTTACTTCTCACATGGCTTTACATTTAAAATTCTATCATTAGAAATAACCTGGGCATTTGTTTATTTTAGATGATGTGAATTGAGCACCAATCAGCTCTTTCTGAGGGCCAGCCATTAGCCTCATTATGTCCAGTTTGTCTTCCATGTACTTCCCCAGGTCCTCATAAAAATGACCCCTGGCTGGCCAGTCCTCTACTTCTATATCCAAATAGTAACAGTGGATGCCATTTATTGAGTGGGGCACTGTTTCTACCATATGTCATCACCAATCCTTACATTGACCCAATAGTTTCCTTACTGAATCAACACATATTTATTTTAGGATCTAGGATCCCCAGTTTTAAAATGAGGAAACTGAAGCTCATAAAGACCTTGGACTGGCCCATGGTCACAGAGTTAATAAATGCCAGAGATGGGATTCAAACTAAGAACTATCTGGCTCTAATGATCCATCATTAAACTGATACTTTCCAAACCTGGCTCCAGATGAGAGTTTATTCATTCAACTAGTAAGTATTGAACAACAAATAGCAGTCACTGATCTAGGCACTAAGGATTCAGCAGTGAAGAAAACAGATAAAAAACTCTGTCCTCTTGCAGCCTATAGCCTAAAAGGTTGAGACAACAAATAAAATTGTTAGTTGAGGGCCCTAAAAACAAAGATTCCTAGGTGTTAGTCCCAAAGATGATGCTTTTGCAGGTCAGGGGGTTGGGCTACAAAATCTACATTTTTAACAAGAATTCCAGGTGACATTTTGATACTTAGTCTTGGTTTGACTCCCCTGCACTTAAGAAAGCTGATACCTGAAAATGTTTAAATTCACTGTGGGTATGCCATTTAGGTCCTAGTATACTTGAATACTCCTTACATAGTGTTTTCTTAAAATTAAATTTCAAGAGAAATGGTAAGATTCTCTTAAAATTACAGATTAAGGCTGGGCGCGGTGGCTCAAGCCTGTAATCCCAACACTTTGGGAGGCTGAGACGGGCGGATCACGAGGTCAGGAGATCGAGACATCCTGGCTAACACGGTGAAACCCCGTCTCTACTAAAAAATACAAAAAACTAGCCGGGTGAGGTGGTGGGCACCTGTAGTCCCAGCTACTTGGGAGGCTGAGGCAGGAGAATGGCGTGGACCCGGGAGGCGGAGCTTGCAGTGAGCTGAGATCCGGCCACTGCACTCCAGCCTGGGCGACAGAGCAAGACTCCATCTAACCAAAAAATAAAAAATAAAAAAAAATTACAGATTAACCCTGGGTAGTGCAATGCACACATTTCTAAACATCAGATTGGTATTGGAGAGAGACTTAAAAGAGCCTTATACGCTTACTAGCAAGGAAATCACTAATTTTAAAGGAATAATCGCAAGGTTTTCATAAAGGGATATCTACTGGCTTGTTATTACTTTGAAATTTTGACTTTATAGGCACAATACCCAAGAAGAAATAATGAGGTTTGGAGGCCTGATCTTGGCAACACTAAACTTTTAGGTAGGGCATGGGGTGAGAGAAGACAGACTTGAATCTGGTGATGAGGATGGCAGGCAGGGAGTGGGGACAAGGGAGGTGAGGAGGACAAGTCAGAACATCTGTGAAAGGCCACTGGGTGCTGATACATGCTTTGCCTTACTATGGGAAGTGATATGAAGTTATTTCATTCCAAACCGGGAAGGAGGAATTAGGCAATTAGAGCACATGGCTGCTCTGGGAAGAGGAATAGCAACTATCAAGTCAATTCATTTGCTCAGGGAATAAGGGACCCTGGTGAGTCACTGGTTCTAAGGAGGGTTTGCTTTGTTGTAAACAAGTAATTTCAAGGTCCAGAGCTGAAGACATGAGCCTTTGGGAGTAACCCTACTCCTCCTCTGATATTGTTCCCTGCATTTCCTGGGTCTCCAGCCTTCTCTGATATTAGGTTGGTAAAAAAGTAATTGCAGTTTTTGCCATTGTAGAAGGTGTCATAGAAATGTTCTTGGCCTGTTCTAAGTGTGACCTGTCTTTGAAGTGCAGCACTGGGATGCTCAAACCAGGCCAGTGCCATGGAAAAAATATTCTCAAACCCTGGTACTAAAAGACAGACTGCATTTCCCATTGTTTTCCTCTCCTTCAGCCAGGACTGTAGAGTACATGTTGAATAATAACTATGCAAGAAATTACCAGCATGAGTCAGCCTTATTACAGATGAACAGTTCATTGTTAATGTATTTAACTCAAGTTCTTCTTGTTCTAATGAATTAACTGCACTTAAATGGCCTGCAGCTGAGAACTTGTTTGGGGAAAATGGCTTGGCTACAAATCCCATCTGTAATCACCCCTCTAATACTTATGCAATATTTAAATCAGGGATACTTTCCAATTCCATTATCAGAACATCTTAAAGGAATGTAAACAACTTGTGATTTTTTTTTAATATAGCAATACACAATGCATGCAGATGACCATTAGGGATTAGTAAAAATAAATGTAAAAGGCCTAAGTAACTGGGATCTCTTTTCCCCCTTTAGACTGCAACTGCAGTATTTCTGTGCAGCTTAATTACTTTGCCTGAGAAAATTCTAGCTGATTATCTACAAGGCACAAAATCACATTGTAGATTAGCTCTAAATCTTGTGAAGTCAAACAACTGTTATTTGATTTATCCACATTTGGAGAAAAGAGATACACATGTCTAAAGTGATTCCTTGGAGTTAATATCAGAAGTGCCAGAAGATCATCTAATGTGCAGTTCATCATGTAGTGATTTGAACAGCATTTGGGAGCCACATGTCACTTCATTGAAGGAACACCTATAAATAAACACTGCTTAAAGTGTTTTGCCTATGAGCTAACAATGTCAATGATGTCTACAGAGAGCTAAAGCCGCGCTAAGAATCCACAGCAACTTCTTTTGGCCAGTGAACACAGATTACGGTTCTTTCTTGCAATATCCTAGTTTGAAGAGGTCCCAGCCAGGCTACACTGACCTTGAGCACAAAAAGACCCACTTCCAATGATTCTGGGGTTTTAATAAGATGCAGAAACATAGATGCTATTCAAACTTAGCCAAGATCTTAACACGACATTGTACCAGTTTTAACTTCAGTTTAAAAACAAACAAACAAAAAAAGAGTCGGGAGATTGGATGGAGTCCAGAGAGGAAAACAAGAGCAATAAGTAAAGGGTAGGAAAAGTAATTGTTCCCAGAAAAATATAAAAGGATTGGGACTTTTTACGCTGAGGAAGATAGGAGCTGGAAAGTTCTTTAAAAATTATCTGCCTTTCCATGACAAAGTATTATAAAGCTAGATTGAAAAGTCATATATAGAGGTAGTACATTATATATACATATATAATCTAATATATAAAATTAGATAATACATAGTATATGTTAATATATAGATATTAACATATTTATGTATATATATTTTAGAGAGGGCACAAGGAAGATGTATTTTCTGGTTTGAAGTTTTTCGTATGCAGAAAAAAGCCACTGAGGGTGATAATGATTCCCTTTTCCCCTTATTGTTCTTTAAAAATCACTGGTTTCAGAATCAGGACTGACAATCACTGGGTTATCTCCCCAATTAACTTTTGGTCTTATTTCAGTCTTGGTGCAATTTCCCCTAGATATTTACTCCTGTCTCCTACCAGAGGCTTACTGACTGTGATAATTTTTTTTTCTAATCCTGTCTGGGGAAGTATATATATTTTTTTCTTCTGATTTTTCATATTATTAGATATAAAATATCTAATAATATATTAGATATAAAATACTTGATATAGCTTTATGAAGTATGATGCTGTGAAATTCTGAATATCTATCCTTGTTCAGTCAAACCATACATTTGGGAACACCATCCTCCTTCATTTTACCTACTGCAAACTAGCAAAAGAAATATCTTTAACTTGCTGGTTCACTGAATTTCCTTTCTGACTTCTCTTTCCATGGAGATAGATACACAGGCTGTAAAAGTATTAGTGATTAATTCTGCCTACCTACCCTACATAATTGAATTCTTACCTAGGTAAAGGTCTTTTGACAACACCATTATATAATGTAATTAGACAAATACCTTTTATAAACTGGGAAGGGAAGAGATTAATTTCTCTTTGAATGAAAGATGTGTCAAGATCATTCTGAATAAAGGGCATCTATCTATCTATCTGCCTGTCTGGGGCAGATATATGTATTTGTTGAGTGAATGAACTCTTTTGAAAATAGTGTTTTTGAAATACGAATTACCCTCAAATCACATATACTGGTAAAAGTTCATTTTGGCTATTGTGCCCATTTCTGCCTTTTCTCAGAGGGTCACCGGAGTGTTTGCAGTTCAATAAATAAACTTGTTTTCACCTTGAATGGGTAATCAACTCCACCTTCCCTCTTCCCATAACCATGAGGCAAAATAGTCAAGGATATTTGCCTATCAATGAAAAATCACTCAATAGCAGTAGCTCAAGTATGATTCCACAAATAATGAATTAAAGGCTCCCGCTATATCTTCTGTATCCTATTGAATCATTGCACACTTTAAACTCTTCTGTGGTGTGTATAACAAATCTTTAACCATGTCCCAAAGTATTACTCATAATTTAGTCTGAAACATTTAGCAATTTCATAAAGTTTTGCATTCTGGCTCCAAAGAGAACTCTGAGAACAAAACTGAAATGTAAAATGTGTTTTCTGTAAGTGGAAGTGATATGTATGTAAAAAACTAAACATTTTTATACTTCTTTCCATTTAACAGTTAAGGGTTTCTTCCCTCCTCATGGCCATTCATTTTTGTGGCAGCCAACAGATACTAAGTCCCTTCCTGCTCACTCAAAATGAAGTCTATAGATACAAAAGAAGAAAATAGAAGAAACTTGTATATGGACCTATCTGGTGTCCTCGAATGTTTGAGTGTTCCCATTAATAAACTTGTGGGGGTAGAATTCAGACTATTAAGAACATGGCACTGCCATTACTGGCTGGCTATGCAAGCTCTCCCATAGTAGTTGGAAAGGCAACTATTCTAGGAAGGAGGGTAAATGTCAGTAGCCATTAAGAAATCATGTGTGTCTATTAAAGCAGCTGCTCAGTTGATTCTCTCTTCTCCTTCCTTTATCTCTGTTTCCCTTTCTCCCACCTTCTATTCCATTGTCAGTCTTAGCAATTCAGCAAACTTCACATCTTCTTTTACCTCTCTCCTAGCCCAACAACCTTTCCTGAGGTGTGATTGTCCGCAGATCCAGCCCCTCAGACTGGACGCACCTGTTCCTTTTGCTTCTGTTCCATGCAGACAAGTTGACTAAAGAGAAGTAGGAGTGATGAGAATTACGACTGAGATCCGTCCCATTGTTCTATATCCATCTACTGCACAGCTTGCTTCTCATGCTCTAATCTACATTCTTAATTTAGAAACCATCTCATATTTGTCTCTGTGAATAAAAGTTGAAGGCAAATATTTTTTTTGAAGACATTTTTAAAAGAATGCTAAACAAGATTTCTGAAAACACTTTAGTCTCAACACAAGGTGGTATATTTAATGTAGTCTATTAGTGCTCCCTTGCTACATAAAAATTTACATTATTATCTCACAGTTTCCATGGGTCAGGAGTCTGGGTGTGGCTCAGCTGGGTCCTCTCCTCAGGATCTCACAAGTCTGCAACCAAGGTGTCAGCCAGGGGTGGGGTCTTATTGTGGTCTGGGGGTTCTCTTCCAAGCTCACATGGTTAGAGGAGTGGAGCTCTCAGCTCCTATGCCACCCCAGTCTCTTGGAAATTTGCAACATGACTGTTGATTTATTAAGGCCAGCAGGATACAGGATAGTATTTCTCTGATTTTCTTCCATCTCTGGCCTTGAGACCCTCTTTTCATGGCTTATCAGACAAGGTCAAGTTTACCCAGAATAATCTCCTTATTAACTTAAAGTTAACTGATTAGGGGCCTTGATTATATATGCAAAATCCCGCATCTACATCATGAAGTATAACATAATCAAGGGAATATGATCCTGTCTTTTCTGTATATCCTATTGGTAAGAAGCAAGTTACCAATACTATCCACATTCAAGGGAATTCTCAAGTGACTCCCTGTGGTCCACACACCTTGGACTACAAGGGTGAATTCTACAAGGGTGTGGACCTCAGGGGGTCATTTGAGAATTCTGCAAACCACAGGGAGGAATCAAGAGATCCAATAATTTTTCTATTTTTTCCCAGCCATCCTTGCAACAATTGCCTCTTCCCAAAGCACATATAACAATTATTTCTATCCTCCACATCATCAAGAATGACTTCAATGTCCATTTCCACAAAGACTTCAACATATTATCTTCACATTTCTTTTATTTATCCAACTCTAAAGACTTCCCTTGAACATCACTCAAGCTGCACCCTTTTCTTGTCTTAATCCTCATCATCAACTGTACCAAATCAGAAATGCTAAATGCAAATATCCCACTATGTAACCTCAAATTCTTATCCATCATGTTCTTCACGTTCTCACTCCAGCCACACAGTCAGTACAGACTAAATACAGAGAGGCAAGGGCCCCATGGCTTCTCCATTGTCTTCCAGATTCTCAGCCACCTCTTGGCTCTCTCACTTCCCTAACCAGCCTAGACCACCTGGTTCATTATTTCAGTCACTCTCTCACCAACATTCTCAATTACTTTGAACCCCAGAATTTCCACTGTACCTCTAAGGCTGCATAGCATTGGTGGAGAAATCAACTAAATGTATCCCTTAGAGTCATTACAAACTCATTGTAGGCAAGCCTCTTAATTACCTGAAAGCTTTAACTTCTATTTGTTCTCTCTCCTACTCCCCTTATGGATGCCACATCATTAGCATTCTATTCAAATTTCCTACCCCATATCCTTTAATGTAAGCAAACATCCTCTATTTCACACAGAAAGTTGAAGCATTCACAAACAGCCTGATCCTTCTACTATCTACAAAATGTATCCTTAACTACATCCATGCATTGACTGCCATATCCTCTAAGATCATTAATTATCCTCTTTATCTTCAATACAGTCAATCTTCCTTCCCTTCTTAATCTTTACCTTCTTCCTATGAATATTTTATCTGCTAAATAAGAATACACCTCATGCCCTATCCTGATCTATTACCATAGCTCTACTTCTAACCCTCATTAGCACCCACTGAGTTTGAGGAAATTAACTCTTAACTGGTCTCCAGTATTTGCCATTGGCAGAACACTGCATATAAACTGAAAATACCACTGTGTTGCTTCTTAAAGATCTGCAATAATTCTCCTCTGCTTATAGAACAAAAAGTACATGAGAGCATATAGGGCCCTCCAAATACATCTCTTCTAATACTCTACCAGTCCTATAATCTCACTTTATATGCTACTGTTAGTGAACCTCACCCTCCAGCTTTAATTTTGTGGCAGTTTGCAGTATGTTTGCAAAATATTTATGGCTCATACTTGTGAAAGCAAAATACTTCCCTAATTCATTATGTTAGCTTGGCTATATGACTTTAGCCAATAAAATGTGGGAAAAGATGTCTATTGACATGTCAGAGTATTAACAGTTCAGGTTAAACACTGAACTGTTTAACCATTTTGTTTTTCCCCTTTGTTGTGAGACTGAGTGTCCCAAATTAGAGGCTGCTCTTTCAGTTTGGGTGCCAAAATAATTTGGATGTGGAGCACAGCTGCAGCCAAAAAACAAACAACATTGATGTGAGAAATACACTTTTATTGTTGTAATCCATTAAAGATTGAGGGTTATTGTAGCACAGTCTAGCAAATCTAATACAAAAATTGATGCTTCCATGAGAAAACCTAAAATATGTGGCTTTGGATTCTGGGTCATGTGTGGGTGTTGACTAACTGAGGAAATGTGTTTTGTCACTATACTGCCAGACTCCATTCTATAAAATGGTCACCCATAATAACTGGGAAGTCCAAAGAAATGTATCTAATGAATGTGTGGCTTTAGGAAAATGAAGAGGGAAAAAGACTGTTGGTAACATGGGTGTTATTGTCTACATTTGTCAAAGTACCGTAGAAAAAGGATGAGCTCAGAAAAGAACAGAATTTGCACAGAATTAAAAGGAGTATAGAAAATCCAGAAATTCTGTTATGTGCAGAGTTTGAAGATACATTTCATTGTCATTTTCAACTAGAGAGATACAAATTTAGACTGGTGAATGCCAAGGACCAACCAAAATTCAGCCTGATGATATGGTCTGAATAAAGGGTGTGGCAAACAATGTTCCTGCTACATTTCTGAATTGATTTGGAGAACGCAGTTAATCTTGGGCCCCAAAGCTTTTAATAAGGAAGCAGGTATAGAATGCTGTTGAGTCTTTAAGAAGGGCACATTCTCCAGTGCCATATTTCAACGTAGCCAATGATGATAAAAGAAAGAGAATGGGCCTCCCAAAGAGTGAAGCCAAAGGTCACAGAGGATGATGAACTGGAGAGCAACTCTTAGGCTGTAGAAGTCGGGCCCCATCAAGAAACCTTTTAGATCTCCAGCATAGGGACCTATTGTAACATCTGCCCCATGAATTTTCTGAATGCTATTGACAGTGGCTGATGAATGTCTCCTGTTTTCCCCTTTCCAAATGGGAGAGCATAATCTTCCTGTTTCACTATTACATACAGGATATATGAGGAAATACAATTAATCTTTTTAGTTCACAGGTCACTGGATTGAGAAGAGTCACATCCAGATTCAATACAAAAACTACCAAGAGATCCCAGATTTTGAGCCTGGATGAGACTTCTGGGAGAGGGGGCAGACTTAGCATGCACAATGGAGGGATAAGGATATTTGTGACCTAGATACCTGCACTTTATTTGTTTGAAATATTTGCTATTACAACTTATAGGATGCCTATATTTCCTTGCCTCATTGAAATCAGCCTTGTACATGTGACTTTCTTTGGCCAACAAGATATGAGAGGAAACAAATTCCTGAGCAGCTTCAGGGAGCCACTGGGTCATTTAGCTATTTTCTCTTTACCTCTCCCTTGAGGCAAGTATGTCTTAGGTGGGTACTGCTTTTTCAGCCTGCTGCTCGCAATGAAGAAGATTGGAAGGAGATCCAGCCAAATGCAACAGACAGTAATGTAAGCAAAACAAACAAACAGAAAACAAACCTATGTTGAGATTCTGGAATTTGCTCCAGGATAATCTAGCGAAAGTTGATTTATACACCCTCTTTGCATCTTTGCTTTGATGCTTTCTTTGTCTGCAACTGCATTCCTATTATTCTTTGTCTCTCTACTTCACACATATTGTCTAAGACTTAACTAATTTAGAAAGTTTTCTTTGAACTCCCAGACAAAGATAAAAGCCTCTCAAGGCTCCCAGGGCACCTATATATGCTTTTCCATTTAAACTTACCATATGATTTGAAAATTAGTAGTTATGGAAAGTCAGAGAATGTGGTCTTAATCTTTATAGTACTCCTCCAAAATGACACAGTTTCTATGATGGCTTTGTGATGTGTCAACCTGTCTAGGCTGACCTGCATTTTCCAGAATTTTCTTTCGTGTATATGTCCTGTTAGGGTGGGCAACAAGGAGATCCTTGGGAAGTCTGGAAGGTGGAAGGCAGGCAGCTGCCATTTTATGGCTCATAAATGTAGCTCAACTGCTGACTCACCTCTATCATGAAGCAGCAGCTGGGCCTGCAGTTGTTCTGCCTTCCTCTGGCCCTCCTTCAGTTTCTTTGTCTGCTAGGTCAGGTGTGTGGTGGGATGGCAGTGATGGGGAGAATATTCACTTCATGAAGGGTCCCAGCTTCTGTAAGATACCATCATTTCCAAAGTCGGAGATCCCAAAACAGAGAAGGTTATGTTTTGTTCTTAAGGGGTTCTGTTGCCAAAATACTAGGTGTTTGGTTTAAGTCTCATTGCTCACTGCACAGAAAGCCAGTCACTGAGACAGTAAGTATTGCCAGAGAAGAAGCCTTTTTTGGGTACTACAGCCAAGAAGATGCAAGGTCATTCTCAAATCTATCTCCTCAACTGGCTAAATTTGGGGGTTAATATACCAGGGAAAAACTGCAACTACATGTGGGCAAACGGTAATTAGAGAGGGCTATGGAAGAGGAGTTGGTCAGCAGCAGGCATTAGGTGGTCAGTTAAGCAATCATGCCAGGTGAGAGGTCTGGGGTGTCATTACTCTCTGGGAGACCTGATGGTTGGTTTCCTGACCAAGGAGTTCAGAAAAGACAAATTTAAGTTTCTCAAGTTTTAAGACTGGACAGGTCAATTTCTATATTTATTCAAAAGAAACTATAAACATCAGTTCCATGGGACAGTTGGGCTGGTTTCAGTTCCAGCCTGCTTGTGATCTTCCTTTCCTGAATGTCTGTCCTATTAAGGGAGGAGACCACCCCTCAAATCATCTTATGCCCAATTTCTGCCTCCAAAGAAAGAAGAAGTAAAAACTAAAAGACAGAAATGAAATCCACAGGCAGAGAACCCGGCACCGCACCCTGGGCTCCAAGCTCCTGAATCAGACTCAGAGACAAGGTTCTTATAGAGATTTGATTTAATAGGCTTCCAAAATTATTTTGTAAGCCAATTCCATGTAACAAATACATACATATGTGTGTGTATATATATTTATAAATATACACACACACATATAATGGCCTGGGGTGGTTTGGGAAGTATGTAACACTCAAAATCCAAAAATTGAAAAGAAAGGGAAAGAGTAAAACAACATGAATCTGTAGTTTTGAGACTGTGTAAGAGGAAGCCCAGATAGGGCTCTGTTAAACGGGTTAAACATGTTGATCTTTCTTTTAAGGCCAACAGAAAGGCACCAAAGTGTTTGAAGCAGGAGGTCAATATGATCATAGTTGTTTTTAGAAAACATGACTCTGTTGCAAAATGGAGAACTGGTTGAGTAGTAAGCACACATTATGCAGGTAGAACAGTTAGGTGGCTCTGGGGTCATCCCCTCAAGGGATAAGAGTAGTTTAAGCCAAGTTATTCATAGTGGAGACAGAGAGTGTTAGATATTTGAGAGATAATTAGTAGGTATAGTTTATAGGATTCAGTGATGGTTTACATATAAAGGATTGAGGAAAAGAAATTCTCAAGAAAGGCTTTTGCCTTTTTAGGTTATGTAACAGGATGAATGGTAGTGTCATTAACTGAGATGACAAAGTATGAGTGAATAATACAAATGTACAGACCATGATGCATTTGTGTTGCCTTTAAAATATTCAAGTGAAGTTAACAGATAAGTTAACTTCATAGTAACTGTGTTCTAGACACTGTACCAGTCAGGTTTCAACTAGAGAAGCAGAACCAGTAGGAGATATACCTACATAATACATGATATTCCATCTGTCTGTAATGTCCCCTCGCCCACTCCACATGACCTACTTAACCTCTGTTCCTTCTTCAAAAAATCAGGCCAGGCTCGGCATGATGGCTAATGCCTGTAATCTCAGCACTTTGGGAGGCTGAGGTGAGAGGATCACTTGAGCCCAGGAGTTCGAGATCAGCCTGGGTAACATGGCAAAACCCCATTTCTACAAAATAATTTTAAAATTAGCCTGGTGTGGTGGCATGTACCTGTGATACCAGCTACTTGGGAGGCTGAGGCAGGAAGATCACCTGAACTTGTGAAGTTGAGGCTGCAGTGAGTCTTGATGTGCAACTGTACTCCAGCCTAGGCCACAGAGCAAGACCCTGTCTACAACAATAACAATAACAAAAACAGAAACAAACAAACAATGCATCAGGCCAATTATTAGTTTTGATTGTTAAGCAACATATCGAACTTTTTAAAAAGTGAGAAATTTACATTATTGCCCCACCCAAGGTAGGATGGCATTACAAAATTATTCTTTATGACATTTTCTATGAATTTCCTTAAAGAGTTAATTCCCTTCCTGGATTTCAGTTCAGATTTGCTCATAACTCTCCTAAAATGTAACCATTGTTTATCATGGCACTGTCAGGTAGGAACATTTTGTGGAAGAGATTATTAGGGAATTGAATTCAGAGATAAAACCACATAATTAATAATATGCATAATACTTTAACATGAACAAAGTGATTGATTATTAATGTTTTCTTATAATTCTGTAAGCTACTTGAGGGCAAGAACTTTATTTTGTGTTCATTTTAGTGTTCTGAAAGTAACTAGTATCTTGTTTTGCACATGGTATGTTCCGTTTGTTTCTGTTATAGCATGTATTACAATCTGTTTTTACCTTTATTTATGTATTTGCTTACATGTTTATTTGTGGCCACCCATGAATAGAAGACAAGTTCCATGAAGAAGTAACCTTATCTGCTTTTTTTACTGCTATATCATTAGTTCTTTAGGCAGTGTCTGGCACTTAACAGATATTTGTTAAATGAATAAATAACATGTATAAAAATATGTGGGTTATAATACATGCTACATACATTTAAAAATACATTTTGGAATATGTACAAGTTCAAAGTGAGGAAAAACTGCAAATTTCCTTTCAAATCAGCTTTGTAGGGCCCAAGGGAAAACTTCTTCTTTGCCCTCTGAAGATTTGCTGAAAAATCAACTCACAAAAGGCAGATTAATAGGAGAAAAGGCACACACATTTATTTAATGTGTATACCCAGGAGCCTTCAGAATGAAGACCAAAAGATACAGAGGAAATTGTCCATTTTTATGCTTAGGTTTAATAAGGCATGGGCAGCATGTGGAAATATGATTGGACAAGAAGGTCTTGCTTCAGACAAAATGACAGTCCCTCCCTTCCCACAACTCCCCATGACAAAGGGGTGAAAACTAACGCAAATAGGCTGAGTAGGGAAATCCAGCAGGGCCTGACTGTCTAGATTCTTGGCCAACATTCTCGGCACTTATTCCTTCCTTCTGGATGCGGGGCAGGACCTTCTCTGTACAGGTGGTCTTACGACCTGTAGTCAAACAAGGAAGGTCAGATCATTTGTTGATGGACAGTTCTTACACAGAAAGGCAGAGGGAATGTTAGTGTAATATTTTTGTTTTATAGCTGGCTTTGGAGGAAAGGGGTTCTGGTTTCTATGATCCAGGAAGAGGGATTCTAGTTTCCATGACTAGCCTCATGGGAGAATGGGTCTGAGAGACAGGAGGATAGGAGAAGGTCAGGGAGAAACTTTTGCTTCTGAGGCCTTTATTTTAGGGTATTATCTTCTGAGCCACAACAGTTTCTCTTCCAATTAATAATAACTTTTTAAAAAAATGCATGCAAGAAGAGTATAGTACTTGAGAAACCATTGTGAGAAAATTCCATAGGCATGGGTATTTCTCTCTGGCTTAAAAAATAAATCTAATCCAGCATAAATAAACATGTCTTATTGAATGACACCAAGCATTATCCAAAGCACAGGGGGTGTCTTAGAAGGTAAGTTTAGTCATATTGTAATATGATTACATTGTTTTGAAGTTTCATTACTTTTTCATCTGAATGAATATAAAACCTAGAATATTAATACAATGAAGACTGGCAGTTGATGACCCTACAGAGACTGCTCTGAGTTGCTGATAAAACATAGATTGTGGTACCTCCAATCTCAGAATCATTTGTAGGTGTCTTGTCTGTAATCAGAATTTGCAAGTGATGGTGTATGAGCTCTTCTCTAGCCATTGTTATTCAAAACCATCGCCTGCCATTGTCTGCAATCTTAAATGGTCTCTCATCAATCAAACCTCCCCTTCCTATGGTCACAGTACTCGAGGATCAACAAAGCATATGAAATCAGCACTTTACGTGCTCCTTGAGAGGGCGCTGCTTTGGACAAGGTAAGAGTTCCTCCTTTCCCACAACTCCCTATGACAATTTATAGCCCATTCTGCATTTGACTTCTGCAAATACCTTCCTTCAGACATAATGAGGTCCCCTGGGGATGAAAGGTGAAAAGAGATTTTGAGGAATGCCATTTCCTTTTCTGATGCCTTAGTGTCTGAGTGCCATGTGGAAGATTTAATATCAACTCTATTCCTCTGATACATATGACAATATAATATCCTCTAATTTCATCTGTTATATCTTTGTACAAGCAGGAAAAATATTCTTTACAGCAGGACTACAAAATTACACACATTACAACTGAATATTCAGATATTAAAATAGGTTTTCCTGCTTGTTAGGCAAAAGAAGAAACTGAAGGTTGTTTTTGTTTTTATTTGGTACTTCATATACCGTGGGACTGAAGGAGCTGGATTGGGTAATTTTACAGGTGCTTAAAAATACATGGCTCATGGATATTTGATAGGAATACGGTGATGTAAAAGTTCCTTCAAGTAAACAATGGATAAATCCAATCTATATCACTTTTTAGTGACGTTAATGGGAAAGATAAAGGGTAATTGAAATGCCTTTAAAAAGAAAATCAGCATCTGTTTTGCTTTTTACCACTTTTAGCCATCCAAAGTTGACCACAGTTGTGATCAATCCATATAGTATTCACTGAAGTGAATTTTGTAAGTACATGAAACTACCTGGCTTCATGTCTGTCTAAATTTGACCATTTGTATTGCAAAAATAGGAGCTGCATTATTTGCAGAATGCCATACATTCCACGTCCACTAGTAAATAAAAGCTCAATGCAACTGAAAGTGGCTTCCCATCACTAAAAAATAAAACCATATATTTAGCATCCACCTGACTTTACACTGTGGTATGAGTCATTTACTTTATACCACCTGCTTCTAAGAAATTCTTCATTCTCAGTAACCAATAATGGCACAGCCCACTTGATAGAGGACAAGTCATTGTCCTCTATTTCTCTGAGAGTATTAATTGGTACTCTCCTCCATCAGACTCAAAACCAAGGTTTTCATAA
Source organism: Macaca fascicularis (assembly GCF_037993035.2). Lineage (NCBI taxonomy): Eukaryota > Metazoa > Chordata > Mammalia > Primates > Cercopithecidae > Macaca > Macaca fascicularis. The sequence continues at coordinate 39,399,054 of NC_088382.1, forward strand.
TTTGTAACATTTGTTACATTTTCTATTTCTTTCTGTTGCTTAGACTATTCTGATGCCTCATATTAAGCCAAGAGAAATATATGTAGAGTGCTGCCTATGCTATTACAAGCTCTGCTGGGACCAAGAAAATACAAATAAACAGAACTGTATTTCCCCTCACCTCAAGTATATTATGTGTTTCTGTGTAGTTGTAAGGCTGGTAATGAACTCAGTGACATAGTCAGTGAGAAAGCAGTTATCCCTAAATTATTATTTACATTATGTGTGTATGCATGTGTGTGTGCATGCACGTTGTGCAATGCATTCTTTATTCAAAGATACAAGTTAATCATCTCTTTGTATAATAAGATGAAGAATATCAGGCACTTTGGTGATGAAAGAAAAAAGGTGTGTTGGGGCACTACCCTAACTGTGTTTGTTGATTCAGGGCATTTTGTGAGATCAAGATGGTAAGCTCCATTCCCATCTAGGAAAGCCAGTTTTAGTGGGATAAAATTCTTCTTTGAGCATCTAGATATGAGTGCTATCACCTGCCTTTCTCTCCACAAGGAAAAGTGGGCAAGAATGGGTTATCACAGATTATTCCCACAGGAAGGAGGGACACGTCTCATGAACATGCAGCATCATATTTGAGAAAAACAAAAAGTAAAGTACTTATTTGCTTATATGTCCACTTGCCCTCTGTCTGAGCACATCTGTATTAGTCTTCAGAATATTAAAACATCTCAATTTCTTCTAATAAAGCTTTGAACTGCCCATTGCCTGTGTCATTTATTCAATCAACATACAACAAAGCCCATTGAAGAGTGTGCTAGGTACTGAAAATAAATAAGTACAGCGTACACTTCATACTCTGAGATAGATCAGAAGAAACAAGGACAAAAAATGTTAAGAAGTAGGAAATTTAAAAAATCCATATATGACAGAATCTATTTTATTGTGTTTTTTTTTAATAGAAAATATGTGGTCTTATGTTGAGAATGAGGGTGATGGGATATAGTTGAAGGTTTAAAAAAATAGAAGAATCTGTTTTGAAGATGAGAAAGAACATCTTAGGCATTAGGGGTGACTTAAAGATGACCAAGCAGAGCAAAGATTCTGCTCTGCTCCCAACTCTGGAACAGAACAAGAGGTAAAGAACATTGTCCTTGCAAAGTTCCATTGATATTGTAAGTCCAAATATGTTGCCAAAGTCCAATATACAGTCATGTGACTAAGGAATTATTTTAAGAGCTTGGGAGAGTGCATTGAAATGTTTAGTCATCTGTTAGCCATTTAGTTCAGGAGTAGATGGGAGAGAAAATAAAATCTAGGGGTTAATTATGAAATAGAAGAAAAGGGATTCAAGGATCTGTAAATCAATACGAGCTTCAAGGGAAGATTCTGTAGAAACTAAGAAAAGAGTGTGATAGGTAATTGTGGTCTAAGGGAGGTGGATTTTAGAAGTTCAAGATGATGACAAATTATGGTTCTGAGAATGGCTTATTGAGTTAGAGAATGGTGAAATATATTTAAGAAGAATTTTTAAAACTCTACAATAGGGTATTGAATAGGCCACTAATGTCACCTAGACATGCATTTAGAGCATTAAGAACACAAAGAGTGACCTGGAGGTTGGTGAATGTCAGCTAGGGGGATAAGAAGAAAGTACATTTATTATTTATTTATATATCAGGTACTATGTTAATAAGTGGAATATGATAAATGATAGCTTACATTGCAGTCATAAACAAGTGAATATTCAAATACCATATTTTAAGATAGTGACAATTACTATAAAACTTAACACGGTAATAAAGAATGACTGAATGAGGGTCCCAGTGGAAAAGGAACACCTCCTTAAGGAGGTGACATTCGAGCTTAGGTATGAGAAGAAGCTGGCCATGCTGAGATCTAGGGAAAACATTCTACGCAGAGGTAAAATATGTACAAAATGTCCAAGACAGGAAAAGTTTGATGTATTTAAGAAAGAAGCAAGCCAGAGTGGCCAAAATGTAATGAATAAAGTCAGAAAAAAGGGATGGTCAGATATCTGGGGCATTATTGTCCACGAGAAGGAATTTAAATGTCATTCTAGGTACAATTGAAAGCCATTAGTAGCTTCCAGTGGATGCAATTAACTTCAAAATGGCAAGGATTATTAAACAAAAGTGAAAAGTTATAGTCTCAAAATGACAGAGGAAAGCTGACAGAACATGGTACCTTCTGCTTGTTCCATGATATTGAGGGAAAATGGGAAGAAGTGGGGAGACATAGGAGAATTAAGAGTCCGTGTTATTCCCCCGCAACCTTCTTTGATATAGTGTTGAGCCATCAGTTAGGTATCACGGTGGTTAATTAGGACAATGAGCCAAACTAAAAGTCACAACGAAGTCTGATTCATTTACTGCAAAAGTAGAAACAAGAGCCACCAGCTTCCCAATGTTCCGTTTTTCCCACAGAACAGCACCAGGCAAGAGGTAGGTTGACGCAGCACATATAAGGAAAATCATCTCACCACAGAGAATCCCCAAACAAAAGGTCCTGCCATTTTACGGACCCATGGGTTTAGGCAAGAGAAAGGTAGAAAGTCTTGCAGTGATGGATGCTGAGTCAAAGTGAAGAAAAGTGCCTTAGCCCAAGGTCCACTAGAAAGATCCCTCAAAATGGAGGCCCCTGGACTAGGAATGCAGATATTGCACATGAGCATGTCTGGGCAGGGGAAGGGGGTGGTTGTGTGTGTGGGCAGGGGATGGTGTCCTTGACTATAAATCTCTCCAGAAAACTCTAACACAATGACTGTGCAACAAGTCTGGACTAGGGAGTGCAGCTTCTCTCCATGAGGCTGACAGACAAAGCCTGGTTGGGTTTGAAAAATCACAGATTTTGGCCTCGAGCAGGAATCCTTAAAGATAAACCTACTGTTCAGTTAAGATGGGAAAGTAGGAGAAATATTCTGAGAAAAACCTGAGACAGGAGAGCATGAAGAAAAGAAGGAAACATCTAATAATATGTTGGTATTGAGACTGCCTTTGCAAATATTATGATAGAAAGAGAAACCTGGCATAATTGACTACACTTTTTTTCTAACCTCACAGGCTAACCATCTTTGCTCATCCCAATCCAACTATGGGAAGAATTTAGTTTATAGTTTAATTCTAAAACAAAGACGATAACAGCCCTGCTGTCATTTGGATCTGTGTCCCCATGAAAATCTCATGTCGAATTGTAACCCCCAATGCTAGAGGAGGGGCCTGGTGGAAAGTGACTGAATTATGGGGGCAGAGTTCTCATGAATGGGGTAGCACCATCTGCCCGTGGTACTGTATAATGTGTAAGTTCTCATGAGATGTGGTTGTTTAAAAGCATGTAGCACCTCTCTCTTCTCTCTCTCTTCCTCCTGCTCCAGCCATGTGACATGTTGGCTTGCCTTCTGCTGTGATTGTAAGTTTTCTGAGGCCTCCCCAGAAGCCAAGTAGATGCTGCCATGCTTCTGGTACAGCTTGTGGAACAATGAGCCAACTAAACCTGTTTTCTTTGTATAAATCACCCAGTCTAGGGAATTATTTATAGGAGTGCGAGAATGGACTAATACAAGTTCCTTTCTGAACTAACCTCCTTCTTGTTTACAGACTGAAACTGTCTTTGTAGAATAAAAAAAAAAAAAAGAAAAAAAGTCACAAGGTTAAAATTGTAATAGGGGCCTAAATTCTGCTAAGATGTAGGCATAGTTAAACTCTATGCAGCCATTGTCTCTTCTGCTAGGATGTAGGCATAAACTCTAACCAGTCATTGTTTTGTAACTTGCTTTATTAAAACCACTTACTAATCATGAGTCATGTAGCCAATGACCACACAATTTAAAACTTCCCCAACTGCCCCAATGAATAACATTGCTATTGTAAAACCTAAGACTAGTAATTGAGATGGTTTTCAGACCTTGCATTCTGTATGAACCAACTGGTGCCACCTGGTATGGTAAACCTCCTACCTAGAAACTGACTCAGTACAAGAAGACAGCTCTAACACCCTAACAATTTCACCCCCAACCCAACCAATGACCATTCTCCATTGCCTAGTCCCCTGCCCACCAAGCTGTCCTTGAAAAACCTCAGCTTCCAAATTCTTGGAGAGGCTAAGTTGAAATCTGCATTTCATAAACTCTTTCTCTACTGCGATACCACTGTCTCAGTGAATTGGCTTTCTGTGCAGTGGGTAAGAAGAACTTGGCAGATGATTACAGTCTGATGGCATCTCTGAGATGTGCCTTTCTTGGGAAGAAATAAGAGCATTAAACTGGTTTACTAGAAATGGGATTTGGACTTTCTGTGACAACCCCTATACATTTTTCATTTTTGAGAAAGGGTCTCCTTCATTTTGATTCCCTGGCATTAGCATAGTTTATAAAAAATGCTCGATTCACAATAAATGAATCAATGAATAAATGAACTCAATGAATGAATCAATGACTCTTGGCCTCTGTAAAACTGCTCTACAGAGAAGTCTTTAAAGTGATATTATCAGGGTCACAAACTCAAATGCCTTCTAAAGTCAAGAAAATAAGGTAAATGTGTCATTCAGCCAAGTGTAAGATATGAAAATAAGAAGAGTAGTGAACAGTAACATCCATGATCTGCCTGAAAGTATTCAAGTCCAATGAAAATAACAAAAAACAATATTGGAGAAACGAAAGTAGTTGTACTGATCTTTTCTATCTGGAGGCTGTCTCTAAACAACTTATTACCCTAAGGCTAATTTCTAAGAATAGCAGAAAATAAGGACTTACTAACAACCCAAAGTATACTAACTTTTCCCTCTGTTTGACAATTTCTTATTCATTCCATAAATATATTTTTTTGAATATCTACTGTAGGCCAAGCACTATTCTAAATGCTGGAGAGACTACCATATACAAAACAGACAGAAATTTTTGCCCTCACAGTAGTTACATTCTAAAGATACAAGACACACAATTAACAACATAAATAATATAGTACACTAGGTGTTGATAAGAAGGATGGTGAAAAATAAAACACAGAAGGATTGAAAGGAAATGTGAGGGAAGTAATGTGGGAGAGTTTTTCATCTTAAATATAGTGGTCAAAGAAGACCACATGGAGAAGACGTCTCTGGAAAGAAGCCCAGAAGTGAGGAAAAGCTATGAGACTGTTCCAGAAAAGGTGTGCCAGTGGAGGGAATGGACAGTGTAGAGTGTTTGAAGGCAGGAGAGTGTGTGTCATGTTTGAGCAGTAGGATGAAGTTCAGTGTAATAAAAGTTGACTGAGGAGTGGAGAAGTAAAAGAGCAAGCTAGAGAGCAAGGAGGAGACCAGGCCATGTGTGGTTTTGTGGGTTGTTGGCAGTACTTTGGCTTTTGGCTCAAGAGAGATGGGAAGCCATGGAAGGTTTTGAGTAGAGGTGATGAGATCTGACCTATGTTTTAAACAGGATTTTGCTGGCATGGGATAGCAAAATGATGGGGACAAGAGTAGTGGCAGACAAACTAATAAGAAAGCTATTAAAATAATCCAAGCAAGAGATGACTAGTTTGGATTGTGGTGGCGATAATAAGAACTCTAGTCATATTGGAGCATATTTTGAGGGTAGAGCTGAGAGGATTTGTTAATAGACTCTGTGTAGCATAAGAAAAGAAGAGGACTCAAGGACAGTGCTAAGCTTTTTAAGATTTTTTGGCTGGGCACGGTGGCTCACGCCTGTAATCCCAGCACTTTGGGAGGCCGAGGTGGGCAGATCATGAGGTCAGGAGATCGAGACCATCCTGGCTACCATGGTGAAACCCTGTATCTACTAAAAATACAAAAAAATAGCTGGGCATGGTGGTAGGCGCCTGTAGTCTCAGCTACTCAGGAGGCTGAGGCAGGAGAATGGCATGAACTCAGGAGGCAGAGCTTGCAGTGAGCCAAGATCATGCCACTGCACTCCAGCCTGGGCGACAGAGAGAGACTCTGTCTCAAAAATAAAAATAAAAATAAAAAAAAGATTTTTTTGAGCATTTTTTTGCCTTTAACCAAGATAAGGATGATCTAGGTGGAGGAAGTTGGGAAGGAAGATAAGATGTTCAGTATAGTACATTTTTAACTTTGAGCATACATATGGCCTTCTGTAATACAATGCACCTGTAGTGAGGTAGCCAGTTCTATGGAACTTCAGCTAGCATGCAGTAACCAATGCCATGTGACAATATTAGTTATTATGTTATATGTCATTATATCTCAAAGATCCATCTACCCACCAATGGTATAACTTAAAGTTTATTCCAACTGCTTCTCTCTGGATGACTTAAAAGGTTAATTGTTGTCAAATCTGATGTTTATACCTGGGTATTTTTTAAGATGTAATTCTTACTAAGAACTTGTAAACTTCTTACTTTTTTCATATATGTAAGTGTCTTAGTCTCTTTTGTGTTGCTACGATAGAATACTTGAGGCCGGGAAATTTATAGAGAAAATAGACTTATTTAGCTAATGGTTCTGCAGGCCGGAAAGTTCAAAAGCATGGTGAGAGCTTACACTGTGTGTCACAACATGGTGGACAAGGTGAAAGTAGGAAGCGTGAGAAGAGAGAAAACCCAAGGGGCATCATGGCTTTATTAACAGCCCACTTTTTTTTTTTTTTCTTTTTGAGACAGAGTTTTGCTCTGTTGCCCAGGCTGGAGCAGTGATGCAATCTCAGCTCACTTCACCCTCTGCCTCTGGGTTCAAGTGATTCTCTTGCCTCAGCCTTCTGAGTAGCTGTGATTACAGGCACATGCCACCACATCCAGCTAATTTTTGTATTTTTAGTAGAGATTGGGGTTCACTATGCTGGCCAGGCTGGTCTTGAACTCCTGACCTCAGATGATCTACCCACCTTGGTCTCCCAAAGTGCTGGGATTACAGGTGTGAGCCACTGCACCTGGCCCACAACCCACTCTTCAGGGAATTAATTCCATTGTCTCAAGCACTAATCCCATCTTGCCAGAGGGTGAATGCACTACTGCTAGAACAGCTGTAAGCCATTCACAAGGGATTCATTCCCTACTCCAACCCAGATACTTCTCATTAGCCTCCACCTCCCAATACCACTACACTGGGGATAAAATTTCAACACTAGTTTTGGTCACACTATATCCAAACATAGCAGTAAGTGCATTCTCTATAATATTAATATGTACTGAGCATAGAAGAGAATATTTGTCAGCTTTTGTCCCTTACCTCTATCCCGCCCCAATCCTCAAAGAGAGGAACAACTATATATAATGTCATATGCTACATTCAAGGACATAGGTGATGTTGCTATTTGTAGGCCCAGAAATGCCATCTTCAAGGTTAATGATAAAAAAATTGTGTTTTATCCTTTTCAGAATATTATAATACTTATCACTGGACAGAAGATAGTGTGCTAAGATGAAAAGAATTCTGGATGAGAAATCAAGAGATCTAAATTCAGGTGCTGACTGTCTCACACCCTGCAAATTATTTTTCATCTTGAGCCAAATATTCAAAATGAAGGAATAGGGAACTAGATAGCTTCTAAGATACTCCAGCCTCAATAATAAAAGAACAGGTTAGAGTTTGATTATACCCAAAGGTAACTTACCCATTTCAACAAGAGACTCATGGAACCAAAACCCCATGTGTGTTAAACAAAGCATTGGTTTTGGTGCCAACAAAATAAACATTTTAGAAGACAGGTAGACTTGTTTACCTTCTTCAAATTAAAACAAAGATGTTTCCACTTAGTCCTCTTACTGCCACTGGCTCTACTCCTGCTTCTCTTGGTGAAGATCAGGTGGTGGGAGCCTTTGTCCAACCTATTTCAGAGTCCTAGCAGCAGCCAAACACTTACCAGGAGGTGACTGCCTACTCTCATCCCTGGAGAAACTGTCTCAGAAATGTTTTTTGGTCAACATTCATGCCCATGTTATCGATATGGACCAATGTGCTTTCTTTCCTTCTCCTCCTAAAAAATCCAAATCAAACAAAACAAAACCCAGCTATTAGGAATGAATCTGGCAAGTTAATTCACCACTAAGTGTTACTATGCTTACCAAAGAAAGGCTAGGGAGAGATTCCTATTCCCTAGCTGTGTTACAGAAACAATCATGCCCATTGCCAAGAAGAGGTCCAGACTGGGGCACACTTGGATGGCAAATGAGATAGTAATAGTTTTGGATATTAGGTGATTGTGCAAAGGGGCATCAAATATAAGAGCAATAATGCCTTATATCATACTTTGCTTCACAATATTGATTATGTATATTCCTTCATTTAAGAGCTTCCAAAATTGTGCTAAAGAGAAAGACAGGCAGATAGTACCCCATTTTATAGATGAAAAAACCAAAGTTATGAAGTTCAGCTTATCCCAGGTACTCAAATTGGTTAGGGTATGTGAAGCGACCTGGTGTAACAAGCTCCTAAATTCAAATAGCTTAACAAATAAAAATTTCACACTCATGCAGAGTCCAATGTACATATGTTTGCAACTTGGGGAAGCATTCTATTAGGACATTCAGGGATCCAGCGTCCTGCCATCTTGTGGCTGCCTCCTCCTGTAGGTAATTGCCACAGTGCCTTCTTCATTCCGTCAGTATATAGGGAGAAATACAGCTATTTTTATGGGCCAGGCATGGCAATGGCAAACGTCACTTCCACCCACATTTCACTGGCCAGCCCTCAGTATCTTGGCCATGCTGAACAGCAAAGGAGGTTGGCAAATGCAACCAGTTTTGTCAAACATATAGCCATCTCTGCCATAATCAGTAACAGATCACAGGACATGCCCCTAGTTCGTGTTCTTTACATCAGACTACTTTACTTTTGCTGGTAGTCATTCCTAGTCCCAATTTTAGATTTTTTTACAATTCCTCAGCAAACGAAACATACCTAGAAGAGAGGGCATATTCATAAATTCCATTTATTTCACCATCCACCAAGCCATTCTATAAGTCACAGTTTCTCTCAAGAGGATTTAAGAAACAGACAACAGAGAAGCAAAATGAGTTTTGACCATATCTGAGAATTTGAATGCTGACAGGGACACTTCAATGCCACGAGTTTGTCATTACTCTATTAAGTTTTGTGATAATGATTTAACACAAATTCTAGCAGGTATTTTGCCCAGTCCTGTGATTTGTAGATAGGAGGTCTACAGTTGAATGGAACAAAAACCCCCTTCTTGCCATTTCAACCCCTTCCAGGGGGTTCAGTAAACCCTTCCTGCTAGGGATGTTCAGGGAACCCACAAATGCAGTCCCAGAAATCTGCTTACCACGTTTCTCCCTTTTCCTGGGCTTCCACATTCCCTGATGGCCCCCAAAACTGCAGTGCTTCCTCCCCAGACTTTCTCATCTGGTTTCCAGTATCAGGTCTCATGCAGGTGTGTGTAATTTTACCCAAGGCTCCTAAACAGAACTTTCCTAATTTGTGACTTGGCCAACTTCGTGTTTCCCTTCTCTGGCTTTTAAAGAGCTCTTGGATTCAAAGAATGAAAGTAGAATATGCAGATGAGAAGTAGAATTTCAAGCCAGAGGGGAGAAGTTCATATATATATTACACGTAATTTTTAGGAGGAAACATCTTGTCCTTACCAGGCTAGGGCCATTTTAATTTTCACTTGCCTTGGGCACCCGGGCAAGTGATTATCTGCAGAGTCAGATCCCAGGTTTAAGGATCTTGGCCTTTTCTTTCCTGCCGCAGAGCCCTGAGTCTTGCTCTGGCATTTATTCCCTGTTATAAAGGTTAAAGGGGAGAGAACATTTCCCTCTGTCACCCCATGCGAAGCAAAGAGAATCTCTGTCTGCTCTTGGGAGTTTGCTTTTTATGGCTCTATCAGGCTGTTTTGGTTTTGACAGATTGAAATGGCAATATTATTACTTTTATTATTATTATTACTAGAAACAACAATCTCAAATCCTTTTTGTTTTTTTTTTCATAAGTTCTAGGAATTAGTTTTCTTGTTGCTGCAGCCTCTGATGTTAAAATAACATTTACTGTGAAGCTTACACCAAATTTTCACTACACCTCTATTATATTGAATGGGTTGCTGCTAGATTGTGATGGGGAGGTTGGAGCAAAAACAAAGAATTAGTACTTCCAAGTGGGGTGCAAGTTTCCCATAACTCTCTCGGCAAAAAATAGCCTTCCCACTAGCTTTCTGGGCACTGAGGGTTAAATAATCAGTTTTTAACCCGAAGCTTAAAGTGAAAATTTCTTTCTTGCCCATTGTCCTTTTCTAATGGGCTAGAGGCAAATTCGTGAAGTAGGCAAAATTTGTCTTTAGATTTCTTCCTAAAGCCACTTCCTCAGCCATGTTACGGGCCAACAGTTGTCTTTGAGTTGTTCATAGTTCTCCCCACAACCCATTTCTCAATTCTCTCAAACTCTGCCTGTCCTCTCCCTAAAGTGCCCATTTCCATTCATTTAAAGGCAGTTTTTGAGCCTCCACTATATGTTAGATGTGTTGCTTTGTACTAGAGATATAAAGATGATCAAGTATCATCCCCACCTGTGAAAACCTGAAAGTCTAGCAAGAGGAAGGGCAGATTCCAAAACAATTATATGAAAGGGTCGAGAGTAGACATTAAGGTGCCGTGAAAGCACAGAGGCCAGGACAACTAATTCTCCCTGAGAGCTGGGTGTAGGCAACCCAGAGTAGAAACAGCTGAGCCAGGCATTTAATGATAAATAGGAAAAGCAGGCGGGGCCCAGTGGCTCACACCTGCAATCCCAACACTGGGAGGCTGAGGCAGGATAATCACTTGAGCCCAGGGGTTTGAGACCAGCTGGAAAACACAGTGAACCCCCCCACACCTCTCAAAACACTTAGCTGGGTATGGTGGTGCATAGCTGTAGTCCCAACTACTCCAGAGGCTGAGATGAGAGGATTACTTGAGCCCAGGAGGTCAATGCTGCAGTGAGCTGTGATTGCACTGTTGCACTCCAGCCTGGGTAATAGAGAGAGACCCCGTCTCAAAAAATGATAATAATAAAAAAGCAGAAAAAAATGCATGAAGAGGGAAGAGCATGTGTAGGGTTATCTATTAGAATAAAGGACCCAGGAGGGAAACCTAAAACTCTGTCTTCTAACAAATCCCACTTAACAAATTACATTTTATTTAATACAGACCAGTGGTTCTCAATACTACTTTATAGCCCAGATACACATGAGAAATAGATGTGCTGTAGCTGTTAACAGTAGCTCTGTGATCTGCATTGGATCAGAGTGTATCTGCTTCTCTGCAGGAGGAAGCATCACGAAGTATAGTTTAGAAAAATCCTCAGGGGTGACTTTGGTGACCGTGGTTAAGAATCACAGGCACAGACACTCCCAAAAGGGTGATCATTATGTTTTACCTTTCACTGCTAAATTTATAATTAAAAAATATCTGAGCGTGGTGGCTGACACCTATAATCCCAGCAGTTTGGGAGGCCAAGGCAGGAGGATGACTTGAGCCCAGGAGGTTGAGGCCCAGTGAGCCATTGTACTCCAGCCTGGGTGACAAAGGGAGACTTACCTCAAAAAACAAAAAGAGAAACAAAAAGCCCCAGTGTGATAAAAATAGAAATAAAAATTTCAAAACAATAAAAGAAGTCTCCTCAAGGATAAGTAGCCTTCTCACATGGTTTAAAATATGTCCTCCTAAAAATAAACAATGTCTCTATTAGCAGTTCCTATGCAGAATTTTTTTTAAAGATTTACCCCCAAAATTCATTCTTTGGGAGAGCACCCTTAAAGGATTGTGGCATGAATGATTGGTATTAGAAAGCTTTCAAAGTAAGTTATTATATTTCTAATAAAGTAATAGATAAAGCAGAAACAGTATTCTAGAGGATTTAGCTTGATATCATTCTCAACTGAAACGAAGATTTCCTCTTATTTGCTTCAACTCTGAATAAAAAAAAAATGCACCTTCCCTGGAGATGCATTACTATATGGAGGAGTTGGGGCAGAGGGAATAGTCTGAGATGAATAGATAAAGATGTTCCAAAATACGAAGGTCTCTGTAACAGTTGTTTTTTATGTTGTCTCATGGCAAGATGAGCGTAGGGGCTACGAAGTGATCAGGCAGTAAATTTAGAGCCAATAAAAAGGAGACACTTCACAGGGCATGTAGTTTGCTTCTGGGAATCTCTGACATGGAAGGTCAAGGAATTAAATACTGGAGTTGGATTTATGCTAGGGCTGACTGTTTTTATGGCCAATACAACATTTATTGGTATGCTAAGATAAAGTTAATCAAGTCTTGAGCTTCATGGTGGGGAAGCAAAGATTACCTCTCAAGAGTTGGGAAGAGATCTTCCTCCAAACACTGCAAAATATGCACTTGCCTTATCATTTAGTGTTCTCTTCTCTCTTGAGGTTATTAGAAGTTCAGGTAATATTTAATGAACATGAGGGCTCCTAAGAAAAACTGAAAAACTTTCTGAAGTTGTCACATTTTGGGGGGGTGCATTGTCTCAGGCATTTTTCATTTTTAAATAATGTTTCACGAGGCAGAGCATTTCTTAATTTTATGCCTAATTCTTTGTGTAATCAAAAGCAGTATTTCAACTCACCTGCTCTGACTTCTTTATCTTTAACATTGGGGTGTTGTACATTTTAGGGATAGATGGATGGTTAGATTAAGCTAAGATTTATAATCTGCTGTTCTTAAAGTGTATCCTTCTGTCTAGTTTTCAATTATGATGATCATTTTTAGAGAGGAGAGTTAGCGTAATGTCAGGTTGACAATCTGCAATAACCTTTGGTCAGCGGTTGGGGAAAGACAACGGATTTATAGTTTGATTTTCGTAAAGAGATAAAACAAAGTATTATCACATGGTAATTACTAGTTATTTTTAGGTCAGCATTTCAGAGTTTGCTTTACCTGGTTTAGAGACAGTGGTGAATGTTGAAGAGGTATAGTGTAGCCACAAATGAGCAGCGTAATGTCATGGAAAATATCACAAGGGTTCAAATCCTGGCCCTGCCACTCAATCTGTATGTGATCTTGGCCAGTCATTCAACCTCTCTTAATCTCAGTGTCTTCCTCTACAAACCAGGGATATTAAAAGTTATCTTGCAATGTTGAGTTAAAAATTAGACTTGGCCAGGCACAGTGACCCACATCTGTAATCCCAGCAATTTGGGAGGCCGTGGCAGGAGGATTGCTTGAAGCCAAAGGAGTCAGACCAGCCTAGGCAACAAAGCAAGACTGTCTCTACAAAAAGTAAAATAAAAAATCAGACAGGAGCAGTGGTGTACATCTATAGTTACAGCTACTCAGAAGTCTGAGGTGGGAGGATTGCTTGAGCCGAGGAATTTGAGAGAGGCTGCAGTGAGCTATGATCATGCCCCTCTACTACATCCTGGGCAACAGAGTGTGACCCTGTCTCTGGTTCTCATTTGGGGCAAATTCGCCTCCTGGGGCCATGTGACAATGTCTAGAGACATTTTGGTTGTCACTGCCTGGGAAAGAAGTGTTACAAGCCTCTAACAGGTAGAAGCCAGGGATGACACTAGACATCCAATAATATACAGGACAGGCTCCCACCCGCAACCCCAACAAAGAATTATCTGGTTCAAATGTCAACAGTGTTGTTTGAGAAACTCTGAACTTAATTTATACAAAGTGATTAGAATCATGCCTGACAGAAATAAGAATAATAACTGTTATGGGTGGAATTGTGTCCCCCAAAATCCATAGATTGAAGCCCTAGTCCCTAGAATTTTACAAGGTAACTGTGTTTGAAGATGAGGTCTTTAAAGGGATAATTAAGCTAAAAGGGGGTCGGTAGCATCAACCCTAATCCCATACAACTGGTGTCCTAATAAGAGGAGACTAGGACACAGATAGAGACACCAGGGGTGCTTATGCACAAAGCCTGTCTGAGGACACAGCAGGCCATGAGGACAGGCTTCAGAAAAAATCAAACCTGTTGACACCTTGATCCTGAACTTCTTGCCTCCAGAACTGTAGGAGGTAAATTTCTCTTGTTTCAGCCACCCAGCCTGTGTTTTTTCTAATGGCAACGCTAACAAACTAATAGAATCACTGCTATTATTATCATTATTATTAAAAAGAAAGCATTTGATCATGAGAAACATTATTACAAAACTCAGAACAAAATATCAAATCTTTATTGATATTCTATTAGGTTGGTGCAAAAGTAATTGTGGTTTTTAACATAGCCAAAAGTCGTTAGTAAAAGAGTAAGTAGAGATGGTAAAAGCAATTTTTTTTTATAAAGGCAATGCTTAGGCCACAGATGTGGCAAAGTTCAGCATTAGTAGGGATCAGAGTAGTAAGGAATTATCCAAGCAGAATTTACACAGGTAATGCACTCTGAAAGTTTATTTCTATTACTTTAGCCCAAACTGACCAGAATCTGACACTGTGAACATCTAGGTGGCTGCTAAAGTCAGATTCCTGAGTGAGAACTGTACGGGGCACAAAGCCAGCAAAGGAAGATTCTGATTAAAAGCTAATTTTCTGGTCCCAAGCACCAGGGGAAACGCCAATCCCGAAGGACCTCGCTGGGCATCTGTTGGGTGGAAGGGCTCTTTGTGTCTTGCTCTTCTGTGATGCCCCGGAAAAACTAGACCTCTTCATGCTCTTAACCTCTAGCGTGTATCTGCATCTGAAAGACTAATGTCTTATTCCTCTGATAATGAGAAGCAGCATGAAAAGACAAACCAGCTGGGTGTGGTGACTCACGCCTGTAATCCCAGCAGTTTGGTTGGCCAAGGTGGGTGGATTACTTGAGGTCAGGAGTTCAAGACCAGTCTGGTCAACATGGTGAAACCCTGTCTCTACTAAAAATACAAAAATTAGCCAGGTGTGGTGGTATGTGCCTGTAATCCCAGCTCCTCAGGAGGCTGAGGCTGGAGAATTGCTTGAACCCAATGGGTGGAGGGTGCAGTAAGCTGAGATTATGCTGCTGCACTCCAGCTTGCACAACAGAGCAAGACTCTGTCTCAAAAAAAAAAAAAAAAGAAAAAAAAGAAAAAGAAAGAAAAGAAAAGACAAACCAAGGCAAATACCCTTTCTTCAGAAACCCAAAGAAGAGCTTGCCTGACCGATGCTCCCTTAAACATTTCCCCAAGCCTTCCTTTGACTTGTTCTTTCCAAGAGGAAGTTTATCTCAGACATCAGGTATAAGGTGGGAGAATGTTACTGACAATTAGTGAACATTAGGTGATGTTTTTATGAGGATGAGGCATTGCTGCTGTCACCATGTGCTTGTACTCAATTAGAAGAAAATGGTAATTATGTTAATCCGCAACTCAAGAGGAGAACATAAAACTTGCGCTGGTCTCACTCCCATTTTACTAGAGACAATGAGCAGAGAACATTAAGGGCAATACCAAGGGTAGCCACATGGCAATTTAAGATAATTTTAAAAGGTATTCCCTTTGGTAGGCACATGGGATGTTCATATTGTTATTGAAAGCTGGCTCTTTGAAAACTGAACAAGATAGCACTTTGTTCTAGCAGACAGAGCCCAGCAGAGCAGGCTGGTTAAATTTCAGTCTTATACGCTCCCTCCTCCAGATGTCCTTGTACAGTGAATTAGAAGGTTGGATTATTTTGCATCCACGGTGCTTATAGCTCTAACATCCTCAGTTCATAAGTGGAGAAACTGAGGTCTAGAGAAATCAGGTGATGTACAAACCACAAGCAACTAGTTAGTCATGCAAGGGGCCTCGGGATGCAAGTATTATGACTTCTATGACATGGTTCTTTGCATTCTACCATGTGCAGAGCACTCATCTTGGAGGATCTTCCCTCCCAGTAGAGAGTCAAGATACAGGGGACCACTAAAACTACATGTCTGTTCTAGAACATGCATCACCCTTTGTTATCATTTCCTAGTTATATCTGCCTGTGTTTTGGATGCCTCCCTTCCCGCCATCCCCCACCAGTCTCTATCTAGTATATTGATGAAGATTGGATAATAGTCAAGAAATGTTTTTGATATGTAATAAATCCATGGTATAGATTACTATTTAGGTTTTACTCAAGAAGCCTAAAATGTTCACTTTTAGTGTTGGCCAAATCTATCAATTCTCAAATTTTCTTTTAATTAGAGAAAATGAATAAATTAAACCAATGGAGTAACAAAGTCTAATGAGAGTTGGAACAGAGAGGGAGGAAGAAGGGCACTAAATTTGATAAGAATTTAACAGAGTTGAAACTATGAAAACAGAGAAATAGATGAAATAAGAGTAAAGAAAAAGTAAAGATTTGGGGCCACATAAATCCTGGTCCAAGACAGAGATTGTTTGCTTGTTATTTATGATCCTGGACAAGTTACTTCGCTTTTCTGTTTTTTTCACCTTTAAAAGGGAAATTTTCTGAGTTGTTCTAAACATTGATGAAAATATACAAAAGTTACCTAGCATCCTTTGTGCAAATGAGTAGTGAGGTAGATTGCAAATATGGCCCTTCTTTGTATCACATCCTTTGCAAGGCACTTTGCAGCCTGTCCCACCAAACCCTGGCAGTAATTCTCCACCTCGTGAATTGAGCTTTCTCTCACCTTCCAGTTAGTGAATTGAGGCTTTTTACTTGCTTTGGGCTTTTACTTGCTTTGGGCTAATAGACATTACACCAGTTTCCAGTAAAGGTCACTTCTTGTTTTCTTGAACTCTTCTGACCACATGTGATTATACTTGGGCTATGATGCTGGAAGCTGAGAGAAATGAAGCCCAGTCTCACCATCACTCCATCCAATAGCCAGATAGCCCCTGGTAGCTGACTTGCCTTGCTGATATACATTTGACTGCATTGGGTGACTGGCCAATGTCAGAAGAACTACAAGAGAAAACCAGCCTAAACTGCCCACCCACAGAAATAGGAACTAAATAAATGAATGTTGTCTTAACCACTAAGTTCTGGGATCATCAATTATGTGGCAATAATGAACTGATTTAAGTAGTATTTATATTACAGTGTTTAAACTCTCAAGGATCTTGCCTTAAGTTTAAACAACCCTAGGTTTCATAATTTCCTGAAACCCACAAGAGATATCTGCAGAATTTTCTTCTCTTACTGGAGGACAGAAGCATCCTTACTCAAACTTTATAATTTGGCTCTGAAAGCATTGGTTTTGCCCAAAATGCCAGAAAGTACCTTCAATAAACTACTACAACAAACAGTAGCTACAAATGATAACAAAAAAGACTGAAAGTCCAGGTTGTATCTTGGAAAAAAATATCTCTCTTAAGAAGGACTTTAGAAAGGATTTAAAGGAGTAGTGGAATTACTGTAGAATGATTTGGTGATAGTCTATAGATTTTAGTAATAACATACTCATATTTTTTCTCTCTCTCACACACTCACGAACACACAAGCGCACACACACACACACGGAGTCACGCTTTCTCCTTGCAACAACTTTTTTAAGGGCAGTCATTAGACAACTGTACTCTTTGCCCCTCTTCTCCAGGAAACAGCATCAGCCTCAGGCCACTCATTGTCTCCAAAATGTTTTCTGTTTAGTCCTAGTGTCAGAAACAACCCCATTTATCTACCTTGACACTGACCTCTTGATCTCCAGATGAATTCTGACCAAGTACAGCTTGGCCTTCCACTCAGATTGAGGCTCCATGAGGAAGTTTTGCCATGGTCTCCACACCAGATGTCTGCCTAATGGGCAAACTGGGTTTGGTTTGCAGACAGAGATAGAGACTCCTGAAAGCAATTCGCCTTGGCTTTCTCTGGGAAATAAGGGTCCAGACATCACAGAAGATAAGAAAATCAGGTCACATGTGATGGGAACTTGAACAGAGGCAACAGTAGCTTTTTATATCTGTGTTTATAGATTTTTTTTTTTTCCTGCAGAAATAGCTTTCAAGAGCAGCAGGCATAAGGAAGTTTGGCAAAAGAAAGGTTTTTTTTTTTCTTTTCAGCAAATTGCTCCTGGATATATCTTTGGCTGGATTTTGGATGAAAGTCAGTTTTACCCTTAGGTTTTGATAAGGAAATTGAGCTATGAAAGAAAAGGTGGTATGGTGTATTATCTCGCTATGAAAGAAAAGGTGGTATGGTGTATTATCTCAGATGCAAATGCAAGTAATCACACAACAGGGATGAATGAGAAAAATTTTCCCCCAATTATTTTACATAGTTATGAAGATTTCAATAAAAAGTAAATTATATTTACTTTGAGGGAGGAAAATATAAACAGAGAATTACACCATTTAAGATAATGAATAGATCTTAAGACCCTAGCATTTTATAGATTAAGAAATTGAGGCTCTAATAATTGAAGCTGCACAGCAAATACACAGCAAAGAAGTAGACAAATTGAGCTCTGGAGTTGGCCAAAGTTCACTATGCAAACAGGAACACAGCGACTTACTTTCTCAACTATTTCTTAGAGAAATTGGCAAATGCCTTTTCTAAGTTGTAGCGATAGCATCTAAATTTTCTCCCCTTCATGCTGGCAGGCCACGCTTGACCAGCGGAGAGCTCCGGCTCCCCATGGCAATGCACCAGCTTGCCTGCTCCCTCCCCACACTGCACCTTCCCCCAGGCCCAAGGCAACCAGCTACATTGCTTTGCTGGCATGTGTGTGCATTGGCAGGTTTTGCCTTCCTTGCCCACCAGTGTGTGTGTGTGTGTATGTGTGTGTGTGTGAACCTTGCCTTACCAGCACTGGCAGGAGAACAGTGTACACTCTCACCCCCGTGGGACCACTATTACAGTTGAAGTCTTGGCAGGCACAGAGCCAGCCAGTCTCGCCCCTGCCAGTACCATGACCTTGAGCCAACACAGCCAAGGGAGTGAAACTTGGCACAGAGAACAGTGTCCGCCTTGAGCAATCATGCCTGCCCGTGGCACACAAGAGTGCACAGAGACCTGTACCCCATCCCTGTGCCAACACCACTGCCAACTCGAGTATGTGCACAGTTGCCACCAAGGGTCCCCCAGACCCTCCTAAGCCAGCTGCCTCTGCCACTGTGGTGAACTCCTGCACTGAGGCAGGCACCCTGGCACCTACTAGCACCCTGCCGTAACTGAAAAGGATGCACCCCACCAGGCTGCCACATTCGCTGCTGCTGGCATGTGTGAAAAAGTATGGATTATGCTGCTATTGTACTATGAAACACTTTAGCTGACACTACCCATTGGAGTGTAGTAACCAGCAGTCTAGGAGCACATCAGCTTCACAAGCTGAGTGAATTCTGGACCTCAAGGAGTAAGAGAACGAAGTTGGTGGGCAATACGAGACCCCCAGAGTTACAGCACACAGTCCAGGAGTTCGGAGCTGAGGAGTGGCCCCATAAAATTTTCCAGAAATAAACCCAGTCAGCTGAATCCACTTGATACCACAACCAGACACTCAAGGTTATCATAAAGGATAAAAGAAAAAAACAAAACATCCAAAGGTCAACAACTTCAAAGATCAAAGAAACATCAACCCACAAAGGTGAAGAAGAACCAACACATGAACCCTGACCACTCAGAAAGCCAGTGTACCTTCTTTCCCTAACAATCACACCACCTCTCTAGCAAGGGTTCTGAACCAGTTGAAGTGACAGAAATAGAATTCAGAATAAGGATAGAAAGAAAGATCATGGAGATGTAGAAGTATATTGAAACCCAATCCAAGGAAGTTAAAATAACAATAAAACAATACAGGAGATGAAATATAAAATAGCCAGTATAGAAAAGAATATAATTGACCTGATAGAGCTGAAAAACACACTACAAGAATTTCATAATGCAATCATGAGTATTAATAGCAGAATAGACCAACTGAAGGAAAGAACCTCACAGCCTGAAGACTGGCTTTCTGAAATAAATCAGCCATACAAGAATAGAGAAAAAGGAATAAAAAGAAGCAAACAAAACCTCTGAGAAATATGGGATTATGTAAAGAGATAAAATCTACAACTCATTGGTGTCCCTGAAAGAGATGGAGAGTGTAGGCAATTTATAAAACATATTTCAGGATATCATCCATGAGAACTTTCCCAACCCACATAGGGAGGCAAACATTCAAGCTCAGGAAATGCAGAGAATCCCATTAAAATACTTCACAAGAAGTTCATCCCCAAGACATATAATCATTTGATTACCCAGGTTGAAATAAAAGAAAAAAATATTAAAAGCATCTAGAGAGAAAGTGTAGGTCACCTACAAAGGGAAACCTATAAGACAAATAGAGGACCTTTTAGCAGAAACTCTACAAGCCAGAAGATATTGGGGAACACAGCTAAGGCTGTGTTTAGAGGAAAATTCACAGCACTGAATGCCCACATCAAAATGTTAGAGCTCAAGGTAACAACCCAACATCACAACTAAAAGAACTGGAGAACCAAGAGAAAACCAACCCCAAAGCTAGCAAAAGAGAAAGAATAACCCAAATCAGAGTTGAACTGAAGGAGATTAAGACATGAAAAATCATTCAAAAGTCAATGATTCCAGGAGTTGTTTTTTAGAAAAAAATGAATAAAATACATAGACAAGTAGCTAGACTAATGAAAAAGAGAAGATCCAAATAAACATAATTAAAAACAACAAAAGGGATATTACCACTGACCCCACAGAAATACAAATAACCATCAGGGAATATTATGAACATACTTATGCACATAGACCAGAAAATCTGGAATAAACAAATAAAATCCTGGATACATAAACCCTCCCAAGACCAAACCAGGAAGAAATTGAATCCATAAACAGGCCAATAATGAGCTCTGAAATAGAATCAGTTATAAATAGGCTACCAACCAAAAAAGCTCAGGACCAAATGAGTTCACAGCCAAATTCTACCACATGTACAAAGAAGATCTGGTACCATTACTACTGAAACTACACCAAAAAATTGGCCTCATTCTATGAGGCCAGCATCATCTTGGTATCAAACTTGGCAGAGACACAACAAAAAAAGAAAACTTCAGGCCAGTATCCTGGATAAACACCAATGCAAAAATCCTTAACAAAATCATGGTAAACCAATTCCAGCAGTAGATCAAAAAGCTTATCCACCATGATCAAGTAGGCTTTATCCCTAGAATGCAAGGCTGGTTTAACATATGCAAATCAATAAATGTGATTCATCACATAAACAGAACTAAAGTCAAACAGCACATGATTATCTCAATAGATGCCAAAAAGGCTTTCAATAAAATTTCAACACCCTTCATGTTAAAAACTACCTATAAACTAGATATTGAAGGAAAATAACTTAAAATAACAAGAGCTATATATAACAAACCCACAGCCAACATCATATTGAATGGGCAAAAGCTGGAAGCACTCCACTTGAAAACTGGCACAAGATAAGGATGTCCTGTTTCACCACCCCTCTTCAACATAGTACTGGAAGTCATGGGCAGAGCAATCAGGCAAGGAAAATAAATAAAAGGCATCCAAATAGGAAGAGAGGAAGTCAAATTACCCCTCTGTGCAGATGACATGATTCTATATCTAGAAAACTCCACAGTCTCAACCCAAAAGCTTCCTAAGCTGATAAAGAACTTCAGCAAAGTCTCAGGATACAAAATCAACGTACAAAAATCACCAGCATTCCTATACTCCAAAAACAGTCAAGCCTATAGCCAAATCATCAACGTAGTCCCATTAACAATTGCCACAAAAAGAATAAAATACCTAGGAATATGCTAACCAGAGAGGTGAAAAGGCCTCTACAAGAAGAACTACAAAACACTGCTCAAAGAAGTCAGAGATGACATGCACAAATGGAAAAACATTCCATGATCATGGGTAGTTAGAAATAATATCGTAAAAATGACCTTACTGCCCAAAGCAATTGATAGATTCAGTGCTACTCCTATTAAACTACCAATGACATTCTTCACAGATCTAGAAAAAACTATTTAAAAATACACATGAAACCAAAAAGATCCAGAATAGCCAAGGCAATCCTAAGTAAAAAGAACAAAGCAGGAGGCCTCATGCTACCTGACTTCAAACTATTCTACAGTGCTACATTAACCAAAACAGCATAATACTGGTACATAAACAGACACACAGACAAATGGAACAAAATAGAGAGCCCAGAAGTAAGGCTGCATACCTACAACTATCTGAACTTTGACAAAGTTGACAAAACAAGCAATGGCAAAATAACTCTCTTTAATAAATGGTACTGGAATAACTGGCTAGCCATATGCAGAAGATTGAAACTGGACCCCTTCCTTACACCATATACAAAAATTAACTCAACATGGATTAAAGACTTAAATGTACAACCCAAACCTATAGAGTCCTGGAAGACAAACGAGGCAATACAATTCTGGATATAGGAATAAGCAAAGATTTCATGACAAAGATGCCAAAAGCAATTGCAAAAAAAGCACAAAAATTGACAAATGGGATCTGACTAAAGAGCTTCTGCACAGCAAAGCAGACTCAGAAGAGTGAACAGACAACCTACAGAATGGGAGAAAATATTTGCAAATTATGCATCAGACAAAAGTCTAATATCCAACATCTATAAGTGACTTCAAGAAATTTACAAGGTAATAAACAACCCCATTAAAAATGGGCAAAGTACATGAACAGACACTTTTCAAAAGAAGACACACATGCGGCCAATAAGCATACAAAAAAAGATCTATATCACTGTTCATTAGAGAACTACAAATTAAAACCATAGTGTGATACCATCTCACACCAGCCAGAATAACTGTTATTAAAAAGTCAAGAAATAGCAGATACCAGCAAGGTTGAAGAGAAAAAGGAACCCTTATACACTGTTGGTAGGAGTATACATTTGTTTGACCATTGTAGAAAGCAGTGTGACAATTCCTCAAAGACTTAAAACAGAAATATTGTTAGACCCAGAAATCCCATTACAAGATATATACCCAAAGGAATATAAACCATTCTGTTACAAAGACATATGCACTTGTATGTTCATTGCAGCACTGTTCACAATAGCAAAGACATAGAATAAACCTAAATGCCCATCAATAGTAGACTGAATAAAGAAAACGTGATACATATATACCATGGAACACTATGCAGCTAAAAAAGAAAAAGATCATGTCCTTTGCAGGAATGTGGATGGAGTTGGAGGCCATCATACTTAGCAGACTAACACAAGAACAGAAAAACAAATTCTGCATGTTCTTACTTATGAGTGAGAGTTAAATGATGAGAACACATGGACACATAAAGAGGACCAACAAAATTGGGACCTACTGGAGCAGGGAGGGTGAGAGGAGGGAGATTAGTAAAAATAACTAATGGGTACTAGACTTAATACCTAGGTGATGAAATAATCTGTGCAACAAACACCCATGACAAATTTACCCATCTAACAAACCGACACATGTACCCCTGAACCTAAAATTAAACTTAAAAATAAATGAATAAATAAAAATTTTCCACTCACCAGCTTTTCCTTTCTAGCAACAATGCCTGAATATTCCTTGAGATATCAACAACTAATTCTAAATCAACTACAATCTGTTTACTGCAGAAACCAATACTCTGCCCCATGAAGTCAATTTTACACATAATTATATGGTGTTTCTCACTAGTACCTCCTCTCACAAAGCTGAAATTCTTGAATTAGTAGTAGAAATAACTTACATAGGACTCACCCTCTAATGTTATCGTAAAAAGATATACAATACTATACACTCGTTTTCTTCCAGATCCACAGAATGGTTACAAGTGTCAGGGCCAAGGGAAAATTTCCCCTTTGGTCTCTGAAGTTGCAATGAAAAGTCAACTCACACAGGGCAGATCAATGGGAGAAAAGGCATACAAAATTATTCTCATGCACACCGGAGCTTTCAGAATGAAGAACTAAAGATACAGGGGAAATTGTCCATTTTTATGCTTAGGTTCACCAAAGTACAGTCAGTCATGTAGAAATATGATTGGACCAAATGGGTATGACCCAATCCTAATAGACTGAGTGGGGACTCCCAGCAACATTGTTCTTAGCCTCTATGTACAGCATTATTTCCTACTGAGTTTGAAGCAGGACCCTCTCTGGAATGGCGATTCTTATGATCTACAGTCAAACAAGGTAGGTAAGAATATTTCTTCATGGCCAGTTTTTACACAGAAAGACAAGGGGTGAAAGGAAGTTCGAGTAATAGCTTTAGCTTTTATAACTAGCATTGGGGAAAATGCATTCTGACTTCTATGTCCCATCTTGGATAAGAAAGGATTCTAGTTTCTATGGCTAGCTTCTGGGTAGAATGGGACTGAGAGACAGGAGAGAAGGAGAAGGTCAGAGAGAAACTTTTTCTTCTGAGGCTGCTTTGGAGGCTTCATTTTTGTTACTGTTTCCTGAGTTCCAACACAGGATTAGGATTTGTACTGATCCACCTGGTGTTTTCCAAGGTCCTGTGTAATATGGACTTTGCCTATATCATGTATCTCATACCTTTCCATGGTTCTCCAGCAACTCTGGCCTTATTTAAATTCCCAGAGTCCATCAAGCTCAAAACCCAGGGCCTTCCAGCTGCTACAGTATTCCTGCAACCTACAAGATTCTTCCCCACCCGCATTGGTGAGCTGGCTTCTTGTCATTCCTCACGCATCAGCTCACATGTCTGCTCCTTAGAGTGGCTTTCTCAAACAGCCCTATCTAAATCTTCCTCCTTGCCCAACATTTTCTACTATAGCAACCTGTTATTTTACTGTTTAGTCCTTAAATCTACACGTAGAGTGATTTTGTCTCCTCCAATATATTTGGCAATATTTGGATAAGTTTTTCATGGTCACAGCAGTGGGGAAGAAAGTGCTGACAGTCTTTTGAAGTGAAAATAGAAAAAGGCCATACAGAAAATGTATATTCGAAATTTACCAGGAGAGAGCAACTTATGAGACATTAGTGAAGTATTTTTTCTCATTAAAACTAAGAGACTTTCCTCAGGATTTGATACATAATTTGTTCTGGTAAAAGAAGTAAACAGAATGCTAAGCTTATCTAATCCATGTCATCAAATTTTCTTGAGCATAAATATTTATTTACAACTTATATACATATAATACTGGCATTAGATTATATAACAAGGAACAACATTTACTTAGGCTTGAGTTCATTATGGAGTGCAACCAACTGACATTCATTGATGCTGAATATAAAACCACATTCCAAAAGACCTCCTTGATAATTTTTTTAAATTCTGATAACTTCTTGTAAGCCTCACTCCATTGCCTTTTTTTCCTTTGTAAAATTTACCAAGAGAATATGCTGGAAAGGCAGATTGTCATCCCTATCAAGTTGTGTTTGTTCCCTTATACTTGCATTATTATCTTCAATCAGTGGTATTTTTATTCAGGAAGCTAGATGTACATCTTTGAGGGTCAGTTTAGTTAAATCTGGACAAAAATATTGATCCACTTAACTGAGCAAGTATAAATTGCACACTATAGCAGCACCCTAAAAGCAAACAAGGATGCCACTGTTAATCTATCTGTGTGGCAAAACTGGTGTTTTTTCTTCTAGGCACCTCACATAGCACCATCATAGTACCATGCATGACATGTGATGCCCTGAAAGTAAGAAAAACAGGAGAATGTGCTAATGTGATTCCACATATAATTTTGTGCCTTTCCCTGAATTAAAAAAAAATTAAGAGAAGTTTTAATCTTTTTTTCTATGCTCCAGAGGATTCTCTTCCATAATCCAGGAGCATATACCTGGAATGGAAGATCTAGTAATGGAAGATAAGATCTAGGTCTCATTAATGGAAGATAAGATCCAGTAATGGAAGATAAGATCTAGGTCTCATTGCTTGTAGCATAGAAAGCCAATCATGGAGACAACAAGTATTGCCAGAGAAGAAGGCTCTTTTGGGTGCTACAGCTGAGGAGATAGGAGATCAGTCTCAAATCCATCTTCTCAACTGGTTAGATTTAGAGATTTATATAGCAGGAAAGAAATGTAATTACATGTTGGAAAATAGGAATTAAGTAGTGGAGCTGGTCAACAATAAGCAGGTAGTTCATTAGGCAACTGTGATGGGTGAGGGGTCTGCTTTTCATTGTGCAGATATGGTGATCTGGTAAGTTTCAGTTCCTTGATACTATCTGGGAGGCCTGATGGTCAGATTTCTGAGAAAGGAACTCAGATAAGGCAAATGAAAATTACATTAAGTTTTATGACTAGGGAGGTAAGCTTTTATGTTTATTCAAAGAAACCATAAACAACAGTTTTGGGGGACCATTTGTCTGCTTTCAAGTTTAACAGTCTTAGAGAAGATGGGCCAGTGAGGCTGGCACTATTTTGGATGTACCAGAGCAGGACCAGGAATGTGAAGATAACTGAGACTTAGTCAAAAGACGAGGCTATTTGTGGGTGGCAAAATCACATTTTTCTTTTTCACATAGTACCTTGAGTTTCTGACCTTTCATTTGTTGTTGTTGTTAAAGGTCTCACACAAAATCTGGTTCAATCATATTACTGTTAAGAGGGATTTGTAGTCTTGAATGGGTCGCCAGCCACATGTATCTTAAAGGAAACACATAATCTTATAAGCAACCTGTCCTAGGGTCAGCATAGAATAAGGGAGATTAGGCGGTTGGGGCCACTTCACCTTTGCCCATTGCTATCCTCAAATAAACCTAGTGCAAAATGCACAGTGTGACAGGCCAACACTGATGAGATTGAAGGGGATGGGATACGCATTTCTGATTCTTACTAGTTCAAGGCCCTTCAGGGCATTATGCACATTGTTAAATATATCAGCATGTTGTGTACCCTAATACTGTTTTTAATAAATACCTTATTTTTGCTCTTTGCTCAAGCCTCAAAATAAAGAGCTCCTTTATAGATTGCCTTTATATATTTTAAGCCAGAATTTCTTTGACTTAGAAGACTAACTTTGCCACATGTAGGCCCTGTAGTAATTGCGACAGAAGCATCTGACATTTAGTACCAGAACAGACCTTCCACGGAACCAGTTATGCCACCCTGGTGCTGGATTTATAAATAGCAGTTGTTCATCACCTATGTGTTTCATGATCTGATGGGAAATTGAGTCCAGTTGGTAACAACTGTGCTATGTACAAAAGACTTAGAGTCTTAATCAATAACACATTCACAGATGTTCTGAAATTCAGTACTCAGTAGGTGATTCCTATTATCCTCCACAAACAGAAATTGTCATACACAAGATTATTAAAATATATAAAAGATACGATTCAGTAAACTACCACCTGGAAGAATCAGAATGTGTGTTAACACGTGAAGGGAACAGGGAATATACAAGGTAGAAATTCTTAAATATAAGGAAATGACAGCAATTTCTGTCTTAACCTCTTCAGCTCTGGTTGCTAAGTTACCATGACATACCACTGTGTGTGCTTTTCAGTTTTTGGTCCTGGACTTGACAGTTTGATTAATTCTCTGGAGTGCAAAATGTGCACATCGAATATTTAAAAATTACACACACATGCACACACACACCCACATCCTCTCACCCAGCACCCCATTATTACTTCTGATTTATAAAATCTGTTTTATAATTAAATTGACATGTGTAGGTGGAAACCTAAAGTGACGCTTCATTTTGGGAAGAGAAAATCCTCCACTAGGTGATATTTCTTGAAATTTTCTTTATAACACAATTCACTTTTTCCTAAGAATAGGCACTTCTCCCTCTTAATGTGTTCATTTAACCCTTGACTTCATGTCTAAGAAATATGAAAAAATAAGGCAAGCATTATTTAATAGTTGTCATTGCTTTTCCTTCTTCTGTATGTCTGTGTGATTGTGTTCAAAGGTGTCCATAAATATTACTGTAAGCTGGTGACTAGTGGGCTGTGTGTTGTCAGATGTATCTATAAGGGAATATGTCAGTGTCAGTGAGCTAGACCAGTCAGGCTCAAAATCCCAGGGCCCTGCATTGAAGATAATGTAAAAATAAATTAAGTATATGAAAAATGCTTTTGTTTTATTCTTCAGCATTGCAGAGCAGTGGCTCAGTTTTCAAAAGATATTGTGTATTCCTCTCCCAGTCTATATGTGAACTTCTCTGTTTTTAGAGTTTTGAAACAAGAGTGACAACTTTAAATTCTTATCACTAAAACCAAATGAGTTTTTATAACACTGACAAGAAAAGATTCAAAGCAACAGACATACCATATATGGGTAAATACAGGCAAGGCTATTTCAAAAGCTAAACTGAAGCTACCTTTATTACTACAGCTGCACTGTTATCCAAAGTCTGGCAGCTGACTTCCAGAAAGCAGCAAAACAAGTTAGAAGTTAGAATCTATAGCTAATCAGGTAACAAGGAGAAATCTGGCTCATTTAGTCTTCGTTTGACTTTGTTAATTTCATTTTTACCTAAGTAGGATATGGTTGCCTTTCTGATGACTGATCTGAGTACGTGACGGAGTCTTTATTCTAATTGCTAACAGATAAGGAGGGGTTGGTAAAATCCTAAATTGTTCTCTAAGACTATAAACTTACCTGCATATAATATTTTTTGAGGCAGGGTCTCACTCTGTTGCCCAGGTTGGAGTACAGTGGTACAATCTCAGCTCACTGCAACCTCTACCTCCCAGGCTCAGGCAATCCTCCCACCTCAGCCTCCAGAATAGCTGGAACTCCAGGCACATACCATGAC
The DNA here is from genome assembly GCF_037993035.2 of Macaca fascicularis. Taxonomy (NCBI): domain Eukaryota; kingdom Metazoa; phylum Chordata; class Mammalia; order Primates; family Cercopithecidae; genus Macaca; species Macaca fascicularis. Next base: position 39,427,591 of record NC_088382.1, read on the forward strand.
AACCCACTAATTTTTTGTAGTTTTAATAGAGACAAGGTTTTTCCATGTTGCCCAGGCTGATCTCAAACTCTAGACTCAAGCAATCCACCCACATCAGCCTCCCAAACTGTAGGGATTACAAGCGTGAGCCACCACACTTGGCCACCTGTATCTACTCTTTCTCTTCGTTCTTCCTACTACAGTAGCTAAAGGTTCCTTCCAGTTATCACAACCCAATTCCTTCTTTGTGTTCTGGATCCCATTCTTTCTCAACTTGTTACCAAAATACAAAGGGTTTGGTCTAGGTTCTATTGCTCACCATACAGAAAGCCAATCACTGAAACAATGAGTATTGCCAGGGAAGAATTTTTATTCAGGTGACATAAGCCAGAAAGATGGAAGCCAAATCTCAAATTCCTCTCTCCTAATTGACTTAAATTAGTGGTTTATATAGCAGGGAAGGAACGTAGCTTCCAGATGGGGGTAGGGATACAACATAGAAATTAGGAAGGGCTTAAAAAGTGATCATGACAAATGACGGGGCTGGTGCCTCACTGTCTGGATGGAGTGATCTAGTGAGTTTCAGGTCCTTGCCTAAGGGCTGATTTCCTGAGGAAGAAATTTAGAAGTAAGTTTCAAGTTTGAAGAGCAGAGAGGGTCAATTTCTATGTTTATTTTACAAAAAAAAAAAAAAAAAAAAAAAAAAAAAAAAAAAGGCCTGTAAACTTCAGTTCTATGGGACAATTGGTCTGGTTTCAAACTTCTCAGGAATATCATGCTTACAGATGACCTCTCTTGGGATTGCAGCATTAGTCTCTTTTACCTATCCTAGATCACTATGATTAGTAGATAAGCATGCTCCAGAATCTCCCAACTTTAAAAAAAGTCTCCCTTAATCTCTTCTCTTCCTTTCTTCTCTTGGCTTTCATATAACTCAGAGCACTAGTTTTCCTTTTACCTCATTGTCCTCTCCTTTTTAGTCTCCCTTGCAGGGTCCTCCTCTTCCACCCAATTTCTAAATGTTGGAGTTGTCAAGGACTTTATTTACCATCTCTTCTTAGATAATATGTTTTACTCATATGTCTTTAAACTTCATGTATATGCTATGACTGCAAAAGTTTCATTTCTAGGAGTTCAGCTGTTTAGAAAAATTCCAGGCACATATATTCAACTACAGGTTTGACTCAAAGACTTACTAAAACCATCACTGAGATGGGAGAGTTTCCTTGACCCCTTCAAGGGACTTGCAACAGGGGTGTGGCTTGTTTACTCAAACCCCTTTCAGGAGGGGGAGCATGCAGGTGAGTGGGTGCAGGAGCTAAGTGAGTGCCTTTGGGTGCCAGCAGGAACAAACCCCATATCAGCTCACATCAGTGTCTAGGCATTGCCTGCAATCTCTGGATCCCTAGAGTGTGTGTTACAAACAATGCTCTTTTATTTGCCATCCATGGATGCCTAAGTGTTAACCAGCACAGTTGAGAGTCAGTGTGACAGCCTCTTTGGGTTCTCGCACCCAGTGCATCCCAAATTCTTTTCCAGTGTCCAAGAGCAATGAGGCCACATGGACTTCAAGGATAGTGAATGCATATTTTATTGAGTGGTAGAAGTGGCTCTTAATGTGATGGGGAGCTGGAAAGGGGATGGAGTGGGAAGATAATCTTCCCTTGGAGTTCAGCTGTCCCTGGCCAAACTCTTCTCTGACCTTTCCTGGCTGAACTCCTCTCCGACTGTAGTCTCCAATATCCAGCTGCCTCTTCTCCTCTTGACATTCAGACACTTCTCTTCTCTTATTCTCTGCCATGCCACTCTGCTCTTCTGCCAGTGGAGCTTGGGATTTTTATGGGTACAGGGTGGGGTGCATGCTGGGTCAGTGTGGTTTTGGAAAAGGCAACATTTGGGAGGCAAAACAGGAATGCATGTTCCCATTTAGGGCTGTGGGTCCTGGCCTGAGGATGGAGTCATTGCCAGGTACCCCACCCCCTTCTACCCAGTATTTCCCTGCCTCCTGTCCGTATCATCGTGTCCAAACACAAACTCTTGATTTCTCTTTCTCCTAAAAAACTGTTCATCTCTAGCTGAGTATATGCCTGTAGTTCCAGCTACTCATGAAGCTGAGGTGGGGGAATCACTTCAGTCCAAGGGTTTGAGGCTGCAGTGTGCTAAGTTAGTGCCTGTGAATAGCCACTGCACTCCAGCCTGGGAGATATAGTGAAACCTCATCTCACAAAAACAAACAAAAATGTTGCTCTCTCAGTCTTCCACATTTTAGTACAAAGTATTGTCACTCACTCAGTTGCTCAAGCAAGAATGCTAAAGGTACCCCTGATTGCTTCTTATACTATATATCCTACATCCAAACCAGTGAAAGTCCTATCAATCCTACCTGTGAAATACATTTCAAATGTGTCCAGTTTTGGTGTGGGTATTGTGTAATAACCTAAATGGCCTTCCTGCTTCCACTTTTTCTTAATTCCCCATTGCAGAATCACATATTTGAGATATATTATTTCCTATTTAAAATGTCCTGTTATTCCTTATTTAAAATTCTGCAATGGCTTCCCACCATATTTAGAATTTATTCCATTTTGCTTACCTTTAAAATCTGCATGTTTTGTTCTATGCCTACCTCTCCAAGCCTCATGCTCAGACTCCCTTCCAATGGTGCTCCAATTGCTCTCCTGATTCCTGTCTCAGAGCCTTTCCACTTGCAATTCTGCCTAGGACACCAACTATCATCCTCACACCATGTTATAAAACTGGCTTCTTCTCAATTAAAACAGAAGAGTCTGTAGCTGCCTTATTTCAATTAATCCCCTTTGTATTTCCTACCAAAGCTCACAGTTTATTCTTCATAATGAGTAATGCAACTTTTACGAATATTTATGTGTTTGTTTACTTGTTTACTAGATTTCTTCTCATTAAACTTTGTTTTATGAGCACAAAAGCTATGCATTACTCATCATCATATCTCCAGTGCCTAACACAGAGCCTAGTAAAATATCTGCTGGCCAAATGAATGGATGATTGCTGTTACCATAGCTGAGTCCTAAGCTCATAGTGATCACTGCATGACAGCCAATGAGTTGACAGACTTACTGTGTTGTGGCAGGAAAAGTGACTTTATTTCAGAGAGCCAGTAAACTGAGAAGAAGGGACTACCATTCTAAAGAACCATCTTAAAGGCATGAATCTCAAACTTCTTTTTATTTTGGGGAAGAGGGAACAAAAAGGGGATAGAGGTCAGGAGGTAACTGGTGACCACAGATCTCTGGGCATTAGCAAGAGTCTGACTGGGTGGCAGAATTTCTTTATCTTTGGTCAGGTCACAATGCTTCCATAAATCTTTAGCATAACATTGTTATTTGTGAATACACCCTCCTAATCTCTTTGGGGCTTTGTTTTGGGAAGGGACTATTATCATCCTTGCTTTAAGTAAAACTAGAAACTAAATTCCTTCCAGAGTTAGCATGGCCTATGTGCAGGAATCAGTAAAGGCAGTTAGCTTGTGAGGTTAGCAGCAAGATGGAGTCCACCATGTTAGATTTCTGTCACTGTTATGTTACAAACAGACATGGGAAATACTAGGGAGGTAAAAAAGATATGAAATGACATAAATCACCTAGAAGAAAAAAAGGCTTTAGTTGAACAATGAGACCCTCTTTAAGTTCCTGAGGGTTGCTGAGGCAACACTCAATTATCACTAATGATTGTGAATATGGGCCCACTTCCCTGTGAGGGAAGAGCTGTATTACCGGAGCAAAGATAATCTGTGCAAATATATGCATTTGCTTGACCAGACTTGGACCACTATGTGTGGCAAAGTTATAATTGTCTAATTTGCCTCCCACCCAATCTCATCTTATTATTGAGAAAATACAACAAAATATGCACATTTTCAGAAGTATAAAATAATGGTCTAGGTTCTTGACTCTAGGATGTGCCACATTTAATAAGGAATTTCCATGTGCCATAGCCCACATGAAGTACTGAGGCAGAATGACAAGGCCACATGGAGAAAAGTTGATATGGTGTTGAATCCTTCAAATCCTTGTATATACAAGATCAGAGAGAGAGGTCTTCAATTTTCAAAGGGAAGAAAACTAACTTCTACTGAACAGTTAGTTTAACACTCCTCTTTCCCCTCTTTTGACATGATTCTATCAAACACTTTTAAATATGAAATATAATTGACAGCTATAATGGAAAGAGGGTAGTGGTTTGCAAGTTAGGTCACAAGTTTTTAAAGGGAAAGGGCTGAAAGTTGCAGGAAAGTTGCACTTGGGGAGTCATATTTTTCACTTATTGATTGTGATAAGGGAGAAACACAGACTGCTTCAAATTGTACAGAATAAACTCTGCTTCTAATAGGAAGGTAACCACGAAGCAGAAAAGGCCAGCCATTCTAAACAAAAGGCTATAATGCACTGGAAATTGGGTTTGAGTGTGTGTACCATGAACGCAAAATATCTGAGACAGGTCTCAGTCAATTTAGAATGTTTATTTTTCTAAGGTTAAGGACACACCTGTGACAGCGTCTGGAGGTCCTAATGACATGTGCCCAAGGTGGCTGGGGTACATTTTGCTTGTATATATTTTAGGGAGATATGAGACATCAATCAATATGTGTAGGATGTACACATATTCTGTAAGATGTTCATCCAGAAAGGTGGAGTAACTCAAAGGTGGGGTGAAGCTGCCAGGTCATAGGTAGATAAGAGACAAGAGGATGCATTCTTTTGAGTACTTGGTCTGTCTTCCACTGAATACACAACTTAGTTTGGCTCAGTGAATCTGCATTTTTACATAAACAATAGGGCAGACGAAGCAATCAGACATGCATTTGTCCCAGGTGAGCAGAGGGATGACTTTCTGTCTTGCACCTGTGAAGATAAATGATCCGTTTACATTGCCAGGGTGAAATTCAACAGAACTTCTTTAGGGTAAAAGTCTTGAAGCTTACAAGAAACATCCTTGTGGAAAAATTATCAGGGAGGTATGTAGCTTTTTTAATCTTTGTACCTATCCTATTTAGGAATAAAATGGGAGGCAGGTTTGCTTGACATAGTTCCCAGCTTGACTTTACCTTTGGGTTAGTGGTTTTGGGGTCCTGAGATTTCCTTTCCTTTCACAGTACCTTATTTAGCACTCCTTCTAGTGATCTATCATAAAAGGAGGAGTCTGGAAGCAATCAATAAGGAGAATCAACCAGAATCTACTTCCTCATTTAGGTGAAGGGGCACGGCTTTCCTAAAGAAGGAAAGAAACAATGCAAGAAGGAAGGAAATGCAAAACAGATGGAGTCCATAGACATATTCTGGAATATACATGAGAATTAAAGCAGCAGAATATTAAAGTATTTCTAAATATGATCTATAACTGGATACATAAGTAAATTTCATACAGTATGTGGTTTATATTCTCCGGAAAATTCATAAAAACAGACCTCTGAAGGAAATCAAAATATTTTACCTCCAAAGATATGTATTTGACATATTTTTAAATGGCTGCCACAGAGCCAACAGAGAAGTGACATTGCAAAGCTGTCTTTTGTAGGGGGAAATTTGCATTTGTAGAGAATCTCCATTAGTGTAGTCAGGCTTTCTCTACATTTCCTGGATCCAGGAGAGTTTGAAAGTCTGACATTTTTAAAAGTCTAAAAAGAAACATTTGTCATCTATTCTCTTTAAAGGAGGCTTCCTCTATGTAGGAAGGCCACCTTTGCTACCCAAGTCCTTTCCTTTCTCCCTCCCATAACTTGTCTAGCCACTAAAACTTGCTTCCGGGTATACCCTGAGTCCTCATTCTTTCTATAATCTCAAGATAGTATATAAGCTTCTGTAATTTATCTTGAGTTGGGTCTTCATTCTGAAGGCCCCCGTGTATACAAATTAAATAAATTTGTATGCCCTTTTTCTCCTATTAATCAAACTGCCTCATGTCAGTAATTTTTCAGCAAACCTTAGGAGGCCGAAAGCCTGTATGGCACCCACACTTTAAGAGAGAATTAAAAAAAAATTCAACAGAAAACTGAAATTTAAAAGATGCTAGGTGAAAGGCAGAAATAAAAAAAAAGAACTAAAAGAGATAAAGCAAGACTGCACCCTAAGTAAAAACACAATAGGATAACTAAATTAATATTAATTGCAATAAAGAGCAGAATCAGCACTGGGTTACATTAGATTGTGAATGACATACTGACGATATTTTTCCAGAATGCAGAGAGAACAGAAATAGTAAGAGAGTGCACATATGGAAGACAGAGATTAGAGATAAAAGATGAAGAGAGCTGATGTTCAATAAGAGATAACAATGTATGAAAGAGAAGAAATAAAATAAAGGCATAATCAAAGTCAATGTTCTCAAGTTCAAAAGAGACATAAAACTGAAAATCAAAATAGTTAAGAAAACCAACAAAATTTTACCCCGAAATATAATTCTTTGACTTCCTTCAAGGTGGCCGTTCAAAGGGCCTGAAAAAAACAAGAATAACCCTGCAAAACTGTCTTTTGTGCAGGAGACTTGCATCTGTAGAGGAAATAAAGTGGAATCAACAACAGATGCAAACAGGCTTTCTCCAAGGCTTCCCTTCGTCTGGATCTAGGAAAGATTAACGGAGAGGCTGACACCTTTAAAGGTCTGACCTAGAAACATTTACCACAGGCTACAGTCAATTTCTTCTGAGGGCACTACTTGTGAGGTTTTATCTGCCCAATATAGAAGCCTTTGCCCCAAGCCTTTTCTCCTCTTCTCTGCCTCGTATAACCTGTCTTGCCACCTTAACCTCTTTTGCCAAGCTCTAAGTCCCCATTCTTTCTGTATCTCAAGATGGTATAAAAACATCAAACAGGTCTGGCTCGGTGGCTCACACCTGTAATCCCAGCACTTTGAGAGGCCAAGGTGGGCGGATCATGAGGTCAGGAGCTCAAGACTAGCCTGGCCAACATGGTGAAACTCCGTCTCTACTAAAAATATAAAAATTAGCCAGACACAGTGGCGTGTGCCTGTAATCCCAGGTACTCAGGAGTCTGAGGTAGAAGAATTACTTGAACCTGGGAGGCAGAGGTTGCAGTGAGCCGAGATCACACCACTGCACTCCAGCCTGGATGACAGAGCAAGACTCCATCTCTGAAGGAAAAAAAAAAAAAAAATCAACCATCTGGCAATTTAAGTTTTTCATGTTTGCATGACTCTTGTGCCTGTATGCATGTTAATAAAATCTGAATGCCTTTTTTTTTCCTATTAATCCATTATGAGTTTTTTTATAGACTCTACTCAAACCTTTCCGGGGAAAAAATGTAAAATCCTCTACAATCGCTACCAAGCAAAATTAACAAAATGAGATGCACAGGTAAACGTATCTTTGTTAAAGGTATTGAACTTTAAAAGATCAAGGCAATCAGCACCTCCCACCCCCACTCCCAGTTTTTTTTTCTCCCAGACAAGCTCACCTGCTGTTATCACCAGATTCTCCCATTTTCCCCCTTCGCATTTTCTTTCTTTTTTTTTTTTTTTTTAATCTATCAACACAGTCTTTAACCCCTAAGGACCCTTCTGGATACCGGTTTGCTTTAGGTATTGAGGGGGAATCAGGAAATGAGGAGGAAGGGTAGAAGGGGTAGACAGGAAGAGGAAAGATGCAAAGTAGGAGAAACAGAGGGGACGACCTAACTTGGAAAGACTTCCTGGAATTTGAAAGCCCCTCCCTTTTCTTGGTTTCCCTCCCCTTCTTGGTTTGTAAACCAATCAGCGAAGGTGCAGAGCCAATGAGGTCCTTTGCTTGATGATGTCATTTACAGAGTGCTTGACTGCTTGCTGTTTTCTGCGGGAGGACGGGAGACAACCGCCTCCGAAAGCATAGAAGACTCTGCACCTGCCCGGTGACTCAGGCCTGTAATCCCAGCGCTTTGGGAGGCCGAGGCGGATGGATCATCTAAGGTCAGGAGTTTGAGACCAGCCTGGCTAACATGGTGAAACCCCACCTCTACTAAAAATACAAAAAAAAAAAAAAATTAGCTGGACAAGGTAGTAGGCACCTGTAATCTAAGCTACTCAGGAGGCTGAGGCAGGAGAATCACTTGAACCTGGGAGGCAGAGGTTGCAGTGAGCCAAGATTATGCCATTGCACTCCAGCCTGGGCAACAAGAGTGAAACTCTGTCTCAAAAAAACAAAGAAGAAGAAGATTCTGCACCGAAGGGTGTGTTTACCTTCTGAGCCAGGAATCCAGAGAGGCTGAAAGGCTTTAGTCACACAGTGAATCTGAGGACCTAGGTGCCCCTACTGAGTGCCCTGAACCTTAAAGAGCAGAAAGGTAACTGAAAATGTTTGGTTGTCAATTAAGCAGAAATAAATGTAGGAAAGATAAGTTTATGGCGGAGACAAATCAGAATTATAATAAAACAAAGCTGGGAGTGCTAGTGATAACACAGACAGCATTGATCCTCCCACCTTGCAGGCATGGTGAAAGCTTCAAGCACAGATACTGTGCTCCCCACGATGCAAACCAGTATTGGGATGGCCCACCAGGGCTTACAGATCAATTCATTAGCCCCAGTTTCCGCAATGAGCCAAGCAGCAGAAACTGAAAGGGGCTTCGAATTAGTGAATTCCTTGATAGAGTTCACTTGGTAGTAGTGAAGCAGCTACCTTGTCTGGGGTATATAACCTGGGTTTAGTAATCTTGTGCCAGGAAAATATAGGACACAAATGCACACGAGTTTAGGAGCAGAGGTTTAACATGCAGAAGAGAAGAGAAAGAGAAACAGTTCTCTCTCTGTAGAGAGAGGAGTTTCCCAGAAGCAAAGATTGGCTGGCAGCGGATGCACGTGATTTTATAGTCCAGCTTGAGGAGGTGGTGTCTGATTTACATAGTGCTCACAGATTGGTTTAATCAGGTTTACATAGCACTGGGAAGGCTGGTTGCCCCACCGTAATCTAATTATGCAAATAATTCACCTTGGATGGTGCCATATTGTCTGCTCCTTACTGTACACATGGCTGTCAGAGAAGGGAAGATGGATATGCCATCTCGAACATATCTAGTCCCTAGTTCCTGCTTCATTCACCCGTGCAAGTTCCCAGCTTGCTTATTTGTCTGCAGCTTGACTTTACAGGCTCCTGTTTGTTAGAAAATGATCTGGGGCTGCTTTTCATTAAACAGAGAAGCCATACTGAGGACGCCCATACCCTTACTATCTGCCTAAGTGATTTCTTCTTAACACCTGTATAAGTAGGTACCATTAAGCTAGGAAACATAGAGGCAGAGGAAGAGCTGAATTATAGATGGAAAGATAGGTCTTGGAAGTCATAAAACTATTATTCCTCTAGATAATTTTAGACTTGCTATAAAGGCCCCCAACCTCGCTCCTGACTCAAGTGAATCTGATGTCTGGAAAACAACTAAAGGACTTTCCTTTACTTTCTAGTGTCTCCCAGTACAGCCAAACTGCCTCTATTTTGCCAAAAATAAACCAAAAATCAAAAAACAAGAAAACTGTCTTGAGGCTGTGGGCGAAAGTGCTGATTTGGCTTCGAAACACTAGAAGTATAAAAGTGACTATGAAAGGAACAAGAGAAATGGCAACATCTGCTGGAGTAGCCAAAATTGGGAAGAAGATATGGTGAGACACTCAAGCTGGCAGAGTGAAGAATGCAGGAACCGGAACAATCAAGCACTGGAGGTGAGTTGCAGCCATCTCATAGCTCAGCCTCTTTGGAAAGGTTGAAAACACCAAGGAGAGAGGAGAAGAGCCTAGGAAATAAACCAACGAACCCTCATACAAAGAGGAAGACTCTCTCCTAGTTTTGTATGTAAGCCTCCTAAGCCCAATTTATCTCGTCTTAAAATATATATATATGACAATCCCTCCATCAAATAGAACTCCTGAGTGAAGCAAAACTAAAATATTTTCCTTTCACTCAGGCAGCAGTCAAATCTAATGGTGGTGGAAATAATAGCTCTAGACTTATAGTGTGAGAGGCAACTAGGAAAGAGGAGAAGCAAAAAAAGAATGAGGCCTGTGCCACATTTTCTTTACCCAGTTTATTATTGATGGACATTTGGGTTGGTTCCAAGTCTTTGCTATTGTGAATGGTGCCACAGTAAACATATATGTGCATGTGTCTTTATCGTGGAATGATTTATAATCCTTTGGGTATACACCCAGTAATGGTATTTCTAGTTCTAGATCTTTGAGGAATCGCCACACTGTCTTTCACAATGGCTGGACTAATTTACACTCCCACCAACAGTGTAAAAGTTTTCTTATTTCTCAGCATCTGTTGTTTCCTGACTTCTTAACGATCGTCGTTCTAACTGGTGTGAGATGGTATCATTCTCAGCAAACTATCACAAGAACAGAAAACCAAACACTGCATGTTCTCACTCATATGTGGGAATTGAACAATGAGAACACAAGGACACAGGGAAGGGAACATCACACACTGGAGCCTGTCAGCAGGGTGCGGGTCTAGGGGAGGGATAACATTAGGAGAAATATCTAATGCAGATGACGGGTTGATGGGTGCAGCAAACCACCAAGGCGTGTGTATACCTATGTAACAATATACCTATGTAACAAAACTGCATGTTCAGCACATTTACCCCAGAACTTAAAAGTATAATAAAAAAAGGAAAAAAGAAAAATATATATCACATTGTCCTATACTTTAAAAAAAATAAAGGAATGAAACCAAAGTGGAATTCCATTGGTGATTCAAGGAGATGGAAACAGTTATAGACCAAAAGCAACAAGATTTCAGATCTGCACTCCAAGAGAAAGGAAATGGAGGGAACTCCAATTTCTCAAGCAGTGGAGGAGTTGGTTGGAAATGAAAGAAGACACAAAACAGAAATCCACTTCTCTCACGCAATTCTGGAACATTCTCGAGCTGTACTATCCAATTTGTAACCCATATGTAGTAATTTAAATAATAAATTAGATTAATTAATAGTAGCCACATTTCAAGCATTCAGTTGCCACATGTGGTTGGTTGCTACTATAACTACTGTATTGGACAGTGCAGATAAAAGACATTCTTGTCATCATAGAAAAGTCTTTTGGACAAATCTGTTCTAAAGCAAGTTAGACCTCCCTCTAGACAAGAGAAATAAAAATTCTGCATTCATACAGGCATGGCGGGGGGAGTAAGTATAAAGGAGCAATGATTACTCTGAAAGCCTGAGCATCAGATGATAAATCAGTTACAGTTCACCTGAAAGTAAGAGGACTAACTGTCATAAGAACATGATCAGACAGTACATTGCTTAAATATATTTATTTTCCTGTAAAGAAAGATATTTAAATATGTCTTCTTGTGTAACATAGAGATAAATGAAAACAAAGAAATATTCCCAAAGAATATGGGAAAATTGTGATATAAAAGCTGAAGTAAACCATGAAACTAGTTAAATATAGAAGTAAAACTAGAGACTTATAAATATAAATGAAATACAATTGAAACATCAAGAATAATTCCTAACAAAGAAGATGTATAATGTATACAATATTAGTACCTATATTCTGATCTATAGTCTCAGATCAAAAAAAAAATGTATATAGGGAATTGGTACTGAGGATGCAGAGAGAAGAAAGGCATGCTTTTTTGCTAATTTTGTGTAGGTGGAAAGCAGTGTATTATTTCCTTTGACAAACTGATGTATTGAGAAAATTTATGATTTTAAATATTTGCAAATGTATCCTATTAAGACACCATGTGTATATTTTAATTTATTATGGGAAATAGGAAAAAAACAAGTAGAGGACATTTATAAAACACTATAGTAAAAGAAACAGAAGAAAGCATAAAAACCAAAAGCGTAAAAGATATTTATGACATGTCACAATTTAGAGGGCATAGACATATTAATTAAAACTATCAAAACAGAATTTATATATCCTTTACAAAAAATACAACTGTAAATGAATTTTAATAAAAAGGTAAAAAAATGGAACAAAGATGTATCAGGCTATACAAAAGAACACTGGAGCTATCACATGCATCAAAATAGAAATCAATTCCAGGAACCAATAAATTGACAGAAATGGTAATTTTATTTTGACAGAAAAATCCACAATGATGATATAACAGTTATGAACTTGATACACCAAGTAACATAGAATGTAAATATAGCTGAATGTTTTTAAACACGTAGGGAAAATTTGACAGAACAATAATAGTGGGGAATTTTAAAGACATCTCTTATTGTTTGACAGATCATTTAGGGGAAAAGAATAAATGAAAGTAATGACTAATTATTCACCTATAAATATCTCTTGAGTAGTCCTGGCATTGTGCCAGGCTCTAATGACACAATAGTGAGAAGGACAAATATAGTACGTATACTGTACAGTGTAATATATATGGAAAAGCTTATTCATAAAGATACATGTATATTAAGGATGTGTATAAAGGATTTGCCTACAAATATTTATAATCTCTGGACAATATATTGCCTTTTAAACATTCATGGAAAATTATTTAAAATGAAAAGAAATGAGAGAAAAAAGAAACTTTCAGTTATTTTAACAGTAAGATTCTCTCACCATACTCTTTTAAAAATGTAAAGTGATTACAAAAAATTAAAGTGACGAAGCTTTATTGACCTGGAAAAAAATCAATATTTCTAAAAAACTAAAATAAAATATGATAATTGCAACCTTGTATAATTTAGGAATTAAGGATAATGAGAACTCTATATTCAGTAGGACCACTTATAGCATATGGTCAAATCTATGCTGAGAGGAAAATTCATATTCTAAAATGCTTGTTAAAAATAAATGAACCAATCATTTTATTCTAAATTATCAAAAGAGATCAAAAAAATATAACAGAGAATTTACAGTTAAAAATAGAAAATAGTGAATTAGAAAACAAAAAGTATAATAGTGATATGTAATAGCACAAAATATATAAATAAATAGGAGTGATTTGTAAAAGTACAAAAACTACATAAAGAAATACATATGTATATATATAGATGCCTATGTAAAAATCTTCTTATATATATATCAAGGAATAGGTTCTTATATATTACTTCAAAATAAATCGGACAAGTCATATACATTATCTATATGAATAAAACTTCAAAAAAAAACCCCATAAGCCATGATGTGTATAAATGGAGAGATGTATCATATTTCTGGAAGAGAAAACTCAGTATTGGAAAGATATCATTTCTTACTACGATATTGTGTACCTAAAATAAATGAAAAATATAGAAGCAGAAATTCAGAGAGCAAAAAATAAATAGAAATAAAAAATAAATGAATGAAAAATGTCAACAGGATTTTTTCTGGGCATGTTTGGGGACTATCAGTAGGGCTTTTTAAAAATTTATCTAAGAAAAAATAGATGAGAGCAGTGAACTACAATGCCATTTAAATTTTATTGTGATTATAGATGTCTGGGCACTTGTCTGTGCACTTAGAGCTGAACAGGTTCAGTTTATTACTCATCACATCATGGGTGATTGTACACAATGGAGATTGACAGGGCACCTTGGTAAGAGGATATTATAAAGGACAGATGATCAAATTTGGGCTTCATTTAGGTGATTTGGAGGACGGTCTAAGAAAAGAGAGGTTTATGCTGGATTTAGTGCTGTTAGAAACTGGAGACAATTCTGTAATTGGGCGTCTTAACAAATCTTAGCTAAAGGGATATGGGCTAGAGTGATACAAAAACTAAGATTGGTCTGGAAAACAATAACATTCACTTATATTTGCTAGGAGAGAGAGGTGTTTGGTATTTTGTGGTCTGCTAAGTGACAGTGACTGCTTAGGTAATATTTTGCAGTGGTTTTGTTTTGTCTCACTTTATGATGGCCTCACAATGACTTTGTCTAAAATTGATGGTCTTTGAGATTATTTCTGTCCAAGAAGAAAAAAAACATAGCCTAGCTTCTAGTGCCAGGCCTACTTCTGTCCACTCTGTGGCCTTGTAATTGTCAGATGAGTTCCTGCATCTCAAAGCCTACTTTTTCTCTTTCTGGCAGTCATATTTAAACTTAACTCTACCATATCATTTTTTTATTTTTTAAACTTGTAAGGCTGTTCATTTTTTTAATTTTCTTTCCAAGACAGAGTCTCACTCTGTTGCCCAGGCTGGAGTGCACTGGCACAGTCATAGCTCACTGCAGCCTCAATCTCCTGAGCTGAAGTGATCCTCTTGCCTCAGCGTCCAGAGTAGCTGGGACTACAGGGCCACACTACCACACCTAGCTAAGTTTTGTTTTTTTTTATTTTTTATTTTTTATTTTTTTTAGAGATGAGGGTCTCATCTATGTTGCCTAGGCTGTTGTTGAACTCCTGGTCTCAAGTAAACTGCCTGCCCCAGCCTCCCAAAGTGCTGGGATTACAAGAGTGAGCCACCAGTGCCCAGCCTTTATAAACTTTTAAAATTCTTATTTCTCTTTTTTTCTGAGTCCTTCTTGAAATTATATAACTTGTCTCTGTTCTTTCAGTACTGACTCTTAAAATGTTTAATAATCTTGGCCGGGTGCAGTGGCTCATGCCTATAATCCCAGCACTTTAGGAGGCCAACGTGGGTGGATCACCTGAGGTCAGGAGTTTGAGACCAGCCTGGCCAACATGGCAAAACCTCGTCTCTACTAAAAATACAAAAAAACTAGCCAGACATGGTGGCAGGTACCTGTAATCTCAGCTGCTCAGGAGGCTGAGTCAGGAGAATTGCTATTGCTTGAACATGGGAGGTAGAGGTTGCACCGAGCTGAGATTGTGCCATTGCACTCCAGCCTGGGCAACAGAGCAAGACTCCATCTCAAAAAGAAAAAAAAGTTTAAAAGTCTTTAGGTAAAAATCTAAATTCAGCCACAATCTCTATCATATGGTTGATATTTTGGAATATTTTAACTCTCATTTACTCTCATTTTCCATATTATTGCTTCTACTATTTTACTTTTTTCTCACTTTGAGACATAGCAAACTAAGTCATTAGTAATATTGTGAATAGCCAATCCTCATTTAAATTCTATCAACATATTTCCAGTTCTTTATTCACACTCATTTTTTGTATCACCTTGCTTTCCTCTGTTTCCATTTTATTTCCTATTAAATGAAATAGATCCTTTTAGAAGTTATTTTACTTGGGGTTTGTAAGTGTGTGAATATCTTGTTTGTTTGCCAGAAAATACTTTTTATTTTGCTCTCCACTGCTGCATGATAACCTATCTTCTTCCTCTGTGAACTGGCTATAGGGAATTCCCCATGAAACCATAGGTGCAGGCTGGAGAATGAAAGTAGTGTAGCAGGAGTGTGAACTATAAGAGTTTAGACATATTGCTTTCAGGGCCAACTTGAGGCGATTTCATACATAAAACTTCCATTTGATAAGGAAGTACCACTACGAATGCCCAAACTTCATGGCTTGATAGATCAGCTAATGCCCAGTTCATGCTGGGCAGCTCAGGTTGCAACTTGGTGGTCCATGTTAAACATTCAGTCTCTAAGACCCAGGTGTAGAATAAAGCTGTTTCTCAAATAGAGAGTAGTTATCTACAGAGGATAGCAGGACTTCACTTTAAAATTCTAAGGGATTGCACTGTGATTCACTTGTAAGAGGCTGTAAAAGGCTCCAAACAACAGTTCTTGCAATGGACACCTCAAACCCATTGATGCTGATGGATCATATGATTCAAATGGCTGGCAGCTTGCATGGCAGCATGAACCTGTCAGAGAACCTTCTGTTGTTTTAGGCTCCACTCAAAACTATCAGCTTTTCAAGTTACTCAGTAAATGAGTTGGAGCAGCATACTCAAATTAAAAATACATTGCCTCCAAAATCCAAGAGGCCTACTAGGCATTGTGCATCTTTTTTGGCTGTAGGAGGTGAATATGTGACAACCTGTTCACCTTCGAAAGGATATCTCAATATGCCCCACCCCACTGGACCCTCAAACAATTCACTGAGTTAGAAGCCCTGAATTTTTGTCAGATTTATTTTCTGCCTTCCAACATGCAGTTATTTTACCAATAAGTTTAGAGTAGTTGTTATTTCTTGCTAACTATGTCCAATCAGCAAAATGTCAGTAATGTAAAGAACCAGTATGATGTCTTGTGGAAGTGAAAGGTGATCAAGTTACCTAAATTATGAAATAGAACTGGAGAGTTGATACACCCCTGTGGAAGGGTACTAAAGGTGTACTTTCGGCCCTTCCAGTTGAAACCAAATTTCTTCTGGTGTTCTCTACTAACAGGTAAAGAGAAAAATGCATTTGCCAGACCAATAGCTGCATCCCAAGTGCCAGGGGATGTGGTAAATTGCTCAAGCAATGAAACCAATTCTGGTACAGGAGCTGCAACTGGGGTCACTACCTGGTTAAGCTTAAAATAATTCACTATCATTCTCCAAGATCCGTATGTCTTCTACACAGGCCAAATAGGTGGGTTGAATGGGGATGGGATGGGAGTCACCATCCCTACATTCTTCAGCTTCTTAATGGTAGTGCTAATTTTCTGTGATCCCTCCAGAAATGTGGTATTGCTTCTGTTTTATTTTCTTCTTAGGTAGAGAAAATTCTAGAGACTTCCACTTAACCTATCTAAACTTAACAGCTTTCACCCATAGGTCAAGGGAGTCAATGTGACAATTCTGCCAACTTCTGAGTATCTCTATCCAATTATGCCTTCCACATTTGAGGAAATCGTCACATCATGGGTCCAGGGGCCCACTGGGCCCACTGCAAGATGGGCCCATAGTAAAATTACATTGACTTCCTTATGCCCCTACTCTGACAGATGGAATACAGTGATGTTTTAGGTTTCTTTAAATTAGTGTCACTTTAGAGCCAGAGTTTTGTAGTTCCTGAAAAATCTGATTATTTCCTTTCTTTCTTTCTTTCTTTTTGAGATGGAGTCTTGCACTGTTGCCTGGGCTGGAGTGCAGTGGTGCAACCTCGGCTCACTGCAACCTCCACCTCCCAGGTTCAAGTGATTCTCCTGCCTCAGCCTCCCAAGTAACTGGGATTACAGGCACTTGTCACCATGCCCAGCAATTTTTTTTGTATGTTTAATAGAGATGGGGTTTCACTATGTTGCCCAGGCTGGTTTCGAACACCTGACCTAGTAATCCACCTGCCTCGGCCTCCCAAAGTGTTGGGATTACGGGTGTGAGCCACCACACCTAGGCTTATTTTCTTTTTTTCTAATGCACAGTTACCCTTGTCAAAGATCATAGGTCTTTCTGGCAAAGGCTAAGAAAAAGATTAAGAGTTTAAATTTTGGCAGTGTACCAGGGGTCTTCCTTAAAGAGGTCTGTCCTCTCATTCATTTAAGGGGTTCTGGGTCTGTAAAGTAGCTCAAGTCTGGGAATTAATTGTGGGGATATGATTGCCTGTTGTTACGGTTTAAGTAATACTTTTGTTCACTTAACCTATGACCCTTCTGCGTTTGTAGATCAAGTAAGAATGTAATAGGCTTCCCATCTATTTCACTTCTGGACATACCTTGATCAACTTGCCAACTCCATAGGTCTCTGTGTGTCACACTATTCTGATTGCTTCTTTGATTCTGCTGTCCATTATGGTAACAACACCCACTTTCTCTTTGGCAATTGAGTCAAGCCACTTGACTTCTGCAACTTCAAAATTCAATCACCTCCATTGCATTTAGGCTTCCCAATTCAGTGACTGTAGATCCCACTATAATTTCCGACCTACAGTGATTTATCACAGAGCCCTTCAAGGCTGCTGGGGCTCCCCTCACAAATTTCTCACAGTCACAATGCAAGGTATGTTCTCTGGACTCTCCCCATGTGGGTGAGCACGTCTTAAATGACAAATGCATTCTAACATTTTAATCTCCCTTAGCCTTTGAACTCCTTCCTCTACAGTATCCCAAGGCGTTATGACATGTTAAGTGTATTTACTTTTGTTTCATATTTCAGCCAACCAACCAAATTGTTAGAGCCCTTTCTAACTCCTAGAGCTGCAGCCTTAAATCCATAATCTCTGCTTCATGGGGCCATATCAGTAAATTCACCCTTATTTAACTTTACATTTCTTGTACTGTTATCCCACATTCTTGATATCCATTTCATATTCCTTGTACTTCTGTTTGTGTACATTGGAGAAATCATGTAGTTCTTTTGGAATGTAGTGCAGTTTCTCATGAGTCACACTTTGTACCTTACCTTTAGGAGCTTCCTTGTTGAGACTTCAGTTTAGTTATAAGTCTAGAAGAAAAGAGGAGGAACATGGGGGTGATTCCTACAGAGAATCAGCAGTTTTGGAAGGCAGCTACCTCAGTGGGTGCCATTACAGTTTCCTCAGGCAAAGCAGGGTTAATCTCCTTAGGAGTAGAGCATCTGCTTTCTACTGACAAAGAAGATGTATCTGAATTTAGGAGTTCAATGTCTCCAGACTCATCTGGATCTTCCTATATGTCCCCATTCAAATTTTTAGAATCTTGTTTCTTCCCAACCAATGCCTTTAACAGTAGACACTGAGAGGCTGGGAATTCAGTTTGTAATTCAGCTACTTGCAGGATGAGATTCTGGGTTTAGTTTTCACTAGTCTCAAGTCTGTGGCTACAGAAGATGAGTCTTTTTAAGAGTAGACTTAGAATTTTAAGTCATTTACACTCCTCTTGGGCTGAGAATTCAAACCAAGAGCTCATTTTTTCTTTCTCCACTTTCTATAGTAAAATTAGGAGCAACCAGCCAGTCTCATTATACACATTAATCTAACAAAAATATTCAAAGCTATCATATACATAGACCCCTGAAGCCTTGTTTATAAGTATTTGATTGGGAGTATCCAGTGTTGATACTTTATGTATCTCTATTGCTACATCATGCCATGAACTATCAGTGCCTTCTTTACTAATGGAAATTGAGTCATTGGTGCCTTTAAATCTAATTTATTCTATTTGTATTCAGATTCTAGAAATTTCAGGACCAATTCAGAAAATATATTCTTTTTTTTTTTTTTTTTTTTTTTTTTTGAGACGTAGTCTCACCTTGTCACCCAAGCTGGAGTGCAGTGGTGCGATCTCAGCTCACTGCAACCTCTGCCTCCTGGGTTTAAGCGATTCTCCTGCCTCAGCCTCTTGAATAGCTGGGGCTACAGGCACGTGCCACCACACCTGGCTAATTTTTTGTATTTTTAGTAGAGATGAGGTTTCACTGTGTTAGCCAGGATGGTCTTGATATCCTGACCTTGTGATCCACCTGCCTCAGCCTCCCAAAGTGCTGGGATTACAGGCATGAACCACCATGCCAGGCCCAGAAAATGCATTCTTAAGATTCACTTCCTCTAGAACCATTCTCAGCCAATCTGTATTGATCAGGGTTCTGCAGAGAAACAGAACCAACAGGGTGTGTGTATGTGTGTGAGAGAGAGAGAGAGGGAGGGAGAGAGACAGAGAGATAGAGAGATAGAGAGAGAGAGACTTTAAATAATTGACTCTTGGGAGGCTGAGGCAGGCAGATTACCTGAGGTTGCGAGTTCAAGACCAGCCTGACCAACATGCAGAAACCCCGTCTCTACTTAAAAAAATAAATAAATACAAAATTAGCCTGGCATGGTGGTGCATGCCTGTAATCCCAGCTACTTGGGAGGCTGAGGCAGGAGAATCGCTTGAACCCGGGAGGCGGAGGTTGCAGTGAGCCGAGATTGTGCCATTACACTCCAGCCTGGGCAACAAGAGCAAAACTCTGTCTCAAAAAATTAAAAAAAAAAAAAAAAAAAAAGAATTGACGCACAGCATTGTGGAGGCTAACAATTGTAAAATCTGCAGGGTAGGCTAGCAGGCCCGAGTCCCTGGGTGTTGCTTGAATCCAAAAGCAACCTGCTGGCAGGATCTCCCCGTTTTTTAGGGAAGTGAATCTTTTCCTATTTTGGACTTCAACTGGTTGGTTGAGTCCCACCTACATTATGGAGGGTAATCTGATTTACTAAAAGTCTACTGATTTAAATATTAATCTCATATAAAAATACCTTTGAAGAAACTTCTAGAATAATGTAGACTAACAATGTGAGTACTATAGCCTAGCCAAGTTGACACAATTGAACACCTTAGACGTCTCTGTGGGAACTTAATACTTTGCTTATCATGTCATAGTTATTAATGCAAAGATATGTTGCACAAATTAGCTGTTTTAAATGTGTAGTGTGAGTTTCCAGAGAAGTACTTATGTGCATTTTGAAGCAAATTACTTTCCTTCTGAAAAAAAAAAAAAAATGAAGCTGTGATGTACATTTTTCAGTCTCGTTTGTTTCTCTTTAAGTGGAGGTTTCTACCAGAGATCTAAATTCATACTCCAGAAATCCAAAATAGAAACTTAGTTTTTGTTCCATTTTTCAATGAAGTTTCAGAAAAAATAGTTATAATTATGTCAGTCTTTATTTTTTACTGTTAGCTATACCACATGCTGAATCTTGTGATTCAAGATTTAGTAAAGCACTTTATTAAGTTTTTCCATTTACAGGGAAAGGATGGTTGTGGATGTTTTTAACTATGCCAAATCTCATTTCTCAAATCTCAGTGATAAATTAAATTAAAAATAGCTTTTTTTTCCACTTTACTTTAGATCTGTTGAGTAAGTGAATATAGCAATAATTTTTGCAGGAGAAAACCCACCATACTGATTTTAAATAACCACTTAGTATCTTTACTGCTTTGGCTCAAGTGTGCCCCTTGTTCTAAACTTGCTGGTGTTGTCTCAGAT
Organism: Macaca fascicularis; assembly: GCF_037993035.2. NCBI lineage: Eukaryota > Metazoa > Chordata > Mammalia > Primates > Cercopithecidae > Macaca > Macaca fascicularis. The sequence continues at coordinate 39,448,256 of NC_088382.1, forward strand.
TTATCTCTATTTCCTAACTTGCTATTTGTGTTTCTGATTTCACAGCCTAGGCAGTGATTTTTTATTTCCCTTAACCATGAACACTTCGATATTCCTCATACCTAGAAGTTAACACATAACAGGAATGGCAATTATTTTTTAGTAGTTTTTATTAACTTGTTATATTGAGATAATTACAGATTCACATGCAGTTGTAAGAAATAGAGTTCTTATGTATTGTGTACTCAGTTTGTTCCCCCACCCCAATAATAACATATTTAAAAACCATATTACAACCTTACAACCAAGATACAAACACTTATTCAATCAATATGCAAAACATTTCCATTCCTACTCCCCTTTTTTGACCACTGCCAACCGCTACTCTGTTCTCCATTTCTCTGCCTTTGTCATTTTAGGAAGAATATGTAATGGAGCCATATAGTATATAATCTTTTGAGATTGTCTTTTTAAAAGTCAACATAATTCTCTGGAGATTCATCTAAGTTGTTGTGTGTAATGACAATTTGTTTCTTTTTATTTCTAAATAGTACTTCTTGGCATGGATATATCACAATTTGTTTAAACTTTACTCATTGAAGGATATCTTCATTGTTTTCAATTTGAGACTATTACAATTAAAGCTGCTATAAACATTTGTGTACAAGTTTTTGTGTGATGATACACTTTTATTTCTCTGGGATAAATGCCCAGAAGTGCAATCACTGATTTGTATGGTAGTTGAAAATTTAGTTTTTTAAAATAAATTGCCAAACTGTTTTTCAGAGTTGCCATACCATTTTCTATTGCTACCAGCAGTATATGAGTGCAATTCATTGTCTCTGCATCTTCATTTGGTGTTATCACTAGCTTTTTTGTCCATTCTAATAGATATTAGTAATATTTCATTGTCACTTTAATTTACATGTTCTTAATGTTGAACACATTTTTATGTGTTTGTCATCTATATATACACTTCAATAATATGTCTATGCATGTCTTTTGCCCATTTTGTAAATGTATTATTTATTTTTTCACTGTTGAGTTTTGACTGTTCTTTATATATTCTGGATAATAATTCTTTATCACAGATGCAGTAGGAAAATATTTTTTTCCCAGTCTGCAGCTTGGTGTTTCATCTTCCTAAAAGACTGTTTCACAAAACTAAATTTGTTAATTTCAATTTTTTGATGTAAAGTCTAAGAACTCTTTGCCTAATGTTTAATCCTGGAGACTTTCTTCCATATATAAGTATATTTAAAGTGTTATAGTTTAAGTGAAATTATAATTTAAAGTGTTATACGTTTAATTTATATTTAAATTATATAATTATAATTTAAAGTGCTATACATTTAATTCTGGGGTGACCCATTTTGACTTAATTTTTGCTTGAGGTGTGATTCTTAGGTTAAGGTTCTTTCTTTTTTCTTGTATTGTGATGTCCAATTTGTCCAGCACAATTTGTTCAAAGGTTGTTTTTGCTCCATTTAATTGCTTTGACATTTTTATCAAAAATCAGTTTGGCATATATGTGTGGCTCTATTTCTGGGTTATTTATTGTGTTCTATTATCTATGTGACTATCCCTCTGCTATTAAAACACAGTCTTGGTACTCTAGTTATATAAGAAATCTTAAAATCAGATAGGCAGTTACTTCCACTTTGTTATTTTTTTACAAAGTTCGTTCACCTATTACGGTTCTTACACCTTTGCATGTACAATTTACAATAATCCCTATGTATACAAATAAAAGTGCCAACATTCTGATAAAAATTCCAATAAAATTGTATATCATTTTGAGGAGAAGTAAAATTTTACTATATTAAATCTTCCAATCCATAAATAGTGTATATATATATATATTTATTTATTTATTTATTTATTTAGCTCTTCCTTGATTTCTTTCATTAGCATTGCAAAATTTCATATATAACAACTCCTGCTTTTGTCAGATTTACACCTAAGCACTTCATTGTTTAAAGCAATTATAAATAGTGTTATATTTTAAATTTTAGTTTCCATAGGTTCATTGCTAATGTATAGAAATACAATTGATTTTTAAATGTTTATCTTGTATTTTGCAATGTTGCTGAATGTACTCATTTGTTCTAGGACATTGTTGTAGATTACCTGGAATTTTCCAATGTAGACAGTTATGTGCTTTGCTAGTAGGGACAATTTTATTTCCTCATTTCCACTAGGTATGCCTTTTATTTTGTTTTCTTTCCTTATTGAAGTAGCAAAACTTTCTAGTACAGTGCTATGCTAAATAACAGTGGTGAGAGTGAACGTTGTTGTTTTGTTTTTGATATTAAGAGAAAGCCTTCAGTATGTCACCATTAATATGTTAGCTGTAAGTATTTTGTCCTCCTCTCTTTTTTTCTTTTCTTTTCGTTTGTTTTTTTTTGTTGTTTGTTTGTTTTTTGGGGTTTTTTTTGTTTTTTTTTTTTTGAAACAGGGTCTCCTTCGATCACCCAGGCTGGAGTGCAATGATGCAATCGTAGATCACTGCAGCCTCAAACTCCAGGAGTCCAGTGATCCTCCCACCTCAGCCTCCCATGTACATACTCTTTACAAAGTTGAACAAGTTTCCTTTTACTGCTGTTTTTCTAAATGTATTGATCATTAATGAATATTTAAGTTTGTCAGATGTTTAGATGATTCAATTTATATGGCAGTGTGATTTTTCTTCTTTAGTGTGTTACTATGGTCAATAACATTAACGGCTTTTCAAATATTGAACCAGCTTTGCATTTCTGGAATAAGCTCTACGTAGTAATGGTTTACAATTCTTTTTACATATTGTTGACTTCCATTTACTAATATTTTGTCATGAATCTTTGCATGTATATTCACATGGAATATTTGTCTGCTGTTTTATTTATCTACACAAATTTTGTCTGATTTTACTGTCAGAATAATACCAGCTTTATAAATTGAGGTAGAAAACTTTTTCTTCTTTTATCTTTTTTAGAAGACAAATACATAGTATCTATAATACTAGAATGGGTAGAAAGGTTGAAAAGCTTTTTCTAAAATTCTGCAGTAAAGCTATTTGGACCTAGATACTTCTTTTGGGGGGATTTAAAAAAATAAAGTGCACTTTTTCCTTAATGATCATAGAACAATTCAAATTATCCATTTCATAATGGATGAAGTCATTTGCATTTTTTGGAGGAAGTATTCAATTTTGTCTTTGTTGTCAAATTTATGCATATAAATTGTTTGTATTACTACCTATTATCCTTTTGATATCTGTAGGGTTGTAGAAATAACTCCTGTTTCATTCTTGATATTGCTTATTTGGGTAGTCTTTCTATTTTTCCCCCCAGTCTTGCTTTAAGTTTATTTTCTTTTTTAAATAAATAACTGCTTCTTTCATTGATATTTAAAATTTTTTCTGTTTTTCATTTTATTAATGTCTACTCTTTGTTTCCTCATGTTTATACTTTTATATTAATATATGTTTACATCATTTTTGTAAGTTATTGAGATAGAAGCTTAAATTATTGATTTGAGAATGGTCCTCTTTACTAATTTCAGCATTTAGTGCTATAAATTTCCCCTTTAGCACTACTTTAGTTGTGTTCTACATTTGATATATTGTAAATTCGTTTTCATTCAGTTCAATGCAGTGAAATAATTTCTTTGAAATTTTCCTTTTGACCCATGGATTACTTATAAGTGTGTTTACTTTCCAAGTATTTTAATATTTTCCTGTAATATATCTGTTACTGATTTTAGTTTGAGTTCATTGTGGTCAGAGACTAAACTCTGTATTCAGAGATTAAACTCTATATGAATTCAATTATTTTATGAGGTTGAGGCTTGTTTCATATTCCAGGATATGGTCTATGTTGTTATATGTTTGATGAGTACCTAAAATAATGTATATTCTGCAGTTATTTGACAGAGTGTTCCATAAATTTTGACTAAATTCTATTGTTGATGGGGTTATTGAGTTTTTCTATACGTTCATTGTCTAATTTTTTAGTCAGTTACTGAAGGATGGTCTCCAAACATAATCGTTAATTTGTTTTTTCTTTCAGTTTTATGAGTTTTTGCATCACATATTTTGCAGCTCTGTTGTTTGGTGTATACACATTAGGATTGGTATGTTTTCTTGGTGGAATAAGTCTTTTACCATTGTATAATGTCCTTCTCACTTCCTGGCAAGAAACCTTTCTTTGCTAAGAACCATATTTCATATGATATTAATATTGTGACTCCTACTTTAATTGATTAATGTTTGCATGACATTCATCCTTATGCTTAACAACCTACCTATATAATTATATGTGAAGTAAGTTTCTTAGATAGTACATAGCTGAATCATGCATTTGAATCCACGGTGCCAATCTGTCTTTTAATTGGTATATTTAGGTAATTTACATTTAATACAATTATTGATATGTTAAGGTTTAAGTCACCTGCTTTTTTGTGAAAACATTCTTTAATGATAAAGAAAAAAACACCTAATTTTTTTCTCACTGCTTTTCATTTCTCTGTTTCCTTTTTTGTGGCTTCCTGTGGGCTTATTAAATATATATATATTTTAAAATTGACAGTCTCTTAATGTATCTTTTTGTATTGTATTTTTAGGGGATGCTCTAGATATTACATTATATATTCATAACTTATCATGATCTTCTCAGGTTGAGGTTTTACCAGGTTGAATCTAAGTAGAAATCTTACCTTCTATTATGTTCCTTGACTTTCCCCATTTAAATATAATTGCCTAAAATATCAAACACCATGAAAACATGAGATTTATCCTTGGGACACAAGGATGACTTAACATATGCAAATCAATAAATTTGATATACCACATTAACAGAATAAAGGTTAAAAATATGATAATCTCAATAAATGCAAAAAAATTGATAAAATGTAATATTCTTTCATTATAAAAACCCTTAACAAATTAGGTAGAGAAGGAATGTACCTCATTATAAAGTGCATATATGACAAGCACATAACATCACACTCAGTGGTGAAAATGTGAAAGCTTTTTTTCTAAGATCAGAAACACTGACTTTCATCACTGATATTTAACACAATGTTGGAAGTCCTAGCCAGAGCAATTAGACAGGAAAAAGAAATAAAAAGCATCCAAATTGGAAAGGAAAAAGTTATTATAAATTGTCTTTGTTGCAAACAACACAATCTTTATATATAGAACACCCTACCTTCTACCAAAAAATTGTTAAAATTAAGTAATGAATTTAGTAAAGTAGTAAGATACAAAGTCAGCATTAAAAATCAGTTGTGTTTCTATACACTAACAACAAATGGCCTGCAAAAGAAATTAAGACAATAATCCCATTTACAATGGCATAAAAAGAATAGAATACTTAGTAATAAATTTAACCAATGAGGTGAAAGATAGATACCACTAAAACTATGAAACATTGATGAAAGAAATTGAAGATACAAATTTAAAAAGTATCCTTTGTTTATAGGTCAAATATTAAGAATTAATAAAATATTACCCAAAGTAATAACAGAACTAATATTGTTAAAATGTTCATATTATCCAAGGTATTCACAGATTCTATGCAATATTGATCAAAATTCCAATAATAATTTTTTTCAGAAATAGAAAACACAATTTTTTTTTCCTGTGAGCTGATCAGTGTCACCTTATTCTCAAAAAACTCCTAATCTTATTTATTAGAAAGGTGTTCAATAAAGCATTAACTTCTGAGTACTTTCCTTACAAATAGCTTAGAAATAAACAGAAGCCCAGTAGATTTTGAATTGACAAATCAGGAGTCCCTGTACCATGGTTTAAAAACATTGTTTTAAAGCAGTGGAAAGAATTTTCTTCAGATTAAAATCTGTTGACAGCTAATGCCTGACCTTGCCCACCAGCAGCCACTGGGCATCTCCTCCAAGCTCTGTGGGGAGCCTGGAACTCACTAACTGCAGGTGAAGGATGGCTGATCTGTGAGGTTCTGTACCATCGGCCCTAATGCCCTTCCCTAAATGGAGGATGTCTCAAAACTCTGAAGCATCCTTAAACCCAATGTGCAAGCTGAATCTGCTGGCCTACAAGACATCAGGAACTAAAGGCAGTTCATGTGCTAGGTCTGGCCTGTGTTTATTCTCAGCCTAAAAAGGAAATCTGCTCCAAAGATGGGCCACATCCACCTTTCTTGTTTCCACACACCTATGTCAATCTACATCCTGTGCACTAGACCTAAGCCCCAGGTTGCATTGCTTCCTCCAAAGGATCAGCCCTGCCTGATGACATGGCTATTTATGGAATCCTTCCTCTCTGCTTTTCAGGCAGGTTGAGCCTTTACTTTTTACCAGCTAGTTGAACACAACCTTTGCTTTAAACCTTAGCTGAGACATGATAATGAGGGAACCGCAGAGCTAGAAAATACTTAGGAAAAACATCTAACATTTAGCCCAAAGAAGTTAAATTAGTTGCTTATGGCCAAATAACAAGCGAAAGACTGGTAAAGTGGTAAAATCTAGAACCCCAGGCTTCCCAGCTTTCAGTCCTTTCTTTGGAAAAACAAAATATTTAAACTACAAGGGATTTTAGAAAGTATCTAGCATAATCTCTTCATTTGAATAAACAGCCCCATGGGTTAATATTTGTCATCGATATATCATGATATCACTGTTATTCAGGCAATGTTTCTTCTCCAGTTAGGACAGGAAAAACGCTGCAAGCTTGTGTCCAGGAGTTAATGAAACCCTGAGGTTATAGGAACGGCCATTCACCACCGGGTCCGTGTGCCACGCTAGACCAGACACAGAGGGCAACCCAGGTGGGAGGAAAGGGTGAGCACGGCCAAGCAGTTAAAGGTGACCCGGTTGATCACAGAGTACCAGAAGTCTTTGGAAGGCAGCAGCATGGCAAAGTCACCAGGAAGTCTGCATGGATGACCAGACGCCACCTGATGACGGCCCAGATCATGCCACAGCTGTCACGGATGAGCCAGACCCTGTTGGCCTAGTCGACCTCGCAGGAGGAGGATGAGGGAGTCATAATTACAATTTTCAGCCAGGAAAGGATGATGCTCGGGTCCCGGAGACTGTGTCTTAACTGCTGCATGATTTCTCAGACACACCCTCACAAATTATTTCTAAACATCACTTGAATATTTTGTGTCTTTTCTTCAAGATCTTAAGGGGCACACTGTCTTATGTGATAGGATCCGAGGTCCGGGCAGGGCAGTGCAACCTCCCAAAGTGAAGCCTGCGAGGTCAGTGACCAGAAAAAACAATTGATATTCATGTGAAACTGCAAAAGACCTCAAATAACCAAGGCAATCTTGATCAAGAAGAACAAAGTTGGAGGTGTCACATGCCCTGATTTTCTTTTCTTTATTTCTAAGAAACAACAACAACAACAAAAACAGTAACAACAAAACGGGATACATGTGCAGAACGTGCAGGTTTGTTACATAGGTATGTGTGTGCCATGGTGGTTTGCTGCACCTACTGACCTGTCTTCTAAGTTCCCTCCCCTCAACCCCCCACCCCTCAGCAGGCCCTGGTATGTGTTGTTCCCCTCTCTGTGTCTATGTTTTCTCAATGTTCAACTCCCACTTGTGGGTGAGAACATGTGGTGTTTGGTTTTCTGTTCCTGTGATAGTTTGCTGACAATGACAGCTTCCAGCTTCAACCATGTGCCTACAAAGGCCATTATCTTATTCCTTTTTAGGCAGCATAGTATTCCATGGTGTATATGTACCACATTTTCTTTATCCAGTCTATCACTGATGGGCATTTGGCTTGGTTCCATGTCTTTACTATTGTAAATAGTGCTGCAACAAACATGTGTATGCATGTTTCTTTCTAGTAGAATCATTTACATTCTCTTGGGTATATACCTAGTAATGGGATTGCTGGGTCAAATGGTATTTCTGGTTCTAGATCCCTAAGGAATCTCCATTGTCTTCCACAATGGTTGAACTAATTTGCATTCCCACCAACAGTGTAAAAGCCTTCCTATTTCTCCACAGCCTCAATTGTTTCCTGACTTTTTAATAATTGTCATTCTGACTGGTGGGAGATGCTATCTCATTGTAGTTTTGATTTGCAATTCTCTGATGATCAGTAATATGGAGCTTTATAAATGTGTTTGTTGGTCATACAAATGTCTTCTTTTGAGAATTGTCTGTTCATATCCTTTGCCCACTTTTTGATGGGGTTGTTTGTTTTATTCTTGTAAATATGTTTAAGTTTCTTGTAAATTCTGGATATTAGACCTTTATCAGATGGGTATATTGCAAATATTTTCTCCCATTCTATAGGTTGCCTGTTTACTCTGATGATAGTTTCTTTTGCTGTGCAGAAACTCTTTAGTTTAATTAGGTCTCATTTGTCAATTTTGGCTTTTGTTGCAACTGCTTTTGGAGTTTTTGTCATGAAGTCTTAGCCCATTCCTATGTCCTGAATGGGATTGCCTAGGTTTTCTTCTAGAGTTTTTTTGGTTTGGGGTTTTACATTTAAGTCTTTAATCCATCTTGAGTTAATTTTTGTATAAGATGTAAGGTAGGGATCCAGTTTCTGTTTTCTGCATATGGCTAGCACCATTTATTAAATAGAGAATTCTTTCCCCATTGCTTGTTTTTCTCAGGTTTGTCGAAGATCAGGTGGTTGTAGATGTGTGGTGGTATTTCTGAGGCCTCTGTTCTCTCCCATTGATCTATATATCTGTTTTAGTACCAGTACCATGATATTTTGGTTACTGTATGTAGCCTTGTAGTATAGTTTGAAGTCAGGTAGTGTGATGCCTCCAGCTTTGTTCTTTTTGCTTAGGATTGTCTTGGCTACCGGGGCTGTTTTTTTGATTCCGTATGAAGTTTAAAGTAGTTTTTTTTTCTAACTGTGTAAAGAATGTCAATGGTAGTTTGATGAAAATAACATTGAATTTATAAATTACTTTGGGCAACATGGGCCTTTTCACAATATTGATTCTTCCTATCCATGAGCATGGATTTTTTTCCATTTGTTTGTGCCTTCTCTTACTTCTTTGAGCAGTGGTTTGTAGTTCTCCTTGAAGAGGTCCTTCACATACCTTGCTAGCTGTATTCCTTGGTATTTTATTCTCTTTGCAGTGATTGTGAATGGGAGGTCATTCATGATTTGGCTCTCTGCTTGCCTATTGTTGGTGTAAAGGAATGCTTGTGATTTTTGCACATTAATTTTGTATCCTGAGACTTTCCTGAAGTTTCTTATCAGTTCAGGAAGTTTGGGGGCTGAGATGATGGGGTTTTCTAAATATAAAACCATGTCATCTGGAAACACAGAGAACTTGACTTCCTCTTTTCCTATTCGAATACCCTTTATTTATTTCTCTTGCCTGATTGCCCTGGCCAGAACTTCCAATACCATTTTGAATAGGAGTGGTGAGAGAGGGCATCCTTGTCTTGTGCTGGTTTTCAAAGGGAATGTTTCCAGCTTTTGCCCATTAAATGTGTTATTGGCTGTGGGTTTTTCACAAATAGTTCTTATTATTTTGAGATATGTTTTCACCAATGCCTAGTTTATTGAGAGTTTTTAACATGAAGGCATGTGGAGTTTTATCAAAGGCCTTTTCTGTATCTATTGAGATAATCATGTGGTTTTTGTCGTTGTTTCTGTTTATGTGATGGATTACATTTATTGATTTGTATATGTTGAACCAGCCTTGTACCCCACGGATAAAGCTGACTTGATTGTGGTGGATACGTTTTTTGGTGTGCTGATGGATTAGGTTTGCCAGTATTTTATCGAAGATTTTAGCACTGATGTTCATCAGGGATATTGACCTGAAGTTTTCTTTTTCTGTTGTGTCTCTTTGTGGTTTGGGTATCAGGATGATGCTGGCTTCATAAAATGAGTTAGGGAGGAGTCCCTCCTTTTCAATTGTTTGGAATAGTTTCAGAAGGAATGGTACCAGCTCCTCTTTGTAATTCTGGTGGAATTCAGCTGTGAATCCGTGTGGTCCTGGGCTTTTTTTTCTTTTTCTTTTTTTTTTTTTTTGGTTGGTAAGCTATTAATTACTGCCTCAGTTTCAGAGCTTGTTATTGGTCTATTTGGGGATTCAACTTCCTGGTTTAGTCTTGGGAGGGTGTATGTGTCTCGGAATTTATCCATTTCTTCTAGATTTTCTGGTTTATTTGCATAGAGGTGTTTATAGTATTCTCTGATGGTAGTTTGTATTTCTGTGGGGTCAGTGGTGATATCCCATTTATCATTTTTTAATGTGTCTATTTGATTCTTCTCTTGCTTTCTTTATTAGTGTAGCTGGTGGTCTATCAATTTTGTTAATTTTTTTTTTTTTCAAAAAACCTCTTCCTGGATTTGTTAATTTTTTCGGAGGGTTTTCTGTGTCTATATCTCCTTCAATTCTTCTCTGATCTTAGTTGTTTCTTATCTTCTGCTAGGTTTTGGATTAGTTTGCTATTGTCTCTCCAGCTCTTTTAATTGTGAAATTAGGATGTCAATTTGAGATCTTTCTAGCTTTCTGACTGAGCACTTAGTGCTATAAATTTCCCTCTTGACACTGCATTAGCTGTGTCCCAGAGATTCTGGTACGTTATCTCTTTGTTCTCACTGGTTTCAAAGAACTTCTTGATTTCTGCCTTAATTTTATCATTTATCCAGGAGTCTTTTGGGAGCAGGTTGTTCTATTTCCATGAAAGTGTGTGGTTTTGAGTGAGTTTCTTAATCCTGAGTTCTAATTTGATTGCACCGTGGTCTGAGAGATTGTTATGATTTCAGTTCCTTTCACTGAGGTATGTTTTAGTTCCAGTTATGTGGCTGATTTTAGAATAAGTGCCATGTGGCACTTGGAAGAATGTATATTCTGTTGATGTAGGATAGAAAGAACTGTAGATGTCTATTAGGTCTGCTTGATTCAGAGCTGAGTTCAGGTCCTGAATATCCTTGGTAATTTTCTGACTTGTCGATCTAATACTAACAGCAGGGTATTAAAGTCTCCCACTATTATTGTGTGGGAGTCTAAGTCTCTTTGTAGGTGTCTAAGAACTTGTTTTATGAATCTGGGTGCTCCTGTATTGGGTGCATATATATTTAGAAGTGTTAGCTCTTTTGTTGAATTGTTTCCTTTACCATTTTGTAATGCCCTTCTTTATCTTTTTTGATCTTTGTTGGTTTCATGTCTGTTTTCTCAGAGGCAAGGATTGCAACCTCTGGTTTTTTTGCTTTTAATTTGCTTGGTAAATTTTCCTCCATCCCTTTATTTTGAGCCTGTAGGTTTCTTTGCACATAAGATGGGCCACCTGAATACAGCACACTGATGGGTCTTGACTTCCTATCCAATTTGCCATTCTGTGTCTTTTAATTGGGGCATTTAGCCTGTTTACATTCAGGGTTAGTATTGTTATGTGTGAATTTGATCCTGTCATCATGATGCTATTTGGTTGTTTTGCACACTAATTGATACAGTTTATTCCTAGTGTGATTGGTCTTTATATTTTCATGTGTTTTTGCACTGACTGGTACCGTTTTTTCCTTTCCATATTTAGTGCTCCTTTCAGGAGCTCCTGCAGGGCAGGCATGGTGGTAACAAGATCCCTTAGCATTTGCTTGTATGGAAAGGATTTTATTTCTCCTTCACTTATGAAGCTTAGTTTGGCTGGATATGAGATCCTGGGTTGAAAATTCTTTTCTTTAAGAATGTTGACTATTGTTCCCTCCCAATCTCTTTTGGCTTGTGGAGTTTCTGCTGAGAGGTCCACTGTTAGTCTGACTGACATCCATTTGTAGGCGACTTGGTCTTTCCCTCTGACTGCCCTTAACAGTTTTTCCTTCATTTCAACCTTGGAGACTCATGATTATGTGTCTTGCAGTTGATCTACTCATGGAGTGTCTTAGTGGTGTTCTCTGTATTTCCTGAATTTGCATGTTGGCCCCTGTTGCTATGTTGGGAAAGTTCTTCTGGATAATATCCTGAAGTGTGTTTTCCAGCTTGTTTTTATTCTCCCCACCTCCTTCTGGTACTCCAATAAATTGTAGGTTCAGTGTGTTTATGAAGTCCCATATTTCTTGGAGGATTTATTCATTCCTTTTCTTTCATTTTTCTCTAATCTTGCCTACATGTCTTATTTCAGTAATGTGGTCTTCAAACTATGATATCCTTTATTCCGCTTGGTCCATTTGGCTGTTGATACTTGTGTATGTTTCTCGTGCTTTGTTTTTCACTATCAGGTCATTTATGTTCCTCTCTAAATTGGTTATTCTGGTTAGCAATTCCTCTAATCTTTTATCAAGGTTCTTAGCTTCTTTGCATTGGGTTAGAACATGTTCCTTTAGCTCAGTGTAGTTTTTTATTACCCACCTTCTGAAGCCTCCTTCTGTCAATTCATGTATCTGATCTTCTGTTCAGTTCTGTGCCCTTGATGGAGATATGTCACAATCATTTGGAGGACAAGAAGTACTCTGGCCTTTTGGGTTTTCAGCATTTTTTTGATGATTCTTTCTCATTTTTGTAGTTGTCTAGTTTTGATCTTTCAGGCTGCTGACCTTTGGATGGGGTTTCTGTGGGGGCCTTTTTGTTGTTGTTGTTGTTGTTATTGTTGTTGATGCTGTTGTTGTTGCTTTCTGCTCTTTTTTTCTTTCAGTAGTCAGGTCCCTCTTCTATAGGGCTGCTGCAGTTTGCTGGGGGTTCACTTCAGGCTCTATTGATCTGATTCTTTCCTGTACCTGGAGATGTCACTCAGGGAGTCTGGAGAGCAGCAAAGATGGGTGCCTGCACCTTCTTCTGGGACCTCCGACCTCAAGGGGCACCAACTTGATGCCAGTAGGATTGCTCCTGTATAAGGTGTCTGACAACCCCTGTTGGAGGGTCTTATCCAGTTTGGTGGCATGGGGAGCAGAACCCATTTAATGAAGCACTTTGTCCCTTGGAGAGGGCGTGTTTTGCTGGGGGGAAACCCACTCATCTGCGCTGCCCGGATTCCTCAGAACTACCAGGAGGAGAGGTTAAGTCTGCTGGTCTGTAGTAACAATAGCCACCCCTCCCTCTAGGGGCTCAGGCCCAGGGAGATCCAAATTCTGTCCCTGAGCCTCTGGCTGGAGTGATTGGAGATCCTGCAAGGAAGCCTCACCCACTGAATAAGGATAGGTCAGAGTTAGACCTGAAGAGGCCCTCTGGCCACAGACTGCCACAATGAGTGTGTTGGGCTGTGGAGACAAGTCTTGGGACCAAGCCATCCAGCCTCCCTGGCTCCAGCAAGGAGTGCAGCCTGGAGCTATAGAAATGGATGCCACCCTTCCCCTGCCAGGGAACTTAATATGTTAGGCAGTTGCCAGTCCCAGTGCTGGCTGCTGCCCCTCCCCAAGGAGCTCAAATGGCTTACACAGCAGGCAACTCTCACCCCTCCCCCAGTAGGCTTAAGCAGATTCCCACTGAGAGGCTATAAGAATGCAGGTTCCATGGTTGGGTCGCTAGGCCCTGCTGGCTTGGGTTTGCGAGTGGAATCTTCCCATCCGTGGGTTGCACGGTTCTGTGGGGAAAGCACAGTTTCCCTAGCTGGGTTGCATGCTCACTCACCACCTCCCTTGGCTGGGGGGAGGGGGTTCCCCTTCCCCCTGTGGCTCTCAGGTGGGCTGCAGCACCACACTGCTCTTCCTTCTCTCTGTGGCTCATGCCAGCCTTCTAGTCAATTTTGATGAGAGAACCTGGATATCTTGGTTGTCGGTGAAGGATACACATGCTTACTATGTTCGTTTTTCAATGGGAGCCTCCAAATGCCGCTGCTTCCAGTCGGCCATTTGGCCCAGCCCCTTCTGATTTCCAAACGTATTACACAGATACAGTAATCAAGACAATAAAAAATTAAAATTGCATAGAAACAGACATATAAATCAATGGAACAGAATAAAGAACCTAGAAATTAATCCATGCTTTTATGGTCAACTAATCTTGGACAAGGTGTGTCAAGAATACACAATAGGGAAAGGATAGTCTCTTCAGTAAATGGTGTTTGGAAAACTGGGTATCTACATGCAAATGAATGAAACTGGACCTTTATTTCACAACACATTAAAAAAAAAAAAAATCAACTCAAAATAGGTAATGACATAAGACCCCAAACCATAAAACTACTAGAAGCAAACATGTGACATTGGTCTGGACACTGATTTTTTTTTAGCTCTGACACAAAAAGTACAGGTAATAAAAGCAAAAATAGACAAATAGGATTACATCAAACTAAAAAGCTTTTAAATAGTAAGGGAAACAATCAACAGAGTGGAGAGACAACCCACAGAGTGAGAGAAAATATCTGCAAACCATACATCAGGTAAAGGTTAATATCCATAATATATAAGGAACTAGGACAACTCAATAACAAGAAAAAAATAACGTGATTTAAAAATGGAGGCCTGGTGCGGTGGCTCATGTGTGTAATCCCAGCATTTTGGGAGGCTGAGGTGGGTGGATCACCTGAAGTCAGGAGTTTGAGACCAACCTGACCAACATGGTGAAACCCTGTCTCTACTAAAAATACAAAAATTAGCTGGGCATGGTGGTGGGTGTCTGTAATCCCAGCTACTTGGGAGACTGAGACAGGAGAATTGCTTTAACCTGAGAGGCAGAGGTTGCAGTGAGCCAAGATAATGCCACTGCACTCCAGCCTGGGTGACAGAGCGAGGCTCCCTCTCAAAAAATAAAAAAATAAATAAGCAGAGGACCGGAGTAGACATTTCTTAAAATAAGACATACAATGGCCAACAGATAAATGATGAATTGCTCAACATCACTAATCAGCAGAGAAACGCACTAAAACAACAATGAGATATAACCTCAGCCTTCTGGAATGGCAATTACTAAAAAAAAAAATAAGATAAGCATTAGTGAGGATGTGAAGAAAAGGAAATTCTGGTACACTGTTGGTGGAGATATTAATTAGTACAGCCATTATTAAAAACAGCTTGAAGTTTATTTTTTTAAATGGATTAAAAATAAGAATACACACACACACACAATGAAAAAATATCCAGCCTTAATAAAGAAGGAAATTTATACCATATGTGACAATTTAGATGAACCTGCAAATTGTATGCTAAGTAGAATAAGCCAGATACAGAGAGACAAATAGTGCATAATCTTATTTATATGTGGAATCTAAAAAGTCAGACTCATAAAGGCAGAGAGTAAAATGGTATTGATAGTTTCCAGGTTCTGGGGGATGGGAGGAATCAGACCCTGCTAGTCCAAGGGTACAACATTTCTGTTATGCAGGATGAATAAGTTCTGGAGCTCTAATGTACAAGCATACTGACTATAATTAGCAATACTGTATTGCACATTTGAAATTGGCTGAGAATAGATCTTGTGTTCTCACCATTAAAAAAAAGTAACTGTGAAGTGATGGATATGTTAATTACATTGATTACAGTAGTCATTTTACAATGTATACGTATATCAAAGCAACATTTTGTACACCTTAAATATAAACAATTTTTGTCAATTATCCCTCAATAAAGCTGGAAAAAATATTTCCTCCACAGACATTTAGATACATATCACATACTGTCACAATTTTGTTTCAGCTGTGAAGCATAACTTAGAAAACTCAAAAGAGAAAAAAAATCTGTTTTTTATGCATGGCACTACTCTTTTCATTGTTCTTTCTTACTGATATTACAAGATTTGTTTTATCAAATTATTCTGTTTAGAGAATTATCTTCAGGTATTTCTTAAGGCACACCTGCCAGTGACAAATTATTTTAATTTTTCTTTCATTTGAAAGCTTAATTTCCCCTACATTTCTAAAGGATATTTCACAGGATATAGAATTCTATATTTACAATTCTTAAAGCACTTGAAAAACATTGTGTCACTTCCTCATTGTCTTCATAATTTTTGGTGAGAAATTTTTTGTCATTTGGATAATTTTTCCCTCCATATGGATAAGGTGTTATTTTTTACTTTGCTATTTTTACAATTTTTTTTTGTTGGTCTTTAGTTTTCAGAAATTTACTTATGATGTTTTCCTGAGGATCATTTGGGATACATTCTGTGTAGGGTTTTCTCAGCCTCTTAGGTCAACGTCTTTTGTCAAATTTGGTAATTTTCAGTTAGTATTTATTTGCATAATTTTTCATCCTTACCCTCATTTTCCTCTCCTTCTGAGACTCTGATGACATGAGTATTAAATATTTGTTATAGTTGCACATGTTCCTGATGTTCCATTCATTTGTTTTCCTTTCAGGGTGATTTTTCTATGATGTTTGAACTGGATAATTTCTATTGTTCTATATGGAAGTTTACTAATTCTTTCTTCTGTCCTCTTCATCCTGCTATTGAGTCATTCTGCTATGGGCTGAATTGTGTCCTCCAACCCCAAATTTATATGTTGCAGCTTTAACCCCCAATGCTATTGTATTTGCAGCTGAAGACTCTGGGAGTTAATTAAGTTTGGATGACTTCATGGGGTGAGGCCTTCATGATGAGATTAACACCCTTAGAAGAAAAGGAAAAGTAAGTGAGATTGATTTCCCACTCCCTGTTAGGCAACTGAGAACAGGCCATGAGAGCACACAGGGAGCGGTGGCCATCTGCAAGTTAGGAAGACAGCACTCACCAAAACCTAACCATGCTGGCACCAACCTTGAACTTCCAGATTGCAGAATTATGAGAATATACTTTTTTGTTATTTAAGTCACTCAACATGTGGTATTTTATTGTGGCAGCTTGAGCTAAATAAAAAAGCTCCATTGAGGTTTTAAAATTTTGTTTGTTGTATTTTTCATTTCTAAAATTTTCATATATATACAATGTGTGTGTATACATAAATATAATGTATATATGATATGTAATATAATTTATATATTTATATATATATTTCTTTGCTGTAATCTTCTATTTCCTTGTCAAGACTTTCTATTTTTTTGTTTCAAGTATGTTTGTAGTTGCTTGTTGAAGCATTTTTATGATGACTAATTTAAAATCTCTGTCAGATAATTCTAACATCTCTGTTATCTAGGTGGTGGCATCTATTGATTGTCCCTTGTTTGTAAGTTGATATTTTGCTGGTTCTTGGTATAAGTGATTTTTAAAACTGAGAACTGGAAATTTGGGGTAGTATATTATGAAATTCTGAATCTTATTTAAACCCTCTATTTTAACTGGCTCCCTTGGACACTGCTTCAAGAGTGAGAGCCTGGGAGTGCTGAATTGTTACTGTCAGGTGGGAGTAGAAGCCCAGTTTCTACATTGGCCTCCACTGAATCCAATGAGGGGGAGAGCTTCTCATAACTGTTAGGTGGAGGAGGAGTTCTGGCTTTCCTCTGGACCTCTACTGATAACACCCAGACTGAGGGGAGTACTTATTACTGTTCCTCATGTAGCCTCCACTGAAATCACAGAGGGATGACCTTAATACTAATGGCTAGTTGTGAAAAACTTGACTCTCTGCTAGATATCCTCTGATATCACATCAGTAGGTAGGAGAAGGGCCTTCTCTTTAATTTTCGGTTGGGTGGAAGTCCAGGCAACCTATATAGTCTCCAACAACACCACAGGGAACATCTTGTTATTGCCCAACAGTGCTGGAAGTCCTAAATCCCTACTTAGCTTTCTTGGGCCTCATGCTAGGAGAGTTGCTGGGGCATCTTGCAACAGTGTCATGAGCGTGGGATTCTGTGCTTGTCCTTGGTTTTTGATGATGTGGGTGGGGAGTTGTCTGTATTTATTTTTATGATGTTTGGTTCAAATAGATAATTTATAGTTTAGGAGTTTTTTGTTTTGTTTTGTTTTGTTTTGTTTTGTTTGTATTTTTATGTTACCCCTTCCTGATCCTTTGGCTAGAGAGAACAAGCTTTTGTCGAGGTTTTCTAGTCCTCATACACTGTTTCTGGGATGCTGGCTTTTCAGCTGTTAGTTTGGGATGTGTGATGGAAACAGAAAACCTACAAAACTCACCACCATGTTGTTCCTTGCTGACATCCCTATCCAGTCTGCCTTCTTATCTCCATCTTTTAGAGTCTTCTTATGTTTGTTTTATATATAATGTCTAGAGTTTTTAAATTGTGCTTAGTGGGAAGAATAGGGAAATTACATCTACTCTATCTTATGAGAAGTGGAAGTGATGATAATCTTACATATCTCTAAAACTTCCCATGAGTATGGTTATGATCTCTTTCTCCTTTTCATCTCCTCTCCCAATTTTGTCAATAAAAAACTTTTGCTGATCAAATTACTATCTTTTGACTCAATTAGATTAATTATTTAGCATACTCTATTTACCCCAGGCATAAACAACTTTCCTACCTAAGACAACTGTGTTTAGTGAGGAGTACATTCATCTAATAACTAACACTCTTTTTTTTTTTTTTGAGATGGAGTCTCGCTCTGTTGCCCAGGCTGCAGTGCAGTGGCGTGATCTTGGCTCACTGCAAACTCCACCTCCTGGGTTCATGCCATTCTCCTGCCTCAGCCTCCGGAGTAGCTGAGATTACAGGTGCGTGCCACCATGCCCAGCTTTTTTTTTTTTTTTTTTTTTTTTTTTGTATTTTTAGTAAAGATGGGGTTTTACCATGTTAGCCAGGATGGTCTCGATCTCCTGACCTCGTGATCCACCCGCCTCAGCCTCCCAAAGTGCTGGGATTACAGGCGTGAGCCACTGCACCTGGCCATAACTAACACTCTTTATGACTGTATCCCATGGCTCTTGGCGTTTCACTATTAAACTCAGGAAAATCCATAAAACTCTCTTGACTGATTGGAGTTGGGGTGGGGGATAAATGCAAGAGTCACAGTATTATAATAAGCTTTGAAATATGGAGATGGAAGCCACAATAGCAAAATTAAATAGAAAAAGTTGTTATAATTTGTGATATAATTAGTATTAATGTTCTTTAGTTCTTTTGACGTGATTGAAAAAATGTCAATAGGGACTACCCTCCATATTCATAGTCATCTCCTTATTGACAGACACAGGGAGACATGGTGAAGAACAAAGTCATCCTTCATGCTTCTCCTTTTCCCAGAGTAGGTGACAGCTGAGCACTACTTAGAAGGAACATCGTAGCTAATTTTGACAAATTTCTCTGAAAGTTTATCTTGGAATAGAAAGCCATAGTATAATAGCATCTTCATTTTCACTCTCTCCACCTCTCCTCCAAACCACATCACATTTCTTTGATAATATAGAAAATGTTGGCTGATTCACAGGGTTTCTTACAAATGACAGATTGCTTTCTGAGATACTGTAATTCTGACAGAGAAATAATTACAGAGGATGCCTGAATCTCGCTCTCTCATTTCTTCTCCCTCTCTGCTTTCCAAGTCAGTAGACCAGAGAGCCTGTGTGCCTGGAGCCCGCAATGCAGAAGTCCTTGCCTCATAGACTTTTAAGCCAAGATCAGAGATTCTATTTCTAAGTAGAAATATATCTTCACAACATGTGTTTCTGCACCTTTGTCTAAATAGAGTTTCAGATATTTGGTGAAGATGACATTTTAAGCAAATTCCTGATGCTGTCTTGAGTGTCTCTGAGAGGTAAAAAAATATATTTTTAATTGTTAAGTAAATATAAAATTATAAAATATAAAAATACAGAAATTTAAGTAAATTTTTAAGTAAAGGTTTTTTTTTATATTTAAGCAAAAAATTGCTACATGTTTTTATTTTAAAATAGTTTTTTTTTTTTTTTTTTTTGAGATGGAGTCTTGCTTGCTCTGTCACCAGGCTGGAGTGCAATGGCACAATGTTGGCTCACTGTAACCTCTGCCTCTCGGGTTCAAGTGATTCTCCTGCCTCAGCCTTCTGAGTAGCTGGGACTACAGGTGCACGCCACCATGCTTGGCTAATTTTTTTGTATTTTAGTAGAGACAGGGTTTCACCACGTTGGTCAGGCTGGTCTCAAACTCCCAAGCTCAAGTGATCTGCCCATCTTGGTCTCCCAAAGTGCTGGGATTATGGGCATGAGCCAAAAAAAAAATTATTTTTAAAATCTATCATGGTTGATAAATATCTGCTTTTTATGAATAAGGGTTTAGAAAGTTTCTCTTTTTATTTTTTTGCTTCACAATTAATTACCAGTAATATAATAAAAATTTTTTAGCAGTATAGACAAATTTTTATAAATCTCTATCAAGTTTCTTTCATTTATGACATTACAAACATACTCATTGCTATTTTTAGTATTCGTATAGTTTTGTATTTTACAGTAATATGAATTTCAGTAAATTCTATTTCACATACATTTTTTGTATGGTAGTTTTATAATTTTGTATGTTGCATTATTGAGTATATTTCTGTTTTGACTAGACATTGATAGGAACTGAGTTATCTGCTTATAACGTTTCATTTCTAATGATTGAATGAATGTTTACATAGACAAGTTTATGACTTAATATTTGTAAACCTTGTTTTTCCCCCACGAATCACAGAGTTTCTGTGCCAGGTATTGTATTACATATTTATATGTTTTTGCATCATAGTGCTACTGTAGTGATTGAGTTAGCAAAGTGTCCAGAGATAGAATCCCAGATGCTGTTTTTAATAGAATGGCTGGCAGTAAGTTAACTTCACTGGGAAATGATTATAAACTGCATCAGTATATCCCAATCAACCCAAACTAAATGAATGCCCAACTCAACTTTTTCTTAGCAGCACCCCACAAAATGTTCACCGCCATCGTAAGAGAGTTCTTCCATTCTACCCTTCCTAACAGAAAGTGTGACAGAGAGAAACTCACAATGGAAAGAGCCATTTGTCAACTTTTGCAAATTTTCAAACACAAATGACCTGGTGCACACATTTCCTGGGCTCCTGTCAGAACCCTGGAAGGAGCTTATACAAGTGTGGGGCCATGCAGCTTAAGCTCCATGAGTTTATAGTGAATCCATCTCTGCCTTCATCAAAGTTTACCATTTAACCATTTTTAAATGTTCAGTTCAGTGGCATTAAGTACATTCACATTGTTGTGCACCCATCACCATGACAGATGAGTGAGTAAAAAAATGTGGTTCATACCTACAATGGAATTTTTTCAGTCTTAATTAAGGAAGGGAATTTCAACACATGCCACAATATGGATGAATCTTGACGACATTCTACTAAGTGAAATAAGGACATAAAAGTACATATTTTAAGTCATAAAAGGGCAAATCTTGTGTACTTCCTCTTATCTCAGGTTCCTAGAGTAGCCAAATTTGTAGAAACAGAAAATAGAGTGACGGTTTTCAGGGCTGGAAGAAGGGGCAGTGGGGAGTTAGTGTTTAATGGATATAGAGTTTCAGTTTGGGAAGATAAAAGGTTCTGGAGATAGATAGTGATGATGGCTGCACAGCAATATAAGTAGACTTAATGCCACAGTACTGTACACTTAAATATGTGTAAAATGGGAATTTTGTTATATGTGTTTTACTACAGTGAAAAAGAATCAAAAACATTTACAAAAACCTAGTCAAATTAAGAGCAGTTCTTATTAATACTATCATTAACTTCTAAATAGATGAAAATGCTAAGCCACAGAGAGGTTAAATATCTAGCCCAATATTATATAATTAATGAGTAGAGGGACTAAGCGTAAGGCCCATACCTTCTGATCAAAAATCAGTTTTTCTTTCCAGAAATACGAAACATTTTATAAATCTACCCCAGGGCTCAGAATAATCCCAGATTTATCATCTCTAAGGTCACTAAATGAGGCTGCTGATGGTTAGACAAAGAAAATCAGATCGATTTTCATGAATAAATAATATGTTTGTAAAGAAGTTGCTAATTGGCAAAATCCATAATCCTCAAAGGTAACTGTTAACGATTTGATGCATAGTATTTGTTTCTCATTAAACTGTGTTCTTAGTTTTCTGGTATCTTGATAATGTTTGTTCTCAGTGTTGAAATCTGCAATTCTGAGTATCTCTTCCATCAATGCCAAAAGTACAAAAATAGAGGACTTGTCCTTTCATTTTTGCTGCTTTTCAACTTCATCCTATGCTTAAAATAGAACACATTTATTCATGTGTGTGTGTGTGTGTGTATGTATGTAAAGAGAGAGAGTGAAATGAGAGATCATGAGTACACTGGATCAGTTGTGGTTGGAAAGTTTTCCTCACAACAACTTAGGCTTTTAGACTGCACTCTACACTCACCTAGAGGAATGTTGACAAATATTCCCACCAAAAAAAATTTTTAAATAAGGAAATGGATTATGTTTTTCTTTCATTTATGAAGAAATACATTTTCTGAATTTAAATGTATGTGTGCTAGAGTTATAAGGTGTTGAGTGAGTTACTGGGGGGGTCTCTACCATTTAAATACCTGTATGGAAAACTTTATGCTTTCATTTGATGGTGAACATGACACAACCTAAGGCAAAATATTCTAATTGGAATTTTAAAAATATCCTTACTAGGAATTAAGTTTATACATGTAAAAATTACTAAATATTTTTTCTTAATGCAGATATTAACTGGAGTATCATTGTTAGCCCTAATATTGTACAACTTAATTAGGCAAAATAGACAAAAAGAAAACTGATTCAAGCCAAACCAGTTAGCAATATGGACATCACTTGGGAAAGACTATAAGTGAATACTTCAGGCTTATCAACTTTAAGAAATCTATTTAGTGTCCTTTTGAGATCTCAGCCTCAGTTCCTTAGACTAGATAGGTGTAGACTAGTGCCTGGAGGTCAGAAAGTTCTGAGGGTTAAGCAGGACTGAATCCTGATTTTATTCAAATGTTGACACTCATAGTTACTCTTAAGGTCAGGAACTTTGTCATTTTCTCTCTTTAGACCAAGTTTCAAATAGGCACTCAACATATATTTGGAAGGAAAGAATAAGAACTTAACTGTAGGCTAGGAATCGTGGTTCGTGCCTGTAATCCCAGCACTTTAGTAGGCCAAGACAGGCAGATTGCTTGAGCACAGGAGTTCAAAACCAGCCTGGGAAGCATGGTGAAACCCCATCTCTACACACACACACACAAAATAAAAAAATTAACCAGGTTTGGTGACACATGCCTGTAGTTCCAGCTCCTTGGGAGGCTGAGGTGGGAGGATTTCTTGAGCCCAGGAGGCGGAGGTTGCAGTGAGTCAAGATGGTGCCACTACACTCCAGGTTGGGTGACGGAATGAGATCCTGTTTCAAAAACAAACAAACAAAAATAAAAACAAAAAATCCTTAACACTAAAGCTGAGAAATTTGCTACTGTTAGAATGGAAATGCATGTACATCAAGTAATCCAGAATAATAAATGAATACAAGCAAATAGGTTGGAGGCATATGGGCATATGTAGAGACTTAGAACAAGTATCGAGTAAATTCAGGTTCATAGAGAAAATCAAGTCACAGATGTACATTAGTTCCAGGTACTAACTTAATCATTATAACTGGAAATCATGTCAAGAATCCAGTTATTGAGAACCTTGTTACTATGGTCAAAAAGACTCAATATAAAAACTGCCCTTGAGGTTGAACTAGAGAGTTAATGTCACACTTAAGCATCATATATGTCCTTCATTAGGGTGAAGGTTAACCCCAGAGTCTGGTTAGAAACTGGTGCTTTTGGCAGGATTTAAGTAATCATATTGAGACAGGCAGGCTGGTTGGTTTCCTGTTTTAGTGTGGTCTGGAGGAAAAGGATAAAAGCCCCTTACCCAAGCTCTATCTTGTCTAACTCTCAACCAATCAGTAAAACCAGATCCAATGAGCTTTTAACTGCCAATTTCTATTTCAGATGGCTATGGACTTTGCCAGAGACCCTGCGTGCACAATTACACTTGGAGATTTAAAATGCTAGTGCTACATATGAAAAAGCATGTTGAGCCACTGTGCAAGCACTAAAAAAGCCCTTCTATACATGTCCTGACATAACCCTTCCCTACGGAAAGACCCTATAAAACTAACCCACACACTATCCTCAGGGAGCAGCCCATTCCTTTTCCTTTTTCAGTGCTGGCTCTCTTGTGCATAAGCTAAATAAACTTTCTCTTCGATGCTCTACTTGTTAGGCTCTCTTGATTTTGATCATGGGAGCCTGCAAGAACCCAGGGCACCAGTAACAATATTGAGGTTATAATTGTTATAATTAAGAGTCGGGTGAAAATTACAAAGTCCAGGGAAGGGAAAGGAACCCTTTCTTAAGTGATCTAAGTTCTTAAGTGATCTAAGTTGATTGCAGTTTGGATTATTATTTTTTAATTTCCAGATTTTCAAGTGTGACTTGCTGCCTTCCAGGTTACTTGTTTTAGAGTTTAGCTGATGTAAGGGGGGAAGTTTCCAGTTTTAGGGAGGCTTCTTTAGAGACTTAGAGAACATATTTGCCTAAGAAAAAAATCTCCCAATAATAATAATTTAAAAAATTGAAGTTGTCTGGATGCATATTTCCTTGAGTGACTCTTAATTTTCCCTGGCTTCTCTGGAGTGCTTACTTAGTTCTACTCCAAATGCCCATTTTCATATATTCTAGTTCGTCTTTGAATGTTTTAATAGTTAACATAAGCCACTGAATTTGTGGGTATTTATCAAGATAAGGAACGTGAACATTTGGGGTTTTGCTCCTAAGTCCCTTCCACTGAAATTTTCTTTTCTGGGCACTCATTTGGGCTGAACACACAAAGTACAGATTGGCTCTTCCAACAGAGATGCCAGGCTGATGCTGATAAAAGATTTACTGTAGTGTTTTAGAATCATGTAGCTTTGTTAGGGAATTATTATAGCCCTTCCCACTGGGATGCTATGATTTATAATCAACCGATAAACAAAAGTATTTAACTCTGTTCCCATTAATTGATTGAACAATTTACTTTCTGCTTTGTGCTCACACCTGCTCTTGATCAAAGCTGGTTCGTATTCTGCTCTTGGCTATTGTATGATGCCACATTAATGGTTTATTGGTTCCACTGTGCCTATAACACAGCAGAGTTTATGATGTTTAATAAAATGACATGTCTAAACACTCTCTTGGCTTCAAATTGTCTTCTCATCAAATTAACACCATCATGCACGTTTTCTTGTACTTCAAAATTGCAAATTTCTGTAAAAGTCTGCCATGCAGGCTTTAAATATTTTAACAGTATTCTTGCAATATATGACATGGCAAGAAGTCTTTTCTTGTTAATTGGAGTTCTTTGCTGTATGCTTCAGGCAGCTAGAGAACTCTAGTAGAAATCTCTTGGAAGGGAGAACCTAGATGAACGGAGAAAATTTTAGGCATACTCTATATCTGCTCCTCCTTGGAATCATGTACTTCTAGGAGAGAATGAAGAGTGCGTCACTCTAAGGAGTACACTGAAGAAGATGATTTCTTTTTAAGAACAAGAAAGCCAGTAACCATAGGAAAGCACGAAGTGAAGTCCCATGGTAGTTGAGACAGGTTGTAATACCTTCTCTTAGGGTTGTTATTAGAAGTCACCTAAGAGCTGAGCATCTCAACTTTTTGAGTTTGTATTCATTATCACTACACTTTTTGGCATCTAGTAATACTAATATTTATTGAAGTCTTTCTTAAGAGTTAAGAGCGTGAATCTGGAACCAGGATATTTTGGTTAAAATTCAAACAACACATCTTAGGTGTGCTAAGTCTCAGATTCCTCTATAGATTAGATAAAATATCTACTCTAGACAGTTGTTAGTTTTACATGAGCTAAGTTAGTGACATTTTTAGCATAGCACTTGATAAATACTCTGCAAGTGTTAGCAGTTATTATTGTCATAATAAGATATATAATATGTAGATATTTTAACTTTGTTGTATGGCTAAAAGGCATGGTACCTGTTATTTAGAAGGAAGGATGATGGGCTAGGCACAGTGGTTCATACCTGTAATCCCAGCACTTTGGGAGGCCGAGGCAGGCAGCTCACGAGGTCAGGAGATTGAGACCATCCTGGCTAACACAATGAAACCCCGCCTCTACTAAAAATACAAAAAAAATAGCTGGGTGTGGTGGTGGGTGCCTGTAGTCCCATCTACTTGGGAGGCCGAGGCAGGAGAATGGCATGAAGCTGGGAGGCCAAGATTGCGCCACTGTACTCCAGCCTGGGCGCCAGAGCAAGACTCCATCTCAAAAAAAAAAAAAAAAAAAAAAAAAAATGAAGGAAAGATGATGGAAAGGACAAATATATAATAATGGACTAATATATAATAATGTAAGTTTCCTTGAGGACTGATTAGGTCAAATTAATTGTTCAGTACCTCCTGCCAATGAGGTCATTCCATTAGGTTATGGGCCCAAATATTAAATCCTTAACCTTAGCAAGAATTCCTGGAAATGAGGGAGAAAGGAGATTGGGTCATCACCAGCGGAAACAAAAACTATCCAAAGCAGAGACTCTGCTAGTGAAAATTGTGTTCATCTACAAAGAACTTTATGATTTTTAACTGTAAGAATATAATGTCAAAATAAGCAAAACAAAAGAAGAGTAGATAATGTCAAGCATATACTTCTCCCTCTTTCTGGAGTGTTCTTAACTCCTGTTCTCCAAATGACTGACTCTTATTTATCTGTAGCTTAAATGTCACTTCATCAAAGTGGTCTTATCTGACTTTCTTTTTAAAGTTTATCTCCCCTTTTCAGAACTTTCATTAGCCCACATGGTGCCTTCGGGCAAATTGGAAAAAAAGCAGCACTTCTTCAAGAGTCTTTACTTATATCTGTCAGAAAAAAATAATTTTAATATACCAATGTGTTCGAACAAGACACTTTGCTGCCATCTGCCGGAAAATTTTTGCAATAAATATACAAATCTGCAATGTCTATAAAATAAGTGGCGCCTCCTAGGGTTGTGTTGTGCATAACATGCACGATTGTACACAGCATTCCTGCAACCCTTAACCCTTTATCACGGCGTCCAGTTTGTTTCATCCACAGCATTTATTGCCTGCTGAAATTATTTATTGCTTATTTATATCTTGTTCTTCAATGATTTTAGAAACTCTAGCACTGCTATATCCTCAGTATCCAAAACTGGTATTTCATTAAAGGTGCTCAAAATATATTTGTTAAATAAATGAATAAATGATGAAGTAAATGCTTATACCTATTTAATCTTTGGTCCAACTTATCCATTCATATAGCTGAATACAGTGTAGAGCAGAAAATCTGGTTTAAAGCCTGGTTGGCCATAGTATTAAAAAGCATGGTGTCTTTTTTATGTAGTAGAAAATTAATAACCATGTGTTGATGGAAATTAAAACCATTTTTCCAGGATTTGCAAGGATTATGAATCATATAAAACATGGGTCTTGCCATTATTAAATTAAAATCTGGTATGAATGATCACAACAGCTACTTAATTCTATTTGGTTCTCAGGATAAGAAAGGGATATTGAAGAACTATAATTATAAGAGTAGTTTTGAATTCTCACTTTGATGGAAATTTCATTTTGGAAGCCAAAAATCACACATAAAGTTTTGAGCTTACACTTTGTCCATGGATAAGCCTTCTCACTTTTTGGGTCTCAGTTTATCCCCTTATAAAATATTTTGATGAGAATTCTCAACTTTTTTGTTTCTTTAAAAAGAAAATACCAAAACAGCCTCCTGGCCAGGTGTGGTGGCTTATGCTTGGAATGCTAGCACTTTGACAGGTCAAGGCAGGAAGATTGCTTGAGACCAGGAGTTCGAGACTAGCCTGGGCAACATGGTGAAACCACGTCTCTACAAAAAATATAAAAATGATCCAGGTGTGGGGTGCACCTACAGTCCTAGCTACTCAGGAGGGTGATGTGGGAGGATTCCTTGAGGCGTGGAGTTTAAGGCTGCAATGAGCTATGATCACGCCACTTCACTCCAGCCTTAGTGACAGAGCAAGACCTCATCTCTAAATAAACAAACAAAAATTAAAAACAAACAACAAAAATCCTCCACACACTACTATGAATTGAGAGGCCTGTTCAAGATTATCTCTTTAAGATCTCTTAGACCATAACAGTCTATGAATATGGTACCTTGCTCTCAGTTTTTACATCTATGAAGATGAAAGTGATGCTGCATGTTTTTCCCTATATTGTTATGAATCTGGTAGATATATGTGGTGACATGCGAGTGCATGCTAAGCAATCTTGAGCTTTTGTGGCTAATTTAACTAAGAGTAATTTTTAGTCACGATCTGTCAATTGTGTCAAATATAAGTACTGGACTCCTATTCCCTGCAACATGAATGAAATGATCAACTCATGCTTCTATGAGTAAAAGATGGTTGTAAATTTATAACTTTAAGCATGAAATGCTATATTAGTCAGGATCTATTCAGCAAACAGCATTCAGAGTGTTTAGAACAGAAAGACCTAAATGCAGGGAATGGGTTATATGGATGATAGAATAGAGGAATTGAGAAACCAACAACTGGAAGTAAAGTCACTCAGAAGGAAGAAAGTCAGAAAGAATAGAGACAAGAGGCAGCATTATTGGAGCCAAGAATCAGGAGGTCCCAGCAGAAGCTTAAAACGATAATAGAGATGTAAGGTGGAAGTTGGAATGATGAAGGAAATACAGTTGCCTCTAAAGACGCTTACTGGAGGAGAAAGGGAAGGAGAGAAATAACTGGATATTCTCTTCTTTCCATCTTTCAATCTTCTACCAGGACCTCCTCCTGACTAAATACAGCTGGAAACAAGCCTTCCACATTATTTGCAGTACAGGGCAGAGCAAGCAGACAAAACAATGGATCTAAGGGCAAACAGGCCAGAGACTGGCACAAATATCTGTCCTCTGTTATCTAATAAAGAGGAGTCCCATTATATAAGAAATTCATAGAGAATGGACTTTGTCTCAGATAAAGCAAAACGTGTTTTTCTAAGTTATTTTATTTTGATAAAATAAAATCTGATACCAGAGCTAGATAGTCGAAATGTATAAACCTTGATATATGATCCATTTTGACTATTACAGTGATAAAAATTGCTGAATCCTTATACTTTCAACTCAGTCAATTGCTACATAGCCAGTCACTAAGAGGGTGAAAAATATGAAATTGATCATGTCATAGTCAATTTATACCATCGGATAGACCTCACGTAAACGTGGATAAGTGCTAACAATCTGAGGAAAAAAGGATTCAAAATGACATTGAAAATACTAGGATGAAATTCGATCATGAAAAATACAACACTGAAGTGTGCACCCACAAAAATATGAAGCCACAGTGGAAGTATTATAAAGAAAAAAATGTTATGAGATAGGGGAAGGGAGTGGCATTTGCCTAACCAAACAGAAAAATTAAATTAAAAGGCACTGTGTTAATTTATGAACTATCATCTCTTTGAATAAAAATAAAAAATGGATATTGAAAACAACAGGCTGGGAATACACTCTGCCTTAGCTTCATCTTCAGCTGGTGGGATTGTACCTGGCTTTCAGAGTAAATTTCAACACCATTCTCCCATAGACTTTCTTTCTTTCCACTTGCAATTGAAAGTTGTCTTTCAGTGATTTATTTGTATTTATCTTACGACATTTATTTTATTAGACCTTCCAACAATACTATTATGGTTTGTAATCGCTTATATATTGTATACTTTTTGAGTAAAGGGATTGTGGTAATTCATTTTGACATCCATCAGAGCATTAGTATAATAAGTTCTCCATAAATTTGGTTAATTTTCTATAGGATTATATGTTCATCATTCATTTCTTCTGTAAGTATTTAAACATTTACAGTTACTCCCCACACTGGAAGCACATATATGGTGCTTTTGAATAACTTTTAACTCTAGAACTCTTTAATAATTTAGGCTGCTTTCGATTTATTTATTTATATGATATTTAATTAAGTTTTTATTCAAATATAATGTATTTACAGAGATAGGCTCATATTACAATTATTCAGCTTTCAGCTTGATGACTTTTCACAAATGGAGTGCAACTATAGGATGAGCACACATTTAAAATACCATGTTACCAGCACCACAGAAGCTATTTTCTCTCTTTTCCAGAGACTACCTGTTTGTCCCTGCCAAGGATAGCCACAGTCCTGACTTCTATAGTAGAGATTTAGTTTGATTGGCCTCTTTTGTTCAACAGTAAGTTTTTAAAAATTTTTCGTGTAGGTGCTATTGCTGTAAATTATTCGCATTCACAATACTACATAGTGTTAAATCGTGTGACTATAATAATTTTTTAAATGATTTAGTTGTTATTGAGAATTTTGGTAATTTCCAGTTTGGAACGATTACTAATACCGCTCTTGTGAACATTCTAGTAAATATGCACCTATGTGTGTGTGTGTGTGTGTGTGTGTGTATATAATTTTTTTTTTTTTTTTTTTTTTTTTTTTTGAGACAGTGTCTTGCTCTGTCATCCAGGCTTGAGTGCAGTGGCCTGATCTTGGCTCACTGCAACCTCCGCATCTTGGGTTCGAGTTACTCTCCTGCCTCAGTCTCCTGAGTAGTTGGGATTACAGGTGTGCTCCACCACGTCAGGATAATTTTTTTGTGTATTTTTAGTAGAGACAGGGTTTTGCCCCATTGGCCAAGCTGGTCTCAAACTCCTGACCTCAAGTGATCCGCCCACCATGGCCTCCCAAAGTGCTGGGATTACAGACATGAGCCACTGTGCCCAGCCTGCATCTGTATTTTTGTGGGATGTATGATAGAAGTAAATTGTTGTGTCATTGGGCATTGATATGGTTTGGCTGTGTCCCCACCCAAATGTCGTCTTGAATTGTTAGTTCCCATAATCCCCATGTGTCATGGGAGGTGCCAGGTGGGAGGTGATTTAATCTGGGGTCTGTTACCCTCATGCTGTTCTTGTGATAGTGAGTGAGTTCTTATGAGATGACCTGATGCTTTTATAAAGGGCTTTTCCCGCTTTACTTGGCACTTCTCCTTGCTGCCACTATTTGAAGGAGGATGTGTTTGCTTCTCCTTTTGCCATGATTGTAAGTTTTCTGAGGCCTCCCCAGCCTTGCTGAACTGTGAGTCAGTTAAACCTCTTTTCTTTATAAATTACCCAGTCTCAGGTTTGTCTTTATTAGAAGTGTGAGAATGGATGAATACAGGTGTGTTTATATTACTGGATCCTATTCTTTTCCATTGGTCAGTTTGTCTATCCCTGCAGCACAGATGTATAATGAATCTTGATATCGGGCAAAAGTAAGTCATTCAGCATTTTGGTTTTATTAGGATTGTCTTGATATTCTCAAGCTTTTGCATATCCACATGAATGTTTAAATTCGCTTTTTAAGTTCCACCAAAAAAATACTTTTTTTAAAAAAGGAGGCATTGTATTGATTTTAGAGGTTGATTTTGGGGAAAATGGATATGTTTACAATACTGGGTCTTCCTGTCCATTAAAGTGATATATTCATCCATTTAATTGGGTCCATTAAAATTTCTCCCAAAAATATTTTGCAACTCTCAGCTTACAATTTCTTCATATTTTCTTATGAGATATTTTCCTAGACATTTTATGTTTTGTTTTGTTTTGTTTTCCCCTCTTGAAACAGGGTCTTTCTCTGCCACCCAGGCTGGAGTACAGCGGCATGAACCTGGCTCACTGCAGCTTTGACGTGATGGGCTCAAGCAATCCTCCCACCTTAACCCTTCCAGTAGCTGCGACCACAGGCATGTGGCACCATGCTCAGCTACTGTTTACATTTTTTGTACAGGTAGGGTCTTGCTATGGTGACCAAGCTGGTCTCAAACTCTTGGACTTAAGGGATTTTCCCACCTCAGGCTGCCAAAAGCAGTGGGATTACAGGCATGAGCCATAACACCTGGCAATTTTTTGATGGTATTATAAATGATATGTTTAAAATCTATTTTTAATTTTTTGCTACTATATAAAAATAGAATTAATTTTGAATACTGACCTAGCATCTTGAATTTTTCTTAACTTCACCTATTAATTGTAATATTCTTTTGAAAGAGTTTCTGTGTGTTGGCAGATTTTGTATACATAATTATATAACTTGCCAGCAGTGACAGTTTTATCTTTTCCTTTCTAATCAATTTGCCTTTTGTTTCTTTTCTTACCTTATTGTATTTTTAGGACTTTACCAACAACATTGAACAGAGTGGTCTAAAACGAGTATCCTTGTCTTATTTCCAATCGTAGATGAAAGCTTTCCATGCTTCATTATTGAGTATGATATTTCCTGTAGTGTTTTTAAAAATATATTCTTTGGTCTTAATTTGCTAAAAATGTTTCTTAAAGTCACGACAGGATTTAAATCTTGTTAATTTTTCTGCATTTATCTGGATAATCCTATCTATGACTATTTTCTTTATTCTGTTAATGTAGTAAATTCAGTAGGTTGATTTTTGAATTTTAATACAACATTATACTCTGCAATACCCAACATGATAATGATCTATTATCTTTATATATATATATATATATATATATATATATATATGTATGTATAAAATAGAATTTGACTTGCTAATCTTTTGTTAAGGATTTTTGCATCTATGATTATGTGAGAGATTAGTTAATAATTTTTCTTTCTTGGAGTGTTCTTTCAAAAGTTTTAAAATCAAGTTTATGTTAGCCTAAAAATACAGACAGAATATTCACTCTTTCAATTATTCTGGATGAATTTGTACAAAATTAGTATAATTTATTCCTTAAATATTCAGAAGATTTCACCAAGAAAGCCATCTGGGTTTTTATTGTGAGAAGGTTTTAGTAAGTGTTCCAAATTTATTATTAGATGCCAGACTATTCAGATATTAAATTCTTCTACTGTCAGGTTTTGTAATTTGTATTTCTCAAGGAATTTGCACATTTCATTCAAATTTTCAAATGTATTAGCTAATTAACTGAATAACAATACCATAATTAAGCTAATTAACACATTCATCATCTCACAAAATTATCATTTTCTTCTTCTCTTTCACTCCTCCTCCTCCTCCTCCCCCTTCTCCTTCTCCTTCTATGTAGTGAGAATACTTAAGATGTACTTACTTTCTTAGCACGCATCAAGTTTACAATACAGTATTGTTAAGCATAGTCACCATGCTGTACATTAGATCTCCAGAACTTATTCATGTTGTGTAACTTAAAATTTGCACCTCATTGACCAATATCTCCCTACTTCCCTTATCCCTCAGACCCTGGCAATCCAGCATTCTACTCTCTGCTTCTACTTATTTGACTATTTCAGATCCCACAAATGAATGAGATCATGCCTGGCTTATTTCACTCAGCATAATGCCCTTCAGGCTCATCCATGTTGTCACATCTGACATGGTTCTTTTTTCCTTTTTACAGCTGAATAATATGTCACTACACAGATAGATAGATAGATAGATAGATAGATAGATAGATAGATAGATAGGGCAGATTTTCTTTATTCATATCCATTCATACTTTGATGGATATTTAGGTTGTTCCTATATCTTCACTATTGTGAAACATGCTACAGGTAACATGGAAGTGTGGTTATCTCTTCAAAGACACTGATTTCAGTTCCTTTGGATATAGAGGAGGGATTGCTGGAGTTTTTATGGAACCTCTGTACTGTCTTCCATAATGGCTGTGCCAATTTACATTCCTACCAACAGTATATATGGGTTCCCTTTTCTCCACATCCTTGCCAGCACATGTTATCTTTTGTCTTTTTTGATAGTAGCTATCCTAACAGATATGAGGCGATGACTCATTATGGCTTTGATTTGCATTTCCCTAATGAGTAGTGATGTTGATAACCTTTTAATGTACCTTTGGCAATTTGTATACCTTCTTTGGATAAATGTATATCCAGGTACTTTGCACATTTTATAATTGGGTTTTATTTGGGGTTTACCTGTTTTACTATTGAGTTGTTTGAGCTTTTTATATGTTTTGAGTTTTTTGCTTTTGTTTTTGCTTTTTTTGAGACAGAGTCTCGCTCTGTAGCCCAGACTTGAGTACAGTGGCAAAATCTCGGCTCACTGCAGTCTTGACTTACCGGGCTCGAGCAATCCTCCCACCTCAGTCTTCTAAGTAGTTGGCACCACAGGCGTGCACCACCATACCTGGCTAATTTTCTTTTTTTTTTTTTTTCTTTTTTTTTTTTTGGTAGAGATGGGTTTCACCATATCGTTCGGGTTGTCTTAAGCTTCTGGGCTCAAGTGTTCTGCCTGCCTCGGCCTCCCCAAATGCTGAGATTACGGGCATATTTTGAATATTAACCGCTTATTAGATATATAATTTGCAAATAGTTTCTTTCATTCTATAGGTTTTCTTTCACTCTGTTGTTTTCTTAGCCGTGCAGAAGTTTTTCAGTTTGAAGCAATTCTACTTGTCTATTTTTAGTTTTGTTGCCTATGCTTTCGGCCACATATCCCAAAAATCATTGTGAAGACCAATGTCAAGAAGCTTTTTCTGTATATTTTCTTCTAATGGTTTTATGGCTTTAAGCCTTATGTTTAAGTCTTCAATTTATTTTGAGTTGATATTTGTATGCGATGTGAGATAAAGGTCCAATTTCACTCATTTGCATATGGATGTCCAGTTTTCCCAAAACTGTTTATTGAAGAGACTATCCTTTCCCTACTGCGTGTTTTTGGTACCCTAGTCAAAGATCAGTTGCCTATAATGTACAGATTTATTTCTGGACCCTCTATTCTGTTTCATTGATCTATATGTCTGATTTTATACCACCATCATACTTTTTTGATTACTGTAAATTTGTAGTATATTTTGAAATCAGGGCATATTATGCCTTTAGCTTTGTTCTTCTTGCTCAAGATTGTTTGGCTATTTGGAGTCTTTTGTGTTCCATGTGAATTTTAGGACTGTTTTTTCTATTCCTGAAAAGAATATCATTGGGATTTTAATAGCTATTACATAGAATTTGTAGATCATTTTGGGTATTAAAGATATTTTAATTATATTAATTCTTCCAATTCATAAAGATGGGCTATCTTTCCATGTATCTGTCTTCTTTGTTTCATCAATTTAAAAATAGTTCATCAGTATATAAAAGTATTTTATTTCACTGGATAAGTTTACTCCCAATTATTTAATTATTTTTCTTGTTATTGTAAATGAAATGTTCTTAATTTCTTTTTCAGATAGTTTCTTGTAAGTGCATAAAAATTCTACTGATTTTTGTGTGCTGATTTTGGATCCTGCAACTTTATTAAATTCATTTATTACCTCTAACAGTTTTTTGTTTAGTATTTAAGGTTTTCTACCTGTATGATCGTGTCATTTGCAAACAGAGATAATTTTACTTCTTCCTTTCCAATTTAAATGT
Source organism: Macaca fascicularis (assembly GCF_037993035.2). NCBI lineage: Eukaryota > Metazoa > Chordata > Mammalia > Primates > Cercopithecidae > Macaca > Macaca fascicularis. The sequence goes on from NC_088382.1 coordinate 39,483,356, forward strand.
CTTTTATTTCTTCTCGTCTAACTGCTCTAGCTGAAACTTACAGTACTATGTTGAATATAAGTGGTGGGAGAAGGTTTCTTTAGTGGACAGTAAAGAAAAAGGTTTCAGTTTTTCTCCATTGATTATGATATTAGTTGTAGCATTTTTATATATGGCCTTTATTGTGTTAAGGTAAGCTCCTTATATACCTATTTTGTTGAAAGTTGTTTTTTTTTTTTTTTTTAAATCACGAATGGTGTTGAATTTTGTCAAACACTTTTTCTGTATTTTTTGGGATAATTATATGGTTCTTATCTTTCATTGTGCTACTATGGTGCATCACATTGATTGACTTTAGTATGTTGTATTCTAGAGAAAAATCCCACTTATCCATGGTGCATGATACTTTTAATATGCTGTTGAATTCAGTTTGGTAATATTTTATTGAAGTTTCTTCATCTGCATTCATCAGGAATATTGGCCTATCATTTTCTTTTCTTGTAGTGTGTTTATCTGGATTTGGTATCACAGTGATGCTTCTCTCATAAAATGAGTTTTGAAGTATTCCCTCTTCTATTTTTTAAGAAGAGTTTTTAAAAGATTGGTATTATTCTTTGAATGTTTGGCAGAATTCACCTGTGAAGGCATCTGGTCCTGGGCTGTTCCTTATTGAGAGGTTTTGGATTACTGATTTGATCTCCTTACTCATTGTCTGTCTGTCCGGGCTTTCTGTTTATTTTAGATTCAGTCATGGTGGATTGTCTTTTTCTAGGAATTTATTCTTTTTTTTGGTTATCTAATTTGTTGGTGTATAATTATTCATAATCATCTCTTAAGAGCTTTTGTATTTCTGAGTCTTCGATTGTCATGTCTCATCTTTCATTTCGGATTTTACTTAAGTCTCCTCTTTTTTTCTTAGTTAAGCTAAGGGTTTGTCAATGTGGGTTATCTTTATCTATTTGTTAATATTTCTTTTGCTTCTGTTTTTATTTATTATTATTTGACACATAGTCTCACTCTGTTGCCCAGGCTGGAGTGCAGTAGTGCAATCATGGCTCACTGCAGCCTTGAGCTCCCGAGCTCAAGCAATCCTCCCACTTCAGCCTCCCAAGTAGCTGAGAATACAGGTGCACACCACAGTGCCCAGCTCATTAAAAAATATTTTTTTGTGGAGACAGGGGTTTTACTATGTTGCCCAGGCTGGCCTTGAACTCCTGGGCACAAGCAATCCTCCTGCTTTTATCTCCTAAAGTTCTGATTGCAGGCATGAGCCCCCATGCATAGCATATATTGTTTTCATAGTCTCTATTTCATTTATTTCTGATATAATTTTAATTTTCATCCTTCTGTTAATATTATACTTTAATCTTTTTTATAGTTCCTTGTTTATTGGAGATATATTTTCTTTTCTAATGTAGACAGTTATCAATGTAAACTTCTCTCAGTATTATTTTTGCTGCATCTTATAAAGTTTGGTGTGTTGTGTTTCCATTTTCATTTCTCTCAAGATATTTTTTAAAATTGCCATTGACTTCCTCTTTGACACAATGGTTATGCAAGAGTGGATTGTTTAGTTTTTACGATTTGTGAATTTTCTTGTTGTTGGGAGCAGGCCCCCCAAAATCTGTCCATAAACTGGCCTCAAAACTGGCCACAAACAAAATCTCTGCAGCACTGTAACATGTTCATAATGGCCCTAACGCCCACGCTGGAAGGTTGTGGGTTTACCGGAATGAGGGCAAGGAACACCTGACCTACCCAGGGCAGGAAACTGCTTAAAGGCATTCTTAAGCCACAAAAAAAGCATGAATGATCTGTGCCTTAAGGGCATGTTCCTGCTGCAGTTAACTAACACAACCTATTCCTTTAATTCGGCCCATGCCTTTGTTTCCCATAAGGGATACTTTTAGTTAATTTAATACCTACAGAAACAATGCTAATGAATGGTTTGCTGTTAATAAATATGTGGGTAAATTTCTGTCCAGGGCTCTCAGCTCTGAAGGCTGTGAGACCCCTGATTTCTCACTTCACACCTGTATACTTCTGTGTGTGTGTCTTCAATTCCTCTAGTGCCTTTGGTTTAGGGTCTCCCTGACTGAGGTGGTCTCGGCAAGTGGTGCCTATTCGTGGGGGCTCGAATCAGGTTGAAGGGTCGCCAGAGAGATGGTTGGAATGAAAAGTTAGCTGGAGGACACCTGAGTACTCTTTAAGCAATCCCCATGGTAAGAAGGGGAGCTCGGAAGCATCAGGGTAACAATGGGACAAGTGTGGGGTCTGGTTCGTTTCACCTTGGAACTTTTTCACACTGATGATGAGGAGGAACAAGAGTATAACAAAGTAACAGAAGAGGTTAGAGACCAGGTTTATTTGCCAGCTAAAGCTAAAGTGGCAAAGGAGAGAGAGGTTCATTCCTACCCTTCTGCACCCCCTCCTTATTATTTTGAAGAAAAAGACCCCCCAGATCGTTCTTTTCAGATCTTTCTTTTCTGGAGGACACTGGGCAAAGAGTGGTTGCCCCAGTGACTGTTCAAGCAGCGCCTCGAGCAACAGCTCTTAGTTCTATTAAGGCAGGAATTCAGAAAACTAGACAAGAGGATGATTTAGAGGCTTGGCAGTTCTCTAAATACACCCCCCAGATCAACAAGGAAACATTATAGCTACATTTGAGCCTTTTCCTTTTAAATTACTCAAAGAATTAAACAAGCTATAAATCAGTATGGACCAGGTTCTCCTTTTGTAATGGGACTGTTAAAGAATGCTGCTGTTTCCAGTCGAATGATACCTACTGACTGGGATGCTCTTACTTGAGCTTTTCTAACTCCTGCTCAGTTCTTACAATTTAAAACTTGGTGGGCAGATGAAGCTTCCATTCAGGCTGCTCACAATGCCCAGGCCCAACCTCAAATTAATATAACTACAGACCAACTTTTGGGGGTTGGTGGCTGGGCTGATTGAGATGCACAACTGGTCATGCAGGATGATGCCATAGAACAGCTTAGAGCAATGTGCATTAGAGCTTGGGAAAAAATACCTTCAGGTGGGGAATAATACACTTCCTTTAGTGCTATAAAACAGGGACCAAAAGAACCATACATTGATTTTATAGCTAGGTTACAGGAGTCTCTTAAAAAGATGATTGCAAATTTGGCTGCTCAGGATATAGTGTTGCAGTTATTAGCTTTCAACAATGCTAATCCTGATTGCCAGGCTGCTCTGCAACCTATCAGAGGGAAAGCACATTTAGTTGATTATATCAAGGCCTGTGATAGCATCAGAGGTAACCTGCGTAAAGCGACTTTGTTGGAACAGGCAATGGCAAGACTGAGGATGGATAAAGGAAATACTCCATTTCCTGAAACTTGTTTTAACTGTGGGAAGCATGGTCATACTGAAAAAGAGTGTAGAAAAAGTCAGCGAGTCAGGCCGCCAGATAGGGAGAAAAGAAAACTGTTGAGCCTGAAATATGTCCAAAATGTAAAAAAGGAAAACATTGGGCTAGTGAGTGTCATTCTAAGTTTGACAAAGAAAGGAACCCGATTTCGGGAAATGCTATGAGGGGTCTGTCCCGGGCCCCATTCTAAACTGGGGCATTTCCAGCTCAGACCATTCCCTCACCCCCATACAATGTCTGTCCCCCACCACAGCTGGTGGTGCCCCAGTAGATTTATGCTGCACAAAAGCTGTGAGCCTTCTGCCCGTGGAAGCCCCGCAAAAAGTCCCAACAGGAGTCTGTGGACTCTTGCCAGCAGGGACAATGGGATTAATTTTAAGAAGGCCTAGTTTAAGTTTAAAAGGGGTACAAATACATACAGGAGTCATTGATTCAGACTACAATGGGGAAATTCAAATTGTTATGTCTACTTCAGTCCCCTGGAAAGCAGAGCCAGGAGGGCGCATAGCACAGCTCCTGATTGTGCCGTATGTGGGAGTGGGAAAAAGTGAAATTAAACAAACAGGAGGAGGATTTGGAAGTACAAATAAACAATGCAAAGCAGCTTGTTGGGTAAATCAAAATACAGATAAACGTCCTAACTGTGAAATAACTATTCAGGGAAAGAAATTTAAAGGTTTGGTAGATACAGGAGCAGACATTTCAATCATTTCTCTACAGCACTGGCCATCCATGTGGCCAATTTAACCCACTCAATTTAACATAGTTGGAGTTGGTAAAGCCCCTGAAGTATATCAAAGTAGTTACATTTTGTGTTGTGAAGGGCCTGATGGACAACCTGAGACTATTCAACCAATTATAACTTCTGTACCTATAAATTTATGGGGGAGAGATTTGTTACAACAATGGGGAGCACAAGTTCTAATTCCAGAACAATTATATAGCCCTCAAAATCAACATATGATGCATGAAATGGAGTCTGTCCCTGGTACGGGATTAGAAAATAATTTGCAAGGTTTGAAAGGACTGCTTCATGTGGAAAAACAAAGTTCCCGCCAAAGATTAGGAAATAATTTTTGATGGCGGCCATTGTTAAGCCTCCAGAACCTACACATTTAAAATGGTTAACAGACAATCCATTTTGGATAGAACAATGGCCACTAAGTAAAGAGAAACAGGAGGCTTTAGGTACATTAGTTACTGAACAATTAGAAAATGAGCACATAGCTCCAACATTTTCCCCTTGGAATTCTCCAGTTTTCATAATTAAGAAAAAAATCAGGTAGATGGAGAATGTTAACTGACTTAAGAGCCATCAATTGAGTTATAAAACCTGTGGGAGCATCACAGCCAAGATTGCCTTCTCCTGCTATAATTCCAAAAAATTGGTCTTTAATAGTCATAGATTTAAAAGACTCTTTACTATCCCCTTAGCTGAGCAAGACTGAACAGTTTACATTTACAATTCCTGCAGCAAACAACCTGCAGCCTGCTAAGCATTATCCTTGGAAAGTGTTGCCATAGGGCATGTTAAACAGTCCAACTATTTGCCAGATGTATGTGGGGCAAGCAATTGAACCTACTCATAAAAAACTTTCACAGTGTTATATTATTCGCTATATGGATGATACACTTTGTGTTGTCCCCACTCGAGAAATATTACTCCAATGTTATGATCACTTGCAAAATTCAATTTCTCGTGCTGGTTTAATTATAGCTCCTGACAAAATTCAGACTACTACTCCCTACTCCTACTTGGGGACCTCAGTAAGTGACACTACCATTGTGCCACAGAAAGTAACCACATGTAGGGATCAATTGAAAACATTAAATGACTTTCAAAAACTACTACAGGACATTAATTGGATATGACCTGCTCTAGGCATTCCTACTATGCCATGAGTAATCTGTTTTCTATCCATAGAGGAAATCCTAGTCTCACTAGCCCTTGGCAATTAATGCAGGAGGCTGAGGCAGAGTTACAAATGATTGAGAAGCAAGTCCATAAAGCTCAAATAAATAGAATAGTTCCAGAGAAGACTCTAGATTAACTAATTTTTTCAACTCAGCATTCACCTACTGGTGTTATTGTCCAAGAACAGGACTTAGTAGAGTGGCTTTTTCTTCCACATACTAATTCACGGACTCTAATTCCTTATTTAGATCAAATCGCTACTATGATAGGAATTGGGAGAACTCGGATTGTTAAATTACATGGATACAATCCTGGAAAATGTATTGTCTCTCTCATGAAGGCGCAAATAAGGCAAGCTTTTATAAATAGTCTTACTTGGCAAACCCATTTAGCTGACTTTCTGGGTATTCTCAATAATCATTTTCCTAAAATGAAGCTGTTTCAGTTTTTGAAATTAACTAATTGGATTCTCCCTAAAATAACTAAATTTAAACCAATTGAAGGTGCTGAGAATGTTTTTACAGATGGGTCTAGTAATGGTAAAGTTTCTTATTCTGGTTCGAAAAGTAAAGTTTTCCAGACGCCCTATACTTCAGCTCAAAAAGCAGAGCTTGTAGCTGTAATTGAGGTATTGACTACTTTTGATATGCCTATTAATGTGATTTCTGATTCTTCATACGTGGTTCATTCTGCACAGTTAATTGAAAATTCTCAGTTACGATTTCCTGCAGATGAACAACTGATGACTTTATTTACCAAATTGCAAATAGCAGTTAGAAGTAGAATGCACCCTTTTTACATCACTCACATTAGGGCTCATACACCTCTTCTAGTACCTTTGACTGAAGGGAATCAAATGGCTGATCACCTAGTTGCTACTGCAATATCTAATGCTGGACACTTTCACAATTTAACCCATGTTAATGCCTCTGGTCTCAAATGCAGATACAGCATTACCTGGAAAGAAGCTAAAGCTATTTTAATCCAGCGATGCCCAACTTGCCAAATGGTACGTTCCTCATCTACAGGAGGAGTTAATCCTCGAGGATTGGAACGTAACTCTCTTTGGCAAATGGATGTCACACATCTTCCCTCATTTGGGAGACTAGCTTATGTACATGCATGTGTGGACAGCTTTCCTCACTTTGTCTGGGCTACATGCCAATCAGGATAGTCTTCTGCCTGTGTTAAACATCACCTTTTGCAGTGTTTTGTGGTGATGGGCATTCCAGCTTCTATTAAAACAGATAATGCCCCAGGCTATACTAGCCAAGCTCTAGCTACATTTTTCTCTATGTGGAATATTAAACACATTACTGGTATCCCATACAATTCTCAAGGACAAGCCATAGTGGAAAGGATGAATCTCTCCCTAAAACAGCAGTTCCAGAAGCAGAAAGGGGGAGAAAGAGAATAGGGAACCCCACAGATGCAACTGAATATAGCATTATTAACTTTAAATTTTTTGAGCCTGCCCAAAGGCCAGATGTTATCAGCAACTGAACAGCATCTACAGAAACCAGCTGCAAAGACAGAAGCAGAACAACTGATTTGGTGGAGAGATCCAATTACAAAAGTTTGGGAAATAAGTAAAATAATAACTTGGGGTAGAGATTGTGCTTGCATTTCTCCAGGCAAAAATCAACAGCCAATTTTGATACCATCAAGACACCTGAAAACTTATCATGAGCCAGAAGCTGAGGAAGAGACTCTGGGAGGATCCCAAGGACCCCCTGGGTGCAGCCATGTTGAGACTGACACTGAGGAGGACCCCAACTGACATGAGCAACACCCATTGAACACAGCCACCCACCTGAGGACAGATCAAGAAGCTGTCACAGATGGCAGAAGAAAATCTGAGGACAACCAGTCACAACGAGTAATTTAATGGTAGCTATGATAGCAGATATCCACCACTGCCATGAGTATTCCTTCAATAAGGGCTGACACAGAGAACAATTATACTTATTGAGCATATTTATCAATCTTGGCTGGCAGTAATGCCTAGATGTAATCACTCTGACACAGTTACACATGCTTTCTGACCTCAGTATTTACCATAATAAATCTTCTCCTATTATTGAGGCATACTGCTCTCAAAAACTTATTTGTAAACAGGATTGGACTCAGTTAGAAAAAAATGAGTGTACTTGTTTAGGAATATTGCATTGCAGAACATTTTGCTGTTAATAAATATGTGAGTAAATCTCTGTTCGGGGCTCCCAGCTCCGAAGGCTGTGAGACCCCTGATTTCCCACTTCACACCTCTATATTTCTGTGTGTGTGTCTTTAATTCCTCTGGTGCTGCTGGGTTAGGGTCTCCCTGACCAAGCTACTCTCAGCATCTCATTTTCTTATTGTTATTGATTTCTAATTGCATTTGATTGTGTTCAGAAAAGATACATGCTATGATTTTAGTCTTCTTAAATGTATTGATTTGTTTTGTGACCTAACCGATTATCAGTCCTAGAAAATGCCCTGTGAACTCTTGAAAAATATATATATATATTCTGCTCTTGGGCAGAAAATTCTGAATATGTTTGTTAAGCCCATTTGATCTGCAGTGTTGCTTAAGTCAGCTATTTATTGATTTTCTATCTGTTATTAAAGTGACATCCACTTTAATTCCTAGTACTGATAATTGTGTTTTCTCCCATTTTTCTTAATTAGGTAATTTTAGAGGTTTATCAATTGTAACATTTATTTTAAATAATTTAATTTTGTCTTTTTTGGTTTTCTATATTTTACACTTGTTTTCTATGCCATTGATTTCTCCCAGTATGTTTGTCATGCTTTTCTTCATAGTTTTCTTTAGTTTGATTTGATCTTCCTTTTGGTCTAGATTCATAAACAGAAACTTCAAAACATTCAATTTTGAGCCTATTCACTTTATTTTCTCATCTTTTTCTTTAAACATTTCTTTTTATCTTACTTTTTTTTCATCTTTCCTTCAGCTCCAGCTGAAAGGATTATTTTTCAATATATACATTTTAAAGCTATACATTTTTCTCTCATCATTGCTTTTGCTACAACTTGCAAGTTTGTATATTTTGTATCTTCATTGTCATTCATTTCAAAATATTTTCTAATTTATATTTTGATTTCTTATTTTGCCATTGAAATTTTTCAAAAATAATGTGGGTTCATTAATTTTCACAAAGTGGAGTTTTAGGAGTTATATTTTTTGGCCAAAGAATGCACTGTGAAGGATAACAATTTTTTGAATTATGTTGAGGGGCTTTTTTTGTTTTTGTTTTACAGCCCAATTCTAATAGTAAGTGTTTTAAGTATACTCGAAAATAATATCATTATTGGGTTTATTTCTGGGTTCTCTATTCTGTTCCATTGGTCTATGTGCCTATTTTTATACCAGATCCACACTGTTTTAGTGACTATGACCTTATAGTATAGTTTGAAATCAGGTAGTGTGATGCCTCCAGATTTGTTCTTTTTGCTTAGTCTTGCTTTCACTATGTGGTCTCTGTTTTGGTTCCATATGAATTTTTGAATTGTTTTTTCTAACTCTGTGAGGAATGATGCTGGTATTTTGATGGGGACTGCATTGAATTTGTAGATTGGTTTTGGCCATATGGTCATTTTCACAACATTGATTCTACCCATCCATGAGCATGGGATGTGTTTCCATATGTTTCTGTTGTCTATGGGTGCAGAGTTCTAAATATGACAGTTTAGTTTGTTTGCTTATTATGCTATTCAGACATTCTGTATGGACTTTCATTTTCTTTATCTGCTTTTCCTATCAGTTAGTGAAAACATGTGCTAAAGTTCTCACAATAGTTAAGGATTTGTATATTTCTCCTCCTATAATAGTTTTGTTAATTTCTGTTTTCTGAAGTTTGTAGCTGGACCATAAGATTTACACAAATTAGGATTATGATGCTCTGTGTTTGACATTTTTTACTTTAGAAACTGTACCTATTCATTTATTTTAAGAACCTTATAGAAATTTAATTCATATACCACACAATTCATCCATTTAAAGTATGCAATTCAATGTCTTTGAATATTGACAGAGTTGTGTAACTATCACCACAAATGCTTAGAATATTTTCAGCAATCCCCAAAGACATCTTGTATCTAATAGCTATCACTCCCCATTACTTCACCTTAACCTTCATAGACTGAGGCAACCATTAACATACTTTTTGTCTTTATAGATTTGCATATACTGAAGATTTTATATAAATAGGATCATATAATATACTGTCTTTTGTAACTTGTTTTTTTTCATTTTGCAAAATGTTTTCAGAGTCTACCCATGTTTTAGTATGTACTTGATTCCTTTTTATTGCTAAATAGCATTCTATTTAATATGGATACAACATATTGCATATTGTTTGCCTATTGTGGACATTTGGCTTGTTTTCACTTTTTGGCTATCATGAATAATGCAACTTTTAACCTTCTTGTACAAGTTTTTGAGTGAACATGCATTTTCACTTCTCACGACTCCATACTTAAGAATTCCTGGGTCATATTGCCACTCTATGTTTAATCTTTTGAGTAACTGTCAGAATATTCTGTGGTTCTTTCTTGTTAATAATATTTATTTACTTAAAATTATTTTTTTCTGACATTGGAAATTTTCTTTTGGTTAGTGCTTACATAATACTATGATACATATTTTTTCAAAGATTTGTCTGCCTTATATTAAACTGTTTACTTTTAAACACCACACAGTTATGATTTCTTTTTCTCTGACAATTTCATTTAGTCTTCTATTTGGAGTTTTTAAGATTTAATGTAGCTACTGATAAAACTACTATCTTTTTACTGGTGATTTTCTATGGGCCCATTTGTTTTTATGTTTCTTTTATTTTAAAAAATTGTTTCCTGCTTTCTCTTTTATTATCAAATATTTTTATTATTATACATTTTTTATAAATTTGTTAGTTATATGTTCTCTTACTAGTTTTCTAGAGCTTACAACATGTATCTTTTACTTATTACAGCCCAATAGAAGTGATTACTTTTCTCATATTACTAATACCATTAAACCCTTAGAATCTTTAAATTCCATTTAACAGCTCCTATGTATTTATTTTAGTTCTACATATAATTTTAACTCCTCAAAACATTACAATTGTTGTTTTATAAAAACAATATTCACTTATATTTACAATTCCAAATACTCTTCATTTCTTCTTACATTTTAATTTTTTTTCTCTGGAATCTGATGGGATCTTCTGCTTGAAGAATTCTCTTTGTTCTTTTTCTGTTGGGCAGGTTTTCTGGCCACAAATATTTTAGTCTTTGTCTGAAAACTTCCTAATTTTACCCTCATTTTCAAAGACTATTTTTACTGGTTATAACATTCTAGCTGGACTATATTTGATCAGATTTTAAAAATGTCTGATAAAAGTTTATTGCCTTCTGGTTTATATGACTTCTTTTGAGAAATCAGCTGTCACTCATTGTTCTTTTGAATGCAGTGTGTGATTTTATCTGTCCTCTCATTGCTTTCCCAATTTTCTCTTTGCCAGTGATTTTCAGGAAATTTACCTTAATTTACATAGATAGGGGTGTGTGTGTGTGTATTCTGCTTGGGGTTCATTGACCCTCTTGAATTTTGAGGTTGATATCTTTCATCCATTTTGAGAAAACTGTCAACGCTGTGGTCTTTGAAGATGGCTCTGTCTCATTCTCTCTATTTCCTTTCTAGAATTACAAGACTATATATATTAGCCTCTTTCAATATATCTCTCAAGTATCTTGCACTCATTTTTGTCTTTTTTTCTAGTCTTTTAAAATCTTTGTTTCCATCTATGTGTTTTCTATTGACCTGTTCACTGGCTACTGATTAGTTCATTAATCCTATGTTCTACTTCTAAACCCAGGTATTGAATCACAAATATTGTATTTTTAGTTTCAGGCTATTCTTTTGACTCTGCTTTACAGATACCATTCTCTGTTGAAATTATCCAGTCTTCATTCATTTTGTCCATATTGTCCTCTATTTTTTCAACATATCAGTTATTGCTCCTTTAAGATATCTGACTTCTCATTTCAATAGCTAGATCATCTGTGAGTTTACCCTTTCTCATTATTTGTCATATTTTCTTGTCTCTTTACCTGCTTAGTAATTTTTTTGAGACAGGGTCTCATTCTGTCACCCAGGCTGGAGTGCAGTGGCACAATCACAGCTTGCTGCAGCCTCAACCTCCTAGGCTCAAGCTCTCCTCCCACCTCAGCCCCCCGAGTAGCTGGGACTATAGGTGTGCATCACTACCTTGACTAATTTTTGTATTTTTTGTAGAGATGGAGTTTTGCCATGTTGCCCAGGCTCTGTATAGTAATTTATAAATATATGCTAGCCATTGTGTGTAATGAAACTATGGACACTCCAAATGGTCTTTTATTTCATTCTCCCATTTCTCTTAGGAAGACAGTGTGAGAAGCTAAACATCTTAGTCCAGTCAGAAATACATCTGAGTCAGGACTGGTTTGTAGTTTTAATCAGATCAAGCTACCCCTGGTTTACCTCTTTACTTAATGTATGGCCATTCTAAGCTTTCTTTAAGAGTCTTCGGCAATTCATATTTTAGCTCTGGAAGACTTCAGAGATCAAGTTTTTTTCTCCATAGTTTCCAACCCAGCTTCCCAACCTCCACTTCCATATAGCTTCAAAGTTTGACAAATATTTGTAGGGAAAGATTGGCAATATGTTTGAAATAGGCCTCCCCCTTGCAAATTTCTTTGTTCCTAAGCACCATGAACCTGCAGGAAATTTTACTCTGCCTTGTAGAAACTTCCAGCCTACTGTCCTAGCCATCTATTCAGCACTGGAATTTAGCAAGTTTCTCATAGGGAAAACTGGCAATGCATTTGCACTCCCTGAAATTTCTAAACTGTTAGTCCACCACCACAGAATCTCTACAAAAGCTTACTGATGTCTCATTCTCCCCAAAAGTTTCTCAGTGAACACTATCCTTAGCTTATTCACAGAATTGGCAAATGCTCCTAGATGAACAAAAAGGTTGGATATAATCAGGTCACCTAGGAAATATTCTCCTCTTGAGCTGTAGATCATCTGATTCTTCTTGCTTTCATAGTTCTTTGATGCCTAAAATATATTTTGTTTTTTTTTCTTTTTTTAATAATATGTCTGACTTCTTCTGGTTATTGCAGCAGAAACATTGGCTTGTAATTACTTACCACATTCTCCTTGTGTACAGAAGTCTAGGCTGCATTAGTTTTTCAAACAGGTGGTAGTCTTTCAGCTGTCTGGGGTCAGGGTTTTAGAAGGCTCACAAGTATCCTTTTTGTCTTTTTCATGTTTGTGAATGTTACCCATTCATTGATTCATTGAGTCAGAAAATAGTGACTGCTGGCTGTAGGTGCATGTTAGTCATAGTGTTTTTATAAATTTCCAAACTGGGGGCTGGAATAAAAATTGCCTTTGTTCTTGTTTAAAACACATATTAAAGGGAGTCAGTTCTAGAGATTCTTCTGAATGACTGGGTTGGGGCCTGGGAATCTGTAATTTTAATATACTTCCCAGGCAATTCTGATGCAGTCCATTTACACAAAGGCATTTGGAAACCACTGAAGTAGGCATGAGGTGATTAAAAAGTAATGTTCTGAGTCACTATCTTTGTGATGGAATACAGAAAATTTTATGGACTGTAAATAGGAGAAAAGATCAATTTTCAGTTCCTATTGCCAGTAGGTATAGAAATATAGATCTCTGAAAGAAAGTTTAAAACCACTTCCCAAAATCATCACAGTACATAAAAGAAAGTAAAGGTAATAGAAAGAACATACAGGCCAGAAATAAGAATTCTGATCCTACAGTTAGAGCACTATCTCTCACCTGAGCTGTAGTAAGTTCTCCTGAAGGTTGAAAGCCATGCCTAGGAGTAATTAGAAAATATGAATAACTTTGTATAATTACTTAATTAAGTTTCTGAAATAAAAAGCAAACACTTCTGAGCAGACTAGATTTTGTGGAAGAAGAGCAATGTGCCTCACACAGAAGAAGGGCCACTCTGGATCCACACTGCTCCTGTGGCTGCCCTATACCATTATAACCAGAGTTTCAGTGAAGAGGAAATAGAATATGATGCTAAAACCATAACTACTCTTTGTGAGTAATTATATATTTAGAAATCAATTTATAAGAGACCTCATTTCAAAATACAGGTCTGGTTATTTTCAGTAGTCATTTTATTGTCTTCATAGTTTCAAATTCTAGAAAAATCCTTACTTGGTGGTGTTCTCTACCTATTGAATCAAGAGTCCGGCACCCAGAAATGGCCAAAGAGGTCAATCAAAGTAACTTTTATCACATTCTCTCTAAATGAAGCTTACTCTGCATGTGCCACTCGTGAGGTGACACACTGAAGATGCCATCACCATCCAGACATCATAGGATGACAACAAGCATACTGGATGCACTGTGACAATGCAAGGCTGTGTTGTATCTTCTAAATATGGGAGTAACGTAAGTGACTCTGCCTCTCTGGGGAAGGAGGAGTGAGAAGATTCTTCCCATATTTTTCTCCATGAGAAGGGGAGTAGTAGACATCGCTTCCTACTGCAAGTACCATTCTTCTTTTACAACGCCCAATACCCTGGCATTGTCCTAAGTAGCATAGGGACTGTCACAAGCTCACTGTCTCCAGTACTGTCCTTACGTAAAGTGCCCATGGTCTCTCGTTCTCTCTCTTATTTTCCATTGTCTCTTCACTCTATTCTATACAATACCAACAGAAATATTTGTATCTCTATTTTAGGTAGCACATTCTACCCTTCACAAATAGGGGATTATACTATACCTGTGAAGATCTTCATCCAAGACTTTACAGGATGCTGTTGAGGAAGACATTGAGAGGGAAACAGGTCATAATAAATATACTCAGCTCATATGTTAAAGCAGCAGATTACCTGGGCATCAGCCCTACTAGAAAGCTGTCATTTTGGCTACCTGTCTATTCTAGCTAGCTATAATACATGGATTAAGAAGACACTCTTTTCAAGGAGGCTTTTTTGTTGCTGCCAAACAGAAATATTCAGTTTGGAGTTACACGTTCTTACAGCTCATTTATACCATTGATAAATCAATCTCATTGATGATGCTCTGGTGCCTCCTGCTTCATATAGCTAGGAATCTCTAAATTTAGCATCACAAACTCAAATATCTGCAGGTATCAAGTAAACCATGTAAATGAGCAAAGCAGAAAGGTGGAAGTTATGAGTAAGAATGGCAAGTGTGGCAAACAGAAAGTAGCTACCCCACTTGAAGAGGCAGCAGCTACATCGTTTCATGGTTTGCCATGATTTTGCATGGTAAACCAGCTGTCTTTTATTTAAAAAAGAAAAAAAGAAAGAAAGAAAACAAAACTGAGAAACTCAGACTTTTATGTTAGACACTCAGAATAGGAAATATTTAAAGCCAATTTAAAAATAGAAAAACTCCCACCACACTAACATAAGACAAATAAAAACAAAATAAAATACAATCCCAAGCTAAGATATCCAGTCTGAATTCAGTCTATACCTGCACATTTACAGCTGTTCTTCTGTATTAATTCATTTGATTCTTGACCCACCTGGATGTCTTTTTACAGGTAGGGCCTGAGCATGTTCCTTGCCAGCAAGTCTTCTCTGCCTGACACCCGTGTTACATAGCCCCTGCTCCAAAAGTGTGAATTTGCAGAGTCAAGTTCCCCTTCTTGCTCATTCTCAGAGTTCCAGAATCAGAAAAAAAGTATTTTTCAAATTAGAGTTTGACTTTTAAAGAAAACAGTCATTTTCATAATGTGAGCCATGGAATGTCAATTTCAAATTTGTTCGATTTTCATATTTTCATATTGAACCTGGTACAGAGTGGGAAGTTTTTAGATTAGCTTTGAGAGTGTGAGCAATCCTTGATGAAGAGTCTGACAGAAGCATCTTCTAATCTTGTCTCTGACACTTCTTAGCTGCAAGAACTTGTTAAAGTCCCTTAGATTCATTTAGTTTTCATTTTCTCATATGCAAAATGGAGATACTAATAAAAGATTGTTATATGGATTAAATAGGACAGAATGTAAGATAGTACCAAGAAAATCACTAAATGCTATTGAAACATAGGGCATGATTATGATTGATGCTTTTAATATTTAAATCTAAGTTTGCCTTGGAATTTCTTCCATTTCATTGACATCCCCATTTTCCTTTTTTATCTCATAAAATGGAATTTTTAAAAGGCCATGTAAAAAAATGAAAAAGCTAATTTGCAAAACAGGGTCAGATTTTAATTAAATACATTGACCTGATGCAATAGTTTCTTCAATATTTCATTTGTAAAGTACTTATTGAGTATGTACTATGGGCCAGACATTGTTTTAAGTACTGGGTATACAAGGATGAACAATCTAGGCAAAGAGCCTACCTCATAGGACTTATATTTTTAATTAGGAAGACAGGACATAATAAATATGTAAACAAATAGGTACACGATTCAATGTAGTTTACGTGATTTGAGGTAAAATGAAGCAGGGTATGAAAATAGAAAGTGACAATAGAGGGAGAGGAGCTCTTTTGAGTAGCACGATTAGAGAAAGGCTCTCAGAGCTAGTGATGTTTGAACAGACGTATGACTGGACTGCAGGAATTCGCCATGCAGGTCTTTCAAAGAGAAGTGTTTCAGGCAGAGGAAGGAACACAGTGCAAATTATCAAAAGCAAGAATAAGCTTGGTATAGCCAATGAATAGGAAAATAACCCCACTGTTGCTAGAACAAAATAAAAGGGGAGGAGAAAGAGATAGGGGATAAGATATTCTCGTTCTCATAGCTGGGAAGGGCTGGATCATGTAGAGTCCTACGGATCACAGTATGGATCGCGGTCAAACTTCCTTCTGAATATCACTGAGGTTTGAGCTGGAGCAACATTACTTCAGCTGCTAAGCATAAGAGAATTGGTTTTAGGGGGACAAAAGTGAAAGAAGGGAGAGCAGTCTAGGAGATACATAATACCAGTCATAACCATAATTGCAGTGGTGAAGGCATTGTGAAGCGATCAGATTAAGGATATACTGCATTGTGAAGGTGGCACCAGTAGGACTTGCTGATGGGTTATATGTAGGAGTGAAGGAAAGGGAAGTATCATGGGTGATTTATTGATGTGGGGTCTGAGTTACCAGGCTAATACTACTGCCATTTAGTAAGAGTTAGGGAAAGACTATGGAAAAAGCAGATATAATAGACATGGAGAGTGAAATAAGAAAATCCATTTTAGATGTATAGTACAGTAAGTTTGAGATTTCTGGCTGGGCATGGTGGCTCATGGCTGTAATCCCAGCAATTCGGGAGCCCGAAGCAGGCAGATCACTTGAGGTCAGGAGTTCAAGACCAGCCTGGCCAACATGGTGAAACCCCGTCTCCACTAAAAATACAAAAAAAAAGAAAAAAAATTAGCCAGCCATGGTGGTGCATGCCTGTAATCCCAGCTACTCAGGAAGCTGAGGCACGAGAATCACTTGAACCTGGGAAGCAGAGGTTGCAGTGAGCCGAGATCACACCACTGCACTCCAGCCTGGGCAACAGAGTAACACTCCATCTCAAAAAATAAATAAAAAGATTCCTAGTAGACATCAAGAAGATATATCAAGTTGGAAGCTGAATGCTTGCATCTGCAGTAAGGTCAGGGGAAAAGCCAAAGATCCTTGGACACTGCAGTTTGACTAGTCAGGAAGAGGAGGAGGAGCTAGCAAAGGAGTTGGGAAAGGAGCAGCCAGGGTTGTAGAAGAAAAATCAGAAATGCAGGCTGTCTTAGAAACAAAAAAACAAACAAACAAAAAAAAAAAAAAAAAAAGGAAAAAGAAAAAGAAGAAGAAGAAAAAAAATCAAATGTATCAAATGCTTCTTATCAATGAAGTAAGATAATGCCTGACAATTAACCATTGCATTCGCAGAATGCAAGGTGTTAAGAAACCTTTGAAGAGGAATTTTAATTAAGTGCTAGCATAAAATCCTGATTGACATAGGACAAAGAGAGAATGTATGGGGAGAAAATGCTTGTAGCAACTACATACAACTCACTGGGGAGACTTACTTTTCCCTTAAAGATGAGCAGGGAAATAGGCAGTACCTGAAAGTGCTAGTAGGGCTTATGGCAGTTTTATCAGTGTGAATACAGAGAGTGTGTAAAGGAGATAAAAAAAAGCAGACTAAATCAAAGATGCAATGAAATTGATGACCAAGAGTTATAGATTAGGCTGGGTGCAGTGGCTCATGCCTGTAATCCCAGCACTTTGGGAGGCTGCGATAGGCAGATCACCCAAGGTCAGGAGTTTGAGACCAGCCTGGGCAACATGGTGAAACCCCATCTTGACTAAAACTGCAAAAGTTAGCCAGGCATGGTGGTGTATGCCTGTAATCCCAGGTACTCGGGAGGCTGAGGCAGAAGAATCACTTGAACCCTGGAGTCGGAGGTTGCGGTGAGCAGAGATCAAGCCACTGCACTCCACCTGGGTGAGAAAGCAAGACTCCATTAAAAAAAAAAAAAAAGAATTTTGATTAAATTTCAGAACATGTCATCCACAGTTTCATGCAACTATGTTTATAAGCAAAATGGGTCGATATCATTTTAAACCTAATTAGAACATTTGAGAGCTTTCATGTTAATTTTGCCATTGTACCTCAAGCTGCAAAAGTTGTGGTCACAGTGCATGATAAGTGCTTAGTTAAGACATAGAAGGCATTAAATTTGAGGATGGAAGATGTGAACAGAAAGGTGTTTGATTTGATAGCAATTGGGTTTTGTACTATTCTAAGTTTCAAGCATCCACTGAGGGTCTTGGAATGGATAACCCGTGGACAAGGGGGATTACTATACACAAATTAATCTGTAAGTGTTAAAGCAAGCTTTCATTCCTGAGATAAATCCCATTTGGACATAATATATTATGTATTGTTGGGGTTTGATTGGCTAAAATTTTATTAAGTATTTTTGCACTTATGTTAATGAGGAGTTTTGTAAGCAGTTTTTGTTTTATTTCTTGAAAGACTTTTTTCTGGATTTGGTAACAGAGAGGGATGGCTTTATGACTTACTTAGAAATTACTTTTTTCTTTTTAATTTTTTTCTGGAAGATTTTATATAGAATTGGTATTATTTATTTCCTAAATGGGGGAATTTTCTGGTGAAGTCATCTGTATCTGGAGTTTTCTTTGTGAGCAGATTTTTAAAATATAAATTCAAATTTTAAAACAGTTATAGAGCTATTCAAGTTATCTATTTCCTCTTGAGTTAGCTTTGTTAGTTTGTGTTTTCCTCAACATTTGCTATTTCATCTAAGGTGTCCAATTTATTGGCATTTTTTTATAATATTCCCTTAGTATCTTCTTAATATTTGAAGAATCTGTAGTACTGTCACATTTCTCATTCCTGATATTTACAACTTGTAACTTTTTTTTCTTGATCACTCTGGGTAGAGATTTTTCATTTTTATTGATTTTGCCAAATGGCCAACTTATAGTTTCATTGGTTTTCCGTAATGTTTTGCTTTCTGTTCTTTTGCTTTTGCTCATACCTTATTTCTTTCATCTTACTTTAGGTTGAATTTAATATTTAATTTTTTTTTTCTTTACTATGGAAGCTAAAGTTGTTAGGTTGAGCTTTTCTTCTTTTCTAATGTAATTCTGAAGCTATAAATTTCCCTCTTGGTACTGTTTTACATGCTTCCAGCAGACTTCCGTATATTGTGCTTTCCTTTTCACTTAGGGAAAAATGTTTCCTAATTCCTCTATTGATTCCTTTTTTGACTGACAGACTATTCATTTTTTTAAATACATGGGCATCTCCCAGATGCTGTTCTGCTATTTATTTCTAATTTAATTCCAGTCTGTTAGCTCCATTTTCCGGGCAAGCATTCTGAGGCTCAGAGAATGTGCTCTATGTCTCTCTTGTGTCCCTGCAGATCTGTTTTCTCCTCTCCACTTTAATTTGTGCCTTGAAAGACTGCTGGTAGAGACTGCAGCAATGGACTCAGTTTTGCCTTTGCACTTGCTTTTGCTTTCCTTTTGGATTTTCAACGTGGAGCACCACCAGGAAACTGGCGGGAAGGAGGCTTATGTGGACAGAGCACCGATGTCTCTAGGATCCTCCTTACAGGACACTACTCCTAGATGCTTACCTTGTACAAAGATCAGCTAGCACACTTTACAAAGTTTTCTCTGCTTCTGACTTATGATAATTGCTCTCTCTCTCTTCTTGCCTTTTAGAACTATTCAGGGAATCAAACCTACGATTACTTTCCTCTGGGTACTGCACTATCTCTTAGGAATTGTAAATAATGGCTTAATTAAATTTCCTCCTGGTATTCCAGTTTGAGTATGCCATCTGCTTCCTCCCAGGATCCTGACTAATACAGAAAGTATCATTAAGGATTGTAGAACTGTTCTCAAAAAGCTTTTAATCTAATAGAAGAAATATATATTCTACAACTGAATGTTAATTATTTTTAATGTATCTGTAAATGCCAAGTGAATGAAACAGACAACAACCTCAGGGATTCCAGCATGTAGAAAAGGATTCCGAATCACAAATCCAGTTCTAAGTCCCTGTCTGATTTTGAAATACCTTTTCATATTTCCTAAACAGAGAAAGCTTTAATGTCATAGGAAGGCCTCCCATATGAAGTAGAATTCAACCAAGCAGTTGAAACACGGAGTATATTTGAATAGGCAGAGATGTAGCATGAAGTCATATGCTAACTGGGATTTGTTCTCTAAATATTTAATGTATTTACCCCACTTCCTCAAACCTGGGCCTTTTTGGAAGGCTTGTAATGGTGCTGTGTGGCTTACTCCCTCCATCAGAAGATAGAGGAGGAAAGCCAGCCATTTGAACTATAGCTAGGGTAGGATGCTTTGGCTCTGGTTCTAGGGAATGGAATCAAAATTATCCTCAAAAGTAGGATTACAATTTCAGTTAACACCTAGAGTCAAGTTAAGAGTCTAAGCAGTGACATCAACCTCAAATTCTAGAGGAAGATTTGAGTCAATAAACAGGAGACAAAATATTAAGAGCCCAGATGATCAATAATAGATGAGGAAATGAAGCACAGGATGCATTGAATCAAAAGATTTTAAGACACACATGGTGAGAAAAGAAAAACATTTGGGTACATATTATTACAGAGCACCATGTAGGAATCCTTGAAGTGACACTTAGATAAATCTCAGTAGAGTAGCTGAAAGAGTGGTTAAGGGAATGGCTCCATAGACAACACGTAAACGTCTACCTAGAGAACATTTATGGGCTGGAGTGAATTAATGTGAACACGCTCTTAGATTTTGAGACTACAAGAAGTTAAGTTTCAGGTATGATGGGAAAGATACATGTCAGTGATGGACAGTTACCTTGGAAATGCACTGAAATGTGTGGGCGCAAGCAAATGAGTCATGACTTTATTAACCACTGTGAAGTAAAAGCAGACCAGAATATATGAATATTGCGGATAAGCTAATAGTTTTGAAGTTTTTAAAACTTACTTGAGTTTTTTTTCATCGTTGTTTTTACTTAAGGATTCCTGACTGCCGGAATCAGCACTCAGCTTTTCCTTTTTGCCTTGGGAAGTTCGACTTTGATCTCGAATTGTACATCCCACTCACCAATACAAGAGCTGCAAGCCTGCTGGGCGCAGTGGCTCACACCTGTAATCCTAGCACTGTGGGAGGCCAAGGTGGGCTGATCACTTGAGGTCAGTAGTTCCAAACCAGCCTGGCCAACATGATGAAACCCCATCTCTACTAAAAATACGCAAAAAAAATTAGCTGGGCATGGTGGTGGGTGCCTGTAATCTCAGCTACTTGGGAGGCTGAGGCAGAAGAATTGCTGGAACCTGGGAGGTGGAGATTTCAGTAAGCTGAGATTGTGCCACTGTACTCCAACCTGGGCGACAGAGTGAGATTCAGTCTCAAAAAAAAAAAAAAAAAAAAAAAAAAAAGCTTTACATTGACTAGACTCATTCTTTTTGAAACACAAATGGGCACTAGTTGTTGTGATTCATGCATGTTCCTCAGAGACTGTAATCTACCTCTTATAGCGTTCAGCATCTCCCCAAAAAGAAAGACTTCTGGGAGCTTCTTATTAATGAAGTCAAACCTGGGAGCTTTGACATACCACTTTAATAAACACTAATCGATTATACAAATGACACTAAACTAACTTAAACCTACATACATTATGAGCAACTATTTTTTCTCAATTTCATTTTTATGATAATAATTTTTTTCACATTGATCTGCTATGCCACTTTTGTCACCTTTCACAATTCCATAGATGTGTTGGTCTTTCTGTGAGCTCTCTATTCTGTACCATTTGTCAATGTGTCTGTTCTTGCATTAATACACCCTGTCTTAATTACTACAGTTTCATCATGAAGCCTGATATGTAGCAAAATTGGTCTACTCCATTATTTGTCTTTAAACATGTCTTGTCTGTTGTTGACCCTTTATATATTCATAGAAATTTAAGAATCAACCTCATTAGAAGTCCAATTATGAGGCCAGGTGTGGAGACTCATGCCTGTAATCCCGGCAGATTGGGAGGCCAAGACGAGTGGATCACCTAAGGTCAGGAGTTCAAGACCAACCTGGCCAACATGGTGAAACCCCATGTCTACTAAAAATACAAAAATTAGCCAGGCATGGTGGCACATGCCTCTAATCCCAGCCACTTGGAGGCTGAGGCATGTGAATCATTTAAACCCAGAAGGTGGAGGTTGCAGTGAGCCGATATTGTGCCACTGTACTCCAGTCTGGGCAACAGAGTAACAGAGTGAGACTCTGTTTCAAAAAAAAAATAAAAGTCCAATTATGACTTTGGAATTGTGTCAAATATTTAGATCAATCTGGGGTGAATTGACATCTCTATGATACATCTGTATCACAAACACAGCCCTCTCTTTAAATGTTTAGGTCTTCTTGACTGTCTCTCAGTTAAACTTTTATAATTTTTTGCTCTCAGGTCTTTTGCATCTTAGTTGGATTTATTTCTAAAGAGTTTGGAGTTTTGCTTGCTGTGTGAATTACATCCTTATTCACATATTTACATTTTCTTATGTGTTACTGATGTATAGAAATACAATAGATGACCATGCCTGGGGGCTCACTCCTATATCCCAGAACTTTGAGAGGCTGCGGTGGGAGGATTGCTTGAGCCCAGGCTTTGAGACCAGCCAGGGCAACATAGTGAGACTTGGTCTCTCACACACACACACTCGGTCTCTCTCTCTCACACACACACAAAATTAGCTGAGTGAGGTGGTGAGTGCCTATAGCCCCAGCTATTCGGGAGGCTGAGGTGGGAAAATTCCTTGAGTCCAGAAGGTCAAAGCTGTAGTGAGTCACGACTGAGCCACTGAATTCCAGGTTGGGTGACAGAGTGAGGCTCTGCTCAATTCTCCTATTATTTATAATTGTATTTTATTAATATAACCTGTAATATTTTATATAACAATTTTCTGTTGATTTTTTGGCATTTTCTATGTTAATAATTATATCATCTGCAAATAATGACAGTTTTATTTCTTCATTTCCATGCCTTATTACTTAATTTCTTATTTTATTTCACTGGCTAAAAAAATTGAAATCAATTTGACACCATGCAAAACAAACAACTTCAGATGCATTGAGGATTCAAATATCAAAAGTAAAATTTTAGCATTTTGGTAGATAATATAGATAAAGTACAAGTAGGAAACTTTTTCTTAAATAAGATATCAAAAGTGATAACCGTAAAAGAAACAACAGATAAATTTGTGTATATTAAAATAAAAACCCCTGCTAATCAAAAGATAGCTGACGAAAATGGGAAAATATACAAGCTATAAATAGGAAAGAGTGTATTTGCAACAGATAAATTGATACATTGATAAACTATACTCACTGTCTCTTTAAAGGATAAAGAACTTCTACAGTATAATGTTAAAATGAGAAAATTATTATTTCACAGAAAATATTTATCACCAATAATCATATTTAGAAATATTAAACAACATTAGCAATGAGGAAAATGAAAAATAATACTGTAATAATAAGTAATCTAGAGATGATTTAAATTACTGTAGATGGGAGGATTGCATAGGTTATATGCCGATATGACACCATTTTGTGTAAGAGACTTGAGCATCCATAGATTTCGGTATTTGCAGGGGGATCGTAAAACTATTCAATCCTCCATGGATATCAATGGACAGGAGCACTATATTGGAAAGTTGAACAATTATGTAACTTACAACCCAGCAGTTCAAAGTTTTGGTATACACCTGAGAGAAATAATTGAACAGGATCACCAGAAGACATAGACAATAACTTTCACATTACCACTGTTCATAATAGTGAAAACCTGGAAAGAAATTTAAAAGAACGAATAATTAAATTATGATATATTCAAACAATGGACTTTTGTAGGACTGTGAGCTGAATCAACCTCATGTATTCACTACAGTATGAGTGAAAAGAAAAAAATCAAATCATACAGATTTGAAATCAAATCAAATATACAGCAAAATATTATTTTCCAAAAATCAAAAGCAAGTAAAACTAAATAATATATGATTTAAGCATACATACATACTTCTAAGACTGTTTAATATTTAAGAGAATAAATAACACAAAATTTGGGATTGTATTTATTTTAGGGTGGAAGGGAAACAGGGGAACAGTATGGGAGGAGCATATAAATAGATAAACATTATTGTCAGGGTGCCAATTATCTGGTTGCATGGTACATTTTTGAGTGTTTATTATATTATCAAAATTAATAAACTAAATTAATATCATATATGAATTATTAATGATAGGATATCATGAACTGAAGCTTAAGTTTAATTCTGTAAACCTGAGGTTCTTTAAAAATCATATAAAACAAGAACACATATGAGCTGGAATTAATCCCTACACAGGACCTCTCAGAAAGTAGAGTGGAAGGATGAAGAGAAAAGACAAGTACTTTAGTGAGAAATACCATGGAAATGCACTGATACCAGGAAAAATACACTTCTCAAGCAATGAGGCATGTGGCTTCCTTAGTCACTATTGGGATTAGATTAGCCAGTATGCTCTATTTCCTATTCAAAGGCAAAAATAATTTGTTAATATGAACCTTAGATTTGATCTACTCCAATGATTCAAAAGATTCTCTGATATTTCTTTCTTTCTTTTTTTTTTTTAATTTAATTTTTATTTTTTTGAGACAGAGTCTCACTGTGTCACCCATCCTGGAGTGCTGTGGCGCAATCTCGGCTCACTGCAACCTCTGCCTCCCAGACTCAAGTGATCCTCCTGCCTCAGCCCGCCAAGTAGCTGGGATTACAGGCCATCACGCCCAGCTAATTTTTATGTTTTTAGTAGAGATGGGGTTTCACCATGTTGGCCAGGCTGGTCCCAAACTCCTGACCTCAAGTGACTCACCCACCTCAGCCTCCCAAAGTGCTGTGACTATAGGCATGAGCCCCATGCCCAGCCTCTGATATTTCTTTCTAGCTGTTTGAATTATGTGACTTTTTCTTTTAACCTCTCTATTATAGTACTCAGCTGGGGTTTTGGTCTTGTGGAGATATATAATTAACTGAGGTATGCGATAGTGTTGCCTATGGATCCCCTAGTTGATGTTATCTATCGGTAAGACTGTACTCTATATTTTTTCCTAGTTAATGTGTAATGCCACCTTTCTCTCCCAGGACCCTAAAGCACTTGTCAAAGCCATAGGGGTAGGTGCAGGGAGGGGAACAGGGTATAGCACAGAGGATCTAGGGGTGTCTGAGGGGAAAAAGGCATTAGAAAACGCGTAGATGATTAAAAAAAAAAGAGAGAGAGAGAGAGATAAAAATGAATGACTGAAAGCACTCAGTTGATTAACTGAGTAATTCAAGGGACATTTGTCATGACTGGTGACAGAGCTGAACCAGAACCTGAGACAGAAGAATAGGGTCTGGGAGGCAGGGAACTTAAGGCTGATTCACACTGACTGCCTAGAGCTAAACCAAAAGGAAAACCCCAACTTTCCACACCTAAGTAACAAAAGGACCAGAGGCTACTTCCTTCGCAAAAAGACCCCTCCCTTTTCCTGTGTAGCAGATGGAAAATTGAAAGTATCTCTGATTGGTTGTTTTCTGCAACCAAGCAGATGCTCGCATAGCCTGTAAATCTTTGTAACTTCAGCCTCTGATTGGTTGCTTTACATAACCAATCAGACTGATTGTGGGCCACTACTTAATCTACAAAGGTTGTACACCAAGTAACCAATGGAAACCTCTAGAGGGTATTTAAACCCCAGAAAATTCTGTAAAGGGGCTCTTTAGCCCCTGTGCTCAGCCTGCTCCCACCTGTGGAATGTACTTTCGTTTTCAATGGATCTCTGCTTTTGTTGCTTCATGCTTTTTTTTTTTTTTTTGATGGAGTTTCGCTCTTGTTGCCCAGGGTGGAGTATGGTGGCACGATCTCACCTCACTGCAACCTCTGCCTACCGGGTTCAAGCGATTCGCCTGCTTCAGCCTCCCGAATCACTGGGATTTCACGCATGCACCGCTACGCCTGGCCAATTTTGTATTTTTACTAGAGACGGGGTTCCTCTATACTGGTCAGGGTGGTCTCAAACTCCTGACCTCAGGTGATCCTCCTGCCTCAGCCTCCCAAAGTGCTGGGATTACAGGCGTGAGCCACGGCACCCGACTTACTGCTTCATTCTTTCCTTGCTTTGCATGTTTCGTACAATTCTTTGTTCAAGAGGCCAAGAAACTGGACACCCAACACCAGTAACAAACCCATTTCCATTGGCTCTGAACTGAGGCACTTTCTTTTTCACCAGACCATTCTTTACCTACCCCTTGTGCCTGGAGAGGAAGCCAATTTTTTTTTTTCCAGTTCCATTTGTATCTAGAAGTTTCTAATGTATACTCTGTTCATGCTTGAGATTCCACTCCACAGGAGAGGTATCAGTTTACTTCTAAGTCTCTTAGGAAGTCTCTTCCTAAAAGAAAGTTATCTCAGTTTTTGTTGCAGGGAGACACCAGAAGGGTTATCACCAGCTGCCATGCACAGGGTTGCAAGCTCTCTTCAGCTACCTGAACCGCTGTGGGTGGTCGGGGGAGGAGGCTATGGCAGGTGGCAGGTGGGGGTGGTAGACAATAAACAAAGCACATTTGTGGAATTGTGTAGACAGAGCGTGGGAGCTCTGTAGGGCCCCCAGTGCATCTAATTGTCTGCCTTTAGACTAAGACTCACAGAATGAACTGATGACCTCTTGTATTTCATTTTATTATATAGTCACTTGAACTGTTTTCTTCGAACTGTGTCTTCCTTGCAGCTTGCCTTTTAATTAAACTCTTAATATATCTATTTAAGACCTCCCCAGACTGATTAATCAAGTGCCACCAGGAAACTGAAATTCCATCATAAAACAGTTACTAATGTGCGAGGGGGGATTATTAAATTGCTGTTTTATTACTGAAATTGACAAAGATCAGTGATGAAGAGTGAGCATACTGGAGTCGCGTGGCAGCACGCTCATGTAATTAATGAAGTGACAGTTTTATGCTGTGAAGTAGCAAAAGGACTTGACAAGACTCATGGCTTTTCTCATTGACTCTAACAGCTGGAATGATGTTTCTTAACATCCGCACAAGGTTTGGCAGTAATATATTACCCTTGTCACACTTAAAGAAGGAGGGAGGGGCAGTTAATTCTTCTTCCACTGTTGATGAATCCCAATAGGAAGACATTGCTGAGAGCTGAGTACTCCTCTGGCCCCCACCTTATCTAACTACCAACATCCATGCCTCCACCACTATAATCAGATATCTCTATCGTGAAGCTGCACGCCTTTTTTTTTTTTTTTTTAATACCTTTGTTGGGCAAAGATGAAGAAATCAACAGGGACTGACTTTAATTTTCCCAGGAAGAAAAGGAAATAAAAGCTTAAGGCATTGACACACAGTTTGTTAATTATTCTGAATTCATAAACCAATGGGACGTAAAACAGAAAACAGGGACTTATTCTGAATTAATCAGACATTTATAATATCGATAAATGTTTTCTGTGACAGTGGTAAAACTGTCCTTATCAGGAGAAAAGGCAGGCAACTTAATCCGTCTTTTTTAGTTGATTTTATGTATTTATTTATTTATTTTTGAAATATCTGTTGCCTGGCTACTTGTGTTGTTTGGCTAAATATTTGGGCCTCTGTGTGTTTTGATTCTGCTCAGATAGGCGAAGGGGATCAGATGGATTTTAGAACTGTGTCTCTCTTGAGTTCACAAGAGTCCTCGGGAGATCAGATGAAAAACAGTCTGCTCATTTCTGGAATTACAAAGTTCCAGAAAAACAGGTTACATGGTACTAACAAAGGCAGTCTTGCTTCTGATATTTCAGCTGTTCAATTCTTTCATTATTTCCCCTCTAAATTTCCCCTGTTAAATTAAAGAGGGAGAAAAGGACTACTTTTATCCTACTTAGTTGATAGGGGTAGGTCCAGCCTCAGGTCTAAATCAGATCTAACCCAAGGTTATGTTTGTGGAGCTTGGTTCTGAAAACTCACTTTTTTTTTTAAGTAAATGATTATAAATTTAAATTTCAACTCCCTGTGGGGCTGCTTGGCTGAGAAGGATTTCTGGACTTGGCACAGCTCCGTAGTAATTATCAAGACTTGAACACAGTTTTTGTTTCAAGGGGAAAGACATTTGGCAGCTCTTGCAGACTCTAAAAGGCCACATGATTTTTTTTTTTCCCAGAGATGCCAAAACCTCTAATTTACAGAAGTAAAATGTTAATGCTCCTCTCTCATCCATATCCTGCTCCCCACCAGCTTTGACGAACAGGTATGGTTTTTTCTGCAACACTCTCATCACAGGAAACCACAGAGCTCACAACCCAGCATGATTACTTTCAGTGCTGGTGTACCGTTTAGGCCCATGCATGTCGGATGGCTTTCAAATCTCCACAGCCAAACAAGTTTCACTTCAAGGGATAAACCAGAGTTACTCAAGCAAATGATACCTAAGGTTTTTTTACAATCCACTCAAAAGGTGCATTTTTTTTTTCTCTTCGAGGTAAGAAGAGGAGCAACCAACACAGCATTTTAAGCATCTAATAGGTGCCAAGCATCATGCTAATCAATGCGGAGAGATCCTAATCCCAAAGACACAGCTCTTGGCCATTAAAGGTGTGAGATATGTTTGGGTAATAATAAAAGTCCAAAATCAGCAAAGTATGATTCCAAGACCCTACATGAACAAGTAAAAACTAATATGTTTGTGTGTGTGTGAGTGTGTGTGTGAGAGAGACAGAGAGTGTGTGTGAGAGAGAGAGAGAGAAAGAGGAGAGAGAGAGAGAAAGAGAGAGAGAGAGAAAGAGAGAATATGTGGTACATTCATTCATTTATTCATTCAACAAACACTGGGCTAGTATCTCAGGATGCAAAGATGACTAATATGCTATTCCCATCCTTAAGGAGCATACAAGCGATGGAGGACACATTGAATGAATAGACCATTTATATGACTGTAATCTCAGCTACACTTGGAGGCTGAAGCAGGAGAATTGCTTGAGGCCAGGAATTCAAGATCAGCCTGGTGATACCACATCTCTAAAAAACTAAAAACAGTAAAGAAGCTAGATATGGTCCTTTGCTTTATGGGATTCATTATTGTGCACTCATTCATGAGAACAGTTCATAATGTTGAGTAAGAAACTAGATAGGCTTTGGAGTAAAATCAATCTATATTCACATCTTGGCTTTACAATGTACTAAACCTGTGGTTAATATGGTACTCAGCCTCTCTAAGACCTGCTTTTCTCTTCTGGAAAATAGGCATAACAGTACATACCATATAGGTGTTGCAATGATAAAAAAAAATAAAGGTAATATAAGCACACACCCATTGTAATGTCTGGTACATTGTAAGTACTCAGTAAACAGTTACAGATATAAGTGGGTATTTGAAGACAAGCAAGCAATGGTAGTACATAGATGGGACATTTAAGAAAACCAAAGTTCAGGTGACCCGAGATGGGTTTGAAGAATGAGAGGAGCAGTGTGTACAAAGTGTGTACAAAGGTCTGGAGGTCTGAAAGAGCTGGATGTTAAGTGCTAGTGTGAAGGAAAGTAAGGGTGAGAAATTAGGTTGGACAGGAAAGCTACGGCCTGGCCATGAAGGGCTTAATATGTCTTATTAAGTCTGGATTTTTATCCTGAAGATAATGAGAAGCCATTGGATTCTCAATTACGGAACATTTCTTGAAGGAAATGGTACTTGAGTTAAGCCTTGATTGATGAGTAGGATTCAGACTGGCAGACAAAGAGACTTGGGATGGAGGAGGAAGAGAAGCAAGTGTGCAGTGCTCAGAGGTACCAGGGAGCTCAGCACTTATAGGACCTAATTGGCCAAAAGGGGCTTTGGCTCTAGTTTCTCTTTGAGCAATCTTAGAAGACCATCATCTTGATTGATGATTCCAGAAGGGTTTTAGGGTTACAGCTGCTAAGATGTGTGGCTGGGATCAATCCTAGTACATTTCTTTCTTTAAATTGTTTGCAATCAAATGGGCTTCTGTCCTGGAGCAGCAGGTCTCTGGGTATTATTTATATATATTTTGGATGTAGAGATGATCATTTGCTCACTGTTACAATAATGATGGTTCATATTTGCCTATAAAATCTTAGATGCTTCTGGCTGTTACAGTGAGCATGTCTTTTTGACAGCTCTGTCTAGCACTGGATGTAGACATGATGACTGTTTTCTAAACTAAAAATCATTCAGATGGTTTGACATATCTAGTAGTATCATGGGAACAACCACAGGATTGCCTGCTTGACATCAAGGTGTGTTGTCAGATCAGGCTTCCTATAACTAAAAAAGCATGGATATTTCAAAAGGGCAACACTGCAAGAGATAGGCATGTACTGAGGACCCAGCTAAGGAAGGAACTGAGAGGAAGCTACTCTTTGACTCAGCATTTCAAAACCACTGTCTGCAACAGAAGCCGTCTCCTTATAATTTAATCCAACTGTGGGTCAGTTCTAAAAGAACTTTTTAAAAAAAATTATACTTTTTTGTGTGTTCCAGAAATAAAAAAGTCTTTCATCTTTCTAAAGAATATGTAGTCCTTAAGAAACTTTTGAATGTATATTCTGTTTCCCACTGTTTTCTCTGAACATCCTTTTCCTGCTTGACTTGCTCTCTATATTTCCTGATAATGGTGCTCCTCAAATGTTGTGAGATCTCAAATGTGAATTAATGGCATGGGCTTGGAACGAGTGTCTGAAAGTCACACTTCACATTGTACAACTTTCAATTAATCCTGTTTTCGCTTCACTTCCCACCATGGCCAGCGGAGGTATCTGGGACCTTCAGACCCTGAGCTCTGTCTGTTCTCTGCATGGGTCAACTTGCTGCTCATTACTTTTTTTCTCTGCAGTCACTCAAGGTCCAGCCTTCCCTGCTGTGCCCAGGCAGTTATCACTCAGACATTGTTTTCCATCTTTCAGAATAGCATTGACCTCTCTTTTCTGGTGCTGTTTCTCTCCCACAGTCTTTGTGTTTGTGGGTTGATGACTTAGTGGATGCCAGAAGGAAGAAGAAATAAATACATGTGCGTAATTTATTTTGCTCAAGGAGAAGGGTATTTTTTTTAAAAAATAGCTATTTTCATTTAAAATCATTAACGTAGTTTGATTGTACAGAAAGATACTCTGAGGCTGGCACTCAATGTTTTGACCTTTAAAACCTAGAAACGGGGAAAATGTGATTATTTGAAAAGTACTAGAAATTTGCTCTCTGTGGTTCAAAAGGTGTAATGGGAAATTTATCTTTAGGATGGTTTCTTTATTCTGGGATAGGATCATTTTGGTTGGCTTTCTTCATCATGTAGTGTTTTATTTCACTGCATTTAGAATACCTCTAAATGTTTTTGAGGCAAGCCAAATGCAAATGCTTTTTCATTCATTCATTCATTCATTCACTCACAATTCAGCTATTCGTTCATTCATCTT
Source organism: Macaca fascicularis (assembly GCF_037993035.2). Taxonomy (NCBI): domain Eukaryota; kingdom Metazoa; phylum Chordata; class Mammalia; order Primates; family Cercopithecidae; genus Macaca; species Macaca fascicularis. The sequence goes on from NC_088382.1 coordinate 39,514,641, forward strand.
TTCATTTATTTATACAACAAATAGTTATTGAACCCCTATTCTATGCCCTACCCTGTGCTAAGCTCTGCGTACAAAACAGGGAAGGAGGCACATAAGATTACTGTCCATGTGTTATTCACATGTTATTAACAATGTAAAAGTTGTGTTAAGAGGTTGGAGGATGAGTATAGCTCCAAAGCAGCCATTCTCCAAGTTTGGTATCCTGACTGGCAGTGTCTGCAACACCCAGAAATTTGATAGAAATGCAAATTCTCTGACCCTGCCCCAGACATACTGAATCAGAAACTGTGCAGTTGGTCACAGCAATCTGTTTTAAAAAGGTCTTAAGGTGATTCCAGTTTACCCTACAGTGTAAGAACCACTGTTCAAAAAAAAAAAAAAAAAGCTTTAAAATAAAACAATGAATAAACTGACTTTCTGTATGTAAACTGGGAAATAAGGAGTACCTGGGTCTTCTGAAAGGAGTGTAGCAGTGGGAAGAAAGGGCTCTGGAGTGATGGAATTTCCAGAGGTCTATTTTTTAAAATGTATTTTGTCCTATATTAGGAATTTATGTTCTGAAAACAAGGACGTGCTACTATGTGTCTAATTGAGGATTGTCTGTGAGTTTTGTTCGTTTATTTTATGTGCTTTTACATCCATTTGCTGGTGGGATATGAGAATAAGACCCTTATATTATGGCATTTATGTTGAAACTATTGCCTGGATGCTGACAGCACCAACAAATCAGCTATGAATTGGCCCTCATTGGGATTAGTTCCTCCAATGTCAGTGCTCTTGATTCCCTTGCCAGTGCCATGCCCAGGGCCAATACTGCTCTCAAAGTCACATTGATATTTTATTGAAATTCGTCTTGTAGCTTTTACTTTTTCTGGGATGTGGAGGTCAGTTAAGGAGAGCTGGACTAGGTACAGTATTAGTGATAACCTAATATTTTCAGATTTACCTAATTCTTTCAATCATGCTTTAATATGTATATCAGTTGATTTCCTCGTACCTCAATTTCTTTTCCTTTTGGAAACGTTATTTCCCAGGATGCTTTTTCTGCACTCCTTTAAACAGATATCTGGGGAACTTGTCCTCAGTTCTTCATTTATGTCCAGGCATGCCTTTATGCTTAGAGTAAAGCTGTCATCCTGTCACACTCATCATTCATTTGAATTTGTTAATTATGGGCAATGACAGAAGCAGCAGCAAATGCTTTTCATTTCTTTTATACCTGGTAAGGCATTATGGTACAATGGAAAGAGAAGTAGATTTAGTGTCAGAGGTGAATCTAAAGGCTCTTGTTTCCAGGAAAGCCACATGACCTAGGAAAACACTTTCCTCTCTTATTTCCTTATTTGCAAAACTTTAGGATCATATGATTTTTGTAGACTTTTCATTTCTAATATCTGATGATTCTATTACATAGAGATCACAGTTTGTACATCAATATTATGCTTGGGATTTCAGCCATGAATATCATACTTATTTGAGAATCAGAAGTATGAGCAGGTTTGGAGTATTGGAAGGACACTGGAAGAGGGGAATTTAAGGTCAGTTCCTTGCCTCCCAAATCCCAGGTTTTATAGAAATCCACTGCTTGAACAAATAACCCATACGGGAAGCCTAGCTCTCACTATTAAGTTCATTGTTATGTGATTAAGTTTGTGTTGCTATGTTGCTGTTCTATGGTGAATTCAAATGCATCTTCAATCATTAAGATTTTTCCAATCAGTACAACTCTTCCCTTCCTATTCTTCCATTCTTCAGAGGCAGATAATTTTTCAGAGCGTATGGCTATAAAGATTGTCTTAGAAATATTTATTATGTGTGTACTTGTCTTGCATCACATATTATGCTGGAGGTCCTATCATAAAATCTGAATTTTGCTTATTTGTGGGGAAGTACCCTGTATTTAGCACAGTGACTGGTGTATACTAAGTGTTTACTGAATAAATTAAACATTTTCTTTATTAATAAAAGGGGGAGTGTCATTTGGGTAGTGGTCTGTAGACTGGTGCCAGTCCATGAACTTCTTGTTACAAGCCCAAAATGAGAGATGTACAAAAATTGAGAATGAGTGTTAGAAACTGTTACAGAAATTGGATATTGTTGCAGCATCAAAATATGTGATCAATAGATTTATCTCACTAAATAGTGTATACAATAAATTTTGCATACAGAATTGACTTTGTATTCTGCAAAGTTGCTAAATTAATCTATAATTTCTTGTATCTTTTTAGTAGATTTATTGGTATTCTAAGTACTCAATTGGGCCATTGGCAAAGAATGTTTATTATCTTCACTTCCAATCCACATGGAGTTTTTTGTTTCTTTTTTCATAGTTTAAGACCTCTAGGATAATGTTGAATAGAAATGACAAGAAAAGTATTTGTGCTTCATTCTCAGTCTAGACAGAAAGTGTTCAATCTTTCATCACTAATTATGACGTCATCCATAAATTTTGTATTAGATGTCATTTATCAGATGATGTTCCCTTCTATTTCAAGTGTGCTGATGACTATTGTAAATGTGTGCTAAATTTTGTCAAATGCTTTTCCTTGAAATCATAATATAGCTGTTTTATTTTGATTGTCAACATAGTGAATACCATGGATTGTTTCTCAAATGTTAAACCAACTTTGCGTTCCTGGGATGAACCCAAATAATCAAGATGCGTATATTGCTGGATTTGATTTGCTAAATTTATGTTAGGGATTTTTGCATTTGTGTTCATAAGGGATATTAGTCTGTAGTTTCTTTTATTGTAACATATTTGTCTGGTTTTGGATTCAGGATAATACTAGCCTCCTAAAGTCAGTTGGGGGATAGAATTCATCTTCTATGTTCTGGAGGAGTTTCTTTGTGCAATGGGTATTATTTCTTCCTTATATGTTAAATAGAATTAACCAATGAAACTACTGGGGTCTGAATATTTCTCTGTGTAATTCCTAAAACTATGATTTAAATTTTACAAATTAAATATAGGACTATTTATTTCTTCTTTAGTGAACTTTGGTAGTTTGTGTCTTTAAACAGCATTTTTACTCATAAATGATGGCTACTTCTTTCCATAAAGTTATTCATAATGGTCCCTTATTAGATTTCTAGTATTTATAGGATCTACAGTAATGGCCAGTTTTACATTTCTGACTTTGATTATTTGTATTCTCAACTTTCTTCATCAGTCTGGCTAGTGTTTTCAATTTTGCTCATCTTTTCTTTGAAACAACATGTAGTTTGATATTCTCTCTTGTTTTTGTATCTCTTATTTTATTGATTTCTGTTATTATCATATAAATTTTTTTTTTAAAGACAGGGACTCTCTCTGCTTCCAACACTGGAGTTCAGTGGCATGATCATAGCTCACTGTAACTTCAAACTCCTTGGCCCAAGCAGTCCTCCTGCTTCAGCCTTTCAAGTACCTGGGACTATAGGTATATGCCACTAAGCCCAGCTAATAAAAAATATATATATTTTGTAGAGTAGGGGTCTTGCATTGTTGCCCAGGCTGATCTCTAACTCCTGAGCTCAAGGGATCCTCCTGCCTCAGCCTCTTAAAATGCTGGGATTATAGGTGTGAGCCACTGCATCCAACCAATTTCTGTAATTATATGTATTATTTCCTTCCTCCACTATTGTTTCATTTGCTATACCTCTTTTTTTCTAGTGGTTGTTTTAATGTATTCAATGTACATTTTTAACTTATCACAGTTGATTTTCAAATAAAATTATACCACTTCAAGTATAACTGACATATTTAAAACATGCTGTGACTATATTTTAAAATACATATGTTATAAAGCCCATGATATAGTATTATTTTTGTTTAAGCTTTTAGTTACTTTTTAAAGAGGTTGAAAAGTTTAGTAACATTTTCTATACTTACCCAAATTTTTCCATATTTTCAGGTATTCTTATAGAAGCACCCCACTCTACCAGTACCAATTTACTTTATTAGCCTGTTCTCATGCTGCTAATAAAGACATATCTGAGACTGGGTAATCTGTAAAGAAAAAGAGGTTAAATGGCCACATGATTCTACATGGCTGGGGAGGTCTCACAATCATGGTGGGAGGCAAAGGAGGAGCAAAGGCACATCTTACATGGTGGTAGGTAAGAATGCATGGGCAGGGCAACTGTCCTGTGTAAAACCATCAGATCCTGTGAGACATGCTTAACATTACAAGAACAACCTGGGAAAACCTGCCACCATGATTTAATTACCTTCCACTGGGTCCATCCCATGACTCTTGGGGATTATGGGAGTTACAGTTCGAGATGAGATTTGGGTGGGGACACAGCCAAACCATATCAGCATACTTGTCTGGTAATTTTATATTTTATTTAATTTTATTTTTTTGAGAGGGGTCTCACTCTGTCACCCTGGCTGGAGTGCAGCAGCATGATTTCTGCTCACTGCAACCTCTGTCTCCTGGGCTCAAGTGTTCCACTTGCCCCAGCCTCCCTAGTAGCTGGGACTATAGGTACATGCCACCACACTTAGCTAATTTTTATATTTTTTTTAGAGATGGGGTTTTGCCATGTCACCTAGGCTGCTCTCAAACTCTTGGACTCAACTGATCCACACATCTTAGCCTCCCAAAGCACTGGCATTAGACGCATAAGCCACTGCACCTGGCCTGGTAATTTTATTATATATGCCATTTGGCAGTCTGTTTCAATTGATTGATTTTCTACTATCTTTATGCCATTTATTCATGCTTTCTGGAACACCTAATGATTTTTTAAATGACAAAAAGTCTCTCTATATTTGTCATGTCTAACATATTGTTTTGAAATATGTATGTATTGAAGGACAGCTAAATTGAGCTACTTAACATGTGTATTACCTCATATTTATGATATTTTGTGATGAGCACACTTAAATTCTGCTTTCTTAGCAATTTTCAAAAATACAATATATTGTTATTATCTATAGTCACCATCTTTTGAATGTATTCCTCCTATCTAACTGAAATTTTGTATCCTTTGACCAACATCTCCCCAACCGTTGGTAAACACCATTCTATTTCTTTTTTACATTCCACATATAAGTGAAATCATGCAGTGTTTGTCTTTCTATGCTTGGATTATTTTACTTAACATAGTGTCCTTCAGGTTCATCAATGTTTATTGCAAGTGACAAAATTTCCTTCTTTTTAAATGTTAAGTTGTATTACATTGTGTGTATATGTACTAAATTTTCTTTATCCATTCATCTGCTGATGGACACTTGGGTTGATTCCACATCTTGGCTATTGTCATATCTGGTGATTTTTTATTAGATGCCAAAAATTGCAAATTTTATGTTTTGGGGAGGCAAATGTTTTTCTTGAATTTCTTGGAAATGTGTTGTATGTTGTCCTGGAACACAGTTAAGTTGCTTATAAGTGTTGTTACAGTCAGTCCTGTGCACCGTTTAAACTGTGACTAATTTAGACCCACTAATAGGGTGATACTGTTGTGAGGCTGATGTCTATTATGTTGTTTTGTTGTTGTTGTTGTTGTTGTTGTTTTGTTTTGTCACTCTGTAGTGAGAAGAAAACCTTTTAATAACTCTCTTCAATAATTGTTTTCTGGCTTTTTTTTTTTCTTTTTTTTTTTTTTTTGACAGTGTCTCAGTCTGTTCCTCAGGCTGGAGTGCAGCAGCACAATCTCAGCTCACTGCAACCTCTGCCTCCTGAGTTCAAGTGGTTCTCCTGCCTCAGCTCCCTGAGTAGCTGGGATTACAGGTACCTGCTACCATGTCCAGCTAATTTTGGTATTTTTCTTTTTTTAGCAGAGATGGGGTTTCACCATGTTGGCCATGGTGGTCTCAAACTCCTCAGGTGATCAGCCTGCCTCAGCCTCCCAAAGTGCTGGGATTACAGGCGTGAGTCACCGTGCCTGGCCTGGCTTATTTTTTTCAGTAGTTCTTTCCCCAGTTCTTGGAAGTTTATTGTCATGAAGTGTAGATCAGTGATCAGCCCAAGTCATGAAGGCCACTCTCTATTGTTATCTGGAGTTCTTTCTCATTATGAATTCACTTCTCGTGGCACTCCACTCCATAACATCACTGACCTCCCTTTCCTCTAATATTTGTCTCCTCTGCAGAGTCCCATGCAGACATCTATGCTGTGTTTAGGTTTCTCTTCCTTAAGAAGATTTTAAGCCTAAAAACTGTCACTAGGCATGCATTGGGTCAATTATAGAACTACCTGTCTTTATTTCACTGTTTTCAGAGGTCAAGCTCTGTGTTATCGCTTTTCCAATGCCTGAAAACCCCAAAATATATTTCATATATTTTTTTTCCAGTTTTCTAGTTGTTTAAGATCACAGGATACATATAGGGTACCTGTTACCCCATCATGGCCTGAAGAGGAATTCCTGAGTAGTGTATAGACCATAAATAATTTGTTTGAGATGATTGGGAAAATAAAACAATGACAACATCAACAATAACATCAACAATAACAAAACTTTCACCATAGAACAACCTTGTTCGCTGGAACTTTCTGAGACAATGTAAGTGTTCTATATCTGTACTATGCTCTACAAAAGCCATTGGAAGATGTGGCTTTTTCAAGATACGTTGAGTGATTAAAATTTGGCTATTGTATCTGAGAAGCCAAATTTTTAATTATATTTAATTTTAATAAATTTAAATTATCACATATGGCTAGTGGTTACTCTATTAGACACCTTAGATCTAATTTTAAAAAAGCCTTACAAAAAAAAATCTAGCTAATAAAAAAAAAATCTAGCTAATAAAAAAAGCCTTACAAAAAAATGTTAGCATTACTGGAACAGGAAAAACTGTCATTGAAAGAGAACAAGAATAGATAACAAGGAATTGGCATTTTTCTTTTTAGGTAGAGAAAAGCTGGCTAATGTGTATTTAAGGCTTATGTTTTAGAGTAGAACAATTAAGAAAGACATTGTGAGAGTATGGTGAGAGTTAAATAAATGAATATTTCCAAAAAATACTTTGAAAAAAATGATGGACTCATGTGTCTGTCACTGCTGTTAATATTATTTCTCTCATGATCAGTGGTTGGGGGAGCACTTGAAGAACAGATACAGCGTATGAGTGGACAGCTCTGTCTCAATTCCAGTCTTCCTGCCACTTAAGCACTCAGGACCTGATTCCAAACCAAAACTTATGGGATTTCCAAACCAAAATGGACAGAATGGTTCAGGATGCCTCTGTCATGTTCCTGGTCATATAAGGGAGGTAATAGTTAAATCGATCAAGGTAGCACCTCTTCCAGGATGTTAAGAGACCTGCTACTTTTCCAACATTAAAGGCAAGAGGTGGCTTCTTGCATGTCTCAGTTACCTGCTCTCCAAAGTGATCATCCACAATGACATTCAATTCCTGGAAGCCCTAACACTGTAGATCAAACACTGGGAGATCAGTATGTCAGGAACCCTTCCTAGAAGCCCTAATACTATAGATTAAATGCTGGGAGACCAGTATATCAGGAACCCTTCCTTGTGTGCAATATTCATATTAAATAATGGTCTCTGGATGTGAAAAATATACAAGGATCTTCCCAGTAAGTTGTAGATGTCTGTGATCACTTCAGGCGAAATCAGGGTCAAGGGGTTCATTCTTTCCTTAGCATCCTATTACATATGAGTGTCTATATGGAAGTTTTATTTTCCAGGTTATCACTCCACCTTTTATTAAAATGATTCTTCATGATACACCTATTTTTACAGGCCAGATCCTTAAAGACGTGGGAGATAAATTGTATTTTTTGTCATTTGTGTATACAATGCAGTATATATAATTCGCTAAAAGATACACAAGGACACAAGCTTCTATTAGTCACTGTCAGGATATATAACAACTTTGCTTGTTTGTATCTAGTCCACCATAAGTTTTAATCAGAAGCATGGCGTAGTTGTGGTTTTCTTTGGAAAATGCTCGACTTTGACATGTAATAATATAATACGCTGGGCAGTAGGTGGCAGTTACCATACCATCAGAGAACAACAGGGATTCCACATTGGTCACAAGGGTAATGGAAGTAGAATGAAACACTGCAATAAATTTATTTACAGTAGGAACATGTGAAAACCATGAAGAGCTCTCAAACAAGGAACACTGGGAAGGTAGGCAAGAACCCGACTGGTACTATCATAGAAGACTGTGGTTGGGAGGTGGCAAGGGGAGGCTTTCCCAAGTCCGACAGGAGGCTCAGTAGCAAAGTGCCCAGAGGATAGGCTCATGCTTTGGGTCAATTCCTGCCTCCCCTTCCTGGTTTTAGATTATAATAAATTCTATGACTTTGGGCTGATATCTGAAGGATAAAGACAATAGTTCCTACCTGTAACAGTTTTGTTAAAATCAAATGAGTTGAAATTTGTATCAGTGCAGTTCTCTAAATTAAGATTCAGGTTCAGATATGACTGGTGAGGAAGTCATGGAGAGCCTGGGTAGGGTGTGTATGTGAGGGCAACCCATCATAAGGCAATGGAGAAGCTTAGGAGACAAATTTTGTTTAAGGACAACATAGAAGTGTTGTAGTGGAGATGTGATTTCAGGACCACACATAGCATGTCAGAGCCCACATGGACCTTATTTCTGAGTCTTAGAACATGGTCTATAATCAGCAAAGGAAACTCTATAAGAGCAGTTTTCACTAGATAAATACTGCAGAGTATAAGACCTGCTTTGTTGAAACTATGTGTTGTGTTTGTGCCAAGGAACAGTATTTCCCTCCTTTTGGTTTTCTACTGGAGCAGGATGTGGTGCAGAAAAAAAAATAACAGCTTGATTAGTGAGGCAGAACCATGCATGGCAGAAACACCAAAAAGATGTCACACTGTGGTGGCTTCACAGTCAGCATCATCTCCACTGAGTTTGTGGTGATAAAAGACCATTTTCAATAACCTCAGTAAGAGAAGAGGAAAATGGTAGATGCCACTCAGCAGCTGTGAAGATGTTCATTAGCAGATGTGAAGCATCCCCGTGGGATATCTGGAACTGATTCAGGAGGGAGGATTTGGAGGGTATCTGGCTTTCCTATTATGATGAGAGAGCGCCCTTATTTTCTCCAGATTTTAGATCCAAACTAGTGAAGCCTGGAAAATGTGAGGCCATGGAAGGCCATAATAGCATGGTGCCAGCTACAGAGTAAAGACTCAGTAATTATCGCCTTTCTTCCTGGAGACAGACGCTTACACACTGGTAGTAACAACAGAAGCAAAGACATTTCCCTTTAATTCCTGCACGGCGGCTTATGCTACCCCCAAGATCTCCCTGCAAGGAATTTTGAGCGGTTACTCTTGTCTAGAAGTTGCCAAATTGAAACAAATCAGCAAGCCGAGGCAGCCAAGCGTGCCAGCCCAGCACAGAATAGTAGGAATGGAGTTGGGAGTCTCAGGTTTTTATTCTGCTTTTGCTGTTTTCTAGTTGTATGACCTTGAACAAGGTATTTAATCTTTCAGGACTCGGGCTTTTTGTTTGTTTCACATGGTCCTTTTTCACTCTGACATTCTGTGAGTTCCTCTAAGTTCTCAATTCTCTGATCTGTCCATGGTTCTTCAGTAAGTGCCAGAGGGAATGGAGGTTACAACAAAGGCGGTAGTTGCAGAAGGCTTCTCAGAGTAGGTGGGAAATGACTCGTGTGTAGGAGTGCTCAGCAGACACTAAGGAAACTAGTTTTACTAAAATTGCATGTTCTTTGGGATTATTAGTAAGATATAAGCTTGAAAAATGTGAGCTGAGGTCCAGGCCACCTAAAGACTCCTCTCTATGTTGATTTTTTTCAGGTTTGTCTGTTTGAATTGGCACTTGAACTCATCTCAAGAAGTCTGCTTACCACCTTAGGGAAAAACAAACAATGATTGTATGTGTTTTTCTTTGGTGGATAGTGCATGGTTAGCATTTTTTCAAACTAATAAAAATAATAATTACCATTTATAGAGTGCTTGCCTAAAATAGTCATTAAGTCCAAAATTTTTAATTCTCATAATAGCCTTAGGAAGTAGGAGTCACTTTACAAATGACATAACCATAACTCAGAAGTGGTTAACTATTTAGATTCACACAACTGGTAAGTAATGGAGCCAAGGTTTGATTTCTAATCTCTTTTGAACCCCAATACTGAACTTTAATGTTGACCCCTTTAAGGAGTCCATATAACTAACACACTGATAGGCCACACAGAGCAGAATGTGGCTAAGTCTTTGGGCAGTTTAATGGTAAATGAGTTAATCAAAAATAATTAAATGTCTCAAGTGTATTAAACACAAAACATGGTTGGATCTCCACATGAATTCTTCCCAATGAAGCACTTTCTGCTGTGACAGAAATAAAGTGAAGTCTCTCGGTAATTCGAAGCATATACAGCAATTAATTCTTTTTTTTTTTTAGACAGCAATTAATTCTACATTTATATGGTCTTCCTTTTAGAACTGTGTTTTAATTTTTAAAGCACACTTTTAATATATGTGCTGTAACTGATAATTACTTTGGAAAAGGGGCAGGAGCAAGAAGATTTTAGTAGCAGCACCACAATTTATAATGCAACAGCTGCAAGGCTTAAATCAACCACATGCCAAGAGCTCTGAAACCTGTGAGAGAAAAGATAGTCTATAGTCGGCCCCTCCCACTTCAAGGTCACTGCTTTGAGGCTAGCCAGAGTTGACTGTGGCTTAAGGTCACTTTCATTGATGGCTCCTTGGTGGCCTCAGTAAATGAGAGAGTGGACGTATCCATTTTCCTCCTGGGCAACCACCCAGGACTAATTTCGAAGACTGTCACTGCAAATGAGAGGACCAACCCTGGCATAGACACTCATCATTGTGTCCCCTCAAGGTCTAGGTCATGCTGATGCTGATTCTGATTATTATTGTTATTATTATTAGATATTCTCTGAGAAACATCTGGCAGAACACGAATTTGGAAAAAACAAGCACATTAGTTCCAGTTTCTGTTGGTCAAGATGAAAACAGGGGACAATGATGAAATTTATTATTGGTGTTCTTCCCATCTCCTACCCACACTTCAAGGTTCACTTCAGGCCCCAGCCCCCAACAAAGCTGTTCAGGACCAGTAAGTCCATGATGTCCCATGAATTCCAATTGCCTCTGCTCTCTATGGGTCCTATTATGGCTCATAATCACTTATGACTTCAGATTGTTTTGTACTCTCATTGTGGATGCTTAAGTGAGAAATAGCAGGCAGGACATTACCATCTTCCATTGGTTCATTGACTTGTGAAACTTGGCTTAATATAAGCTCTCAGATGTCCTTATTGGAACAACCATGGCTTGTTTAAGATTTCAAGGAGTCTTTCTCTGAGGCCCTCCTTAGCATATAAAGTCTAAAATCACCTACAGCAGCCATATTCCACCTGTATTCTTACCTTAGAATAAATAAAGCATATTTATGCTGTATAAGAGGTGAGTATTCACTCTCTCAGACTACTTCCTTAATAATAACATTCTACTTATACATTTGCATTCTTATGTTCATTGAAGAAAGAGGTAGAACATTAATCAATTAGCTAATTACATTATTATTTAAATCTTTAGTTCCCCTGGATATGTTTCCATTGTATCTGTGTTTCAATATTTTATTCCGAATATATATTTGCTTTTTGTTAGGACTTTGGTTCTTCTCGTATTGTAGCCTCTCTCTCTTAGACATGAATCCTTGGGCACATGGAGGGTAGTGCAGTTCTGTTTTACATGAATCAAAAAACCTCTCCTGCTAAGCCACTTTTCCTACAGGTGACTCTACGATCTGAGACAATGTGTACTTTTTGGAAGGACCTTTACAGCATATAATCATGGGTAAGAGACTTCATCACAGCCATGGAAGAGTTAATGATGCTTAATAACTCTTTGTGGACTCAATTGAATACATGACTGACCTTATGGTGGTTCTGCCATCATCTCCATTCATTTCCACATTGGCTCACAAGACCCTACATGAATCTGAGGCCACTGACAACACCAACCTCACATGTTCACTGTGGGATCTCAGGACTTCAGATTTAACCACCTGGTCCTGAACTCAACAACCACCTGCCTACCAATTACTTTAGTGATTCAAACAGAAGCTCTTAGCTGCTTGTATATTATGTATGATCTTTCTACCTCTGCATCTGGCTGTAACAAATCCTACATTTGTGTTCTTTCTAAATCAAATTGATTCTGACTTTGTGCCTATACTAGTCATGGAACGTCTTTCTCCCAAAGAAATTCAAACTCTAATATTTTTGGAGACAGGTGGCTTATGTGAGTATCCAGAAACTGAGGAAATGTTCTCTAATCTTCAGTCTACCATGATGGTCTCTGATATGTATGTTGTTCAAGTCCACATGATCTATGCACAATATGCAGACCTGTTACTACTCAAGCTTGGGTGTAGGGGTCTTAATGTAGTCTGGATTCTTAACACTTGGCATCAACTTCAATAGACATACTAGGAAGGTCCAGGGTGCTATGAGGAAATTGTTTCCTGGTAAAACTCTGCTTCATTTTCAGTCTATATGACTTTTCCTTCTTTAGGACCAGCCCTTCTGTCTAACTCTCTAGGTATTTCTCTCTCTTTCTTTATTTTGAGGCAAATTTTGCCAAGTAGTGTGACCATATGTCATTCAAAACAGAACACTCGTAAGGCTAAAAGCAAGCATTAGTTATAACTGCATTAGGAAAGCAGGTGGTATAAACCAGAATGTATGATTATCCTATGTGTAAATGTGATATTGTGATATAATAAAAATATATACATTTGGTCTCTGCCCCTGGTTCCTGGAGCGCAATTCCAAAATCCTTAGAATCTTACTATTGATAAGATTGTCTTTTGTATGCTAATAAGATGACTGGTGGCTGGTGGCCACTAGATAGCTTCAGGATGGGTGTGGTCACCAGAAAGACAAAGGCATAATTAGAAAGTTGGGATTTTCAGCCCTACTCTCCCATCCTCCCAACATCTAGGGAGGGTGGGAAGAGGGGCTGAAGGTTTACATTATTACCAATAGTCAATAATTCAATGAACTTTCCTTACATAATAAAGCCTCCATAAAATCCCTAAAGGACTGGGGTCAGAGAGATTCTAGATTGTTGAACACATGGAAGTTCCTGGAGGGTGTGCGGTGTGCAGCCAAAGAGGGCATGGAAGCTCCACGCTGCCCCTCCCAACCCCATACCTTGCCCTGTGCATCTCTTGGTCTGGCTCTTCATCTGTATCATTTGTAATATCCTTCATAATAAATGGATAAAGATAAGTAATATGTTTCCTTGAGAGTTCTGTGAGCTGTTCTAGAGAATTAACTGAACCCCAGGAGTGGGTAGTGGGAAAATGATTTATAGCCAGTTGGTCAGAAGCACACAGATCACAACTTGTGACTTGTAATTGGGATCTGAAGTGGGGACAGTCTTATAGGACTGAACCCTGAACCTGTGGAATCTAATGCTACCTCTACGTAGACAGTGTGAAAACTGAATTGAATTATAGGACATCCAGCTGGTGTCCACTGGAGAACGGATTGCTTGCTGTATATGAAAAACTACCATACGTCTGGTCACAGATGTGTTCTATGTTGTATTGTGTGTGACAGTAGGAAAAACAATTCAATTTCTCCTTTCTCATTCAGAGTAGACCTTCCTCAATGGGTCTTTTGAAACACAATGTTGATTTCTTTTTCCTGTAGGTGACAGTAGGGAAAGAAGATACTACCATTGCTTAGCCATCCCACCAACTCATTCCATTGTATCTGTACACACAGCTCAACAGGCAAAACCCTCTCTGGCAATGTCATTCTTCCTGGCAAAGCAGGCGTGAGCAGAGAGGAAGAATGCCAATACCCTCTTGACCATCAAGATCTGCCAAAACCACTTTAGAGAATATTGGAATAAAGTGCCTGAGAACAGATCACCCAAGAAAAAGTGGGTATAATCCTAAAGTGTTCATTTACCACGCCAAATAGCTGCCATTTCCCTTTGTTTATGCCATAAGTAACTAGAATTAGAGGTTGCATTCTGCAGTGAAGCTGCTGCGTAACTATGAAGTTGAGATACAGCTCAGCCTGCATGCTTTCAGATTCCAGCTTTCAGAGAAAGGAGATGCAGACGGCCTCCACTTCCAGAATCCATTAAAAGAGAGTTGCAGGCACTCACGGTTTCACCCTAACAGCAAAGAAACCTCCATCTCAGAAGCATTAATCCGTCCCCAAGGAGAACCTAGGAAGGTGGCAGAAGTGTAGCTATTAATATTGCAATTTGTTTGCTACAAACAGCAGCCTCCAGGTGGAGAAATGTGAGGAGTTAACTTGCTTTGTTCTCCTAGATTATTTCTTCCCCCTGAGTCCCCAGGGAGCCACCTCGGACAGGGCAGAGCAGCCCTTTCCTCTCCTATCATGTGGAGAACAGCCCAGGATCTATAGGTTGCTGCAGAACCTAGTCTCTCCCCAATGGACAATTAGACATTTTGAGAGCAGAGCATGTCAATCCTCAATCAAAAGAAGCAGAGAAACCCAATTATCCTATAAAGAAAACAGATAATAAAAGTCATCAGCCCCCTCCTCTTCACAGGTTGACAGAGGAACAATTTCTGATTCATTCTGATGACACTTTTGAGGTAAAGACTCGGTTCAGTTGCTTTTGTGAATCTATCTTTTTTTAAAAAAATATTTTGGGGCCGGGCGTGGTGGCTCAAGCCTGTAATCCCAGCACTTTGGGAGGCCGAGACGGGCGGATCACGAGGTCAGGAGATCGAGACCATCCTGGCTAACACGGTGAAACCCCGTCTCTACTAAAAAAAAAAAAATACAAAAAAACTAGCCGGGCGAGGTGGCGGGCGCCTGTAGTCCCAGCTACTCGGGAGGCTGAGGCAGGAGAATGGCCGTAAACCCGGGGGGCGGAGCTTGCAGTGAGCCGAGATCGCGCCACTGCACTCCAGCCTGGGTGACAGAGCCAGACTTCGTCTCAAAAAAAAAAAAAAAAAAAAAAAAAATATTTTGGGGCTCTGAAAATATGGCTGTACTTTTGCTTACAGTCTGAAAACATAAAATAAGATATCTTTCCATAATGCTTAAGAGTTTAAAAAAATGTTTTTGCTTTCACTCCTCAGGCCTCCAAAAATCCTATTTTTCTCAGGCTTCTTCTATAAGACCTGCTTTTTTTGGTCTCAGTTCTAACTGAGGAAAAAAAGGTAAGGCATATTAAAAGGAAAAAAGTTTGCTCCCTTGTAATTAAATCTATTCAAGAAGAATTTTTCATATTTCAAGAAAAGAATGTTAAATATGAGCCAGGAGCCTGGACTTTATTTCCCTATCTCGTAACAAGGAGTATGAAAAATATTGATTTGTTCCTGAGAGATGCTGGAGGAACTTAATGAAAGTTGTTAAATACTTTGGAATCCTTTGATGGAAGAGAACATACAAAAATGTAATGTGCTTTTGTTTCAGGTGGAGTTTTTAGAAACCAGAAGGAAACCCTCTCACACTCCACCCCATTGCAAACAATGTGCTCACAAAGATATCTTTTCAATATCCATGTGTATTTGATTGTGATAAATATAGTGTCTGACCTTTAACAGATGTAAAAGTGAAAACACAAAGAAATTGAACACTCCTTGATGTCTATCGCCTGTTTTCACAGAGCCTCTCAGCACATTGATTGACTAGAAGACACTGCTGAGAGCTGGCATATGACTGTTAACAAATACATTCCATTGGTGAAGGAGTGTGTGGACTTCTGAGACCTACGCAAGATAAGTCACGTGGAACAAAGACTGAAATAGTCAATAAACCTGACCTTGTGACGGGAGGTCATCAGGAAGATCTGCTCGACTTTTGTTGGGGGATAGCCATTTCCCCCTCTTAGTTCTCCATACAGTGGAGAGCATACATATCCCCCTGATTAAAGGCTCTGAAAGGATAGTCTTAGCTGATGCCTCCGAAAGCAAGTTGGTCTTCTGTCAACAAAGTCACCATGAAATTCAACTGGAGAAGTTTTGGAACTTAGCCGATTCACTTTTCACTCTTGTAGCCTTTCAAGGTTCTCTCTCTGGTCTGTGTCTACATAATAAAGTTGTTGAAGCAGTGTCTCTGAACCATCATCTGTGAGAGACCTGTACACATTTCCTTTGGCATTGAAGGCTTTCTTTCCTGCAGGTCAGGTGCTGGCTATACCTTCTTGATTGGGTTCCAGCAGCATGCTGTGTTTGGAGTTTTAACAAAGGAGTCTACTTCTCAGGAGACACCCTGTATCGTCACTGTTAGAAATTTTCTGCTCTTAGTAGAAAATGGAGTAGGGAATTTGTCAGGGAGGAGAAAACTTTCCTTGGGTACCTCAGTGGTATTCAATTGGCCTTGGAAGAGCTATAGTGTATACAACCACACACTGGGCTGACGACAGAATAAGAGAAGTGAATTTCACCACACTTGTGAGTCCTTTTCTTCCTTGGCCTCTCACCTAATGAAAGTACACTTCAGGGCTGGGCGTGGTGGCTCATATCTGTAATCCCAGAATTTTGGGAGGCCAAGGCAGACAGATCACTTGACATCAGGAATTTGAGACCAGACTGGCCAACATGGTGAAACCTCCTTTTCATGAAAAATACAAAACTTAAGTCTGACATGGTGGTGTGCTCCTGTAATCCCAGCTACTTGGAAGGCTGAGGCAGAAGAACAATCGCTTGAACCCGGGAGGTGGAGGTTGCAGTCAGCTGAGATCATGCCACTGCACTCTAGCTTGAGTGACAAAGCAAGACTCTGTCTCAAAAAAAATGAAAAACAAAAAACAAACAAAAAAAAACTTCAACTCTAGGCTCAACTACCTCACTTGTTTTTGAGCCAATCTTATTAGGCTCAGATTTGCTGTCTAATGGTTTCTGCTCAGATCATGGCCTTTTAAACTGGTCAGGCCACCTAATGAACTAGTAGATTCATGCAAATTTAATCTTCTGGCATTCTCACCCTTACCTCTGTTGGAACCCAACTGTCGATTCCTTCCTGGGCAGGGGTTGCCGCGAAGGATCACCGACACGAGATTCACAGCAGAGGGTTATTTATTACTAGCGCGCTAGGGTCCCAAGTTCTAAGTTGGCCCTGGGACCCCGACTGCTTGTTACAGGCTGTTTATATAGGCAAATACAAGTTCAAACACAGCTTAGGGCGCGAAATTCAAACAAAGCTTTAGGCGCGTGGTAATTGGGTCTGTCTATGGCCTGAGCAAGTTGTCTTATGCTAATTGGTTAGAGCAGGACCTTATGAGGTTTTTTCTTGGAGTTGCTGATTCCGGGAACTTCGAGGCAGGGTGGGACCCCCGGAATTGGCAGGGTGGGACCCCATGAGGTTGTTTCCCGGAATTGGCAGGGTGGGACCCCATGAGGTTGTTTCCCGGAATTGGCAGGGTGGGACCCTATCAGGGTGGGACCTTATTGAGGCAGGGTGGGACCCTATCCAGAGCCACCTGGTGTTAATTTTTTCTATATGAGGCCTATTTTCTAAATTTTATGAGGCCTAGTTTCATTCCCTCCTCTTTTTGTGTCAGAGGCTCAATCTTGAGCCTCTTTTTTAGTCCTGAGGGTCTGGTATAGTTGGGTCAGAACCATAGCATGTAATCTATTTTTAATAAGGGTGAGTAAGTGGTTGAGTATGCATGGCCTGAAAGTCAGGATGAGCGTGAGCAGGATGAGGGGTCTTAAGATGGTGGAGATTAGGGTGCTAAGCCAAGGGGATTGGTTGTACTAATTTTTAAACTAACTTTGTTGAGATATTTTCTCTTTTAGTTTTGCCATAGAATCTTTAACTATTTTTGAATGATCTGCATAAAAACAATATTGCTCTTTTAGGGCTGCACAGAGCCCGCCCTTTTTTAGAAAGACAATTTCTAGTCCTTGTCGGTTTTGTAATATAATTTCAGACAGAGAAGTCAAGGACTTTTCAAGTTTTGTGATAGATTGTTCTATGGCTTTAGGGTTTTTATCTATGGCTACTTTAAGTTGTTGCAGATGATGGTTACTATGCACTAGGGCTGCTGTCCTGGTCTTAACTCCAGCCGCTACCTTAATTTTTAACATGTCAGCGAGGGTGAGGGAGATTAAGGGCGGGGAAGTGCTTTGAGGAGTTTTTAGTTGGGGCTTCTCCGATATGGAAACCGGGGGCTTCTTAGCTTCTAATAAAACCTGGTCTGGCCTTACTGCAACAGGGGCAGTGTCTGGATTGACTAATAGTCTGATTTGGAGGGGAATTTTAGGCGGGTTGTGCTGGTATAAATAGAGATACTTTATATTAATTTTGTTGTTATCTATCTGTTATTTTTTAGGTTGAAATAGAGGTCTGGAAACCAAGTCTTTATAGGAGCATTTTCGGAGGTCTTATTTAAGACCTCTTGATTATTAAAATTAATTATCTGTCAGGTCAGGCTAAATGGCCGGTGGGGGTTAGCGTCAAAAACTACACTAGAGACGGCGCAGGGAAGAAGGGTAAACAATAAGTAAGGAGTTAGATACGAGAGAGTCTTATCTTGAGTGGGTCCGCGGAGCGTTGGAGTTTTCACGTCTTAAGTGGTGTTGATCCGGACGTCTCTGGAGCAGCCTTGGCGTGGGATGCGTGGATCTAAGTGGAGATTCCGTCAACCTTTATGGCTGGAAGGGGTGACTGGTCAGGAGAACAATGTAGGGTTCTTTCCACCGAGGCTCTAGTCCTTGAGTGCGATGCCGTCTAACGTAGACAGAGTTTCCCACCTGGAAGGGGTGACTGGTCTGTGGATGTCTGGGTTTGTACAGTTCTGCCAAGGGGGCCCAGATTTGGGCCTGTACTGCTTGGAGTCCTTTTAGCCGGGCCTGTAGGTCAGTCTTAGGATCGGAGGGGGAGAAGGAATTAAGCAAGGTTGACAAAGGGGGAGGTCCTCCGTAGAGGATTTCATATGGAGTGAGCCCAAAAAGGTTAGGTGTATTCCGGGCCCTTAACAGAGCTAAGGATAGGAGGCGTCTCCAATCTTTTAAACCAGTCTCTAAGGTCAATTTAATAAGGGTCTCTTTTATTGTTTTATTTATTCTTTTTACCTGTCCTGAGCTCTGGGGTCTATAGGCACAATGTAATTTCCAATTAATCCCCAATATCCTGGCGAGCCCCTGACTTACCTGAGAAACGAAGGCTGGCCCGTTATCTGACCCAATTACCTTGGGAAGTCCGAATCTAGGAAAGATTTTTTTCAAAATTTTCTTGGCTACTATGTGTGCCGTTTCTTGCCGGGTGGGGTAGGCTTCTACCCATCCTGAAAAGGTATCTACAAATACCAGTAAGTACTTATATCCAGCATAGTGAGGTTTTACTTCAGTGAAGTCTATTTCCCAATAGACTCCTGGGCGGTTATCACGAGTTCGTTTCCTTTCTGGCACTCGGGTAGCCCCAGCGTTTACCTGCTGACAGACCTTACAGGCAGATGTCACTTGTTCTACGAGGGTACTTGTCTTTGGGATTAGAAAGTCAGTTTTTTTAATCAGTAATTTTAGCTTTCAATTATTTAAGTGTGTCCAGGCATGCATCTGCTGGATCATTGCCAGGGCCTCCTTGGTCAGCATTGGGGGTTCGTCAGTGCTGCCAGCAGTTATGCCCCCGGGATTTTTTTCTTGGCCCAGCCGTGGGGGCTGAGCCTCTTTAGGGACCCCTTCTGGGGGTCCGGCAGGTGACACAGGGCGGCTGGGCTGGGGGCTGCCCTCAGGACTGGGCTCTGTGCCTTTTTGCAGGGAACTTTCCGAATGGAAACTCTGGTTGCTGTTCTCATGATTGAGATCCAGCAGGATGAGAGGGCCACCCCCTCGGGGACTGGCGCCCCTGCCCCGACGTTCCCGGCCATGGGATCTCTTTGCCCCGCCACCTGCCCGCCTTCGTTCCTCCTCCTGGGGGTCCACCACTGGCACTTACTTGAAGATACGAAGGGAAGTGTCGCCTACAGTCACTCATTGCTTCTTCCATTTTTGGACCTTCTTGATGGTCGCCATTACCTTCTTGATGTTATCTTCGGCCCGGCTCCGGGTCTCGGCCCGTACGGTCCGGCCGGCCATGCTGGCGTGGCTGGGGCCGGAGCCGAGCCTGCGGCGGGGCCGCCTCCCGTCTGGCGGGCTCAGGCTTGGCGCCAGGCCCGGGCGCCGCGCTCTCGGCCTGCCGTTCCTCCGGGAGTTGGCCGCGCCCTCTTTTGTCCTTAACGCCTCCGCGAGTCCCCTGTTCTTTGCAGTAGGCACACTGGTCTTTTTCCACTTTTGGCCGTCTCCGCTTCTTTCCCTCTCTCCCTGGTCCTTTCTTTCTCACAACTGCTGCCAGGATTTTTGTTAAATGCTTATCCTTTACTCGGTTTTTACGATCCTCTCGCTCTATCTGTTCCTTCGCTAACCTGGCTTCCCTTTCCTTAGGGGTTTCTTTCTTATCTTGGCCAAATTTGTGGGGCGTTTCCCTGCCCCTTTGAGACCCGCCAACAGAGCCTGGCGATAGATTTGGAGACTCTCCCTACCTGGTGCCGTTTCATAGTCCTAGTCCGGGCGGGTGAGGGGAAATCCCTCGTCTATTTTATTGGGAAGCTGGGTTGGGAGGCCTCCTGGTCCTGGCACATTTTTCCGGGCCTCCAAGAGGACTTGCTGCCTTTTTCAGTGGTTAAGAGGACCTGCAGGAGTTGCTGGCAATTATCCTAGGTGGGCTGGTGGGTGAGGAGAATGGATTCTATTAACGAGGTTAGGGCCTGAGAGTCTTGGGAAAAGGAAGGGTTATGGGTCTTCCAGTTATAGAGGTCAGAGGCAGAGAAGGGCCAGTACTGGACTGTGTGACTGACAGTACGGAGGGGAAAAAGGGAGGATTGCTAAGTGGAAGGGCCTTCTGGGTCCTCAGTCCGCCGCAAGCGGAGACGAGGAGGTGTCGGCGGCGGCGTCCGAGGGGTGAGTTTGGGCGGGGCTGGAGGAGGAGACGGGGTGGAAGGATGGGCCGAGGGAAAAGTTGGAGAAAGGGTAGGGGTCGAGGCGGTAGAGGAAAGAGCTGGGGACAAGACAGGGGGCAAGGGTGAAGCGTAAGGTGGAGGTCCCCGAAGGGGGTTTTGAGGTGGAGGAGGCAGGGGTTCGAGAAGGAGGAGGTCCCTCTGGGGTTTATCTGGGAGGACTGGCTTATGCGGGTCCGGATTCCGATTCTTTGGGGCTTCTAAGGCAAGGAGGGTAGATTGGGATGGGGAAGGGGAATGGAGGAAGGGTTTCACCCAAGAGGGAGGGTTTCGGACCAGATCCTCCCAAGTAATTATGTAGGCCACCTGGTCTGGGTGTCCGTGTGGCCCAGGATCCATCACTGTTGCTTTAACCTGTAAGATAATTGGGAGGTTAAATGTTTCGTCCCGGGGCCACCCAACATGGAGGGTAGGCCACTTGGACGAGCAGAATTTTCGCCATCGTCCCTTACGGAATTCTATGGAGAGGTTGTGGGCTCGAGCCCGAACGTCAGGGAAGTGAGTCAGGGTCAGAGACAAAGGAGTCGTCAACGTCTGTCTTATTTCGTCCACGTATAACAAACAAGGACAAAACAAAAGTAACAAAAACAAAGACCAGACAAGTAAGGAGAAGCCGCGCGGCCAGAGAGTAGCGCCACAAGATTACAAAATATTCAGACGGCAGGGGCGGCCTGCCTACAGATTTGAGGAGGCTGACCGAGTCATCAGCCTTCTCCCAGACTACCGCCAGGGCGTCCCCCAGGGCGAAAAGTGGGAAGGTGCGGGACACGTCTGTCCCCCTTCCCCACTTAATTCAGAAGGAGTACTCTCCAGAGTTCAGAGTTAGCCGGCAAGACAGACAGAACAAAACGAAGGTACCTGGTAGGTCCGTTCAGTCAGCAGTCCGTGGCCCGGGCCAGATAGGTCTCCGCCGGATGGGTCGGGGGTCCTCGGACGACCCCACTTCCCGGCCAACGCACCAAATGTTGGAACCGAACTGTCGATTCCTTCCTGGGCAGGGGTTGCCGCGAAGGATCACCGACACGAGATTCACAGCAGAGAGTTATTTATTACTAGCGCGCTAGGGTCCCAAGTTCTAAGTTGGCCCTGGGACCCCGACTGCTTGTTACAGGCTGTTTATATAGGCAAATACAAGTTCAAACACAGCTTAGGGCGCGAAATTCAAACAAAGCTTTAGGCGCGTGGTAATTGGGTCTGTCTATGGCCTGAGCAAGTTGTCTTATGCTAATTGGTTAGAGCAGGACCTTATGAGGTTTTTTCTTGGAGTTGCTGATTCCGGGAACTTCGAGGCAGGGTGGGACCCCCGGAATTGGCAGGGTGGGACCCCATGAGGTTGTTTCCCGGAATTGGCAGGGTGGGACCCCATGAGGTTGTTTCCCGGAATTGGCAGGGTGGGACCCTATCAGGGTGGGACCTTATTGAGGCAGGGTGGGACCCTATCCAGAGCCACCTGGTGTTAATTTTTTCTATATGAGGCCTATTTTCTAAATTTTATGAGGCCTAGTTTCACCTCAACTTTGGCCTCCACCCTCACTTTGGAATTTGAGCATGGATCTTAACTATTTGAATCTTGGCTTTTCCAAGTGCATAGGATCTTGCTGTTCCTGTAGCCTTGAAGCCTGTAGTTATCTCTCAAGAGTATCTCATCCTAGATTTTACTCACAGAACCTAAAACTGACCTCAAACCCTGGACTAACCTCCCAATGGGCTATCCATGGCCATCCACATTGAAAAGGACTCATGTGAGGGTGTGAAACTTGGAATTAATGTCATTGTGATGGGTCCTGGACACTTAAATACTTTTTCAATATGCTTCGTCTTCATTCCTGCCATGGTTGTTCAAACCAGGGAACTCCTAGCATTCCAGATCCACAGGTAAGAGTGGATTTCTCCCCTGAAACCAGAGAGAAACCAGGCAACTGGAAACCTGGAATTCTGCTAGGCTACTTTCTACAGGCTCAGTCCTACTAATTTTTTTTCTTTCAGAAGCTGAGTGGTTTCCAATTCAAAGTGGTGTTCTTATTCTTTTTTACTGCTGAATTTCATATTATAGAAGTATCATAGCATTTGTTTTCTATTGATATTAGGTTGTTTCTGATTTTTTTCTAATATAAACATTCAATTATGAATATCCCTACACATGGTTTTGTGCACTATTTCCCACTGTGGAATTTAAACTGCTGTGTCATAGGCATAAATATGTTGACAGATACTGCCAGATAACTTTCCTAAAATGTATCAGTCCAACCATCTAAGAAACTATTGGGAGAATCTTAGCTTTGCACATGCTGTTCCACTAGTTGGAATGCTTTTCCTCATAAGTTCTTAGGCCGCTTTCTTCTTATCCTTCAGATCTCAACTAAAATGTAACCCTTCCTAAGAAACATTCTCTGATCACCATAGCTAAAGTCACCTCTCCTCATCACTTTAACATGCCTCACCTTCTCCACAGCATTTGTTAGTGCCTGAAAGTATCTAACTAAATTATTTCTTTTTATTATTTTATTATTTTATTTTATTATTGTTATTATTATTATTATTATTATTATTTTGATATGGAGTCTCACTCTGTCATCCAGGCTGGAAGGCAGTGGTATAGTCTTGACTCACTGCAACCTCCGCCTCCCAGGTTCAAGTGATTTTCCTGCCTCAGCCTCCCGAGTAGCTGGGACTACAGGCACATGCCACTGCACCTGGTTAATTTTTGTATTTTCAGTAGAGACAGGGTTTCACCATGTTAACCAGGCTGGTCTCAAACTCCTGACCTTGTGATCCACCCGCCTCAGCCTCCTGAAGTGCTGGGAATACAGGTGTGAGCCACTGTGCCTGGCCCCTATTTCTTTTTAAATGTGTGGTTTTTCCCTGTATGACTCTCCATTAGAATATATACACCCTGAGGGAGGGATTCTGTTTTACATCCTCAACACTTAGAATAGTGGCTGTTGCAGCGGAAACGCTCAGGAAACAAGTAATAAATGACTAGTTACTCCACATTCTTGCTAACACTAGTTTTATTTATTTACCAAACATGTTAAGAGCACTTACTATTGACTAGGTGCTGTTCTCAGCACTTTACACATATTAATGAATTTTACGGTCATGACAGCCCTTGAGGTAGGTAGTATTACTAACCCCATTTACAGACAAGAAAACAGACCTGGAGAGAGTAAGTCCAAGATTTGACACCTGATCAATTACGGAGCTGGGATTCAAACTCAGGCTTTTTGATGGGAGAACAAAGAGATCTCATTGCTATTTCACTTTTTATTCCTCTGATTACTAATGGTGTTGGGGCTCATTCCATGGGTGCATTGACCATGATAAGTTCTTTTATGTGAACTGGCTCTTTTAGGGGGTGGTGGGGGTGTTTTATTAACCTTTTCCTCCTTCCTTTTGTTATTGCTGTATAGAAGCAATATTTGAATAATTTGAATTATTCTTTTTCTATTGCTCCATGGGCTGGGTTTGTACCAACAAAGAGTTAGGGCAGCTGGGATGAGGTAGAAAGAATCAGCAAGGAATTCTTCAGAGTTATTTCCATTCCAATTTGAGCCACATGCTGAGTTTAGAGCTAGAGGGATTTCCACTGGGCCTGCTGTGCTGGGGTGAGATGCTCAGGGATGGTGGGCTCATCCAGGGCCCAGAGGGGACAGGACATGAGCTCAGAGACAGATGCCATACCAAAGAGAGCAGCAAAAACACTGACTGCAAGTGGAAGGGTGACCGAGCCCTGGCAGAGACAAGGAGGAAGAGAAGACTAGAGTTCTACAAGACACCAAGGTTAAATACAGACACTGCAGAACGTGCACGCCTCAGATGGCAGGCAGTACACACCCAGGGGTGTGTTAGAAGCCAGGAAGTCCCCTTTTCTCCCGTGTCATACAGTGAGTAAGGCCTCCTCATACCCCAGGAGCCATCTGAAGAGCTGAGGAAAAGGCAAGGAAACAGAAAGACAGTCAATATCTCATCCAATAATGAATTATACACAGAGAAACTGTTTAAATTATTGGGTCAGATTTAGTTTAAATTTAATTGGCCTGAATTGCGTACCTCAGTTCCTGCTACTTATTAGTTGGGGGCTGTAAGAGAGGTCAAAGGAATTTTGATGATATGAGGAAAACCTAAGGAAATTTACTCTCTTGCAGCGATAGGAATTTTTCTCTGTTTTTAATATTAACAATGCTTACTATAGGTTTCTGGAAGATACTTTAAACAGATTTGTGCTGATTCTTTCTATTCCTAACTTTTTATGAATTTTTATAGAGAACGGAAATTAAATTTTAAAAATATCTTTTAGCTTCTATTGTTTTCACTTTATAAGTTTTTGCAGTAAAATGCTTCAATATATTGCCTAATGTCAAATCCTCCCTAAATTCCTGGGATAAATAATTTTTCTAAGTATTAACTTCTTTTATTAACTAAATTTTTCTAAATATTAACTAAATATTAACTGTTGTTATTTTCAATATATTTTGTGGTCACTACTAGAGATTTTCAATAGAAATAAAGTTGCATATGCATACAGAACCTATCACCTTGATCAATATCCTATCTGTGCTATATGTAAATAACATTTTCCCCATAAACTATCTAGTGATATTAACATTTCAAGAAGCTGCACAATGGCTATCCTTTAAGTAACTGTCTTTTTTTTTGAGGCGGAGTCTGGCTCTACCATCCAGGCTGGAGTGCAGCGGTATGATCATAGCTCACTGAAGCGTCGACCTCCTGCTCAAGCAATCCTCCTATATCGGCCTTTAGAGTAGCCAGGAATACAGGCACGCAGCACCACACCAACCTAATTTTTTTTTCAAAATTTTTGTAGAGACAGAGTCTTGCTAATGTTGCCCAGGCTGGTCTCAAACTCCTGGTCTTTAAGTGATCCTCCTGCCTTGGCCTCACAAAACATTGGGATTACAGGTATGAGGCACCACATCCAGCTGTCTAAGTAACTGACTTTTATGGGTGCATTTTCTTTCCTCATAATTTCTTCTTAGAGAGACTTGTTCTTTTCCATCCCCACCAAGGCAGCAGAAGCGATGG
Source organism: Macaca fascicularis (assembly GCF_037993035.2). Lineage (NCBI taxonomy): Eukaryota > Metazoa > Chordata > Mammalia > Primates > Cercopithecidae > Macaca > Macaca fascicularis. Next base: position 39,540,606 of record NC_088382.1, read on the forward strand.
ATCCCTTCTGTTAGTGTGTGATCTCCTAATCCCAGCCTTTGTTGGATAATTGGACTGAGTGTAAGTATCTGACCCATGAGATTTTTTCTGCTCTTTCTCTTGAGCATTTTGATCAGGAGTTGGTTTCCAGTTGTCTGTGGACATGGGAGATTAGGTAGACACTGGGTCCAGAGTGGCCATTTTTGGATCATGTATGCTGGTGAACAAGCAGGGTGAGTGTCTCAGCAAAGAGAAACACTGGCAAAATCTCCCACCCTTTTGTGATTCTTTGTATTGGGTAAAACAGCTAACCATAAAGGATTGACTTGCCCTTGCATATTCTGAGACAAAACCCATTTCCAGCCTTCCTCAATGACTCCCTCATTTTATAAAATCCCAAAATGTCTCCATCTTCTTTGAGATGTTCCTCATTAATGAGTGTTCTTCCTATTGCAATATCCTAAATGAAAGCATCCTAGTGGTCTGGTGCATTTTGTTTTCTAAATGCATATAGAAACATGACCCTATGCGTGGCCAGGAAAGATGAAAGACATGAAGAGACAGGGAGAGGAACTATCCTGGTTCCAGATGTAATCACGCAATCGGCTCTTCCTGCTTGCTGTACAGACAAAACTAATTTACTGAGACCATAGTATGGCAATAAAGATTTTTATTAACATGCAGCCAGCCTCATGGGAGAACAGAAGTTACCCCTCAAATCAGTCTCCCCAAAGTCTCAGAGGTGAAGGTTTTTCAAAGATAGTTTGGTGGGCTAGGGATAGTTAGGGGACTAGGGATTGGGTCTGCTGATTGGCTGGGGATGCAATCATAGGGGTGTGAAAAACAGTCCTTGTGCACTGAACCTGTCTCTGGGTGGTGGTTAAGGGCTGGTTAAATTGTGAGTCATGAGTCCAAGTGAGGCTGGTTTGAAGAAATCTCAGTAGACCAGTCCTAGGTTTTAAAATAGTGATGTCATCTATGGGAGCAATTGGGGAAGTCACTTACCTTGTGACCTCTGGCCACATGACTCCTGGGCATTAAGGGATTATAGATACTATATCTATATTTTAACAGAATTGCAGCCTCTCCCGTAATTCTAATCTTGTGGCCTCTCATTAGTCTTACAAAGGTGGCTTCAGCCCCAGAACAAGGAGAGAAGCAGTTTTAGGGAGGGACTATTATCATCCTTGATCCAAAATTAAACAATAAACTTCTCGTGTTTATTGGGAAGTTTATTGGGAAATATTGTTTATTATTAAACAAGTCTTCCCGTGGTTAGGTTGGCCAATGCACAGGAATGAGCAAAGAGAGCCAGCCTGTGAAGGTAGAGGCAGGATGGAGTCAGCCATGCTAGATTTCTCTTGCTATCATCATCTTGACAAACGCAGTTTCTCTGACAGCTTTCCAGAGCCCAGGCCTCGCTGCTCAGGTGGTACTTCTGTGCTTCGTGCTTTGGTGTTCTATGACTCACTTCTGTACTGTTATCTCAGATTCCCACACCAAGCCAGCTTACGACGATTTCTACATCTTGTGACTCAATCACTCCTTGCTAAGACCAGGTCGTTTTGCACATTCCTGGAGCATTGTGTCTAAAATCATGAATGTAATAGAAAAACCAATGGAAAAAAAAAGATAGAATACCTGGGTTAAACTTTAATTTCTGTGCTTTACTTCAGAAAGTAAAATCAGTCCTGAAAACTGCAATAATTAGTTTATTTTACACATGCCCCCTTTTCTGACCTCTCTTTTATAAAATGCCATAATACTGTTAAAGACAAAGATTGAGCCTTTTACAATTTTTTATTCTAAGGGCCTAAAATGTGCCTAGCACACAGCGGGCTCTTCTAAACATTGGTGGAAATCTTTTAAACATTGACATGATACCAAGAAGGATTATGTGCACACTTGAGTTATGCCTTGAGCCACCAGCATGACCTGGAGTGTATTACTTTGTATCTCTTACCTCTTTTTTGCATATCTGCTTACCTAATGGGTTCCCATAAAGATCAAGAAAAACATGAGATAAAGGAACCCAAAGCACTTACTGTCACAGAAACTGGGGTAAAAATCATTGGTATAAAAATTTTCCAGATTCTTCATTATTATTTTTTCATTTACTTTTATTTTTTAGAGAAGAGGTTTCACTCTGTCACCCTGACTGGAGTGCAGTGGCACAGTCATGGCTCACTGTAGCCTGGAATTCCTGGGATCAAGCGATCCTCCCACCTCAGCCTCCTGGTGAGCTGGGACTACAGGTGCACACCACCATGCATGGCTAATTTTAATTTTTGTAGAGACAGGGTCTTGCGATGTTGCCTAGGCTGGTCTGGAGCTTCTGGACACAAGAGATCCTCCTGCCTCAGCCTCCCAAATTGCTGAGGTTACAGATGTGAGCCACAGTGCCTGGCCCCAGACTCTTCGGACAATTTTTTTTTTTTCTTTGAGACAGAGTCTCCCTCAGTCACCCAAGCTGGAGTGCAGTGGTGCAGTCTCTGCTCACTGCAACCTCGGGTTCCTGGGTTCAAGTGATTCTCGTGCCTCAACCTCTCAAGTAGCTAGGACTACAAGTGTGCTCCACCATGCCCAACTAATTGTTGAATTTTTAGTAGAGATGAGGTCTCACCATGTTGGCCAGGCTGATCTTGAACCCCTGACCTCAAGTAATCTGCCCGTCTAGGCCTCCCAAATTGCTGACATTACAGACATGAGCCACTGTGCCCAGCCTAGATAATCTTTTTCTATTATAAGAAAGTTACAACCGTGATCCAGTACATAGCAACATTGGAATTTTGGGAAGAAAAAATATAGTAAGACTTTATATGCAGGCTATATATTTTTTTTTTTTTAGATGAGTCTCGCTCTATCATCCAGGTTGGAGTACAGTGGCATGATCTCAGCTCAACTCACTGCAATTTCCCCCTCCCAGGTTCGAGCAATTATCTGCCTCAGCCTCCTGAGTAACTGAGATTGCAGGCACCTGACACCATGCCCGACTAACTTTTGTATTTTTAGTAGAGACAGGGTTTCACCATCTTGGCCAGGCTGGTCTTACACTCCTGACTTCGTGATCCACCCGCCTCAACCTCCCAAAGTGCTGGGATTACAGGTGTGAGCCACCACGCCAGGCCAGGCTGTAGATTTTTTGTTCAACATTTAGCCTAATAAAGTTGGTTACAATTTATTGTAGAAGAGGTGCTCTTGCCACTGAAAAATACCTAGCCTCAACTGTAAATGGGAGTTAATGCAAGAGAAGGTATCCCCAGCTCCAGCTGCACCCTACTTTGAGGCTTCCGGAAGTTTTCAGTGCACAGTATGAATAAGCAGGTTGGCCTTTGTATGACGTTGCTGGGTTAATGAACAGACACACAACTGGGGACAGATTCTGTCAGCAAATACACTCTATTCTGATGTAAATCGATGGAAACTATTAATAAAAAAAGTAAGCAAGAAAGCAAGCGATTAACTGGTTTTTAAAAAACAGGTATTTATTGTTGTTAAAACCATAATTAAATTTTGTTTTTGCAGAATAGCTGTTTTCCTCCCAGTTAATGTTATAATTAAATGGGAGAATTGTTATCTTTTGGGATTTAAAAGGTATAAGCAATATTGGATTTACCTTGAGTTAAAAAAACAAAAGGAATACAAAAAGCAAGGCAAAATTCAGGAACTTTCAGATGATCAAATAGAATTTGTTTTTGTACTAGGTATGGCAATTTAATTTTCAAAACAATGAAATCAGGTATTTGAAGAAAAAGTAAGTAATTATCAGTAGTAAAAAAACAAATACAAACATTTCTATTATTATGTTCTATAGGGCAATTTTTTAATAAATTGGATTTATCTTGAATCTCATCCACTTATATTAATATGCCCCTGTTTATTATTTGTTGAATACAGACTGCATAACACATGTTGTGCTATATGCCTAAGATACAAAAATATGTAATTGCCATATGCAATTCCAAGGCATCCACAGAGAGGGGGTGCTGAAGTGAACCCCTCCTGATAGATATCTGTGACGATGAGATATATCTCTTCCCTGCTTCCTTGGTGCCTTTAGGTCCATCCCAGCTATGCATAGGGGGAAAGAATCTCAGGAGGCCAGGATTCTGTGCTTACAGGCTTGAAGTAAAGCTTGCAGTGAGGCCTCTCCAGTGCCCTCGTCCCACAATTCTTCAAGCCACAGACCTGTTTCTTACAGTCTAGGGGAATATCTTTTCTAGTTTGGGCAAGGGTCTCTCTCTCTCTTGTGTCTTGCACACTCTGCTTCCCCAACCCATTTATTTCCTTCAAGCTTTCTAAGGTGTTCTATGGGATTAGACTTTGGAAAAACAAAAGCCAAGATTTATAAGCCACCTCTCCTTCTTGGCTTAGCCACACTTCCTTTGAGGCAATGATAATGAGTCTTCTGTTTTCCATAACTGTGGTCTTAATTCAAACAAGCAAATTTTTTCGGGAACTGTTATAATTACTTTCTCATTTTATTTTTCTCTCTCTTTGCACTCTAAAGCATTCCACACAAAACTACCAAATTACTTTTCCATAAAAGTAGCTCTGATCTTGTGATCTCTGGCTCAAATATCCTTCCTGGGGTTGGGGCCGAAAATCAATATTCCAAAATATGGCACTTTGACATGCTGAACTGAAAAAGAAGCCTAAAGGACTCTCTGACCTCCCCACACCTCCCCAGTCACCTCCTGACCTCAATTCCCTCTTTGTTGCCCCTTTCCAAAATGAAAAGAATTTTGGAGATCCATGTATTTTAAGATGGTTCTTTGGTACACTAGTCCACCATTTTTTCGGTTTACTGGTCGTCCAAAATAACGTCACTTTTCTTGCCCTAACTCCTTGTTTCTCAACTTATTGGTTGTCATGCAGTGAGCAGTACAAGCCTTGGACTCAACTACAGCAGGAGAACAATCATTTTCTTTATTTCCCCTCCCTCCTATCTCATTATTTGTTGCATAAAAGAAGACCAAGAATGTAACCACACTTGAACAGACCCTTTCACAAGATAATGTCTGTCTCTCAGGATCATTCAAATTACAAAGAGAGCAACTGACAACTCAATCTCTATTTCTCATCCATTCATTCTCCCTAGTAATCATTTATTGCCCTTCAACAGAATTCCTCTTTACCCCACTCCCACAACCTGTTTTGCTACCATCTCGTTTTTGCCAGTGTGGTACATAAGCTTCCAAACCTCATTGGAAGAGTGGGTCATACTCTGCAAATCTCTCTGTATACTCATTAACAATTTTGTATGCCATTTCTCCAATTAATCTGCCTTTAGTTAGTTATTCAGTGAAACTTTAGAGGTCAAAGGGGGAGTTTTCCCTTGATCCGGACACTGGCTTCCTATTGTCAAAAAAATTAAGCCCTCACACCTTGGATATTTAAATCTCCCATGTTGGCCGTAATGTAACTGTTAAACTTTCCTCTTCCTCATTTCTCCTTTATATCCGTGTGCTGCAGGAAACATGGAAAACAACATACATGCTTTTTCCTTTTCTGTCTTGGTTCATGACGTACCTTCTATAAGAAATGCTCTCCCCTCCCTTCACACCAATTTCCATGTGACCAAATTCTGTCCATCCTTCAAAGGCCAGATGCCATGCTGCTTTCTTCATGAAGGCTTCCCTACTGTCCGTGAATGCCAGCTGCAGGAAAAGAAATAATGAAACCCCAAACTGAGAGGAGTTTATGGCTGGCACCGAAAGAAGAGAATGAAATGTTAATGAGGACTAAGCTTTGATTTTTTACCATGCCCAAATTCCTATCTAAGGGATCTGGGGAGTCATGTCCTACTTGCCATAAATTCTCATCAGATGGGTTTTATTTAACCCTATATATTGTGACTTACTTTCCAATCTGACTCTGGCATAACACTATGTGACAAAGAAGAAAATCAAAATATTTTACTCCAAAACATGTTGCTTTGCCATATTTTGAAATGGCCCTGCAAGCCATCCTTTGTGGGGAAAAAAATTGCATCTGTTAACAATATTAACATAGCTAGATCTTTTTCTTCCAGGCCCTCCCAATCCTGAAGAGATTAACTAAGAGTCTAGCACTTTTTAAAGGTCTGAATAGGAAGCACTTGTCGTTTATTGCCTCTAAGGGCAGCCACTATGAGACTTCAAAAGAACCACAGTCTTTTATCTTAACCTGAATGTTTCCTTTCTTTTAATCTCTGGTCTTTACACAAACTCAACCAGTTGTAAACCAGAAAATGTTTAAATTTACCTATAGCCTGGAAGCCCCCTGCTTTGAATTGTCCCTCCTTTCTGGACCAAATCAATGCATTTCTCAAATGTATTTGATTGATGTCTCATGCCTCCTTAAAATGTATAAAACCAAGCTGCACCCCAGCCACCTTTGACACATGTTCTCAGGATCTCCTGAGGGTTGTGTTACAGGCCATGATCACTCATATTTGGCTCAGAATTAATCTTTTTAAATATTTTACAGAGTTTGACTCTTTTGTCAACATTAGTCTAGAAAAAAAAAGTAAACATGTGGAATAAAGTCATAATTCCATAACAGATATCAGGACATGCCTGAATGAGATCTAAGTATGGGATTACCCAAGACTGAGTGGTGACTGAGCCCCTCAGGGCCTCGAGTAGGTAGTAGGGCTGGACATTGAGAAAAGGCTATAGCTACTTATTTCTACAGTGCTGGCTGACTCCAACCTTATGCAATGCTGATGTTCAACATTGTAAAAATAGCTCCTCATGACTCATCTAACCTACTATACTTTTGTTATGTCTCTCTTATGACGCTAAAATAAATGATAATACGAGGACATTATTTGTCTGCCCCCTCTCCACTGATGGATGACAGCATGCTCAGAGGCAAGGCTCACCTGGCACTGTACCCTACACATAATTCTCAGACCACCCAGTTAAAAAGTTGAGAGATCAAAGCATTGATATCCATGCTGGTGTCGATCACATTAAGCATTGTTACAATAGTAAATTCAAGGACTGATGATTCTGGTGCCATAAAGACGCTTCTCCTTGTATTTGGCAGTCTCCTGATGAAATGGCGATGTTCTGAAACTATCCAGTCTTTTATTGATCAATACAGCATATGCTAATTGGACAGCAAATCCCATTTTTTTTTTATGTTCTAAGTGTACCTTGACACTGCAGATGATTAAGTGAAGTGAGGGGGACAATCATTGGCACACCATATCAATGTCTGCAGCCTGACTGGAGTGAGACCAGAAATTTCCATGAGACCCAAATTATTCCCATATGAGGGATGAATATGGTCATTATACTTGTCTTAGTAAAAGAAGAACACGATTAAAAAAAATAGTATCGCTATAAAATATGGAAGCTACTTTAAGAGTCTATCACATCCATCTTTAATGAAGTAGAAAAAAACTTCCTTATCAGCTCACCTGTGAGCAGTCATGATCTGCCTTATAAATGAGACCTTAGGGTACATCTGGACAGAAGGAGCATGAAGAGGGAAGTAGCTTTGTTAATTAAAAAAAATAATTTCCTGTCTGTTTTGAATTCTGTTTTATCTGTTGCTACTTTTCCTGATAAGACCTCTCTGTCTATTAATAATGGAAGATCTGGTCCCAAATCATTTAGATATAAACGATTAGATATATGTGACTTCAGTGAGCATTGGTCCTGCTCATGGATGCTCCTATGGAAGGCTTTGAAAGCACACTTTTAGAAATGTTTCTTTCCTCCTATGCACCCCCCATTGGGATTTAAATTTACTCTCATTCTGTTATCTTTCAGTAGAATGTTTTTTCCCACTTTGGAAAAATTGTTCCAATATTTTTGGATGTCATGGTTAATGTCAGTTTTCTTAAGTCGTTGAGTACATCTGACTGAATTAAATAAATGTTTTAATTCTTGAATAGTATCTCTTCCACCCCACACCCCTACTCCCCAGTTGGAAAGAACCAAGGAAAAGAGAGACTAGATTGAAAAGATGATCCAGTAATACATTCTGTTTGCCTTCCTGCCTTCTCTTTGGCTAAAATGCTACATTGATTGTAGCACTTGAAGTGTTGCCACATTCAGCAATACAAGTTTCACATGATTTGATATTTAACTTGTGGGAAAGGAGCCCGGATCCTTCTCTCCCTCTTTTTTCTCCCTGTGTGTTTACTGAAATAAGAAGTGTCATGCCCAGCTTGTCTGTTTACTTTCAGCCCATTGTTTTGGAAAGAATGAGGAAAAAAACTGACTAGCATTCAGAAGCAGCAGTCAAGAAAAGCACACGTCTTTTTTCTTCTTATACATAAACTTGTTTAATCAGAGCATTTGTACTTTGATGTATTATTATTACTTCTCTCTATGGGAATTGGTTTGTAATGCTACCTAATCAATGTGGTTCCAATTTGAATCTTGGAGCTGAGTAATAAATATAAGACATTAATTTCCATAAACCATATATATTTGAAAACTTCATTTACACAGTGAACAATTTAGTCCTATAAATTCTAATGTGTTTCTATTCCTTTTGAGTTACTGTTTGCATAACCTTTTTATAACTCTGATGAACATAATGCTACCCAGTATTGACAAATTTCTATTGTCCAATGCATAAAAATGTATTTTAAGTAACTCTCCAATAGTCTCTCTGTAATTTTTCTTCTTTTTTTCTCACTCACTATTGAGGGTAATTCCCTTTTAGGAGCTGAAATATTCCATTTATTTCCCCTTCCACTTTCAGCATCTCATTTGGCAGTTTTCTTTAGCCTAGTATAGGCCTCTGACACAGCTGGTACCAAGACAGCCCCATTTATCCCAGGCAAGACAACCCAGCTTTAAGGAAAGTGCAGACTCAGCTGTGAGTAATATCATCTTTGTCTCTAAGAGGTTGGGGGAATGAGACAGAGTGTAACTGAGTACACTTAACATATAAACTGAGCATTTTTTAGGTGATGTAAGATGAATTGAAGATGTTAAAATGGATCATCATATTTTAGAAAAATACATATGTACATATAGTGTGTGCATATATATGCATACATCTATATCTATATGTGTATATGTCTATATTATAAGTACATATGCACAGAGACAAAGAGAGGCTTAACATATAAAATAGATTTAGCTTCCAACCATTCATATTTAGCAATTTCTATGTGCTTGAAATTTTAATTATTTAATATTTTCTTTTCTTTTTATAGACAACTTGAGCCTAAACTTGTAGTATTCTAAATGTGGATTATAATTTATAGTTTTAATGCATTTTCATGCATATTATCACATTTGATCATTACAGTATTTCCATGAAGTATTACTATATTACCGTTGAAGATAAGGAGTGTAAGAACCAGAAATTTTTATGATTATATATTATTGACACAAAGGGGATACTTACTGGGTTTATCTGGAGTGTAAGAACAACTGAAACATACACCTTTTTCAGCACAAATAGTCATTAAGATATTGACATCATTTTATAAGACCACGGTAAATGTTCCCCTGGTTACCCAAGCCTTTGGAACCTAGGGGAAGATGAATTACTGCCAAGGCAGAAGTGCATTGGCTCAGACCCTTATTGTGTTCTCCTGTGATTCCCCCAAACAAGTTTCCCTGAATCTAGTCCAGGTGGGTAGTGAACCGAAATCATTAGCTGTTGTTTCAAAAACAATGTGGAATAAATCAGGGGTCTCAGTTCAGTTCCTAAAAACAAGACTCCATTTCACCTTTCCTACCTCTGCTAGGCAGTCTTCCTGGTCAAAGATTAATTGGTACATGAGAAGAGTGTTTCTTGCTCTCCCTGGAGTCAGATAAATGGATGCTGAAGAGGACGCTGGGTCTGTGTTGTAGATACAGGCAGCACAGAGACAGGAAGCAAAGGTTTTCAGTGAGGATGCTAAGCTTTAGTTATGCCCTTTGCACCACTGTGCCATCCAGCTGACTCTGCTTCTCTGCATGAGCAATGAGGGAGAGAAGCAGGGGATTTGGAGTCAGGCGCACCTGGGTTGCAATCCTCGCTGCTCCACTTACCAGCATTGGGAATCAGGGCATGTTACCTCCCTGAGTTTCAGCATGGAGAATTGTTGAGTATGAAGTGTGCACTAGTTTCCTACTGCTGTATAACAAATTACCACCAGCTTAGCAGCTTAAGGCAACACCCATTCATTATCTCAAGTTTCATTTGGTTAGAAGCCCAGGCACAGCATGGCTGATCTCTGCTCAAGATATCACAGGACTGAAAACAAGGTGTTGGCCTGGGCTATGGTTCTCATCTGATGCTTGAGACCTTCTTTCAGGCTCACAGGGTGTGGGCAGAAATCATTTCCTTCGAGTTGGAGCTAAGTTCCTAGTTTTCCTGCTAGCTTTTGGCAAGGAGTTGCCCTCATCTCCTAGAGGCTGCCTGCGGTTCTTTGCCACCCCACCCCGGCAAGGACAGTTCACAAGATGAATGTTTGCATTTTTCCAGGAAAGCTAACACACATGTCTCTGACTTCCTCTTCTGCGAACAGATGGAGAAAAGTCTGCTTTTAAGTGGCTCTTGTGTTTAGGTCAGGCCCGCTGGGACCCTCTCCCGGCGTTAAGGTCAGCAGCGCTATATAACATAACTTAAGCAAGGGAGTAAAATCTATGATATTCACAAACCCAGGATGATGCAAAGCATGCACATCACTGGCAGGAATCCTGGGGACACTTTAGACTTCAACCTGTCACCCAGGGGTAAAATTTATATGAAAATAGTCTATCTCCAGGCAAGTAGTTGGCATACAATAAATGGTAATTCCTCTATAAAATATGGTTAAAAGTTAATAGATTTTTAAAGGTATAATAATTCTGGTTAACTATTTTCTGTACCTGTCTCCCATTAACAGAGAAATTCCATGTAAATTACACTAATTTTGCTAATCATAGTGTCTAGCTTACCACTGAGCACATAGAATGCATAGTAAAGCCTTGGTTAAATGATATGGGATATGGAGAGAGAAAGTCAGTCTTTCATACTAAATAATAGTGTTGACATTTTAAAGACTGTAGGCTGTGAGTCAAGACTCTCTAAGGGAATTTATATTCACATGCATAGTTTTAACCAATTGTCATTTATTAGCAATTCATAAACTTTTATTTACAGATCACCTGACTATCAGCACTCAAACCTGTATTGATGGCTGCATACTGGCTATTACTGCTCGCGTGTTACCTAAACATCTCAAACTCAACATGTTGCAAATAGAACTGCATCCCACAAATAATTTCCTTCTTTTATATCTTCGATCTCCATGAATATGTCACAACTTCCCCAATGTCCAAAGCCATAAATTGGATAGTCATTCCTCTTCAACTCTTATTCCTCTTCCCTTTTTTATCCAATTGGCCAAATCATGTCAGTTCTGTCTTCTGAATGCCTCTTTCACTTATTCTCGCTTCTTCATTTATGTTATCCCTGGTCTTCATCATTCCCTACCTAGTAATGGCAGTGGTGTAACCAGGCTTTTTGTTCTCAAGTTCTCTAATTCATTATGCAGTCTATTGTTCAATTTATTTTTCAGAAATATAAATCCGATCCAGTTTTTTGTCAGTTTTTAATGACACCAAACTGATTTTAAGAAGAAAAAAACTGGCTGTCCAACTACTACTTTCACTACCTGGCCATACATGAATCTCCACACAGCATGGACAATTCGCTTTTAAAAATATTTTAGAGGCACAATTTACATACAAGAAAACACAGATACTATGTGTGTGTTGATGTGTTTTGACAAATGAATATATTTGTGAAACCATTATCTAATTAAGATATAACACATCAGTCATCTTTTTTGTAAAATGTAAACCTTCTTATGTTTCTTGTTACTCTCAAAAGCATTCCATCACAGAATGAAATTCTATTCCCATTCTTGAAACCGCCTTTGCAAAATTATGACTGAGACAGTGAAAGAGAGCTAACTTAACTGACTCCATCTTGCTTCTAACCTCCAGGCTGCCCTTGTTCATTCCTGGTCACAGGCTGAACTAACTTTGGGAGGAAACTAGTTTATAGTTTGAACAAAGACAGTAGCAGCTCTTGTCCCAAAGCAGACCTTCTTCTTGCCTGGGGACTAGACTGCCTTTGTAGGACTAACATTAGCCACAAGATTAAAAATTATGGCTTAGGAGTCATGCAGCTGGAGGCTACAAGATTCTCACCCTCCCTAAACTGCTTCTAAGATCAGTGCTTGAGATATTTTGCAGACCCTGCACTTGATGGAAGAGCTGGCACCACCCAGATTAATAAACTGGCTCATGCAGTCTATTGTTCAATTTATTTTTCAGAAATATAAATCCAATCAAGTTTTTTGTCAGTTTTTAAATGACACTGAACTGATTTTAAGAAGAAAAAAACTGGCTGTCCAACTACTACTTTCACTACCTGGCCATACATGAATCTCCATATAGCACGGACAATTCACTTTGTCCATGGCCCCCACCCAGGAACTGACTCAGTGCAAGAAGACACCTACGACTCCCTATAACTCCGCCAACTCTGCGTGAATTACTCTTTCTCTATTGCAATTCCCCTCTCTTGAGGGATCTGCTCTGTCTAGGCAGCAGGCAAGGTGAAACCCTTGGGTGGTTACATTCTTATTTGTATAATTACATAGGTAGAAGCCTGCCCATTTCTCTGACCTTTTCTCCTACAAATCTACCCCTCATTCACAGAGCCCAGGCCTATGGTCTTTCCTAGTTGTCTCAGGTTCATCTCTGCCTCACCCTAGAATATTTTCATGGCTTTCCGTCTTCCCTCTGTCAACCTTAAATAATGAGATTAAGAAAATAGGATTAAGTATAGAATGTATTTGAGTGAAAAGCTTGAGGGTAGCCACCCAGGAAACACTGACTCCAAACAAATGGGGTCAGTGCATCAAAGTAGGAAAGTTAAGATTTTGTTTACAATGGGGAGAGACAGAGAAGTTTCAGCAGGATTACATTTTCCATACAAGACGGATGCATACATTACAGCAATTTGATTTCTTACAGATTGCTACATTCCAAGGAAGGTTATTTTATTTCTCTATGAGGAGTGATAATGATCTGAGTGGGTCTTATCTCTCTTGCTGTTTGTTCTTCCTAATTACTTATAGAATAGTAATAATTAAAAAAAAAAGGAGGGGGCAGAAGGCAGAAGCTACAGCTGCATGCCCCGTCACTCAGGCCATATAGCCAGATTCCTTTCAAGGCTCAGAAAAATTTTAAATTTCAATGGCTTTAAGTTTGAATTATTTAATTTTACATTTCCTTCAGGTTTGTTCCAATGTCCTTTCTCATAGCCAAATAGACCCTTATTTAAATGATGTGTTCTGTGGGGAGTGTCTTGAGGATCCCATTTTAAATTGCACTCTCAGAGCCCAAGCCCTTACTTGTATCATCAGCTGACACACTTTATACATTTTTTAATTTTTAAAAATTTTTTTAGACACAGGGTCTCACCCTGTCTCCCAGGCCGTAGTGCAGTGGTGTGATCATGGTTTACTGCAGCCTCGACCTCCCAGGCTCTAGCAGTTCTCTCCCACAAGCCTCCAAAGGAGCTGGGACCATAGCACACCACCACACCCAGAGGATTTTTAATTTTTTAAGCTATGGGGCCTTGCTGTGTTGCCCAACCTGGTCTCGAACTCCTGGGCTCAAACAGTCCTCCTACCTTGGCCTCCCGAAGGGCTGGGATTACAGATGTGAGGCACTGTGCCTAGCCTACATTGGTTTATATGTTTCATAGAATGTAAGTGGACTTGGGATGTCTTGTTTGCTGCCTTTTTCTCAATGTTCCAAATGATATCTGAGAGTAAGTTCTCAATTAATATTTGTTGAACGGAGTGGGTGAAATCTACACTCTATAGCATGGCATAAAAAGTCTTTCATGATATGAACCTTACCTTATATTTTACCTATATTTTCTGCTTCCATAATACCTAAAATTCAGTCAGTTTCAACTACTTAGAGCTCCTTAAAGACACCAGGGTTCCCTTCACCTCTGGCCACATATTCTTACTGTTCCTGGAATTTCCTTGCGTCCTTTGTCTACCTTTCAAATGCTTGCTCCTTCTTGGCTGAAGTTTCTTCCTCTGTGAATAATTCCTTGACTCTTTCAACAAACTTCAATCTCCCTGCTCTGCTACCTCCTTCCCACATTCTTCTTAGGATAGCCCCTAAAATGTCCAGTAGATATTCATTTTTCAGCACAGTGTTTTTCCACCAGTATCTGAGCTCTTTGAAGATTTTAATGATGCCTTTTCATCTTTGTATCACTAATAATTAGCCAGTTTAATGAATAATTTGAACTCAATAAATTAAGTGTTCAAAAGATAATGGAAATGTATGTTCAAAGAAAATAATAGAAAACAAAAGAAGAAAGAGAGTGAAAATGTAGGGAAGAAAGGAGAAAGAAAAGAAAATAGCTAGAAAAGAAAAATAAAATCGATATTTAGATAAAGATTGAGATTTAAATTCAGTCGCTCGAAAGTACAGAGTCCAAAGTCTCAGAAAAATAATCTAGTTAATTCATGGCTACCTTCAATTATTAAATTTAGGGCTTATTAGATTTAAAAATTTTCAGTTCTTGCTCCGTGTGTGTGTGTGTGTGTGTGCGCGTGTGTGTGTATGAGAGACAGAGAGAGAGAGAAAGAGAGAGCCGAGATACTCTTTATGAAGGGAAAAAGAAGATTGTATATGATACAAGTAAAATTTCAGCTAAGTTAAATTTAAAGCAGTTTAATTGAGCAATGAATGATTTGCAAATTGGGTAGCCCCCAGAATCACAGCAGATTCAGACAGACTCCAGGGGTGCCTTGTGGTCAGAACAAATTTATAGACAAAAAAAGGAAAGTGCTGTACAGAAATAGGAATTGAGTTACAGAAATAGCTAAATAGATTAAAGCTCGGTGTTTGCCTTATTTGAATACAGTTTGAACACTCAGCAGTGAATGAGTGGTTTAAGTATGGTTGCCGGGATTGGCCACTACTCAGCTATTGTTACAGGTGCATACTCCTAAGTTAGGTTTACAATCTTGTCTGCCTATTCAGTTAGGTTGCAGTTCATTCACAAGGACTCAAATATAGAAGTACGGAGTCCTTCTATATTTAGTTTGCTTTAACGTATAGAAGAAAGACATATTCCTAAACCGTAGTCTGAGTGTAAACTCACAACAGGTTTAAGTACAAGCAAATAGTAATACAAATACAAGCACACACATGCATATATATTCATGTGATGTTTGTTACACATACAATTCATTTCCTAATATTTTATTTTAATGTTAGGAAACACATTTACCACGTGGTCAGGTATGAAGATAACTTTTTTGTGTGACAACAAATAAGACCCTTCAATTTTCCCTTATTTCAGCTTCACCCCTTGTTTAATCAATCTTTTCTTTTGAAGGTGCACAGACCAAGAATAATAGAGGAAACACCTTATGTTAATCTTGTTATTTCTATTTAATATTTTATGAAGCTTTGACATCTCGGGTCCTCTCTGGCTTGGGAGGGACTGTCTCTCCAAAGGTTATCTAATTTCTAGAGATAGCAAATGCGCTCCCCTGCAGCAGCCCACCCACCCTGTGAACAAGCCTTTTATTTGCAAACCAAGAAGCCAAAGCTGCTATCTCCAACCTCCTCCTTTATGTAACTCTCAGATACCAAGTCAATATTTTCCCTGCCCCAAATTATTCCAGGGTCAGGTACTAAACAACTAGAGGCCACCCCTCTAGCCCAGAGCCTGTTGAAATTATTCCAACTATCTAATCCTAAACTTGATCAAACTTGCCCACTTTATCTCACCCATTTCTTCCCAGGGAAACCACAGTGAAGGCTCTGAGCCACGCTTTTCCCTTCTTGCTTCCTTCTGCTTCCTGAATGAACGTGCTACTTCCCTATATGGCCCTGTGTCCCCTTCTCTTGGGAACTGTGAGTAATAAAACTTTGTGTGTCACCATTTAGTCACTTCTATAAATTAAATCTGGGTACAATCAAGAAATGGTTTTTTATAGGTAAAACAAAAGCTAGTAATGAACCTTTGAATAATATGATTAATTTTAATTATCAGTACTCTCCCTGCTCCTTTCCCTCAAGAATTGCATGTAATAGTAATCAAATGAGTAAAATCAAGAATTGCCTGTAATATTAATCACACTAGAATGCAGGGAGCTATGAGGAAAAGAAATGAAAGAATTCCCTGGGAAACACTGCAATACGTGTTCACATCATTCTCTGGAATAATACTTCGGACAAAAATCCATTTAACTTGTTCTCAGCCATCGTAGTTGTTTTCCTGAATCATAAAATTCCCATTATGAAATAAACCCTGACATTAACTTAATTAGTATAATCATAAATCTCAGCAGCCACATGCATGCTTTAAACTGCAGTTTTTCAGGCTACAATTATAGATTCTATTATTTTCCCTACCTATAGCAGTAATTAGATATTATTTCAATACACAGCCAATGGTTGGCAGTATTTTTTAAAGTCATGTAAAAGACTCATTAGTGTAAAACCATTGACACAAAGTTTTAGAGAGTTCAGTGGCAATGTATTAATTTTATTGATTAATTATAAACTCAATTGAAAGCAATCAAAAATTATCCATAGCCTTTGCTATGAAGGTATATACTCCCATTTATACGTAGCTGTTTTTAAATGTTTACATGTATGGGCACATCTGTTGCTGGGGTTCAGAAACTGATATCCCAAAATATGGTGCTTTGAACTGAAGAAATCTTAGTATCTCTTTGGCCTTCCCCACTCCTCCTGTCTCTCAATCCTCTGTCTCTTCCAACCTACCAAATGCAGTTCTCCAAAGTTCCCTTATCGGCCTAAAGGTCAGACCTGCCAGAGAAGAAAACAATTACCTTTGGTCCCTTTCCTGTGTGTTCTTTGACTGAATCAATACCATTACAGGAAGCGGGTACTGATCCAGACTCCAAGGGAGCGTTCTTGGATCTCACGCAAGAAAGAATTCAGGGTGAGTCCTTAAAGTGAAAGCAAATTTATTAAGAAAGTAAAGGAATAACAAATGGCTACTTCATAGACAGAGCAGCACCAAGGGCTCCTGGTTGTCCATTTTTATGGTTATTTCTTGATGATATGCTAAACATGGGGTGGAGTATTCATGCCTCCCCCCTTTAGACCATATAGGGTAACTTCCTGACGTTGCCATGGTATTTGTGAACCATCATGGCTCTGGTGGGAGTGTAGCAGTGAGGATGACCAGAGGTCACTCTTGTGGACATCTTGGTTTTGGTGGGTTTTAGCTGGCTTCTTTCAGCAAGGTCTTCATGACCTGTATCTTGTGCTGACCTCCTATCTCACCCTGTGACTTACAATGCATTAACCATCTGAGAATGCAGCCCGGTAGCTTTCAGCCTCATTTTACTCAGCTCCTATTCAAGATGGAGTTGCTGTGGTACAAATACCTCTGACAAAATTGCAGGAAGAAAGACTGAGGTCTGTCAACACACCTGGACAGACTTTTGTCAAAAGCCATTTTCTGCTCTTTGAGTCCAGCAGGCTTTGTCCCAGGTCATTGTATGTTCTTCAAGCCTGTTGAATTCCCCTAAAAATTATTTACTACCTCCTAAAATCATTCACACTTCCCATTTCCCTTTCCCTGAGAAATAGGGTATACGATCATCTATACTCATAGTGTGGTGGCACTATCACTCTCCCCCATGCACACTAACAAATTTGTGTGCCATTTCTCCTATTAATCTGCCTTTTTTGAGTTGCTTTTTTAGCAAACCTTCATTGGTGAAGGGGAAGTTTTCCCTTGGCTCCTATGCTATATATAGATAAATAGTTATATTATTTAGATAAGACATTAAAGGGAGCTTCCTATTCCAAAGTAAAAGCTTTGTAATGAAGATTTTTCTTTGAATCATATTTATATAAATTTCATAAAGTAAAAAAAGGAAATGCTCACATGTAGATTGCTGTTTAATGGACAGCTGAAACGAGGTGCTCTGTGGACATTAGTTCAGACTTGGAGGCTTGGAATTCAGTTCTTTGTAACTGGCTTGGTCTCATTCCTGAGGATGATGGAGCTGCTTGCCAATGACCATGCATAGATGACGTCAGCACTCAGAATCTCCATTCACAGTGAAACCCATCTGTAGGGAACCACCTTTACCCCTGAGTATGGATTTCAGCTTTGCTTCTATTTAATCGTGAGTGACCTTGAGTCCATTACTTGGCCTCTATAATTCTCAGTTCCATGATTTGAAAAAGGAAAGGTCGAAATGAAAAATCATAGGTCTTTTTAAAGCTGAGTGCTAATCTGATTAGGGCTGCCAACATTAACTTGTCTCATTTGTTTTTTAGCCACTTGCTTTTAGTTGATTTTAAAACCCATAGACCTAAAAGTCATGAAGCTAAGCAATATATAACTAACCTTGCACTGGCTTCCTTATAGGTAACATCTCTGGTATATAGGTCACCACAGGAACAGTTGTTTAGGTTGTTTTGCAGGAACTTAGAGTCCATTTTTGTTCAACTGGAGCCCGCTGAGACCTTTTGACTGGCCTGCATGAATCTCTGACGGGTGACCCTTTGATGTCAGAAGGCAAAAATCTCCACCCTTAGATCATGCTAATGATGCCATTTTGTGAACATGCATCCCATGGAGAGCCATGAAGCTTGACTGTGCTTGTGCAGATCACCGATGGACTCATTTTCCTTACCCCCAATCACCTTTCCCTATGCCTTGGATCACCTTGCTTCTCTATCCCATAAATATCCCTAAAACCCCATCTTCAGGGAGGTTAATTTGAGATATTTTCTCCTATCTCCTTGCTTGTCTGTCTCATAAATAACCCTTTCCCTCTACAAAACTCATCTTCTCAGTGACTGGCACACTACACAACAGACAGAACAAGCTTGGCTCAGTAAATTTTCAATTGCTAATCAGATGGAAGTATAGACATTAAGGAATTGCATAATGTAAATACCTAGATCACACATATACATAAGATAGAGAAAATAACTGGCCGGGCTCAGTGGTTCATGCCTGTAATTCCAGCACTTTGGGAGGCCGAGATGGGCGGGTCATTTGAGGTCAGGATTTTGAGACCAGCATGACCAACATGGTGAAACCTCTTCTCTACTAAAAATACAAAAAAATTAGCTGGATGTAGTGGGGCATGCCTGTAGGCCCAGCTATTTGGGAGACTGAAGCAGGAGAATCACTTGAACCTGGGAGGCAGAGTTTGCAGTGAGCCAAGATCACGCCTCTGCACTCCAGCCTGGGAGAGAGAGTGAGCCTCTGTCTCAAAAGAAAAAAAAATTATTTGCTGTGTCATTAAGACACATTCAGTCACTCATTCATTCAGTCCTCATGAGTCAGCACATACTTGTGAAGTATATATTAGACTAATGATGAGAGATAAACATACAGGGGTTTTGCTTCCATGATGACCTCTCTACCTCCCCATCAGAAGTCCATCAGAGAAACACCATTTTAATCTGTGCTATCGCCAGATTATTTGTTCTAAATTGTATCTCATCAGATAACACACATGAAGAAATTTCTGAGCAGCCAGTTATCTTGTTGGGATTAGGAAAGTTGTTTATTTGCAAATGGAAATTAAAAATAAATTTTCAGTTCTTGTTCAACTTAATTACCTTGTAAAGTACACCCATAGCAATCTTTGCTGTTCTGCAGTCTTCACTGGTGATACCCAGGTGAACAGTGTCTATAGTGGACCTCCAGCAAACTGCAGCAGACTTGCACACGTGGGCCCTGACTGTTAGAAGAAAAACTAACAAACAGAAAGCAACAACAACAACAAAAGAGATCCCCCACAAAAACTCCATCCAAAGGTCGTCAGTCTCAAAGATCAAAGGTAGATAAATCCACGAAGATGAGGAGAAAACAGTGCAAAAACACTGAAAATTCCAAAAGCCAGATGCCTCTTCTCCAAATGATTGCAACACCTCTCCAGCAAGGGTGCATATGTGGACAGAGGATGACATTAATGAATTGACAGAAGTAGGCTTCAGAAAGTGGGTAATAAAAAACTCCTCTTAGCTAAAGAAGCATGCTCTCACCCAATACAAGGAAGCTAAGAACCATGATAAAAGGTTACAAGAACTGCTAACTAGAATAACCAGGTTAGAGAGGAATATAAATGATCTGATGGAGCTGAAAAACACAGTACAAGAACTTCATGAAACATACCCAAGTATCAATAGCTGAATCGATCAAGTGGGAGAAAGGATATCAGAGATTGAAGACCACCTTGCTGAAATAAGGCATGCAGGCAAGATTAGAGAAAAAAGAATGCAAAAGAATGAACGAAGCCTACAAGATATATGGGACTATGTCAAAAGACCAAACCTGCGACTGATTGGTGTACTTGAAAGTGACAGGGAGAATGGAACCAAGCTGTAAAACACACTCAGGATATTTCCCACAGAAATACAAACTACCATCAGAGAATACTATAAACATCTCTAATGAACTAGAAAATCTAAAACAAATGGGTGAATTCTTGGACACATACACTCTCCCAAGAATAAACCAGGAAGAAGTTGGATCCCTGATTAGACCAATAACAAATTCTGAAAATGAGGCAATAATTAACACCCTACCTACCAACCAAAATAAGCCCAGGAACAGACAGACTCACAGCCAAATCCTACAAGAGGCATAAAAGGGAGCTTGTACCATTTTTTTTTTTGAAACTATTCCAAGCAATTGAAAAGAAGGGACTCCTCCCCAAAACACTTTATGAGGCCAGCATTACCCTGATACCAAAACCTGGCAGAGACACAACGATAAAAAAAGGAAACTTCAGGTCAATATGCCTGATGAACATCAAAGTGAAAATCCTCAGTGAAATACTGGCAAACCAAATCTAGCAGCACATCAAAAAGCTTATCCATCAAAATCAAGTCAGCTTCATCTCTGGGATGCAAGGCTGGTTCAACATATGCAAATCAATAAACATAATCCATCACATAAACAGAACCAATGACAAAAATCACATTATTATCTCAACAGATGCAGAAAAGGCCTTTGATAAAATTCAACATCCCTTCATGATAAAAACTCTCAATAAACTAGGTACTGATGGAACACATCTCAAAATAATAAGAGCTATTTATGACAAACCCGTAGCCAATATCATACAGAATGGGCAAAAGCTGGAAGCATTACCTTTGAAAACCAGCACAAGACAAGGATGCCCTCTCTCACCACTCCTATTCAATGTAATATTAGAAGTTCTGGCCAGGACAATTAGACAAGAGAAATAAATGAAGGGTATTCAAATAGGAAGAGAGGATGTCAAATTGTCTGTTAGCAGATGATATGATTCCATGTTTAGAAATCCCCATCATCTTATCATCTTAGCCCAAAACTTCTTAAGCTGATAAGCAACTCCAGCAAAGTCTCAGGATACAAAGTCAATGTGCAAAAATCATGGGCATTTCTATACACCAATAATAGACAAGCAGAGAGCCAAATCATGAATGAACTCCCATTTACAATTGCTACAAAGAGAATAAAATACCTGGGACTACAACTTACAAGGGATGTGAAGGACCTCTTCAAGGAGAATTACAAACCACTGCTCAAGGAAATAAGAGAGGGCACAAAGAAACGGAAAAACATTCCATGCTCATGGATAGGAAGAATCAATATCACAAAAACGGCCATACTGCCCAAAGTAATTTATAGATTCAATGCTATTCCCATCAAACTACCATTGCCTTTCTTCATAGAATTAGGAAAAAACTACTTTAAATTTCATATGGAACCAAAAAAAAAAAAAAAAAAAGAAAAGAAAAGCCCATATAGCCAAAACAATCCTAAGCAGAAAGAACAAAGTCACATTACCTGACTTCAAACTGTACTACAAATCTACAGTAACCAAAACAGCATGGTACTGGTACAAAAACAGACCAATGGAACAGAACAGAGACGTCAGAAATAACACCACACATCTACAGCCATCTGGTCTTCAACAAACCTGACAAAAACAAGCAACGGGGAAAAGATTCCCTATTTAATAAATGGTACTGGGAATAAATGGCTAGCTACATGAAGAAAACTGAAACTGGAACCCTTTCTTACACCTTACACAAAAATTAACTCAAGACAGATTAAAAACTTAAGTATAAAACCCCAAATCATAAAAACTCTAGAAGAAAACATAGGCAATAGCATTCAAGGCATAGGCATGGGCAAAGACTTCATGACGAAAAGACCAAAAGCAATAGCAACTAAAGCCAAAATTGACAAATGGGATCTAATTAAACTAAAGAGCTTCTGCACAGCAAAAGCAACTTGCTTCAGAGTGAACAGATAACCTACAGAATAGGAGAAAATTTTTGCAATCTGCCCATCTGACAAAGGTCTAATATCCAGAATTTACAAGGAACTTAAACAAATTTACAAGAAAAAAACAAACAACACCATCAAAAAGTGGGCAAAGGATACAAACAGACACTTCTCAAAAGATATTTATGGGCCACACATGGTGGCTCATGCCTGTACTCCCAGCACTTTGGGAGCTGAGGTGGGTGGATCACGAGGTCAGAAGTTCAAGACCAGCCTGGCCAAGATGGTGAAACCCCATCTCTACTAAAAATACAAAAATTAGCTGGGTGTGGTGGTGGACACCTGTAATCCCAGCTACTCGGGAGGCTGAGGCAGAGAATTGCTCGATCCTGGGAGACGGAAGTTGCAGTGAACCGAGGTCATGCCAATGCACTCTAGCCTGGGTGACAGAGTAAGACTCCATCTCAAAAAAAAAAAAAAAAAAAAAAAGACATTTATTTATGTAGCCAACAAACATATGAAAAAAAGCTCTTTATCACTGATCATTAGAGAAATGCAAATCAAAAGCACAATGAAATACCATCTCACACCAGTCAGAATTACGATTATTAAAAGTCAGGAAACAATAGATGCTAGAAAGACTGTGGAGAAATAGGAACTCCTCTACACTGTTGATGGGAATTTAAATTGACTCAACCATTGTGCAAGACAGTGTGGCAATTCTCCAAGGGTCTAGAACCAGAAATAGCATTTCACCCAGCAATCCCATTACTGGGTGTATACCCAAAGAATTATAAATCATTCTACTCTAAAGACACATGCACATGTATGTTTGTTGCAGCACTATTTACAATAGCAAAGACTTGGAACCAACTCAAATGCCCATCAATGATAGAATGGATAAAGAAAATGTAGTACATATAAACCATGAAATACTATGCAGCCATAAAAAAAGAAAAAGATTGTGTCCTTTGCAGGGAGATGAATGAAGCTGGAAACCATCATCCTCAGCAAACTAACATGGGAACAGAAAACCAAATACTGTATTTTCTCACTCGTAAGTGAGAGTTGAACAATGAGAACACATGAACACGGGGAGGGGAACAACACACACCAGGGCCTGTCAGGTGGTTGGGTGAAATGGCAGGGAGAGCATTAGGAAAAATACTTAATTCATGCAGGGCCTAAAACCTAGATGATAGGTTGATAGGTGCAGCAAACCGCCATGGCACATGTATACCTATGTAACAAACCTGCACATTCTGCACATGTATCCCAGAATTTAAAGTAAAATTAAAACAGGAAAAAATTTGTATGTTTTACATATATATTCCAGGTAAACTGCTTTCTTTCCCTTTTCCTTATTTTTAAAACCATCTCAGTCTGTTAATACACCATTGAAATAAATGGAAATACCTTTTGGAAAAAAGAAAACAACAGTGATTATATTTAAAAATTTGTTTTTATGTAGAATTGTTTTTACAATAAAGATGACTAAACAATTAAAGGGATTCCAGGTTAAATGATCACATATTTTAAGGAAATTTCAAATACTGATTGGATGGTCAGTGGCGTGAAACAGGGTGAAAGCAGAGCTGACAATCGCAGAGCCTATTAATATGAACCACATGATCATGCCTAAAATAATAGTAACAATGATATCAATAATAACACGTATCCAGGTGCACCACAATCCAATATCAGTTCACAGGCTGAAGTTTCACTGAAAAATCACTGACATGAAGTAGGTTGATTGATAGAAAAGAAGGCATCCTAATTTACTTAATGTCTGTAAATCACTCACATGAGGCAGATTAATTAATGGAAAAAAAGGCATCCAAATTTGTTTCACATGTGTATATGGCAGCCTTTAGAATGAAGACCCAGCTTTCCAGTCAGTAAGGTAGAGAACCTCTTTCTGAGGTTACAGAAAGAATGGAGGCTTGGATCCTGATAAAACAGGTCATAGGAGGGGGGAGAAGAGGAATTCTATTGAGAGGCAATAAATGATTACTAAGAAGAAGGATTGGATCGGTGACCAAATTAACATGTTTATAGCTCTCTTTGGAATTTAAATGCTCCTTGAGGACAGTCATTATTTTGAAAAGGGGCCTGTTGAGGTGTGGTTATATTTTTGCTAATGGATAATGACGTAACAGGGAGGGGAACAAGAACAACTCTTCTCCTTGGGGGTCAGTCCTGTCTTTATGTACATAGGAGAAAAATCTCCTCTAGTGCTTGTTGACCTCTAAGAATTTTTAATTTAAAACTCTTATTATAGCATGCAACCATATTTGGGGTAAAATATGTTGATTTCTTTGACTATCTAATCAATGAATAGGAAGAAAGACTAAAAAAAGTCTTATTTGTGAAACACAAACACAGAAGCTCAGAAACTCCATTCTCATCCTCCATGAAGTGATATTCCTTAGTAATTCAGTAATTCTCTCTCTCTCTCTTTCTCTCTCTCTCTCCCTTTTTTAATGGGACAAAGTCTCACTATGTTGTCCAAGCTGGTCTTGAACTCCTGGGCTCAAGTGATCTTCCTTCCTCAGCTTCCCAAAATCCTGGGATTACAGCCTTGAGCCACCATGCCTGGCCTGGTAATTCTCTTTAATGATTAAAAAGTCAAAAGTGAAGTTGTAACTGACCAATGAGTTTTTCGTGTCTGCTGCACAGACAAAATCAATCCACTGAGATCATGACATTGCAGTAAAGAAAGAGTTTGATTGACATGAGGTCAGCCACACCATCAGGAGATAGAATTATTATGCAAATCAATCTCACTGAAGGCTCAGAGGTTAGAGTTTTGTTCAAAGATAGTTTGGTGGCCAGGTACTAGGGGAATGGGTGCTGCTGATTGGTTGGGGATGAAATCATAGGGGTGTGAAAAATGGTCCTCATGTGCTGAGTCCATTTCTGAGTAGGGACCACAGAGGACTCACTGGTCTGAGTAGAGCCATCGAGTCATCAGAAATGTAAAAGCCTGAACAAACATCTCAAAACACTGATCTTAGGTTCTACAATAGTGATGTTATTTATAGGAATAATTGGTGAAGTTGCAAATCTTGTGACCTCCTGAATACTGGCTAGTAATCATTTAACTACACCTACGTCTTAAGTAGAATTCAGGCCCCTCTCATCCTCCTAACCTGATGCCCTTTCATAAGTTTTACGAGGGTGGTTTGGTTTGGGGAAGAACTATTATTTCAATATTAACTAAATTTCTCTCAAAGTTAGGTTGGCCCAGGCCCAGGAATGAGCAAGGACAGCCAGCCTGCGAGGCTAGAAGCAAGATGGAGTCAGCCATGGCAAATTTCTCTTACTGTCATAATTTTGCAAAGGCAGTTTCAAAATAATGTGACACTAACCCTACTGCTTGCCCACTCTTCTGGGACTTATTTCTCTATCACATTCCCTGGCTGTTCACACACACACACACACACAGACACACAATACAATGTGCAAATCAGGCAGAGAGCAGCACACTCTTGCTCATTAAGAGATGACAAACACCTGCAGCAGAATGTCCAGTGGAGCGAAGTCTAAGCTAACAGACTGACTAAATATTCAATGTGCTCCAAAATCTTGATTATCAGGACAAGAGCTAGAATAGCTAATGCACAAGCAGGCTCAATTAACCCTAATTAGTTCAGAGTCAGGCTACAAAAGACTTAATTAGCAGTTATTAGGTGCTACTCAGAAAAGGAGCATAAATAATGGTTGGTAGCAAGCTGTGTTTAAGAGTCTCCTAGCTGACTGACATCAAATTTTTAAAAAAGTAAAATCAATATTCCTCTATCGGGGATTAAATTTAAAATAATAATATGGGTATTGACTTAAATTTCATTTATTCTGTTTGGATCGTTGATTTAATTTTCTTTTTTGTGGACAACTTGGATGCTTCAGGATAATTTCAGGAGGAATTCGAAATTTCACTTCTAATGGTGTGATGGTTACAGTCTACCACAAAGAGAAGGACACCTGCTGTTGGGATGATGAGTGGCCAGGAGAGATCAGAGGAATAAATGAAAGGTTTTCTTTGAGCATTTCTAGAGTTAGCCTCTGGAGGGTCTTGCACTCAGGCAAAAGGCCAGGGAAGAAAGATGGATAAAGAAAGAGAGCAGAGAAACTGAGTTACGATGAACACAGAGACCACAATCAACTCCGAATGGTCCAAGCCTGAGTCTTGGCTATATAGCAAATTGGGTTCCTTTAGTCTAGTGCAAATTCTTTCTTCTTTCTGGCTCCATTTATTCATCAACATTGTTTCTCACAGGAGCCAAAAGTTAAAGACCCCCTTCTGATTTCACAGTAAATTAACTTGCATCAAAAATGCACAATGACCAGATTAAGATTGAAAAACAAAGGTAAAATTGACAGGATAGATGGCTCTCCACCAAGTTGCCCTCTCTCTTTCTCTCTCTCTCTCTCTGAGGCTTTCTCAGAGAGGTAGAATGTTACAACATTTCTGTTAAGTTTTGTAATATCCTGCATAAAACATGGGGTCGACGTGACTGAGATTTAGAATTTATTTTAGAACACTATGGGGTTCTTATATTTTAATGCATCTTTATTTAACATGACTATAAATGTTACTGCTCATAAAACTATTCAGTCTTGTCATAAATTATTTCATAGAGGAATACTGTTTGTAGATGTAAACACGGAAAAGCTGTCTTGAAAGAGTCTACTCAAATCAACCATTAATTTCATATAATAAACACCTTCCTCTTTTAAAAAAAAGTGCCAAGGGACAATCTAGGAAGAATGGAGGTGTATTAGTTTTGTATTGCTGTGTGATAAATTACCACAAATTTAGCAGCTTAAAGCAACACTCACTTATTAGCTCACAGTTCTATATGTCAGAAGCCCTGGTTTATTTGACTGGGCTGTCAGAAAATCAAAATTAAGGTGTTAGTTGGGTTGGGTTCTTATCTGGAGGTTCTGAAAGAATCCTTTTCCAAATTATTCAGGCTGTTTTCAGAAGCTAGTTCCTTGTGGCTGTAGGTCTGAGGTCTTCACTTCCTTGCTGACTGCTAAACTAAAGGCTGCTTTCTTCTCCCAGAGGCTGCTCATATGCCTTCTTACATGGCTCCACCACCTTCAATGCATCAATTACACACCCTGTCCTTATTCTTTCAATGTCTCTGACTTCTCCTTATGCTTCCAGCTGGACGAAACTCAACTGCTTTTAAAAGTCTCATGTAATCAGCTTGGGCCCACTTGGAAACCCCTTTTGATTACTCAAGTTCATTTGATTAGTAATCTTAATTACTTCTCACAAGAATCCCTTTTGCTATGTGACCTAACATAATCACAGGCATGATATCTCATCACATTCATTATCTTATGGATGAGAGCTCAATTTTTCCTGTATCTACACCTAGGCCCCTGCTGAGGGCAGAGAGTGGCAGTGGTCACCGAGCTGCAGAAGGAGAGGGAGGTCATCATGGTATCCCACTGCCAAGGGGTGGGAGAGAAGGTGGCTGATAACATATCCTGGGGACATAGGGAGACATTGGGAGGTAGGCTGCACATAAATCAAGACTTCAAGCTTCCAGCACATGCTCTATTACCCCACTGGACTTTACTTACAAAACACAAATTCAGAGATACAATTATTAAGAATTTCAAGATGGCAACTGCAGAATATTAAAGCCCAGTAGGGATCTCCTTTCTGAGTGTAGAGCTCTGTGAGACTTATACCTATGAAGTTCACCCTGAAAATAAGCACTATATAAGTGTTTGTTGATGTGTTTTTAGTAGTAATAGTAATATTACTAGCAGTAATAGTAATATTCAGCAGACACCGAATAGACAAAACACTTAGTTGCTTCAAAATATCTATGCTATTCTTATTTTGTACAAGC
Source organism: Macaca fascicularis (assembly GCF_037993035.2). Classification (NCBI taxonomy): domain Eukaryota; kingdom Metazoa; phylum Chordata; class Mammalia; order Primates; family Cercopithecidae; genus Macaca; species Macaca fascicularis. The sequence goes on from NC_088382.1 coordinate 39,568,730, forward strand.
TGACCTAAAAATCAGGCCTGATACAGACATCTTACATTCCACGATGCTTTTCCAAAGAGCTGTGTATAAGAACTCCAAACCATTGACTTATGAATAATAGTGGAAGTGATATTGACATTCTAAATGATATAAACTCTCCTACTTATCTACTTTTTCTGTTGTTCTGGGTATTGTTCTCACTCTCTAGTTGGAAATCTGGCTCATTTTACCTTCACTGAAATTAATTAAAAATAAATCAAACTTATGTTCATTCTATTTTTTTAGCTTACCATACAATTCAATTCAAATTCAATTTTATTACAGAATAAGTTATGAAAATTGCACATAGTTTTTCCTTTTTTCCCCTTTCTTTGCTGTCAAATCGACTATAGATGGCTCAGGCTTAATCCCAAGGAAACTAATAAAGTGAATTGTTCACACAATTACATATTATTTTCCTGTTACGCACAATTCTCTCTGGGCACCCAATGCTCTGTGATTGACTGATCTGTGAAGCCAGAGTCCTCTGCTTTTGAGCTTTGAGTATTCAGCCTTCTCTAAATTTTTGACAAGGCTGTTTAAAGAGTGGTGTGACTGCATCATAAGACCGCTCACAAACTGCGACATATGCTTTTATCTGTGTGGGGAAAAATTAACATCATCTACAAAAGGAGAAGAAAAAAGCCATACACATACACTCACTCTCCAAAATTCTTTAAGACTGGTGAGCTGAGGCAAAGATGATATATATTGGAGAGAGATGGATCTGGGCTCTTGGCTAATATAAAATGATGAATCAAAGGGCATCAGTGACAACAGACAGTGGGCCTAATTATCTCCAGAGGGGTGCATTAGGATATTCGGACTCCAGCTGTCAAACAGCTGTAAACTTCTCCAGGCTATCATTTGAGTTTTCAGAGTGCAACAGGGGTCTCCAGTTTCACCAGGAGGCCATGGTGTCAATACAGAAGAGCCAAGCCAATCCTACTCTTCTGGTGTTAGACTTGCTTAAATGAATCTGGTCCCTTTTTCAGTTGCATAGCTCTATTCTAAAACATGAACTACTCCTAATGATACCTTTGTGACTCCAAACACTGTAAGCCAGTTCTGATTTCAATACTTGTGAGATAGTTGATCAACACCATTTGATTTCATCATATTACCGTTGATAGAGCGCTTCATGTGGAAAGCATTATGCCAAAGAGACAGTGTCATGTGATGGTTAATAACTAGGTTTTTCCAGTTGTGGAACCTGAGACAAGTAACCAAATCCCTGTATGCAATAAGCTCCTCATGCTTATCACGGTGAGAATAACCATAAGGATTGAGTACAAATAGTTTACTTCTGAGATGATCCCAGGAAACATTGGAAAGGGAGCTAGGGAGTGAAAAGAGGAAAGGTAACCAAGGAAGGATGGCCTAGGAAGTAGTTATTGTTGTGATACCTGGAGCAAAGACAGAGTCTCCAAGTATGGTTTGTGGTTGACTCGCCTCAGCATCACGTTGGTACTAGCTATAAATGCAGATTCTCAGGCCCCACCACAGACACACTGAATTAGAAGCTATACATGTGGACCCAGCAAATTGGTCTAACAACCCTCCAGGTGATGTTGATGCACACTCAAATTTGAGAACTAATGAGCTAGAGAACTCTGGGAGCTATGAAGAATATCTTTCTCAGAGCTATCTCACCAGAGGGGAAAATGTTGCTGGGATATTTATACGCCAATTCCCATTAGTAATTATGGAGGGCTGTTAGAGAAAAGACATTGGAAAGAAACATTAATTCTCCAGCACTGTAGTCTGTGGTGCCCTTGAGCTGAATGGCAAGCCATTGGCAAGGAGGTGTGGGTCCTGCAGCTGGAGTCCTAGGAGCATTATAACAGCCAGACCCACTGGCATAGGTCGGGGACATCAATGGTGTCTTAAGGATTGAGATAATGCAATAAAGGGCATATCGTAGTACCTGGCACAAAAATCCTTTGTGTATTAAAATCTAAACGTAATACAAAGATCAACTAGCTGTGATGCCTGCCCTCAAAGAGTAGACAATTTACAAAGACAGTTAGGACACAAAGACTTGAGTAGGATCTAAGACAAATGCAATAAATGCTATGCATGATGGAGGTGCAGAAGGGCGAGGTCCTATCAGATTATAGGAGAAATAAAGGCACAATGAATCAGTGGCATCTGAGAAGGGAGGGGTAGGCTTTTTAGCAGGCTCTGATGAAACAAGAGGGCTGATTTAACTGCAAAGAAGGACACAGGTCACTGTGTTAGCTGCCTCATCATCACTGGAGCTCAAGTGCCTGTTGAGTCTGAGATGCCACATAACCATTAACAAAATACAAAGAACTCTGTGGCTAACAAATTTGAAATGTAAGGATGCTAAAGGTTAGGATTTCCCTGCCACATCACATCTCCATCTGCCTCACTAATTTTTTTTCTGGGAAAGAATTAAGGCTCACTGGTTTGCAAAACACAAAACATGTTTCAAGTAGCCCCACTGATGTGATGCTTTCTTGGGGATTGTATGGAAATGAGAGAGTGCTGACTTCATTTTTTTTCAGTAACATTATTACCATTATAACATCACTTTTATAGTCTAAAGCATAGCTGCCAATATGTCCTATGAAAATTTTAGTCATGTTAAGTTAAAAAAAATGATTACGTCTGAAAAGGTGAGTGTAGTGGAGCGAAGGAGTAAGTTGAGTAGCATGAATACAAAATTCTACATTTTTGAGGATTATGTTGCTGGAGTTCCAGATCTCACAGCAAAATGCATTCCCTGACTCTGGCTATTTTACTTCCCAGATTTTTTGTCCATCTCACATCAAGAAACCATCCCCTCAGGTTTCAATTCCCCCTCATGCATGCTACATTCCAATGCATCTCCAGTGCCTCCCTCTTCTTTCCCTTCCATCAGCTCAGTGAAAACAGTCCATTACTAACCAAGTATTGGGGCTCTCCTACCTTTTTAAATAATAGAGTTTTTTTTCCTTAATTTTCCTTTTTCTTAATCTTTGAGAACATTAGTGAGAATGAAACTAAGGAAGATAAAAGAGGGGTCAGCAATTACATGTTAAGCAATGGAATGGAAGAACCTTAAAGATTTGACGAGAACAAGGAAGAGAACTTCCTGCCAGCTGGGCTCTCCTCCACAATGTATTTTCCAGCACACTGTGGAGAGCTGCGTGTATGTGTGTGTGTGTGCGCGCGCGTGCTTACACAATGTGGAATTCATTAGTAGAACTTGCTCTAAAAATTGTAGACCCCCTAACAGGGTTCTTGTTTAAGGCTTTAAGTGTTAAATTATTTAGTGGTGGTGAATCTCAGGGTGTGGATTGTAGTGCCTGAGGTATTGTAAAGCATATATTTGTATGGTACTTTTTCTTTGCAGGTGGGCTTGACAGCACCATATGAACCAAATTCTCCAAATTGTGGATAAATAAAACATTCTTGTATTATAAACTAAGAAACAAGATTCTGGGAATAATTTAGAGGACATTGCAAAATGCTTTTTTCATTAGCTCAAGATTAAACGTTATGCTAAGATTTTTTTAAGTGTACATAAAGCATGTAAATATCAGTTGCTTGACTCACTGGTCACCTCGTTGGCTGATTTAATATTTTATGAAGCCCTGAGTACTCACACATAACTTTATAATTTATTTCTCCAATGTTCCCCTAAGAGAAGCCTTTACCACAGGCAAAACAGTGGGACATTAGGAATATTTGTTATTTGAGTCAAATCAAAAGGTGAACTGAGAGGAATGGGTCTAACAGTTCCATTACAGAATTTAAAATCAGTGCTTGTCTCTCCTTGGTGGGATGTAGGACATGCTACCCCAACATATAGCACCCTGGAGGTCACACTTTTACCTTTGCCTGCCTTTCTATATAATAGTAGTACATAAAGTAATTCTCTGCCAAGCATAGTGGCTCACACCTGTAATTCTAGCTACTCAGGAGGCAGGAGAGTCACTTGAGCCCATCATTTCAAGGCAATGAGTTATCATTGCATCCCAGCCTCAGTGACCCATTAAAAAAAAGAAAGAAAAAAGAGAAAGAAAGAAAAGAAAGAAAGAAAGAAAGAAAGAAAGAAAGAAAGAAAGAAAGAAAGAAAGAAAGAAAGAAAGAAAGAAAGACAAAGAAAGAAAGACAAAGAAAAAAGGAAGGAAGGAAGGAAGGAAGGAAGGAAGGAAGGAAGGAAGGAAGGAAGGAAGGAAGGAAGGAAGGAAAGGAGGGAAAGAATTATCTGACCTACCTCCCATGAAAGTAAAAATCGATCATAAAACTTTCATGTAATTGGTGCCCTGTCTTACACTTGGAGGAAAGAAATGAAGACATAGAGATGCCAAGAAAAATCTGAACAAGAAATAAACAAAACAAAAGAGACTTTGCTATGTTCCCCCCAATTTGTCACAACTAGATCCTACTTTTTTGTCAAACCATGCTTCTTTTGAGTCAAAGTCTCATTATGTTGCCCAGGCTGGAGGGCAGTGATGACTCACTGCAACCTCTGCCTCCTGGGTTCAAGGGATTCTCCTACCACCCGAGTAGCTGGGATTACAGGTGTGCAACACCACACCAGGGTAATTTTTGTAGTTTTAGGAGAGACAGGGTTTTTCCATATTGGCCAGGTTGGTCTCGAATTCCTGTCCTCAAGTGATCTGCCCACCTCGGGTTCTCAAAGTGCTGGGATTACAAGCATGAGCCACTGCACTTGGCCTATCCAACTACACCTCTACACAACTGTTCATTCTTCATCAAACTTAAGCATAAAAATACCGTGTCCCCAGGTCTTTGGCTCTTCATCTCTGAAGGCTGTTGTGTCATGTGAAACTTTGGCTAAATAAATTTGTTATGCTTTTCTCTTGTTAACCTGTCATTTGTTATAGGGATTTCAGCCATGAAACCGTCAGTGGGAGAGGAACAGATATTACTTCTTCTCTCCTATATTCCCAAAGGATCCAGCCCATTGTAGAGATTGAATGGTATTTGAGGATAAAAGGTAGAGTTCAGTAGACAAATCAGAGATTAAGGATAAAGAAAGTACAATCTATCTGCAATCCTGTAAGTATCTGGATGTGGAAAATAAAATGCAATATCTTTCAAGCATACCATACATTTATTGATTTCCCTCATTTAACATGTACTTACTGAATAATTTCTAATATACAAAGCTAGGTACTGTAGGGGGTATGAAAGGAATTAAGAAATGCATTTGCCTATGAACAGATTATTATTTATTATAGTTGTGCAGGATAAAGCTAGCGTTTATACTATGTGACAAGTGGTAAACAGTTCATAAAGGTATGCATTTAGCCTACTACTATATATTGGAGATGAAGGAAGGTATGCAAGAAAGAGACAGGTAATTCTAGTATAAAAGGTGATTTTACAGGGTCAGGAATTTGACAAATTTTAAGCTGTATTATGCTAACTACATAGGCTTACCAGGTATCACAGGGAAAGCCCCAGTGTGGCAAATGTAATGTATATTGAGCTGGCTCTCTGAACAAGCTGTCACAGTGAGAACTGGTTGCTATTTCACAGGATACCGGTCTTTGCAGCTTTATGGAAGCAGTACAAGTCAACATTCTGTCACTTTACTTTGGTGGTATTAGAAACCGATCTACTTAATGTACAGTGTAACTCCAGTTATAAAATTTTAAACAGGATACAAATTTTATTCTTTTTTCTTTCATGGACACTCATAAAAATATTCCCTGTGCTGTTAATGAAATTTCTAACCCAACTAAAGTATGCAATATGCAACACTGCCATGCAAATCCAGTTTTTATACCTACAATAAGAGCACTTACAGTCTACATTTAGGCAACACTAATGTATTGCTAGAGCTAGCAAAAGAATATAAATTACATATGGTGCCTACCCTTCTCCCTTAACTCATTCTATTATATTTAGTCATCATAAAGATGATGGCAAGTGCAGCTCAACTGGGCTGGATGTTCTTGATGGCCTTTTAACTCAAACGTCTGGTGCCTCACTTGGGATGCTTGGAAGAGTTGGGAGTAGTCTCGGCATTTTCTTTATTCATATAGCCTCTCCACATGGCTGGCTACTTGGGGCTTCCTTACAGCAAGGAGGTTTCAAGATAGATTCTTATATGGTGACTGTTTTTCCCTGAACATGTATTTCAAGAGACCAATGCAGAAATTTCATGGCATGTTTATTTTTACCTAGTCTTGAAATTAACCCAATACCACCACACAGGACCTGGGAACTATGGTTCATAGGAGGTGAGGGGGCTCCTTTTTAGAAACTAATGACTGCATTTGTCATTATTAAAATATGTCATTGCTTGACTTTGGTAGACTCTTGCTATAACCATTTCAATGAGATAGTCAACAGAATTTAAAATCCACTTTCAAAAGAGTATCTAGAATAATAATTTGAAATCTGCGTTAGAGTCTACCCAACAATTTAACCAATTATTTAGTTATTGAATATTCATTATCTACTGTGCACTGGAGACTGTGCTGGATACTGGTGAATTCTGGTAGATAAATTGGGTAGATACCTGAGGAAACTGAAGCCCAGAAGATTTGAATAGAAGTGTACTGACCTCTCCAACACAGCTGAGTCAGGTGCCCATACAATGCAATGGCATCGAGAATAGTTACTGATACAAGAAACAAGGCAAAAAACCCAGAAATCTTGTCATGGATTTTTATAACTAGGACTTAAGGCATATGCTGTAATGTACTTTGTAGTTTGACACTGAAAACTCGAGTGATGAATTTGTTATGTTTAGTAAAAAAATCCTTGATATTGTCTCTTAAAATATACCTCAATCCAAACCACACTTACAAGTATTGTGCTAAATGAAAGGGTTTCTAAAACTTTCCAAAGTGCCAGAATCATCTAGAGGGCTGATTAAAGCACAGGTGACTGGGCCCTATCCCCAGTTTCAGATTCAGTAGGTCTGGGATGGGGACCAAGCATTTAAATTCTATCAAATTCCAAAGTCAGGTTGAGGCTGCTGCTAAAACAACCACACTTTGAGAAGTACTGCTGAATGATGTTGAAGAAAGCCAGAGATGAACAGAGGTTTAAGCAGTGAAGACAGATTTATTCAAAAAAACTATTGCAATAGGGGACGAGAAGTTCTAGTGTAGAATTGGACTCAATTCCAAAGAAAATCATAACAAGTGGGGATTTCTAACTGTATTAATCTGTTCTTACACTGCTATTAGGACATACCCAAGACTGGGTAATTTATAAAGGAAAGAGATTTAATAGACTCACTGTTCCACATGGCTGAGGAGGCCTCACAATCATGGCAGAAGGCAAAGGAGGAGCAAAGGCATGTCTTACATGGCGGCAGGCAAGAGAGAGTGTGCAAGGGAACCACCCTTTATGAAACCATCAGATCTCATGAGACTTACTCAGTATCACAAGAATAGCACAGGAAAAACCCACCCCCGTGATTCAGTTACCTTCCACCAGGTTCCTCACACGACATGTGGGGATTTGGGAGCTACAATTCAAGATGAGATTTGGGTGGAGACACAACAAAACCATATCAATAACAAAGGAACAAGTTGAGGAGGTAGGGCACTAGTGGGTCATCAAAGCTGCGAGGACTTCTGGTTGAACCAACCTAACAGGATTCTTGCTGCAGGAATGCCAGGGTAATTTGATATCATCTGGGGATAGCAAGGATGAAGAATTTAATCAGGGATCAGCTACAGAGGGTGGGGAATTCTCACCAAATGGACTTAGCAAGATTTTTGCTAAAATTGAACTCTACAAGGAAGTACACAAATTTTCATTTTTAGGGACAGGGTTCAGGGGAACTGGACTCAGATTTGGTCAAACAAAGAGTCTTTGTCAATGGTTATCCACAGTGGAGAACAGTGGTGAAAAACATAGATATGAAATGAAACAAGACCTCTGGTAAGCCTTAAGCGTGTTAATCTTTTTATCTTAGTTTCCTGATCTTTACAGTGTGGATAATTAATATTAGCTACTGCCTAAGATTATTGTGTGGATAAATTATATGTGTCAAAAGCTAAATAAATGTTCATCATACTAATAATTATAATCCTGTAAAGGATGTAGTCCAATTCTCACGCATCTTACCTGAGGGGCTGTTGTATATTTTGTGTCGTGTACATTGGATTTCCTGGAGTCACCTTCCAGACTACAAAGCTGACCACTCAGCTTGGTGCCTTTCCCTGGCAACTTCAGAAGGCAAGATCCAATAGAGATTTCTGACGATCTGTCTTCTCCCTTGTACATAGTGCATAAAATCTAGAAGCTAGGTATTTAAAATAATCTACAGAATCAAAAATAAATCTTACTGTTTTCAAGTTAAACTCCTCCTGGGCTTGGTATTAAAAAAGAATTAGGTTTGCATTAGTTGAGCTTTGCAGGATGCCCTGATAATACCTCAGCAATCAAAATGTAATTATAAAATAGGGATGTTTAAATTGCCGAATATATACATATGTTTTTCTATTCAGTCTGAACTATAACAGTGAAGCATGTGAATGCATTAAGGTGAAGATGACAAACCAAATTCCAAATCACTTAGCAAGCTGTCTGGTTAAATGCAGGATAGTAGGTTACAATAACAAAACATCCAATAATAAATAAATCACAGCATATTGTCTTGATTATCTATAAATGTTATAACCCTTGCTAAAAGGACTTTCTTCTCCAATAACATAATCCTTGCTGTGAGGCTGTTGGGAGTGGATAGGATGGAAATGCAATGCTTCTGCTCTTTTTTACATTGTACCATTGCTTCACCCACTGGGTCTTGCTCAGTTCCTTCTGTGCCTCAGTGTACTTACCCATACTATATTAAAATTTTTGGACATATTGCAAAATAAAAAATCTCAAGGCTCACAAACTTCTTATACAAAAGGAAAGGTTAAACTGGGAGACTGAGTCATGCAACACTCTCTTACAAATGAACAGTGGTTACTAACATTACGCCTTAGCAGATCCCTACAAAAGGTAAAAGGCCTCAGGGATCTAGGAAGGACCACCCCCACAGATCATCCATAAGTAAATTCTTTGCTGGTCTCCCTACACAAGGACATGCCAATTATAACTTTAGGTCTACAATCCAAGTCTAGCTCCTGGAACTAAAGTCTGTTTGATTCCACATAGATAATGTTGCCTTCCCAGGTGCAGGACAAAGACTAGACTAATTCTTCCACCTACCAAGAGGTATCTGTATAATTGACCCTTCTTTTACTGCCTTTTTCTCTTCAAACATTCTCCTTCTCTTATGTACAATGTAGATAGATTGACTGGGTACTAACTGAGGTAGCACAGGAATGTAACCATTCATCTTACATCTTACTTGCTCCTCTGGCTACATGCCTTTCCTCCATTTAAGGAAATGTATACATACTAAACCTCCTGAAAACTTCTCCAGAGAAACAACCACAAGGGTGGGCATGGTGGCTCACACCTGTAATCCCAGCACTTTGGGAGACCTGAGTGAGAGGATCCCTTGAGCCCAGGAGTTTGAGACCAGCCTGGGCAATGTGGTAAAACTTCATCTCAACAATAAATACAAAAATTAGCTGGGCATGGTGGCATGGACCTGTAGTCCCAACTACTCAGAAGGTTGAGGTAGGAGGATCCCTTGAACCCAGAAGTTTAAAAGTGTAGTAAGCCACGATCATGCCAGCCTGGGTGACGGAGTGAGACCCTGTCTTAAACAACAGCAACAACAAAAAGAAAGGAAGAAAAGAAAAAAGAAATGCAACCATAGACGTGTCTGTGGTTCCTGTTTTTCCTGGACGTGCTTTAATGCTGACTTAACAAAACTCGATGATTCAGATCTTTGCCTCGGTCACTCGTTTTGGTTGCCATTATTGTTTGTCGAACAACAGTGAAGCAAGATGCTCAGTAGAAAAAGTTCCCAAGAGTCAAAAGAGTCTCAGAAGGCAAGCCCTACCTTCTTCTTTGAGTCAAGACACATATTAGCAGTTGAAAGGCTCAGAATCTTTGTTGCGAAGAAACTAGTGTTTTTCAACTATGCTAGATTGCTAGATCATGCATATTTCATAGCAAAGGAATGGCCACAGACTACACTTTTTTGGGGAATGCCACCCCAAGTTCTAATTGTCTCGCATTTAATAGGTTGTAGAAGTTCATGAACTGTCATCAAGGTTTCCTTTTCCTGCAAAACTACCATTTAAAAATGTGGCAAAATAAAGGCATTCCCAAATAAAAACGAGGAGAATGATTTGCTAGTATATCTGTCCCACCAGAAAGTCAAATAGACTGAAAGAAAATGACACCAGATATTAGTTCAAATACACAAGTAGGAGTGAAGAGCAGGAAAATGACCAATGTGTGGGTAAGTATAGAATACTCTTACTATATATGCTTTTTTCTCATAATTTCTTAAAAGTACCCATAAGATTTTTTAAAGCAATGATTATGGCACTGTATTACTATGCAATATATATGAAAATAATAGCAGAAAGGAAGTAGAGGGATGGAGCTATATTTATTTTTAGAATGAGGTCAGTATTAATCCGAAGTATATTGATACATATGGTAATCCCTAGAGTGAGCCACTCTGAAAATTAATTTAAAACTTAATGGCTATCTCAAACTAAAATAAATGACTTTGAGTAACCTCAAAGTAATTTAAATGGTTTACCAAAAAATATTGATCTAGCACAAAAAAGGTAGTAAAAAAGAAACAGTGAAACAACAAGAAAAATTAGGAGACATATGGAAAGCAAATAGCAAAATGACAGACATACATCGAACCATATTAATACTTACATTAAATATGAATGCACTAAAGATTCCAGTCAAAAGACACAGATCATCAGACTAGATTTAAAAAAAGAAACAAGTTCTAATGATATGCCTTGTGCAGCAGACATAATTTAAATTGAAAGACACAGACAGATTGAAATTTAAAAGATGGAAAATGATATACATGCAAACAGTAACCAGAAGAAAGCTAAGTATCTATATTAAAAGAGTGGTGGAATAGTTTCATTTTAAGATCTATATTATAAAATTCTAGAAACTATTTTCTTTGCAAATGTTTAAACATATAATTGAAAATCTATTAATAGATGTATTATTAAAAAGTACAATGGGATACAATATTTTTAAAAATATATTTTTTTTACAGGTTATAAAAGTAAAAATGTTTGAAGTCTGCTCTTCTACACAAATTTGCTTATTGTAGACAGAAATAAGCTAAGTTTCATGGGATTCGGATTTATTCAAATTTGTACAATTTATAGCAAAGTAAATATTAGAAGATCTACTCTCTCTATGTCCTGTACTTCTTACGTGCCTTTAAAGAGGCACACAGGATAATGATTAAGTTCATGGATTTTAGAGCTATATTTAAAAAATTCTGACACTAGCCTTTGTCAGCTGTGTGGCTTGGAGAGTTTTCTTAACCTCTCTGTGCCTCAGTGACCTCATCTGTAAAACAAGAAAAATAATGGCAGGTACCTCACAGAAGTTTTATGAGGTAATGCATATAGCGTACTTAGAACCATTCCTGGTACATGGTAAGTACTCTATAAATGTGAGTTATTTTATTTTATTTTATTTTCTCGTCACTCTGTTGCCCAGGCTGGAGTGCAGTGGTGCAATCTCAGCTCACTGCAACCTCCACCTCCTGGGATCAAGCAATTCTCCCTGCCTCAGCCTCTTGAGTAGCTGGGATTACAGGCGCCCATCAACACGTCTGGCTAATTGTTGTGTTTTTTAGTAGAGACAGGGTTTTGCCACTTTGGCCAGGCTGGTCTTGAACTCCTGACCTTAGGTGATCTGCCCGCCTCGACCTCCTAAAGTGCTGGGATTACAGGCGTGAGCCACCGTGCCTGGCTGTGAGTTTTTATTCAGAGTTTTGAAACATTCAGATGAATGTGCGACAGACAAATCATGGTCACATCTGCCAGCACATTTCCACAGTGCAGGCACAGATTTCAGCGCTCCTGACTCAGATGTTGACTCTACATCTGGACATCAAGTCGTTTTAGTAGTCAGCATTACAGAGACTGAGATGCAAAGAGGCAGCACTGTAGGGAAAGTCTTGCTAACAAGATAATAGGTGCTGAACTCAGCAAGTTTTGCTGTTATTGCTGATGAAGGGGAGACAGTGCAAAATGTGAGATGTGGGACACCCAGAGGAAAGTCAGAAGGACGCACAAAATTTATGGCTTGCTAGAACACTAGAAATGGAATACTAGGTCGGCAGTAAGACCAGATGGCAACTCACTGACCTCTGAAATTCTCTTTGTAACAAACAGCTTTTTTTCTAGCCCTCTAGTGCCCCAATCTCTCCCTAACCTCTACGTGCCTCGTTCACAGTCCCTCAGACACAAGCCACATTCTCTTGCCTCTGTGCCTTTGCTCACACGGACGACCAGTCCTGGAATGCCTCTCATTCTCTTAGTACCTTTCATCTCTCACCTTTTGCAACCTGCTTAATAGGGTGCAATTCATCCAGCTGAGGACTTAATATGTCTTGAACCTGGGGTTGTGCACTCAGATTACAAGTTCACCCAATTTTAGGATCAAGTGTGAGAGAATGCCCTTATCACATTTGATTTTGATTGTGTACAATAGAGGTGGGCGCGGGTATTCTGTGAGTGCAGACAAGAGTGTCTTACCCAGCCTGGGGGTGATCCACAACCGCATCCTGAATGGTTTGGTAAGTTGTAGTTAATTTTATAAATAAAGGGAAGAGGCAATTGTTATAACACACGCAGAGGTCAGACAGGAGAGTATGGCTCGTTCATTACCACCGGAAAGCAGAGCAGTTGGTGTCAAAGTAAACAAAATGGAGCTGAAGAGATGGGAATGAGCCAGTTCATGAAGGAGCTTAAAATGGTGAATGCTTGCTGAGGAATTTGTATTTTATTGTGACAATCATGAGAAGCCACAAATAATTTTAAGCAGTACAATAATTTGATCAGATTTGTATTTCAGAAAGAGAGCTTTGACAGCAGTATGAAGAATAAATGGATTAAAAGAATGGGGATGAGAATAAAGTCAGTAATTCATTTAGGAGGCTATTAAAAAACACAAATAGAGGAAAGATAAGGGCCTAAACTATGGCAGTGATGATGAGAAAGGGAGAACTGAATCAATTTGAGCGACACTCTGGGAAAAATCCGTGTTCCTTGAGATCTAATTGGATATGTAAGATGAGGCAGAGAGTGAAGTGAAATGCAAGATGACTCTCAAATTTTTGCTTTAGTAGCTGCAGAGACGGCAGCACCACTCTCCTGAGAGGGTATATTGCAAGTGTGGTAAGATAATAAGACCATACTTGAGCATGTTAAATTTAAGGTTCATTTATTGGACAGGCATGGTGGCTCATGCTTGTAATCCCAGCACTTTAGGAGGCTGAGGTGGGTAGATCATTTGAGCCCAGGTGTTCAAGACAGGCCTGGGCAACATGGGGAAACCTCATCTCTACAACAAAATTAACTAAGCATGGTGGCATGTGCCTGTAGTCCCAGTTACACAGGATACTGAGGTGGGAGACTCACTTGAGCCCTAAAGGTTGAGGCTGCAGTGAGCCATGATTGTGCCACAGCACTCCAGCCTGGGTGACAGAGTGAGACCCTGTCTCAAAAAAAAAAAAAAAAAAAGATTAATTTACTTATTCATTCAAAAATATTTGTAGAGAACTTCCTAAATGCCAGAGAGTACATTCGGCACTTGGCATGCAGCAGTGGATAAAACAAACAGAAATTTCTTTCCTCATGAAGCTCACTGCAGTAGGATATCTGTGGACATCCTAGTAGGTGATTGAATTGGTTCCGGAGCCTAGATGAAAGTTTGAAAGCCCGGCGCGGTGGCTCACACCTGTAATTCCAGCACTTTGGGAGGCCAAGGGTGACGGATCACTTGAGGCCAGAAAGTTTGAGACCAGCCTGGATGGAAATATGGTGAAACTTCATCTCTACTAAAAATACAAAAAATTAACCAGGTGTAGCAGCACACATTTGTAATCCCAGCTACTTGGGAGGCTGGGGCAGGGGAATTGCTTGAACCTGGGAGGCAAACATTGCAGTGAGCTGAGATTTCACCACTGCACTCTAGCCTGGGTGACAGAGCGAGACTCTGTCACAAACAAACAAACAAACAAACAAACAAGAATAGGCTTTTGTAGTTCAAAAAACAAAATCAAAACCAAACAGACCAAAACTTACTGTACAAAGATACAATTTAGCAGAAACATTTAGTTTAGCAGCAGTATTTAGGTTAATGTGGGTAAAAAAAAATTCATATAATCATCAAAACAGATAATGACAACACACCCTGCAAGGTGAGTCAATATGTGGCACTAGGATTCAGGTGATGATGCCACTGTCACCTAGAGAAGGCTGTGTACCACACTTCAAGTGGGATGTAGACAGACTGGAGGACACAGAAAAGAGTGACACAGCGGGTAGAAGAACTCACAATTACCTCTAATGAGGAAGGGTTTGATCAACTTGGGGTGGTTAGCCTGCAAACGCGGATAATGACAATGGTCTTCATATGGCTTGCTCTATTATAGCTACAAGGGGGATAACAAGTATCAATGGCAGGAAGATACAGGAAGATTTCGATCATAAGAATGTTGATATCTCATGCATGTCCTAAGATATTACCCTCAGATTTGATGACCAGTCAGTGTTCTCCAGAGAAAAAGAACCAATGGGATGTACATGTAGGAGCCATTGCCCTTGGGCCCCTGAATGTTCGCTGATAAATCAGTTCAAAAGAGGCTCATTCATTGGAGAAGGGCACACAAATTTATTTGATATGTATACATGAGAGCCTTCAGAATGATGACCCAATGATAAGGAGAAATTATCCATTTGTATGCGTAGGTTCAATAAATATGAATAGCCATATAGAAATAGGATTGGACAAAAAGTGTATGCCCTATTGCTACAAGACTGAGGAGGGAAACTGAGAAAGGCCTGTCTGTCTAGATTCTTCTTGGCCTCTCTGAGCGCATTCTTCTGCCCTGGATATGGGGCAGGTCCCTTTCTGAAATGGAGGTCTTACAACCTACAGTCAAACAAAGTAAGTCAGATCATTTCTTTATGGCCAGTTTACACCTAGAAAGGTGTGTGTGGGGGGAAATTAGACTAATATTTCTAGGTTTTATGGCTGGCTTTAGGGAAAAGGGGCTCTGCTTTCTATGACGTGCCTTGAGGAGTAAAAATTCTAGCTTTTCTGGCTAGCCTTGAGGGAGAGAGACAAGACTGAGAGACAGGAAGGCAGGGAAAAAATCAGATAAAAACTTTTGCTTCTGAGACCCTTATATTGGGTATTGTTTTCTAAATCCCAAGATAAGTCTTCATAGAAAAAAGGTGTATTCTAGAGAGTTGGCCAATGTGATTACGGAGATTGGCAAGTCTTAAGATCTACAAGGTGAGTCATCCAACTGGAGACCCACGAGGGTTGCGGATGTAGCTCCAGTCTGAGGATCAGCTGGCTCTACACTCAGGGAGAGCTAATGTATCAGTGCAAGTCCAAAGGCAGAAAATAAAGCTAATGTCAAAGCTTGAGGGCCATTAAGCAGAAAAAGTAAATATCTCTTGCTCAAGGAAGAGTCAGCCTTGAGCTTTGTTCTATTTAAGCCCTCGACAGATTAGGATTAGGGATTGGACGAGGCCTTGACCTGTTAGGGAGGGCTATCTACTTTACTCAGTCTACTAAATTAAATGTTACTTTCATCCCAAAAACACTTTCTAAGAAACACCAACAATAGTGTTTGACTGACTATCTGGGTGCTCCCTGGCTCAGTCAGGTTGACACGTACAATTAACCATCACAGGTGAGAATTGTTTCTACCCGGAGACTGATTGATTGATTTAAATCTAGGTGTAGACAGCATGGTCAGAATTTTCAGTCAAACTAAAAAAATTCATATCTGGGTGGTGATTCAGACATAGTTCAAACAAGCTCCAAACTTCTAAAAATAAAGAAAAGTCTCAACGTGCTCAGAAATCTCGTGAAGCCCAGGCAACCATGCCAGAATTGATCAAGATTTGAAACGGTGCACTGCATTTCAAGATAGTTTTCTAAACCGCTTCTCACACCTAGAATACCAGCAAAAGGCACACTCTGCTCTCATCAGCTCAAATTTTATTTGCCATTTTTGTCTTTCCTATTGTTTCTTCTCATGGACCAGTCCCAGAAAACAGAGAAGAAAAATGAAATGTGAGCATTTAAAATGTATTTTTAATTAGAGGACTTTTATAGGATCCAAGGAACTGTAAATCTCCCAGCTCTGACAGTGCCCCAGTTCCCATTTAATCTTCATTTCTCCATTTCTAGTCAGCTGTGCGTGCAGATGTTGAAATCTTGTTTGTTTATCATGGGGCCAAGAAGATTTATGGTTGGGTGCATGTTCGGCTGCCTTCCCTGCCCTCCTGGCACAGCTCCTGAGCCGCACAGCACGGGGGACACTTAAGCATGCTTGATGGGAAAGTCAGTCCCACATGTCCCCTGCAGTTCTCATCTGGTGATTTTTCAG
Organism: Macaca fascicularis; assembly: GCF_037993035.2. Classification (NCBI taxonomy): domain Eukaryota; kingdom Metazoa; phylum Chordata; class Mammalia; order Primates; family Cercopithecidae; genus Macaca; species Macaca fascicularis. The sequence goes on from NC_088382.1 coordinate 39,585,234, forward strand.
CTTCTGCTTTGGTTGAAGTTAAGGTAATTACAAAGTTATTATTTGTCATTTCCATTATCTTTGGGATCAGAAAGACATCTGTTGAAAGTTAGCATCATCTGTCATTTACTCCAGCTGGCGGTCAGCACCTGAGTAGACTTAAAAAGTGAGGCAAGGGGCTGGGTGTCCATGGAGAGTAGCTCCGTGCATGTCTGTGTGTGTGCATGTGTGTGTATGTGTGTGTGTGCATGTATGTATGTGTGTGTGTGCACATATGTGTAAAAGAACCCAACCCTGCAGTGAAGAAACCTGTGCTTTCTTGCAACATCAGTAATGATGAGCTGTAAAGAAACAGGGAGTGCCACTGTCCACAATATTCTCCGCGTTTTTGAATCACTCATCTGGGAAAAGTAATGAAGTCAGATGAACTATTCATAGTTTCCTTCCTGCCGGGCTTTTTTTTTTTTCTTAACATGCAGCACATAGTTCTCTTTTCAGAGTGGAAATGAGAAAATGGTCTGGGGTTAAAAATACTATTTTATTCAGTGAAGAAATATAAGTGATGTATGTGGTCTGTCCTGGACTTTTGAGTCAGCAAACCACCACAGTGTTTACACATTCAAAGTTATCAGTTGATCCTTCAGTTCAAGGCCAGCATTTTTTTATTTTGAAGGGTAAGAAAGAAAATAGGTTAGGCTGTAGCCAAAGAGCAGCCATAGTCAGCATGTAAATGAATGTGTGCATCTGTGTTGCAATGAAACTTTATTTTTTTGAGGCAGAGCCTTGCTTTTTCACCCAGGCTGGAGTGCAGTGGTGCAATCATAGTTCACTGCAGCCTCAAACTCCTGAGCTCAAGCAATCCTCTCACCTCAGCCTCCTAAGTAGCTGGGATGATAGGTGCATGCCACCACTCCCAGCTTTTTTTTTTTTTTTTTTTAATTTTTTTGGAGACAGAGTCTTATTATATTGCCCAGGCTAGTCTCAAATTTCCTGGCCTCAAGTGATCCTCCCTGCCTTGGTCTCCCTAAGTGATGAGGTTACAGGAATGAACCACCATGGCTGGCAATAAAATTTCATTTACCAAAACAGGCAATGGGGTCAGATTTGGCTCATAGGCCATAGTCTGTGAACCCCTGATTTCACTGACATTCCGCAAAGCTTGACCCTGAAGAAATAGGCAATAAAATAGAGGCTTGTGATGGGATTGTAGAGCAAAAAGAGAGAAGAGCAAGGAGTCCTATATAAGTTCCCCAGGCATTGGGCTTGTTGTGATGCCCCAAATTCCCTCTGAGCAGCATGTTCACCCCAATCTTTCCCTAAAGCTTATACCTACTGATGCAGACCAATCTTCTTTCAGGATGATGCTTTACAACTCCAATTTTGTTTTATATGCTCTGAGAAGATAAAATGTTGGTACAGATCTTTCTCTTAGCACCATGAAAATGTGGGTGATGTTCAAAATGCCTTAAAGCTTAGCATTCAGAGATTCAGAATATGACTGCTGTCTGAACTTAAACGACAGATCGTTACAGTTTTTGGATCACCTCACTTACCAAAAGGAAAACCAGAAATTGTGGGTGTGTTAATACTCTGCTCCTTTGTTAGGTGGGAAGAATTTTGCTTAATCCTCAAAGAGGGAAAATGAAATCTTTACAGATCAGTGAAGCTAGTTCAGATGTCAGTGCAGAGAATGATGATATGCTGGACTGAAGACCAGAGCTCAGCCTTCAGTGTGTTCAGCATTCAGCAAGATTTAGAAAGTGGGGCATAAACTTTTAGTTCATTTTCACAAATGCCTTTACCTTTTCTCATAGGTTCATTTCAGTGTGATCAGTTTAGGGAATATTATTCTGTTCCTTTGGATTTAGGGATTTGATTCTATTCTACCCAAGATGTTCTTCAAATTAGTATGAAGCAGGACTCGCTTGAGCTTTCCTAAAATAACAAATTAACTAAAACCAAAGAAGTTTACAAAGGCCCTAAGAATAATAAAGCAAGAATAAAGAAAAGAGCTAAAATTTAAGAATAAAGTTAAAGATGATCCATATTTAATATATGTATTTTTTTCCACTGATAAATTAGTTCTGAAAAACTTTCTCTTCCTATGGGGTCAGAAACTGGGGAGCTTGATAGATTTACAGTAAGATGCAAAGCAGCATCCTTTACACAAATAACACTAACCAATATGCTTACATCAACTCCATTGGGTTTTCCAGGTATATGGTTGAAGGTTTATGTGGACCAGCTGGAAAAGGGGCTGCAACCTCCCAATGAACATCTGCTACTTTCCAAACTCAGCCACTCATTATGAAGGTTGTGGACACACTAAAAAGGGCTATAAAAGAAACAACCATTATTGTCCACTTGGGATTGGGAATAAATTGCTTTAGAGAAGATATAAATATGTTAAATTTACATAAATCAGGAAAAAAAAGAAATTTATGTATTTTGGGGACTAAAAATTTCTTAACAAGCCCTTTGAGATGCTGCTTTTGACATCAATTAGCTTTATTTAGTACACGCCAGTAAAAAATGACCTCTTAATAAAATGCCTTAGCTATAATTCTGACTATATTCCTTTAATAGTGTTTTAATAAATCAGAGATAGGTATTGATGAGCTATTGTAAATGTAAGTAGAAATGTGATTATTTTTACTATTGTATGAAATGCTTTGCCTACATTAGACATTTAGTACTAGCTGGCAGTAGATTGATTGCTACAGGACTCGTAATTGATATAAATGTTATACGTTGGCATTAATTGCAATCCCATATAAAATACTGATTTAGAATAAATTGAAAAATAATTGAAAGGTGAAAAAACTTGACATTTCGGAAGTTGAACAATTTACATATATTTCACCATTATGTCAAATTCTTTATTTCATATGCTAAAATTAAAATAATTGACAGGAATTACTTTAAGAATATATATCTAAAATATAATTTCCATTTAAAAAATAAAACTTGAGTGGTTAAATCTGTCTTTCCTATTGGGAATAGTTGGGATGACTAACAGGCGTGGCCATTCAGGAAAATGTTAGCTCAGAGATATCTCACACTTCTTCAGTTATGAGATAAATAAGAGGGTTACACAGTCATGGGCTCAGTTTTACTTTACTGGGTTTATTATCAAAAGTTCAAAGATATTGATAGCATGTAGAAATAATTATTAAAAGCCTTTCCAACACATAATTTGCATTATCGACCAATTACAATGTAAATACTTTAATTGAAACAATTATCAATGGAGACTGCAAAAGCGCAATATTGTATAGATTGACTATTAATTTGTTAAACAAGGATTGCTTGCTTAAGGCTTATTCTGTATATTACGTTGTACTGGGAGCAATGGAAGTCAACAGTGAGATATGATTTACGGTACCCTTACCAGCAAGCCTGGAACTAATTCATCTTTATATCATACATAATGGCTAAAACAGTTTTAATAATAACTAATAGTAGTTATAAGCATTACTAGTCGCTATTTATCAAAATTTATCAAATTTATCCAAATTTCCATATGGAATCTACTGGGAACACACATGTAGATAAAAAAGCAATGAACCTGAGGCTCAAATACGAGAATGATCTAATGAATTTAAAACTAGAAATTGTGAAACTGCCTCTGCAAAGATTATGACAGCCAGAGAAGACTGCCATGGCTGACTCCATCGTGCTTCTAGTCTCACAGGCTGGCTATCCTCCTTCATTCCTGGGCACAGGCCAAGCTAACCGTGGGAGGAATTTAATTCATAGTTTAACTTGAAAGCAATGATGATAATAGTCCCTCCCTAAAACTGATGCCCTCCTCCTTCAAGTACTGAAACTGCCTTGGTAAGACTAATGAAAGCCCACAAGATAAGGATTATTGGAGGGGCCTGAATTCTGCTAAGAAACAGGGAGAGCTAAACAATAACCAGCCATTGTCCCATAGTTTGTTCGTTTGTTTTTTCTTTCTTTCTTTCTTTCTTTCTTTCTTTCTTTCTTTCTTTCTTTCTTTCTTTCTTTCTTTCTTTCTCTCTTTCTCTTTCTTTCTTTTTCTCTCTTTCTTTCTCTTTCTTTCTCTTTCTTTTTCTCTCTTTCTCTCTCTTTCTTTCTTTCTCTTTCTGTCTTTCTCTCTCTTTCTTTCTTTCTCTTTCTCTCTTTCCTTCTCTCTCTCTCTCTCTCTCTCTCTCCCTCTCTCTCTCTCTCTCTCTCTCTCTCTGTTTTTTTTTTTCTTGAGACAGTCTCACTCTGTCCCAGGCTGGAGTGCAGTGGTACGATCTCAGCTCACTGCAACCTCTGCCTCCTGGGTTCAAGCGATTCTCCTGCCTCAGCCACCCAAGCAGCTGGGATTACGGGCATGCACCACCATGCCCAGCTAATTTTTGTATTTTTAGTAGAGATGAGGTTTTGCCATGTTGGCCAGGCTGTTCTCAAACTCCTGACCTCAGGTAACCCATCCACCTTGGCCTCCCAAAATGCTGGGATTACAGGTGTGAGCCACCGTGCCTGGCCCTTAGTTTTTCTATAATCTCTTACTGTTCAGGAGTCATGTGGCCAGAGTTCACAAAGTTTCTGACTTCTCCAATTGTTCCTGTAGATAATACCACTATTGTACAACCTAAGATTGGTCTTTTCAGATATTTTTCAGACTTTTGCATTCTGGGAAGTCACTGACCCCACCCGGACTTGTGACTCGTGACTGAATTGGCCCTCTGGCCCTCACCCAGAGGTGGATTCAGTGCAAGACGAACCATTTTCCACACCCTTATGATTTCATTGAGAACTGATCAGCAGCACCCATTTCCTAGCCCCCTGCCCACCAGATTATCAATCAAAACCCTAGCCTCTGAGTCTCAGAGAGGCTGACTTGAGTAATAATAAACTCCTGTCTTTCTGCTTGACTGGCCTTTCATTAAACAAACATTTTCTTTACTGCAATAACACTGTCTCGGTGAATTGGGTTTATCTGTGCAATGAGCAAGAAGGACCCATCAGGCAGTTACAACTGGGCTATATAATATGTTTAATAGGGTGATATGTGTACTCTGCTTGACCTCTGATACCAAAGAATTTTCATTTTATGCTAATGTTTTATTTCCTAATTAATAAAAAAAATGCACATCTCAAAGACACTAAAGGAAAATGTGCTATATATGTCCCTCCAAAAGGAACAATACACATTATTTCTTATTATTTTATAATAGATTTCAAATTCTTAGCTTTATGAGTCTTTTTTTTTTTTTTTTCGCTTTTTTGAGATGAAGTTTCACTCTTATTGCCCAGGCTGAAGTGCAGTGGCACGATCTCATCTCACTGCAACCTCCACCTCCCGGGTTCAAGTGATTTTCCTGCCTCAGCCTCCCAAGTAGCTGGGATTATAGGCATGCGTCACATTGCCTGGCTAATTCTGTATTTTTAGTAGAGATAGGGTTTCACCATGTTGATCAAGGCTGGTCTCAAACTCCTGACCTCAGGTGATCCACCCGCCTTGGCCTCCCGAAGTGCTAGGATTACAGGCGTGAGCCACTGCGTCTGGCAAGAGTCTTCTTTAACCTTTAGAGATATGTGTGCAGGTGTCCTTGCTGTGGGTCTATGTGGCTTTAAAGATATATGTTTAAAAAGAATGTGACAAACTGATAAAAATCTGGGAAGTCATAAGCCATGTACTCAAATAAGTTTCACAGATTTTCTGAGCATAAAAGAGCACACCTGATATTTTCTGTATAACCTAAACCTTACCCTTGCTTGAGGAAATGGCTCCTCGTTGTTTCTTTTGTTGTTATTAAGATAACTGTGTTTCTCTTGCTTTCATCTTCTCTTTCATGGCAGGGCTTCAAAGTCCTGCATCAATACAAATGCATGTAAGTGCAGGATACTTGGAATGTCCAGACTACAGGAACAAAGGACATAGTTTCTCATTTACATGCCCTGGAATGTGAGAAGTCAAGGTGGTAAAAAGCAGAGTTAGTGACTCAGGCATCAAGATACTTGTATTCCTATGTTAGCTTTGCTAGTACTCACCTTTGGACCTTGAACAAATCCCTTAACATCTCTGAGCTTCAGTTATGTAATCTATAAGATGATCTGATTACTAGCATGCAAATCTCAGTTTCTAATACCACTTGCCAGTAAAATGAACCAGTGCTACTAAGAAAAATGGCTGATTTGAGGACTGAGGCAGGGAATATATCAAATGAGCCTGGAATATCTTGTAGTGCCAGAAAGAAAAAGAGAGCTCCAAGAAGTAATATAGGGACACAGGAGTCAATTGAAAGAGCTCCCAGTGGCTAAAATTAGAACTATTTGAAATATATGTGTGTGTGTGTATATATATACATATATAATATAGTATTGAATTATAATCCAAAGCATAATGTAAAGTATAAACTACCTACCTATGAATTCATACTGATATAAATAACTAATTGAATGAATGAATAAATAAACAGATAAATAAGAGATAAGATACAAATTGTCCTTACAAAAGAATTCCAAATAATTTATATAAATTTTCCTCCCTCAAGGACATAGAGCATAACTAACCTACCCCTGAAATGTGGGCTGTACTTTGTACCTTCCTCCCAAGAAGTACAAATGAAACATGGAACAAAAAAGTAACTTTCCAGTGCAGAAACCTGGCAAGCATTACTCAACATAATCAAGGGTAAGATCATCAGTGATAAGTCATGTTAATAGCATGTACCCTTTGTGTGGTATAATGAGAAGGGTACTTTATCTTTGTAGATGTAGAAGAGAAAAATAATTTTCTCCTTCACCCTTAATGAGTTCCTAGCTGGGATTTCCTTTATGAAAAGACAGACAAACAAGAGGAAAACAAACGTGAGTTTAATATAGGTACACCAGAGGTATACATCAGGAGTCATATTCTGAGAGATATCCAGAGCCATGAGTAAATCTTTGGATTAGAACTCAAAGAACTGTCTTAGACATCAGGCTAAATACCAGCATTCTCTGAAATAAAGAAGTGACTGGGGAAAGTCCCAGTTAGTTGTAAAACAAAACCTTGTATTGTAGATTTAAATTTATGCCTTCTCCATTGATAACAATCTCTAGTGATTTAGTCATGCTTCTCTTCCTAGTGCAGAGGGGAAGACACCCTTACAAATGGAGATTTCCTTTATATGTAAATTTTTCATACAAACCAGTAACTTCTCAGAGCTTCTCCTGTGTCTACAGTTTCTCAAAATAACAGCTCAAAATACTCTCCATGCTAAAGAGGCTTCCTTTGGAGCAGCATATTCTGGCCCCTAGAGTCATATTTTAGGGCGCTATATTCTGAGCTCTGTCCTAGACTTCTTCTTTAAAACTCGTAATCCCAGTGTAACCATGAGAACAAACATCAGACAAACTCTACTTGAGAGAGTCAACTTAAGAGTAATGAGGTTCGTAAATTTGGAAAGAAGAGCTTTATTTCTCATATAAAGTGCTACAGCCTGCAGGGTGGCCATTCTGACCAGCAGGAAAGCACAGCCTCTGGTCAGAAGCCAGAAAGAGGCACTTCAAGGGAGGAACACAGGGGACAGAAATATATGCAGTGTAGAATGGCCAAATACACATATTCAATAAGCTGTAGGAGGATCCAGAATATTTGTGAAAGGAGAAATATGCAGATGGCCAGCTGAGCTTTGTGCTTCTTCATGGGTCCTATGTATAAAAGATGGCTGTGTTAGCATGATCCTGGGGCGGAGTTCTTGGCCCTCTGATTTCGAAGGTGAAGCAGAGGACACAAAAATTCTCACTGTGCATCCTCTGTAGACTGACCAGAACCACTCTGTAGTCAGTTGGCAGTCTCTTATCAGGAAGAAATGCTGGTCAGTTCTGTCAAACATTGCAAAAGGAAGGAGCAGCAATGAGGCTTGGTTGAAACCAGGTGTGGAGTCTTTTGCAAGGGCTTGTTTCTGTTTAGCCATTAGGGAAGAAGTCGTCAAAGTGGTTAGTGAGAGAAAGAGTATGAGGTGTACTCAACCTCCCATCTATCTCATGGACAGGAAGTCCATTTTCAAGATTTTTCTGGGGTCTCCTTGGTCAAGAGCAGGTTTGTTCAATCATTTGGTGGCTTAGAATTTTATTTTTATTTCTTAAGTGACATACTACAAAATACCTAACTAGTATTCTTCAAAACTGTCAGGACCATGAAAAATAAGGAAAGTCTGCAAAACTGTCACAGTCAAAAGGATCCTTAGCAAATAATGTGTTATTGGTAGCTTGATGGGGATAGTATTAAATCTACACATTACTTTGGGCAGTATGGTCATTTTCACGATATTGATTCTTCCTATCCATGAGCATGGAATGTTTTTGCATTTTGTTGTGTCCTTTCTTATTTCCTTGAGCAGTGGTTTGTAGTTTTCCTCAAAGAGGTCCCTCACATCCCTTGTAAGTTGGGTTCCTAGGTATTTTATTTTCTTTGTAGCAATTGTGAATGGGAGTTCACTCATGATTTGGCTCTCTGTTTCTCTATAATTGGTGTATAGGAATGCTTCTGATTTTTTGCACATTGATTTTGTATCCTGAGACTACTGAAATTGTTTACCAGCTTAAGGAGATTCTGGGCTGAGATAATGGGGTTTTCTAAATATACAATAATGTCATCTGCAAACGGAGACAATTTGACTTCCTCTCTTCCTATCTGAATACTCTTTATTTCTTTATTTTGCCTGATTCCCCTGACCAGAACTTCCAATACTATGTTGAATAGGAGTGGTGAGAGAGGGCATCCTTGTCTTGTGCTGGTTTTCAAAGGGAATGCTTCCCACTTTTGCCCATTCAGTATGATATTGGCTGTGGGTTTGTTATTAATAGCTCTTATTATTATTGACTTTCTTCACAGAATTAGAAAAAAACTACTTTCAATTTCATATGGAACCAAAAAAGAGCCCATATAGCCAAGACAATCCTAAGCAAAAAGAACAAAGCTGGAGGCATTATGCTACCTGACTTCAAGCTATACTACAAAGCTACAGTAACCAAAACAGCATGGTACTGGTACCAAAACAGGCATATAGACCAATGAAATAGAACAGAGGCCTCAGAAATAACACCACACATCTACAACTATCTAATCTTTGACAAATCTGACAAAAACAAGCAATGGGGAAAGGATTCCATATTTAATAAATGGTATTGGGAAAACTGACTAGCCATATGTAGAAAGCTGAAATTGGATCCCTTCCTTATACGTTATACAAAAATTAACTGAAGATGGATTAAAGACTTAAACGTAAGACCTAAAACCATAAAAACCCTAGAAGAAAACCTAGGCAATACCATTCAGGACATAGGCATGGGCAAAGACTTCATGACTAAAACACCAAAAGCAATGGCAACAAAAGCCAAATTGACAAATGGGATCTCATTAAACTAAAGAGCTTCTGCACAGCAAAAGAAACTATCATCAGAGTGAACAGGCAACCTACAGAATGGGAGAACATTTTTGCAATCTATTCATCTGACAAAGGGCTAATATCCAGAATCTACAAAGAACTTAAACAAATTTATAAGGAAAAAACAAACAACCCCATCAAAAAGTGGGCCAAGGATATGAACAGATACTTCTCAAAAGAAGACATTCATGTGGCCAACAAACATATGAAAAAAAGCTTATCATCACGGGTCATTAGAGAAATGAAAATCAAAACAACAATGAGATATCATCTCATGTCAGTTAGAATGGTGATCATTGTAAAGTCAGGAAACAACAGATGCCAGAGAGAATGTGGAGAAATAGGAACGCTTTTACACTGTTGGTGGGAGTGTAAATTGGTTCAACCATTGTGGAAGACAGTGTGGCAATTCCTCAACGATCTAGACCCAGAAATACCATTTGACTCACCAATCCCATTACTGCATATATACCCAAAGGATTATAAATCATCCACTATGAAGACACATGCACATGTATGTTTACTGCAGCACTGTTCACAATAGCAAACACTTGGAACCAACCCAAATGCCCATCAATAATAGACTGGATAAAGAAAACGTGGCACATATACACCATGGAATATTATGCAGCCATAAAATAAGGATGAGTTCATGCCCTTTGCGGGATGAGGCTGGAAACCATCATTCTCAGCAAACTAACACAAGAACAGAAAACCAAACACCGCATGTTGTCACTCATAAGTGGGAGTTGAACAATGAGAACACATGGACACAGGGAGTGGAACATCACACAACGGGGCCTGTCGGGGGGTGGGAGGCTAGGGGAGGGAGAGCATTAAGATAAATACTTAATGTAGATGACAGCTTGATGGGTGCAGCAAACCGCCATGGCATGTGTATACCTACATAACAATTCTGCACGTTCTGCACATGTATCCCAGAACTTAAAGTATAAGGAAAAAAAGTTGATTGCGTTAGATAAATAATTTTTTTTTAATGTGGTATTTTGAATGAGATCCTGGAACAGAAAAAGGAGGTTAAGGAAACATAAATGAAATATATATAAATCATAAAGTTTAGTGACTAAAATATATAAATATTGCTTATTATTTATGGTAAATGTGCTGTAGTCATGTAAGATATTAACAACAGAGGAAATTAATATGAGATATATGGAAAATCTCTGTACCAACATTGCATAAATTTAAAACTATTATTAAATAGTTTTTATATTTTATAATATAAATATTTTTCCTGTAAATTTAAAACTATTATAAAATAAAAGGTTTATTTAAATATTTTTAAATGACATGGTTGGACTAGATTTTACATATTACCTTTTTATTGTTCTGTGACTTTAATACCTGGCTGTTAAAGTGTTATTCATTTGTGCATTTGAGCCAGAATAAATCTATTTGATAATGTACAGTTCATTCATTACAGAGGACACAGAGAAATCTTGTGTCCTCAACTGTCTTGTCTTCCTAAGGCCCAAACACTGAATTCTGAATACATGTTGATTACATGAAAAAAAAAAATTGGTTAAGATGATCATTTTCCCCCATTAAATAAATAGAAACAGATTTTGATTCAGGAACGAAAACTGTTCTTGTTTTATTGTACACTCTTTTCATCCTTAAGAACCCCCCTCTGCTAACAAACAATTGCAAAGTTTTTGAATGCATAGCACATACATTCACATTATAAGTCTATTAAAAAGTCTATTAAAGTCTATTAAAAGTCTATTAAAGTCATTATAAGTCTATTAAAAATTTTGTGGCTGGGCACGGGGGCTCGTGGCTGTAATTACAGCACTTTGGGAGACCGAGGCAGGTACATCCTTTGAGGTCGGGAGTTCGAGACCAGCCTGGCCAATATGGTGACACCCCTGTCTCTACTAAAAATACAAAAATTAGCCTGTTGTGGTGGCACATGCCTGCAATCTCAGATACTCAGGTGGCTGAGGCAGGAGAATCACTTGAACCCAGGAGGCAGAGGCTGCAGTTAGCCGAGATTATGCTACTCCACTCCAGCCTGGGCAACAATGAGATTCTGTCTCAAAAAAAAACAAAAACAAAAACAAAAAAAACTTTGCATTGCAATAGTTTCTTATGCATACTTTATACGTAACACAGTCATGTGCTACATAATGGTGTTTTGATCAACAATGGACCACATATATGATGGATGTCCCATAAGATTATAATGGAGCCAAAAATTCCTTGTCACCTAGTGATGTCATAGCCATCCTAATGTGATAGCAACGTGCATTACATGTTTGTGATGATGCTGGTATAAACCAAGTTACTGAACTGCCAGTCTTAGAGATGTCTACCACTTACAGTTATATACAATACCTAATACTTGATAATGATAATAAATGACTACATTACTGGTTTATACATTATACATATACTGGTTACTATACGTTTTATTGTTGCTTTACAGTGCACTCCTACATATATATACGTATGTGCATATGTATGTGTGTGTGTGTGTGTGTGTGTATATATATATATAAAAAATGAACTGTAAAACAGCCTCAGGCAGGTCCTTCAGGAGGTATTCTCAAAGATGGCACTGTTATCACAGGAGATGACAGCTCCATGCCTATTACTGCCCCTGAAGACCTTCCAGTGGGACAAGATGTGGAGGTGGAAGACAGTGATATTGGTGATCCTGACTCTTTATAAGCCTGGGCTAATGTGTCTGTTTGTGTCTTAGTTTCTAACAAAAAATTTAAAAAGTAAAGAAAAAACTAAAATATCTTAAAAATAGAAAAGAGCTTATAGAATAAGGGCATAAAGAAAGAAAATATTTTTGTATAGCTGTGCAATGTGTTTGTGTTTCAAGCTAAGTATTATTACAAAAAAAGTCAAAAAGATTTAAAGAATTAAAAACTTTATAAAGCAAAATGTCACAGTAAGCTAAGGTTAATTTGTTATAGAAGAAAGATTTAAAAAATAAATTTAGTGTAGGCTAAGAGTGCAGGGGTTTATAAAGTCTTCAGTAGTGCACAGTAATATTCTAGGCCTTCACCACTCACTCACTGACTCAGAGCAACTTCCAGTCCTAGAAACTCCATTCATGGTAAATGCTTTGATATGGTTTGGCTGTGACCCAACCCAAATCTCATCTTGAATTGTAGCTCCTATAATCCCCACGTGTCATGGGAAGGACCCAGTGGGAGGTAATTGAATAATGAGGGCAGTTTCCCCTATGCTATTCTCATAATATTAAGTTCCCAAGAGATCTGATGGTTTTATAAGGGGCTTCCCCTTTTGCTTGACTCTTACTCTTCTCTCTTCTGCCGCCATGTAAAGAAAGATGTGTTTGTTTCCCCTTTTGTTATGATTGTAAGTTTCTTGATGCTTCGCCAGCCTTGCAGAACTATGAGTCAATTAAACTGTCTTCCTTTATAAATTACCCAGTTGCAGGTATGTCCTTATAGCAGCATGAGAATGGACTAATACATGCTTTATATAGATGTATCATATTAAATCTTTTTTTTACTGTATTTTTACTGCACCTTTCCTATGTTCAGTTATATTTAGATAAACAAACACAATACTGTGTTACAATAACCTACAATATTCAGCACAGTAACCTGCTGCACTGGTTTGCAGCCTAGAAGAAATAGGCTATACCTAGGTATGTGGGAGGCTGTACCATCTAGGTTTGTGTAAGTACAGTGTATGATGTTTTCACAACAAGGAAATGGCCTAATGACACACTTCTCAGGAGGTATCTCTGTTGTTAAGGAAAAAGACATTGTAACTATAACCAATTTTTAGTGTCACAACATAAGCAAATTCATTCACAGTCCTCACTCTTACTTTGGCACTTGTGCAGCTTAGTCCTGGAGGTGGTAGTTTATAAGGTGTAAACTTTCTGCAAGTCCTGGTGCCAGGGTTACTTGAAGGACTAAACTAGGCTAAGCTCTGTGGTAGGTGGAATGCATCTGCTCACTTCCTTTAGAGGCAGAAATTTGAGAAGCGGGAAGGAGTTGAGGAACCTCTTAGATACCTTCAAGCAAACCAGTACACCTAATTAGAAATGGTGTAATCTCCCTTCCCTTCCCTTCCCTTCCCTTCCCTTCCCTTCCTTTCCCTTCCTTCCCTTCCCTTCCCTTCCCTTCCCTTCCCTTCCCTTCCCTTCCCTTCCCTTCCCTTCCCTTCCCTTCCCTTCCCTTCCCTTCCCTTCCCTTCCCTTCCCTCCCCTCCCCTCCCCTCCCCTCCCCTCCCCTCCCTTCCCCTCCCCTCCCCTCCCTTCCCCTCCCCTCCCCTCCCCTCCCTTCCTTTCCTTTCCTTTCCTGCATGATTATAAATAGGAAGAGGATTTTAGAGGCAATATATTTATAAGGTAAAAATTTGACCTTGGAAATACTTCAGGATTTCTGATTTCTTATGGTGACTTTGCTTTGTGACTGAGACTCCATCGTGCTGGGCTTCCCTGTCATCTCCATATCCTCACGGATCTCTAATTTCTCTACTCCAAGGCATGATTAGCCAAACCCTGTTTTCTCCCCTAGAAGTACTACAGGGATGAGCAAGTGAGGTTCTGTTGGGGGCTTTGTGAAATATGATCTATTTAAATGTGAAGATATTACTAAAACCATCACCACATAGTTGGCAAAAGGCAAAATCTCAGAGCAGCAGCTATATTTGCCAATCATTTCAAACAGACTGAAATATGCTGCCCAGTGGAGCAGGACCCTTGCTTTAACTGAGATGAGAGAAGAAGAAGAAAAAAAAAAAAAAGAAGAAAGATTTCTCAACGTGGTGGCTGAAGCCTGTAATCCCAGCACTTTGGGAGGCTGAGGCGGGCAGATCACCTAAGGTCAGGAATTCAAGACCAGCCTAACCAACATGGTGAAACCTAGTCTTTATTAAAAATACAAAAATTAGCCAGGCATCATGGCGGGCACCTGTAATCCCAGCTACTCGGGAAGCTGAGGCAAGAGAATCACTTGAACCCGGGAGGCAGAGGTTGCAATGAGTGGAGATTGCACCACTGAACTCCAGCCTCAGTGACAGAGAAAGACTCTGTCTCAATAAAAAATAAATAAATAAAAATAAAAATAAAAGATTTTGAAAGTACTATTATAATGGAAAGATAAAAGCAATAGCTGAGGCACATATTTATTTGTTTACTCTTCATGAAATCATCTGTAATCACACTTTTTGTCTATTTGTTTTGCATTAATACTTTTCCTTGGTAAAGTTGTTAAATCCTACTACACTGACTCAAAATTGGTAACAAATGAGATTAAGATCAGCTATAATTTACCCTTGCAAAATCTCTGTATTTTTCATTTGCTTAAAATAAATCTATGTATCTTCATTAAGTGGTCCCAAATGGTTTAAACTATTCAAGAAAATAAACTTTTTGAGAGAAGTATAAAAGTCATTGGAAACTTCAGTTTTATTAACCTTAATTTCAATTTATTTTAAAATCATATACTTTAGTTTAAAGATTTTCACCAGCAACATTTTACCCCTGGTGTCCATGTGGTTATAAGTACCAACATAACAACAGTGTCAATATGAAAGTACCCTAAAAGTCAGCTCTTTTCATACTTCATATTCACCTTGGCCCAAAGTATTAGTATTAGTATTTTTGTGTGTGTGTTTTGAATGGGAGGGTACTGAACTCATATGGCTTTATTTTACCCCTTTTGAATGCTTAGGGTTTTATGATCTAATGTTTGGGGTGGTAGTAGCCAAAAAAGTTTTATTTCAATCAGAGACTGCTTTCATGGACAGAATTCTCATTCCATTTCTTGCTTGAGAATCCAATCTGCATGGTATCATAATATGACTCTTTATGGAATTGCTCGTGTTAGTCAAAGAAAGAGTTAAAGAAACAACTGAGACTCTATTAATGAGTCTCTATTGGCTTGGAACAGTATAGGTTGGGAGTGACATCTTTGTAGTTACATGCATCTTCATTTTATGTTTGATAAAATCGTTTCCAGGAGAACACCAAATGGCTCATCCAAGCCCCTCAGAGCCAGTCAGGTGCATCTGAACCAGGTAACCCCAAAACATGCCTCATGTGCGTTGGTGCTTCTGATTAATGGTTGGGACCTTCCCCAAGCTCTTCTCTGCCATTCAGGCCCACTACTAGTTGCCACTATTTAAAAGCTTCCTGCAAGTAGTAAATTACTGTCAGAGAACAATAACCTCTATGCAGCTGCTTTCATGGGGGCTGCTTGAACATCTGGCACAACTATTTCATCTTCAAGGGAGGAGCAGAGATTGGCGAAAAGTCTTCAAGGCATATGCATATCACTTCTTTGTTTTCCATTGAGCCCTATCCTCATTTTGCTGGTGTCATGCATTTCTGCTGTTGCCTGAGAAGCAACTCTTTACCTTTAAGAACCTGAACTTTGAATGCATGAGGTTAATTACAAGAAATACTGGTACCTAGAGAAGCCTATTCTTTCAAAGGGTAGCACATCAAACTACCCTAATTTAGACTCAACTAATTAGATAATAAACAGAATTTTAAAAATAAAGAATATATGGGTCCAAGGGTGCTCTATTTCTACTTTCTTCTATTGGTTCTCCTTGTGTTTCCCTCCCAAAGCTGAGAATTTGGTCAAAGATGATGACCTTTTCTTTAAAGACAAGAACTGTATGTAGTTAGGAATATAAATGTAGCTTCAATTCCCTTCTATAGCCTCCATATCAGCAGCTAAATTCCATTTATTTAAGTTTATAAAAAACAAATTGGAGCTGAGAACTTTTCAGATCTATATTAAGTACTCAATTTCCATTTCTATGTAGCAAACTTACAAACTTTTAGAAGCAATAATAATAAAACATAATTCTATTAGAAACATACATTCTCTAATTTTGTAATTGCATGCTTTTAAGTTGCTCAACAATTGGTTTTTTTTTTTTTTCTTTTCCATAGGCAGCATTGTGTGGGTTACTGCAGTATTAAAATGGCAGAGTTCCCTGACCTCCCTGCAGGACAAGTGACAGAGGTGTGTCTCATCTGTTCAACCACCATGTGCTCAAACCTCTTACAGGATGGGGAGCAGCACACAGACGTGCAGGTCCAGGAGCTGGGGCAAGCACTTTTGGGATCCAGCCCCATGATAGTGTCTAGGGGTGGGTGCCTGCAATCCCCACAGACCCAGTGGGCATGTTACAGTGCTCTTTTAGCTCTGCTGTTCGCAGGCAGTCTAAGTGTTAACCAGCTCAGTGCCCTCGTACTACCTGGGTCATTGTCTGGCATCCAGAAAGAAACAGGTCACATAGACAAATTGAAAGATGGTAAATGTGGGAGATTTTATTGCTGCATGGAGGTGGCTCTCAGTGGGATGGATGAGGAGCTGGAAAGGGGATGGAGTGAGAAGATGATGTTCCCTGGACTTTGGAGGTCCCACAGCTGATCTTTTCTCTGACCATCGCTAGCTGAACTCCTTTCTACATTCAGACACTCCTTCTCTTGTCTCCTTCTCTGCTGTGCTGCTGTTCTGCTCCTCTGTTCCTCTGCTCCTCTGCTCCTCTGTTCCTCTGCTCCTCTGCTCCTCTGTTCCTCTGCTCCTCTGCTCCTCTGTTCCTCTGCTCCTCTGCTCTTCTGCTCTTCGGGTCATGGAACCTGGGGCTTGGGATTTATATAGGTACAGGATAGAGGGGCGTGGCAGGCCAAAAGGCAACATTTGGGCATGAAAACAGGAATGTCTGTTCCCATTTTGGACAGCAGCTTTCCAGGCTTGAGGGTGGATCCTTTGCCAGGGAACCACCTTCTCCTACCCAGTATTTCCCTGCCTCCTGTCTATATTAGTATTATCAAGTAAATACCACTCAAACATTATGTGAATTTATATCCAGGCTAGTAACCACCTTCTCAATTGATTAGCAGTACAATGATTTACAATAGCTCTGAGAAAACTAGCCGGGCGAGGTGGTGGGCGCCTGTAGTCCCAGCTACTCGGGAGGCTGAGGCAGGAGAACAGCGTAAACCCGGGAGGCGGAGCTTGCAGTGAGCTGAGATCCGGCCACTGCACTCCAGCCTGGGCGACAAAGCGAGACTCCGTCTCAAAAAAAAAAAAAAAAAAAAAAAAAAAAAAAAGCTCTGAGAATATACTCTGTGGTCCTCTGTGTATACTGGATTAGGCTTCTTAATGTTACCTTTTAAATGAAATAAAGATAAGAAAACATTGATTTATATAGTAGGGTGGCTCCTAGATAAAGCAGCAGCAAAATACAACTATCACTGTATGAAAATTGAGCTTATCAGCCACCTTGGAAAAGGCCAACAGAATGCAAACATTAGCTACATGCTCTAATTTAGTGAAATCATAGCCACTGAAATCAATAATATTATCACAGGATTTTTAAAAAATTAAGTCTGGAACATCACTATGCTGAAGAATTTATGCCCAAATATTTATATAGTGAAAATAATGTCAGAAATCTTTTATTGGTCAGCAATCCATATTTTTTCTTTCCTCTATAGTATTTACACCATTAATGTAGGTCCATGACGATTATGAACCCAGGGTAAGGAATAACAATATCTTTTTAAAATCTAGAAATAGAGAAGATGAAATATATGACAGGACTGATGGTCTGGTTCTAAAGGAAGAGGAAGAAAAGAGCCTCTAGTGGTGATGTAACCGTCCAGTGGGTTACAACCTTGCCCACTGCTTAGACAGCGCTTTATTTATCAAGATGGAGGAACTGCCATACAGAAAGAATAATTCATGCAGAGCTGGCTGTGTGGGAAAATGAAGTTTCATTATTACTTAAATCAGCCTCCCCAAGCATTTGGGGATCAGACATTTTAAGGATAGTTTGGTGGGCAGGGGGAAACCAGTGAGTTGACAGTGCTGATTGATTGGGTCAGAGATGAAAATCACAGGGATTAAAGCTGTCCTTTTGCGTTGAGTCAGTTCCCGTGTGGGGGACAAGATCAGATGAGCCAGCTCATCCATCTGGGTGGTGCCAGCTGATCCATCAAGCACAGGGTCTGCAAAATAGCTCAAGCACTGATCTTAGGAGCAGTTTAGGAAGGGTCAAAATCTTGGAGCCTCAGCTGCATGACTCCTAAACCATAATTTCTAATCTTGTGGCTAACTTGTTAGTCCTACAAAGGCAGTCTAGACCCCAGGCAAGAAGGAGGTTTGTTTTGGGAAAGAACTGTTACCATCTTTGTTTTAAAGTATAAACTAAGTTTCTCCCAAAGTTAGTTCAGCCTACGCCCAGGAATGAACAAGGGCAGTTTGTCAGTTAGAAGCAAAATGGAGTTGGTTACATCAGATCTCTTTCACTGTCTCAGTTATAATTTTACAATGGTGATTTCAGTGAGGCGGAAATGTGTAAAGATAGTGCAAGGAGCAACAGCTTGGACTTTAGTGTTCTGCTTACGATTAAAATCCCTTTGAAACAATGGGAATAAAAACAGCTAGATTGTCCTCAAAAAATCCCAGTGGATGATCTTACTTCTCAGGGTATGTGAGGTTGAGAGCAGGATTAAATCAATAATGTAAAATAAAGAAAGCTTTATCATCACTGTCATTATTTACATTTAAGTTGAAGTGCATTCATTTCAACCTTGTTACATTCCTACAATGAATAAGACAAACAATAAAAAACATATAGCTGGGTTATAGGCTAATAGCTCATTTAAAAATTAACAATAACTTCTTTATTTCATGAATAACTTAAAAAAATATATTTACTATGACTGGGCGCTGTGGCTCATGCCTGTAACCCCAGCATTTTGGTAGGCCATGGTGGGCGGATGACTAGGTCAGGAGTTCAAGACCAGCCTGACCAATATGGTGAAACCCCGTCTCTACTAAATATACAAAAATTAGCCAGGTGTGGTGGTGTGCACCTGTAGTCCCAGCTATTTGAGAGGCTGAGGCAGGAGAATCACTTCAACCCAGGAGGCAGAGGTTGCAGTGGGCCAAGATCTCACCACTGCACTACAGCCTGAGTGACAGAGCAAGACTTTGTCTCAATATAGATATATATATTATATATATAATATATATATCATATATATTTACTTTCTTCCAAAAGCTATTTATGTATTTCACAAATTAATGAGTTGTAGCAACAACAACAAAAAACACAACTGAAGATTTTAACTTAATTACATGATCTTTAGGTTTTTTTCTTTATGTTGTTTAAGTACTTGTAAAACACTTGCCAATTTCAAAGCTCTAACATGTGAATTTAAAGCTAGGTATACATATAAATACTTTTAAATTAATGCACTTATTGTGGAGAGCAGCCAAAGGAGGGAGTCTACAAGAGAATCCCTTTATAGCCTGAGGCTCAGCCAAAAGGGAAGTCTGACATTTATTTATGCTTTGACATCTGCTCTCCCATGGGCGAGACTGGTACTTACCATGCCCTGGGGAAGGGATAGCTAGTGGGTGAGGGGAATTGAGGGAGAACCAGAGCAAGAGGTGGGGGCTGTGATAAGTAGAAGAAATTGGGGCTATCACTTCCTGGGAACCATCACAGCCCTAGGCAAAGGGAAATAGCAGAAGACTGTAGTGTGATGCTACTGCCTGGCAGTCAGTTGGAAGATGTGGGTGAGAATCAGAAGGAATCACCCATGCCCAAGTGAGCTTCTTGGACTTAAGTCTTTTCTTGCAGGGCTTGTGGAAGCACCACTCATCCAAGGATAAATAAACTGGATCTATTGCTATGAGCAATTGACTTGTTTACTCAACCCAAACACACACAACAATACCTGTTTTCTCTATTCCTTATCCCTGTCCAAATATTGGAAGTGTAAATGCAGAGATGGTGCACGTGTGTGTGTTTAGGTGCATAAGAGATTAGAGAGAGCAGAGGGCACAACTCCCGTAGGAACCACCAGAGCCACCAGTCCATCCTCATGCTAGAGTGGTGGGGAGGATCACATCTCTGAATCAGTGATGATAATGACTTTTTTAAGTGAATGGAATTGTTTTACTAACAAATGTAATTAAAGATTATGCAATCTGACTTAATTTTCATTAAGAAAACCCTTTTTTTCAAGGAAGAAGACGAGTGGACATCAGCTGAGTAAAACTGGTAGCAGACAGTGAAAGAAAATGTTCTTTACCCCAATGAGTTGAACCTCTTCACTATCTGAAAGCCAATTTTTCTCATTTATAAAGTTAAAGCTTTGCATGAATCTTTGTTCATAATGTTCATTTATTAAGAAAAACATACGTATTTTTCATCTCCCCACTGCCTTTGTAAAACCTTTCTTTTTAATTTTTATGTTTTAGAGACGGAGTTTTGCTCTGTTGCCCAGGCTGGAGTGCAGTAGCACCATTATAGCTCACTGTAACCTCGGACTCTAGGGTTCAAGTGATCCTCCTGACTCAGTCTCCCAAGTAGCTAGGACTACAGGTGCATACTCCCATGCCTGGCTAATTTTAAAAATTTTTTGTGGAGATGGGGGTTCGCTGTGTGGCCCAGGCTGGTCTCAAAAATCTTGGTCTCAAACAATCCTGCCATTTTGGCACCCCCACATGCCCAGCTCAGAAAAACCTACTTGGTATATTTCATAGTAGTGTCAATTAAGCTTCAGCCTAGCATACACTTAAACTTTTAGATTTGTTTCAGTGAGATCTGAAATTATTAAGATTTCCTGTGAAGCAAATCAAACCCAAACTCAAACCAAACCAAAGTAGTCATTATTAAAATCTAGGGATAGTTTTAACTGGGTGCTTTGTCCATGTAACTGTGTAACAGTACATGGACAAAGAATTCTCAAGGCAGTGGACATAAAAAAAGTCTATAATTTAATTTCCTTCTGCCTCTTGCCTTTTCCTTCAATCAATGAATAGGTGAATTAAATATACTAAATCCTCATCACAATTTCCTCCGTGCCCCATGAACACTGGTTTGCCTACTCTCAGAAGTAATTGCCTTCTTTCTCTTTACATGCATCAGTAAACTGAGTGACTGTGAACTGACATTGCTTAGAGAAGAGGTAAACTTCAGGTTCAGAGGTTTAAATTTTTTTAAAAAAAGGAAACTAAATGCTACTGCTTGTATAAGCTTTAAAGGGACAGCCTGTGAGCTGCATACTTGGTGAGATTGTCTAAACGAGAATTGCATTCCAAACTGAATCTATTAGGATGCTTCACAACTTCCCAGACCAAGGAGCATGCATCTTATTGTTTAGTTTTGAGGTCCAGATGACTTTGTTATTAAAGGTCACTTTATCTGAAGTGACCCTTCAGATGCAGAAAGGAGAGAATTATTAGCATATCAGGGGCATCGATCATCAAGGGCTTTTTCTCTCTTTTACTGTGGATGCTATGGAAGCAGTCTATTGATTCCAGGAAAAAATTCAGCTGCTTTTTAGTTCAGAGAAACCCGACCTCAATGTTTACATTCAGAAGAAAGAAAGAAAGAAAGAAAGAAAGAAAGAAAGAAAGAAAGAAAGAAAGAAAGAAAGAAAGAAAGAAAGAAAGAAAGAAAATGAAAGGAGAATGGTTCATGTCCACTGTGTCCTTGATAAAACTGAACGAAAGACATTTAAAAATCCCTCCTCCATGTGCTTTCCTTTGGTTTAATTAGAGGAGAAAGTGTTAGAAGAAGGGATGTTCACTGTTGTGAGGACGAAAACAAGAAACATGCAGCGAGGGGCTTAAATGCTGTTCTCACTGAGATCCATGACAGACCAAAATAACTAATAGACAGAAAATTTTGATATTTGAAGATAATTTCTAGAAAGAACCCCATACTGATGCCGGGTTGAGGGCAGGGAAGTGCTAGGTAGAGAAGGGCGAGGTCCCTGGAGAAGGCTCTGTTATGCCCAGACTGTTTGTTCCCCAAAGAAGACCACCAGAGTCCAGAGTCAAAGCCAAGCGGCAAGGATCTTTACTACAAGTTCGAACTTGGTCCCTCCTATACACAGTATACAAGAGGGCCCTGAACAATGCGAGCGTTTGCTTTTTATAGCCCGAAAGTTGTAGGGGAACAAAGAAATTCTTTTGGCTCCTGCGCTTTCAGTAACCTTGAACGGCTGTCCCCTTATTGGAGACTTTCCAGGTGGTGTTTATACTGGGCTCAGGGAGTTTGAGAGATATATGGTGGTGGGATGGGAGGATGGGATGTGTTTGTGCTAGGCTCAGGGAGTTTTGAGCCCGGGGCTGAGGAATGTGCCCAGCTCCTTTCATTCCCCCCTTCTCTTCAGGTATCTTTAGAGCCAATCTTGGGTCTTATAAGTCTGATTCTGTTTTAGCGTTTACAGGTTGGTATTGGGCTCTGAGGACCATGAGTTGTACAGTGTTAAATCTTTCCTTAACAAATTGTAAAATTCTGTTAACAACACAAGGTCCTACGGTAAGCAGAAATAGTAGACTTAGCAGGGGTCCAAGGAAGGGGGCTAACAGAGAAAACATAGAGGAATTCCACCATTGGTCTGCAGCTGAAGCAAACTGCCGTGTTTTTACTTCAGTGCTTAACTTGCGTAACTGTTGGACCCGGTCCTCTACAAGTCCTGATTCAGTTATGTAGAAACAACAGTCTTCTTTTAGAAATATACATGTACCACCTTTTTCTGCAGTGAGTAGGTCTAGGGCCCTCCGGTTTTGCAAGGTTACCTGAGCTAGGGACGTGAGCTGCCGCTGAAGGGAGGCAAGGGACTCAGCCGACTTCTCTATAGCAACAGCAAATTGTTGGTACAACTTGTTACTTTCTATGAGGGTGTGACCTAGGGCTCCCCCCCGCTAGTCCGGCCGCAATGAAGGATGCGGTGAGGGAGATTCCTGCAATGAGGGGGAGAAATATGGCTCATGCAGGTCTTGGTCTAGGGTCTGGGTGAATAACAGCACTAGTCCAGTTACCGGTATACCCTAGGAACTCGCCAGCAGTTAGTAGAGTCAACCGGGGAACTAATGTGACAGGGAGACACAGTAGGTTATTAACAGAAGGACTAGGTAGGTTCTTAGATAAGGTTCTATTACACCAGAAGAATATGCCTGATGGAGCCCTTAAGGTGATATTAGGGGGCGTTGCAGTGATGCTGCAGAGGCTGGAATTGGTTCCTGAGAAACAGTAGGGAAACTTCTCCTGACTGGGGTTTAGGTATAGGGGCACGTTCAGGATAGGAGCATACGAGAGGTTTCGGAGGTTGTTAGCTTGGGCAAAGGTAGAGGATCCCTATGGCAGAGGGACAGTGGTTAGCGGTGGACGCCCTAGAGTGGCGCACAGAAAGCAGCCAGACAGGCTATGAAGTCCTGTAAGGTTAGCAAGTTCTAGTCCTTTTTGTAATAACTTTAACCAGGAGAAAGGACGTAAGTCTTGTGTTAGTCTGTTTTCCTGTCGTTGGATATTCCCGTGGACCAGGGGCAGTACTTGCACTAGGCCTCGCCACAGATAGAGGTGACTGCTAGGCCATGTGGAGGAGGGGGAGTAGTATACAGCCCCATGTTGAGGTGTGGTTCAGAGGGAGTTCCAGGGGTCTCTAACTATTTATGTATATGAAAAGTCTCTATCCCGTCTATGATGGAAGGGCCATTTAGGGTCTAACTGTTTTCTCTCTCCTCAATAACGGGGTCTATGGATGTTACAATAGTTATAAGGGCAGCCGGCATTTTGGTGCCACCAATAGTGTTTACAATTGTATTTAGTCTGATCAAACTCAAAGCATATTATTGGTGTCATAGGTTTGGCTATTTGAAAACCAGTAAAATTTAGTAGAATTGGGCTGTTGCACCCTGAGGAAGGGCAATCAGCACTGGCCAATAATTTTCCGGGCTTATGAGGTTGCCTAGGGTGGGTTCGGTTTTCATAAAGCCAGAATCTCCAGACAAAGGGATTATGAGCTGGTTTTGTGATTTCCCAGCGGCCACTAGGGCGACTAACGTTAGGGTTAGACTACCTAACTGCATGTTTGCAGTGAGCTATGCTGCCGGCGCAGGGTGAGTTTTAAGGGGTTGTTTCTAGCTCTGTCCACAGTCCACGCGTCCGGTGCTTCAGCCGCCGCCGTGATTGGTCCCAGAAGATCGGAGGTTGGGTCCACTGGCTTGACGTGGGTGTAGTGGATCTACCATGCGATGCCTTCTACCTTCAGGGCAGTGGGTGTGGTTAGGAGTACCTGGAGTGGTCCTTTCCACCTGGGTTTTAGGGTCTCTTGTCGGTGTCGCTTGACCAGGACCCAGTCTCCCGGCTGGTATGGATGGGGTGTCGGCGGGGGACCGGTCTCATATAGTTCCTTCAGCTTGGGCCAGATTTCTTGATGAATTTTCTGCAAGGCTTGTAGGGAAAATAAGAGTTCAGAGACATTTTCTGTTTCGGACTTGAGCAGATCATCTTTTAGGCCGGGAACTAAGGGTGGGGGTCTGCCATACATAATTTTATAAGGAGTAAGGCCCAGTCTGTAAGGGGTATTACGGGCCCGGAACAGAGCGTAGGGGAGAAGGACCACCCAATTAGCGCCAGTCTCCATAGTCAATTTAGTTAAGGTCTCTTTTAAGGTCCGATTCATTCTCTCTACCTGTCCTGAACTCTGGGGCCTGTAAGCGCAATGTAGTTTCCAATTTGCCCCAAGGATGGAAGCCAAATCTTGACTTACCTTACCGACGAAGGCCGGCCTATTATCTGACCCTATCTGGACAGGGAAGCCATACCTGGGGAGGATATCTTCCAGGATTTTCTTTGCTACAACCTGAGCAGTCTCTTTCTTGGTGGGGAATGCTTCAGTCCACCCTGAAAAAGTATCTACAAAGACAAGTAAGTACCGATACCCGTATTTTCCTGGCTTTATCTCAGTAAAATCTACTTCCCAGTAGATACCGGGCCTGGTTCCCCTGAGCCTTGTTCCTGTTGCAGCCTGGGATTGGGGGTAGGCGTTGTTAAGCTGGCAGACTTTGCAACTTGTCACGATGTTGCTGGCCATCTCGGCTGTATGTCTGAATTTGAGCTTAGAGCGTCTGATCAGGTCTATCATCCGCCGAGCACCCAGGTGGGTGGTTCGGTGGATGTGTTCTAACACTTGTTGTCCTAATTTTTCTGGTAGGATAGTTTGGTCATTAGTATCAGTCCACCACCTATTCTGGATCTGTTTCAGGGGAAGCTTGTCAATCCACTGGAGATCTTGTTCTGAATAATCAGGGAAATATGGCAAGTCCCGGGGGCCCGGGTCAGGGAGCTGGAGTGCAAGGAGTTGGCTGGGAGCCTTCGCTACCTTTCTTGCAGTTTGGTCCGCCAGAAAGTTGCCTTGAGCAGTTGGAGTAGTTAGTTTTTGATGCCCTGGGCAATGCACAATGGCTAACTTTTCTGGCCTCCATAGGGCTGTTAGCAGGGCTAGGATTTCTTGCTTGTTTTTTATCTTTTTTTCTTCAGCCATCAGTAACCCCCGCTCCCTGTAAATGGCCCTATGTATATGCGCTGTTGCAAAAGCATATCGGCTGTCTGTATATACCGTCAGCTTTTTCCCCGCCCCTAAGGTGAGAGCTTGGGTGAGCACTATCAATTCGGCCTTCTGGGCCGATGTCCCTGGGGGCAGGGGTTCCGCCCAGATTACCTTAGTCTCTGAAGTCACTGCCGCTCCAGCGTACCTCTGGCCCTGATGCATGAAGCTGCTCCTATCAGTGAACCAGACGAGGTCGGCGTCAGGAAGTGGGCGATCCTGCAGGTCTTCTCGAACTCCGTGCACCTGAGCTAGTATCTCGGTGCAGTCGTGGAGTGGGGCGTCCAGGTCCGGGTTGGGCAGCAGCGAGGCAGGGTTTAAGGTCGTTGGGGGCAGGAAAGTTATCCCAGGTCTTCATGGAGGGCCTTATCGAACAGGGTAGGAGAGTTTTTGAATCCTTGCGGCAGTCTGGTCCATGTCAGTTGGCCACTTATGCCTTTATCAGGGTCATTCCACTCGAAGGCGAAGAGCTTTTGGCTCTGAGGGGCTAAAGGCAAACTGAAGAAAGCATCTTTTAAATCTAAAACAGTGTACCATTGATGTTTAGGGTTTAGGGTACTCAGGAGGGTATATGGGTTAGGCACAGTTGGATGTATGTCCACAACCTTCTTATTGATTTTTTTTAAGTCTTGTACAGGTCTGTATTTTCCACTATTAGGTTTTTGTACCGGCAACAATGGAGTATTCCAGGGTGAGTGACATGAGCGGAGGACCCCTTGGTCAAGGAGCCGGTGGATATGCGGGGCAATTCCTTTCTTGGCCTCTAGGGGCATCAGGTATTGGCGTACCCGCACGGGGTCTGCCCCAGGTTTAAGTTCAATAAATAAAGCAGGACGGTGTTTTGCTAGTCCTAAGCCCCCCGTTTCCGCCCAAGCTTCTGGATATTGCTGGAGCCAGGTTGCTATGTCCTGGTCAGGGGCCGTTTGCTCCTGGTGGAGCCGGTACTCATCTTCCAGGGTTATAGTTAGGACTGATACGGGTTGATTGTGGGAGTTGATCACGATGGGCCCCTCAGGGAGGAAATGGATCTGTGCTCCCATTTTAGTTAGCAGGTCTCTCCCTAATAGGGGACAGGGGCTCTCAGTGATAACCAGGAAAGAATGGGTTACATTCTTGGCTCCGAGGTTTACTGTTCTTTGTGTTGTCTATGGGTATTTTTTTAACTCCTGTGGCCCCTTGTACCCACGAGGACCTGGAGGATAATTTTCCATTAGTTTTAATTAAGACTGAGTGCTGTGCTCCCGTATTGACCAAGAACTGGACCGGGGACCCCTCCACTTGCAAAGTTACCCTAGGTTCGGGGAGGGGATCCGAACCCCGTCTTCCCTAGTCTTCATCTTGAGTGACTAGTACGGGTGTAGACCTAGGGGGTCCCTGTCCTCGTTGTTTCTTTTTGGGGCAGTCTCTTACCTAGTGGTCAGCCTCCTTGCAGTAGGCACATTGGTCTTTTTTCAGATTATCATGCCTTGGGGGGCCGCCTGGGTTGGGTGTACTCTGGCTGTAGATGCTTTTTCTGTACTACTGCTGCCAGGACCTTGGTCATTTTTTTCAGTGGCCTTAAATTGCCTTTTTTCTGGAGTATCTCTGTTATTGTAAACCCGCTGGGCTATCTGAAGGAGGTCCTGAATCCGCTTCCTTCTAAGTCTTTTAATTTCTGGAGTTTTCTTTTAATATCTGGGGCTGCCTGATTTATGAATGACATTACAACAGCTGCCTGACTTCCTGGAGCCTCTGGATCTATGGGGGTGTACTGTCTAAAAGCTTCCATTAATTTTTCTAAGTAGGTGGCTGGGCTCTCTGTCTTTTCTTGCAGAATAGAATATACTTTAGCCAAATTAGTGGGCTTGCGAGCAGCTGCCCGGAGACCTGCCATTAGAGTCTGGCGATAAAGGCATAGCCGTCCCCTACCTTCTGCCGTGTTGTAGTCCCATGCCGGCCTGGTCAGAGGAAAGGTCGCGTTTATGAGGTCGGGGTTGGCAGTCGGTTGACCGTCGTCCCCCGGGACCAGCTTTCTAGCTTCTACCTGTATTTTCTCTCGCTCCTCCGTGGTAAACAAGATTCGGAGGAGCTGCTGACAATCGTCTCAAGTGGGCTGGTGGGTGAACATGACACTATCCAGTAAAGCCAGTAGATCTTTGGGGTTGTCTGAAAACTGAGCACTCTGAGTTTTCCAGTTATACAGATTACTGGTGGAGAATGGCCAGTACTGGAGCCTGGGGATTCCTGTGTCATCTGGGGGTCCTATTTCCCGGAGGGGTAAAGCCACCGTGGAGTCAGGCGGCTGGGGGGGGGCTAGTCCGCAAAGTACACCTTTGCATCTGCCCCGCCGGCCCCTCAAAGTTACTTTCCCTTTCAGCAGGCCCGTGAGTGCCGGCTGCCTCCCCTCCGCCTGCTCTCTCCTGCTCTTTCATTTGCGCGCGCTCTCTTTCTCTCTGTCATCCCATGTCCTTTCTCCTTCACACTCAGTCTCTTTTTCTTTCTGTCTCTCTCTCTGACTCTCCACGTCTGCCGTTTCATCCCCTTTCTCTTTCCGATTTCCCTTCTCACTTTCTCCCTCTCCCGTCTTTTATGGTCTCTCACTCATTCTCTTCCTCTCCCCAGTCTCACTTTCTGTGTCTCTTTTTGTAAAGGAATGTGGGTTAGAATCCCTGTAAAGGAAATCTGCGCCGGAAGCCGGGAGCCCGGGGACCGGGGCCGCAGGCGCGGCGCCGGAAGCTGGGAGCCCGGGGACCGGGGCCGCGAGCGCGGCGCCGGAAGCGCGCGCCGGAAGCCGGGAGCCCGGGGACCGGGCCGGGAGCGTGGCGCCGGAAGCCGGGAGCCCGGGGACCGGGCCGGAAGCGCACGCCGGAGGACCGGGGCCGCGAGTGCGGCGCCGGAAGCGCACGCCGGAAGCCGGGAGCCCGGCGCCGGAAGCCGGGAGCCCGGGGACCGGGCCAGGAGCGCGGCGCCGGAAGCCGGGAGCCCGGGGACCGGGGCCACGAGCGCGGCGCCGGAAGCACGCGCCGGAAGCCGGGAGCCCGGGGACCGGGCCGGGAGCGCGGTGCCGGAAGCCGGGAGCCCAGGGACCGGGGCCGCGAGCGCGGCGCCGGAAGCCGGGAGCCCGGGGACCGGGGTCAGATTCAGACCGCAAGCGCGCACCCGGGGACCGGGGTCAGATTCAGACCGCAAGCACGCACCCGGGGACCGGGGTCAGATTCAGACCGCAAGCGCGCACCTGGGGACCGGGGTCAGATTCAGACTGCAAGCGCGCACCCGGGGACCAGGGTCAGATTCAGCTGTTGCCCGGATCGCGAACACGCTCCCGGCAACTCAGATCGCAATTTAAATCAGAAGAGAGCCAGGGGACGTCTCCCACCGGTCTCCACTGGCTGTCCTATAGCGCGTCCGCCAGGACTGTGCCAGCCTCAGTTTCAGACCTCGCGAGTCACAGATTCAGATTCAGAACAGACACACAGACACAGACAGACAAACGGAGACGAGCCAGCTCACCTATCAGTAGATCGATCTTAGCAGATCCGTTGACCAGGGGTCTGGTGGGCTTGGGGAATCCCGGACGGGCCCCCAGATGTTATGCCCAGACTGTTTGTTCCCCAAAGAAGACCACCAGAGTCCAGAGTCAAAGCCAAGCGGCAAGGATCTTTACTACAAGTTCGAACTTGGTCCCTCCTATACACAGTATACAAGAGGGCCCTGAACAATGCGAGCGTTTGCTTTTTATAGCCCGAAAGTTGTAGGGGAACAAAGAAATTCTTTTGGCTCCTGCGCTTTCAGTAACCTTGAACGGCTGTCCCCTTATCGGAGACTTTCCAGGTGGTGTTTATACTGGGCTCAGGGAGTTTGAGAGATATATGGTGGTGGGATGGGAGGATGGGATGTGTTTGTGCTAGGCTCAGGGAGTTTTGAGCCCGGGGCTGAGGAATGTGCCCAGCTCCTTTCAGCTCCAACCTCAGAACTGCGTCCGTGGACCTAAGTGAGGATAGAGGCTGCTGTTTTCACGCCCAAATGTCGCATCTTCCAGGAGCACTCTGGCCCGCCACGCCCCTCATTCTATGCCTATAAAAAAACCCTATCGGGTACACACAGAAGTAGCTGGACATTGAAAGGAACCCACAGGCAGAAGAACACTCTGAGGGATGCCGGCAGGCCACTGACAGCAGAATGACATGGTGTCCAGGGAAATTTGGTTGGGGGCAGTTGAAGGAGAGTCCAGCTGCTGAGTGGCCTGACTCCAGGGGAAGACCATCTTCCCACTCCATCCCCTTCGGGCTCCCCATCTCTCTGCTGAGAGCTATTTCCACCACTCAGTAAAATCTCATTCTCCAAGCCCACGTGGGATCCGATGTTTCCGGTACAGTAGGGTGAGAACCCCGGGATATAGAAAGCCCTCTGTCCCGGCAATAAGGCAGAGGGTCTAATTGAGCTGATTAACAGAAGCTGCCTGTGGACGGCTAAGCTGAAAGAGCACACTGTAACGCATGCCCACTGGGGCTTCGGGGTCTGTAGATACTCAACCCTAGACACTGCGGTGGCGTCGGGGCCCAAAAACGCTCCCCATGACCTGCCTATCTGCATGCTCCCTCAGGAATTTGAGTTGCAGAGCACCTAAGAAATGAGCCGCATCCCCATTGCATTCCCTGTGAAGGGGATAAGGGAAAACTCCTCCTGTTTCAATATTAGATGTGAAGAGGACTGATTTGAATAGCTGTCAGAATTGGATCCTGGAACAGGAAAAAAAAAATGGTATTAATGGAAAAACTGACAACTCAAATAATCTGGAATTTAATTTGTTAGTGTTAGTTCCTTAGTTTTAACAAATGTACCACAGTAATATAAGATGTTAGCATTAAGGAAACTTGAAGCTGGAAGGGCATATAGGAACTCTGTACTATCGTCGCAACATTTTATTTATTTTTTTTTTTTGAGACAGGATCTTGCTCTGTTGCCCAGGCTAGAGTGCTGTGGTGCAATCTCACCTTACTGAAACCTCTGCAAGCCATTCTTGTGCCTCCACTTCTCGAGATGCTGGGATTACAGACATGTGCCCCACACCTAGCTAATTCTTTTATTTTTTATCGAGTGGGGGCTTCATCATGTTGCCCAGGCTGGTCTCAAACTCCTGGCCTCAAGTGATCCACCTGCCTTGGCCTCCCAAAGTGCCGGGATTACAGGTATGAGCCTCTGCTCCCAGCATGCAACTTTTGATAAATCCAAAATTACTACAAATAAAATGTTTTTCTCATATTATTCTAAATAAAAACTTCATTTAAAAAAAAAGCTCACCAAGAAGTCTATGCAATGTCCTCCAGTGCTGATGCTCCAGGGCACTTTGATGCAAAGATGATGCTTAGAGATTCATTGGATCCTTCAATGAAAGGACTGAGCAGGAAGCCATGACCTTCTTTTTTTTTTTTCTGAAAGAAAAGAACAAATAAACCCATCTCATTGTAATGATGTGAATCAGAAGACTGACAATTGCAGTGGGAAATGTCAGCATCCGGGACATTTGTAACCAGAGGCTTCTGTCTTAGAAACTGGATACTGACACCATAATCTTCCAGTCAATGAAGTGAGAATACTAGCATGATGGTGTTATGGAAACTAACTTGCCTGAATACCAGCAGGAAAGTAGCCTTCATGTCCTGATAGAGTGAAAGTGAACTCAGAGAAAGCTACTGAGATTCTAGGGAGAGACAGAACTATGCCTCAGTTTCCTCAGCCATTAAAGAGAATAGGGTATGTTGTCCAAAATTGTTTTCAAAATGAGACTAGTTAAACCAGCTGTCAAATGTAGTTCTTTCTGGGGTAGAAGTGATATCCTTAATATCATCTGCTTGCTATCTAAATTCTGGGACATTCCAACCCTGAGTTACATGGAGGCAGTACCCATACAGGGTAATCTGATGGAGGGGAAAGGACAGGTTGGTCAGAAATACCGTCCTGCTAAAGCTGAAAAGGACCTGAAATTCTCATCACTCACTTCCTTCAGTTAGGATAGATATGAGAACACATCTTGTAAAATGTTCCTTTAGTTGAGCAATGTGTCATCAAACAAAACATCAGTGCCCCATTAATAGAGCAAGATTAAGGAAAAGTGAGACTCTCAAACCCCTTTTGATTGATGGAGGTTAGAAAGGACATAGCCTGGAGTTAAGGACACTTATAACTCATCTCCATCTACCTTTCCGGTGTCATATTCCATCACTCTCTCAGACCTTAGTATCTACTCAGTTCTCACACGCTGTGAGCTCAGGATTCAGGATAGAAATAGTTTCAGGTAAGATCCAGTAGCAGAAAAGTCCTGACAAAAGCCTGAAGGTAGAAACTTTGGAACTGACAAGAGAAGATTGTGGTGCCAAAGGAAGCCCTGTGGATTGGCCCAGGGCCCTGTATCCCTTTGTCTTAGTCTGTTCAGGCTGCTATAACAATATACCATAAGCTGGGTCAGTGGCTCATGCTTGTAGTCCCAGCATTTTGGGAGGCTGAGGTATAAGGATTGGTTGAGCCCAGGAGGTTGAGGCTGTAGTGAGCTGTGCTCATGCCAGTGTCCTCCAGCCTCGACGATGGAGTGAGATCCTGTCTCAAAACACACACACACACACACGTACACACACACACACACACACACACCATAAACTGGCTTATAAACAACAGAAATTTATTTCTCACCTTCTGGAGGCTGGGAAATCCATCATCGAGGTGCGGGCAGATTCAGTGTCTGGTGAGGGTCCACTTTCTAGTTCATAGAAGGTGCCTTTCTGCTGTGACCTCACATGGTAAATGGGCAAGGGGGGGGGCGGTCTCTCGGAGGCATCTTTTATTAAGGACACCAATCCCATTCAAGAGGGTTCCACTCTCTTGACTTAATCACCCTCCAAAGGCCCCACCTCTCAATACCATCAGCTTGGGAGTTAGTATTCAAACATACACATTTAGCAGAACATAGCCATTAAGACCTTAACACCCTCTTTCTGAAAAGAAACCCGATTTTTCCTTGGGAGGTACTTCTTTCTCCAACTAACACACAAAGACAGAAAACCATAGTAGAAGATAATCAGATCTATGGGCTAATTCAAAGCAGATGTGTTGCTCTTTTCCTGAGTTGTCCTCATCCTCTGTCAAAGAATAGAAGACCTTCAGCTTCAAGACAAGTCCAAAACTGGTTAATTACAATATTTGTATGTCTAATTAAAATTGGAGATAGCTCCTAATTATCAATTTTATTGGCATTAATTATTATTTTAAGTAGGTAGTCATACATTATTGCCATAGAAAAGGTGACTTTTAAGGTTGGTTCAGAAAGATATTTTCCTTACACAAAAGCACACAGGAGACTCACTATAACACACCCATCCTATTTAGGGTTCAACATGCTCCTACTGAAAATTATGTTTTCCCCTGTAGTGGAATAATTTTAAAATACCAGTTGCTTTTCCAAGGGCAGAATATTAATATTTACATCTCTCGGAAAGACATGCCTCACCACGGGAGTGTTATAAATATTACCTAAATTAGCTGTCCTCATAATGAAGTTGATAGAGTCAAAATTGATAATCCTCAACAATTTCTGTAAAACGCAATGACAACCTTTTACAATCTTTTTGTTTTGTTTTGTTTTGTTTTGTTAGAGCAGGTCTCGCTCTGTCACTCAGGCTGGAGTGCAGTGGTGTAAACTCAGTTCGCTGCAGCCTCAATCTCCCAGAATCAAGCATCCTCCCACCTCAGCCCCCCAAGTAGCTGGGACTACAGGCACACACCACCTTGCCCAGCTAATTTTTGTATTTTATGAAGAGGTGAGGTTTTACCATGTCGCTCAGGCTGCCTTGAACTCCTGGAATTAAGCAATCTTCCAGCCTTGGCCTTTCAAAGGGCTGGCTGGGATTATAGGAATAAGCCATCACAACCTACCTAGCAATGACAAACTTGATCTCCCCAGACATTATTTTCCATAGAGTGGCAACATTTTCTTCTACCTCAAATTTCAAAACACTGATCAATAATCAATGAGCAAATAATGGTTTTACAAAAAGAAAAGAGCCTAAGAATGTTCAAACACTTGATCTGGGTGGTGGTTATGAGGAAATATACATGCAAAAACTCATTTTGTGGTACAGTTAAGATTTGTGTGTCTTACTCTGTTATACTCCACAGAAATGGAGACAAAAATAAGAGTACAAAGGTACAAGAGATGCACAGGAAAAAATAGAGAATTATCTTAAGAATCTGAACTTAAATGTATATATCTTGTTAACAAAATTTTCAAAATTCTGATATGCAGATTTCCTTGCCCTTAGATGATATGTGTTAGTGAAAAATGTGAATTTAATGGGCAAGTAAGATAGAGATATGTAATTTGCCAGGCTGAGCTCCTCATCGAGTAATTTCCCCCGAGTCTCTAAAATTCTATTTCTTTAGAATTCAGTGCATACATCTATTACATCACATATCATTTACAGTTATTATGTTTGTTGTCTACCTTTACGACTAGACTGTAAAAGAAGGGACTGTGGCTTGTTTATTGCGGTATCTAGCACAACCTGGAACATGGGAGATGCTTTATACTTTTTAGAAAATCAGCTTCATGGATGTATAACTTACGTACCATAAAATTACCAATTTTTTTTTTTTTTTCGGATACAGAGTCTCGCTCGGTGACCGGGGCTGGAGTGCAGTGGCGCGATCTTGGCTCACTGCAACCTCCGCTTCTCAGGTTCAAGGGATTCTCCTGCCTCAGCCTCCTGAGTAGCTGGGTCTACAGGCATGTGCCACTACACCCGGCTAATTTTTTGTATTTTTAGTAGAGATGGGGTTTCACTGTGTTAGCCAGGATGGTCTCGGTCTCTTGACCTCGTGATCTGCCTGCCTCGGCCTCCCAAAGTGCTGGGATTACAGGCCTGAGCCACCGCGCCAGTG
Source organism: Macaca fascicularis (assembly GCF_037993035.2). Classification (NCBI taxonomy): domain Eukaryota; kingdom Metazoa; phylum Chordata; class Mammalia; order Primates; family Cercopithecidae; genus Macaca; species Macaca fascicularis. Next base: position 39,619,911 of record NC_088382.1, read on the forward strand.
TCATGAATTTGACAACTGCTTCAGACGTGTAACCATCACCACCATCAAGATGTAGTACATTTCCATCAATCCAAAAACGTCCCTCTGTGTCCTCTGCAGTCAATCTCATTCTCCCCCGGCCCCCTCCTCCCCACCCCCATGATCCTGGCACTCACCAATCTGCTTTCTGTGACTAGATTTTAACTTTTCCAGCATTTCATAAATGAAATCATAAAGTGCATATGTGTTGTATGCCTTATCAGAATACAGAGGGTGGTTTAAATTAGAATCTCGGCTTTGGGTGCTGATGGTGAAGTTGAGTACTTTCTCTCTGAGTTGCCCTGCGGAGACAGTCTCCATTTCCGGTTTACAAGACCCGTGTATTGGGTTATACTACAAAGGCACGTTCATTTAAGTAGCTTATTTTCGATTAGGGAGGCGAGTGGTATTAGGGTAAGAATCGTAGTGAAGTATACTACAGATGCTACTTGTCCAGTGGTAGTACAGGGGTGGCTTACTGGTTGTCCTCCGATTCATGTAAGGATTAATAGGTCGGTGACTAAGAGTCAGTATAAGTATTGACTTAGTGGAGGGAATATTATACTTTGCTGTTTAGATGTGTGAAGTGCAGGGATGGCTGCTAGAATAAGAATCGATAACAGGAGGGCCAGTAAGCCTCCTAGTTTTTTAGGGATAGACGGTAAGATTGCATATGTGAACAAAAAGTATCATTCAGGTTTAATGTGGGGTGGAGTATTTAGGGGATTGGCTAGGGTGTAGCTGTCTGGGTCACTTAGTCGGTCAGCTGAAAATAGTACTAGTGTTATTAAAGTGAGAAAAAGGAGGATTAAACCTAGAATATCTTTGATTGTGTAGTAAGGGTGGAATGTGATTTTATCAGAGTGTGAAGAGATTCCTGAAGGGGTATTAGACCCTGTTTAATGGAGGAATAGTAGCTGAAGGGTTGCTAGGGCTGCAATGATGAAAGGTGAGATAAAGTGGAAAGTAAAGAATCGTGTGAGAGTAGACTTGTCAACTGAATATCCACCTCAGACTCATTGGACAAGGTCAGTTCCGATATATGGAATGGTGGATAACAGGTTTGTGATTACTGTGGCACCTCAGAATGATATTTGGCCTCATGGAAGTACGTAACCTATAAAGGCTGTTGCTATGATTGTGAGCAGGAGGATAATGCCAGTGTTTCAGGTTTCTAAAAACAAGAATGAGCCATAATATAAGCCTCGACCGATTGTGTAGGAAGAGGCTTAACAAGAATGAAGAATACTGAAGCACTGTTAGCGTGGAGGTAGCGGATGGTTCAGCCGTAGTTTATGTCTCAGCTAATGTGGGTGATTGAGGAAAAGGCAGTTGAGGTATATGGTGTATAGTGTATAGCTAGGAATAGGCCTGTAATGCTCTGAAGGATTAGGCAGATGCCAAGAAGTGAGCCAAGATTCCATCATATAGAAATATTGGATGGAGTGGGAAGGTCAAAGAGTGAGTGATTGATTATTTTTATTAGTAGATTTGTTTTACGTACTATGGTCATTAGTGTTCTTATAGTTGAAATACAACTATGGTTTTTCATATCATTAGTCGTCGTTATAATCCATGCAGGAATAATGATATATGCTTTATTCTTGCTAAGTATTCTTTTAGTTATAGAGATTGTGGGGTTTTCTTCTAAACCTTGTCCTATTTATGGGGCCTTGGTGTTAATTATTAGTGGTGTAGTAGGTTGTGTTATTGTTCTAAATTATGGTGGGGCTTATACGGGTCTAATAGTCTTTTTGATCTATTTAGGGGGAATGATAGTTGTTTTGGGTTGCACTATGGTGATGGCTCTTGAGGAATACCCAGAGGCATGAGCGTCAGGCATTGAAGTTTTAGGGAGTGTCCTAGTGGGCTTAGTAATAGAAGTGGTATTAGTTTGGTGGGCATCAGAGTACGATGGAGTGGTGGCTGTAGTAAATTTTAATGACTTGGGAAGCTGAGTGATTTTCAAGGGGGAGGGACCAGGGTTAATTCGGGAAGATTCTATGGGCACAGGTGCTTTATATGATTATGGACGTTGACTGGTGGTGGTTACTGGTTGGATGTTTTTTGTTGGTGTTTATATTGTATGAAATTGCTGGGGGCAATACATTATGCAATTAAAAGTAAAGTTAGGAGAGGGTGGAATGAAGAAAGAGAGGAAATAAAATTTAATTACGCCTTTTTGAGTAGTTGTAGTAATGGAGGCAGTGATTTGGGTTTGTGAGACTGTCTTTGGTATAGGTTGTTCTAATCAAATTAGATCTAGTAGAAGTGATACCAGATTTTGGCTTACAGATAGATTTAAGTGGAGGGTTGTGCAGTGAACTGTGAACTGTGTGTATTCTTTCATTTAGAATAATGCTATTGAGATTTATCCATGTTGTTGAATATGTCAGTACTTCCCTATTTCTTTTACTGAGCAGTGTTCTATTGCATGGATATATTATAGTTGATTCATTCAACAGTTGAAAGCTACTATGAACATTCAAGTCTGACCATGTGCTTTCATTTTCCTGGGTTAATTTCCTTGGAAATTTGATTGCTGTGTTGAATGGTATGGGTATTCTTAAATTTATAAAAACCTAGTAAATTATTTTTCAAAATAGCTCTACTATTTTGCATTCTCATCAGCAATATATAAGAATTCAAGTTTCTCCTTATACCTCATTGGTAGATAGCCATTCTAAACAGTGTGTAGTAGAACCTCCTTTTGGCTTCACTTTCATTACTTTACATTCTAGTTAACTTTTATTTCTCAAGGAGGGGAGATGATAAACATTTTTGTGCTTTTTGTCATTTGCATTCTTTCATTGGTGATGTGTCTGTGTAAATCTTTGGCCCATTTGAAAAATTGGGTTGTTTTTCTTAATTATAATTGATTTATAAATGTGCTTCATATATTCTGAATCAAAGACCTTTATCAGATAAATGTTTTATAAATATTTTCTTGTAGGTTGTGGTTTGCATTTTGAAATTTTAACTATATCTTTCAAAATAATTTTTGTTTTGATAAATTCTAATTTATAAATTTTTTATGGTTCATGTGTTTCCATGGCTACCATATTGCTACTCATTTTCTATTTGCTCAGTTGTTCTTTGTGTCTTTTTTCCTTTTGTCCTACCTTCTATTGAAATAATTTAGTATTGTGTGTGATTTCATTTTACTTCCACTATTGGCTTATTAGCTATATTATTTTGGTTTTTTTTAATTGTTGCTGTGTGATTCACAATTTACATTTTTTACTTATTACACTGGAAGCAACTGTATTTTGAGTTATAGCAGATGCAAAAGAAGCCTTTCAGAGCTTCCTTTATCTGACTAAAGGCAGAGCCTTCTGAGAGTGATACTGCCATAAATTTCCTCCTTGGGGGAGCTTCACAGCCAGTAAGGAGGCCAACCCCTAGCACTGGGATGAAAAATTGCACAGACAAACATTATCACTAACTATGAGACCTGCCATTAGTCTTTCCTAAAAGCCCATCATTTTTCCATAGAAGTCCTTTCCTCTCCCTTGCTTTCTCCTATGAGTTGGTATATAAACCCCTCTTTCTAGCTGTTCAGTGAGCTTCTTCATCAAATGCTCCTGTATGCATGTATAAATAAACCTTGTCTTTTCTTCTGTTAATCTGTCTATTGTCAGTTAATTTGCAGGCCCCTGATCACAGGACCCAGGTTGGTAGAGGGAAAGCTTTTCCTCCCAAAACAGCCTATCTTCAAATTATATTATAGTACTTCCCAAATAGTATAAAAACTTTTGAACATTGTATTTTTTCCTCTCCTATACTTTGTGCTGTGTTTTCATGTACTTTTCTCCAACATGTACTAAATCCATTACACTTTTTATTTTGTTTGCCCTAAGCAGATATTTTTAAAGAGATTATAAAATTAGTAAAATATGTTTCATATTTCTCAGCTAATTTTCATTACTAGCATTTTTCATTTTTTTGTGTATAGGATTCTGCTGGAAAATTTTATCATTTCATATAGAGCAAACCTGCTGGCAATAATTTTTCTCAGCTTCTATTTCTCTGAAAGTATTTATCGCACATCATTTTTAAAGATATTTTTACTGGGTATAGAATTATAGCTTGACAAGATTTTTTACTTTTTTTTTTTTAACATTTTAAAGGTTTCTCCTCCATCATCTCTAGCTTTCGTAGATCCTTATGACCAGTACACTATCATTCTTATATTTTTAACTTTGTATGTATTATGTCTTTCCCATTTAAATGTTTTTAACATTTATCTCTTTTTCACAGATTTTTGACAATTTGACTATAACATTTCTTTGCATCATTTTCTTCATGTTTGTTCCTCATGGAGTTTGTAGAACTTTGTAAATATTTGATTTTATACTTTTTAAATATTCAAATTTAGAATACCTTCAACATTCATAACCACAGATATTTTTCTCTTCCTCCCTGACCCTACCCTTTCTGGAAATCACAATTTACATACGTTAGATTTTTTTTTGGTATTATCCTACTACTCATGGATGCCTTTTCATGACTTAGCATTTTGTTTCACTTGTTTTTGTGCCATGTTTTGTACAATTTCTACTGTTACGTCATTAGGCTTATCCGTCTTTTCTTTTACATTGTCTAATCTTCGTTAAACATATCAACTGTGTGATCTGCTATTAATCTAAACCAATATATTCTATTTTAAATGTTGTGTTGTTCACATTTAAAAGTTTCATTTAGGTCTTTTTTTGTGTGTCTTTTAAAAATTTATTTATTTTTTATTTCTTTGTATTCTATTTATTTTAAATTGCATAGGTACATAGTAGGTATGTATCTTTATGGGCTACATTAGATATTTTGATACAGGCATACAATGCATAATAATCACATCAAGGTAAATGGGGTATCCATCACCTCAAGTATTTATCATTTCTTTGTGTTACAAACATTCCAAGTACACTTTTAGTACTTGTAGTTGTACAATAAACTATTCTTGACTGTAATCACGCTGTTGTGCTCTCAAATACTAGATCGTATTTATTCTATCTATTTCTATTTTTGTACCCATTAATCATCTCCCTTCTTCCCCCAACTACCTTCCCAACCTTTGGTAAACATTCTATTTCTATCTCCATGAGTTCCATTGCTTTAACTTCCACAAATGAGTGAGAACATACAAAGTTTGTTTTTCTGTGCCTAGCTCATTTCACTTAACATAATGTCCTCCAGTGCCATTCATGTTGTTGCAAATGACAAGATCTCATTCATTTTTTTTATGGCTGAATTGTACTCCATTGTGTATATGTACATTTTCCTAATCCATTTGACTATTGATAAACACTTAAGTTGCTTCAAATCTTCGTTATTGTGAATAGTGCTGCAATAAACATGGGAGTGCAGATAACCTTTAAATATACTTATTTCCTTTCTTTGGGGCATACACCTAGCAGTGGGATTGCTGCATCATATGGGAGTTATATTTTAGTTTTCTTTTCTTTTTTTTTTCTTTTTTTGAGATGGAGTTTTACTCTTGCTGCCTAAGCTGGAGTGCAGTGGCATGATCTTAGGTCACTGCAACCTCCACCTCCAGGGTTCAAGTGATTCTCCTGCCCCAGCCACCCGAGTATCTGGGATTACAGGCACCCACCACCACAGGTGGCTAATTTTTTGTATTTTTAGTAGAGACAGTTTTCTGCCATTTTGGCCAGGCTGGTCTTGAACTCCTGACCTCAGGTGATTTGTGCGCCTCGGCCTCCCAAAGTGCTGGGATTACAGATGTGAGTCACCATGCCTGGCCTTATTTTTAGTTTTCTGAGGAACTTCCATACTATTCTCCATAGTGACTATACTAATTTACATCTTCTCCAACAGTATACAAGAGTTCCTTTTTGTCTGCATCCTCACCAGCATTCATCATTGCCTGTCTTTTGAATAAAAGTCATTTTACCTAGGGTAAGATGCTATCTCATTGTCATTTTGATTTGCATTTCTCTGATGATCAGTGATATCAAGTACCTTTTCATATATCTCTTTCCCATCTGTATAGCTTCTTTTGAGAAATGTCCGTTCATATCTTTTGCCCATTTTTTAATTTACTAGGTTTTTTTCCTATTGAGTTGTGTGACCTCCTTACAAAGTCTCATTATTAATCTTTGTCAGATAGTTTGCAAATATTTTCTCCCATTCTGTGGGTTGTCTCTACACTTTGTTGATTGTTTCCTTTGCTATAGGGAAGCTTTTTAACTTGCTATGATCCATTTGTCTGTTTTTGCTTTGGTCGCCTGCGCTTTTGGGTGCTCAAGAAATTTTTGCTCAGACCAATGTCCTTGGAGAGTTTCTTCAATGTTTTTTTTTTTTTTTTAGTAGTTTCATGATTTGGTATTAGATTTAAATCTTTAATCCATTTTGATTTGACTTTTATATATGGTGAGAGACAGGGGTCTGGTTTCATTCTTTCTGCATAGGAATATTCAATTTTCCCAGCACCATTATTTAAGAAACTGTCATTACTGTTCTTTGTTGACAGGAGCAAATATTCCCCAATGTTTGTTTCTAGAACCTTTGTGAAAAATGAGTTCACTGCAGATATATGGATTTACTTCTGGGTTTTCTATTTTGTTCTATTGGTCTACGTGTGTTTTTATGCCAGTACTACAATGTTTCATTTACTGTAACTCTGTAGTATAATTTGAAGTCACATAATATGATTTCTCCAGTTTGCTCTTTTTGCTCAGGATGGCTTTGGCTATCCTGGGTCCTATGTGTTTCCATATAAATTTTAGGATTATTTTTTCTATTTCTATAAAGAATATCATTAGTATTTGATAGGGATGGCATATAATCTATAGATTGCTTTGGATTGGGTAGTATGGACATTTTAACAATATTGAGTCTTCCATTCCATGAACATGGAATATCTTTCCATTTTTTAGAATTGTCTTCAGTTTCTTCCATCAGAGTTTTACAGCTGCCATTGTAGAGATCTTCACTTCTTTGGTTAAGTTTATTTCCAGGAATTTTATTTTATTTGTAGCTATTATAAATGGGATTCTTTCTAGATTTTTTCATGTTGTTCACTGCTGGCATATAGCAATACTACTGATTTTTGTATGTTGACTTTGTGTCCTGCAACTTTACTGAATGTATCAGTTCAAATCGTTTTTTGTTGGAGTCCTTAGGTTTTCCTCATATCATCTGCAAAAAAGGATAATTTGACTTCTTCCTTTCCAATTTGGATGTTCTTTATTTCTTTCTCTTGTCTGACTGCTCCAGCTAGGACTTCCAGTACTATGTTGAACAACAGTGGTGAAAGTGAACATCCTTGTCTTGTTTCAGATCTTAGAGGAAGGGTATTTCTTTCTTAATCATATTAGCATGTTCTATTCCTAAACATATTGAACATATTTATAATAGCTGTTTTAACATCTGTACCTGCTAAATTTGTCATCTTTGTCATGTGTGAATCAGTTTATCTTGATTATTTTTCTACTGTTTAATATTTCCCTGCTTGTTGAAACATCTGGTAATTTTCTACTGGATGTCAGCCATTGTGGATTGTATATTTTTGTGTCCTGAGTTTTGTTTTATTCCTTTAAATGATGATGTACTTTTTCCTGGCATGCAGCTAAAGTACTGATGACACTTGGACTTTTTTCAAGTCTTTTGAGGTTTGTTAGAGTAAATCCAGTTTAGTCTTTAGATTTTGGCTAATTTACCTCCACTCCTAAGGTGATATCCTCTCAGGGCTCTCTCTGAAGATCAGTGTATTAAGAGGTCATTCCATACTGTCTGGTGGAATTGAAAAAGATTTCTAGTTTTATATGAGTTTAAAAATTATTTATTTTACTGCTTTTTATGCTTAATTCCATGCTCTTGCATAGTTCTTATGCATACCAAAGATTGGAGCTCCCTGTAGATCCTTGCAGCTCTCTCTGTACAGTTCTTTCTCTCCAGTAATCTGCTTCAAAAATTTTAAAGATTTTTTTTTTTGCTTTTTCAACACTGAGCTCAATATACTCTATGCAAAAAGAGTATTGGGTTGCAGCTAGGTGTCCCCTTTCTATGCTGCCTCCTGAAAACTTAGTCTGGGCAAGAAGCTGGAGTAATCTCTGAGTTTACCTCACTTGTTTCCCTTCTTTTAGGAATCACAGTCCTAAACTACCTATTGTCCAATGTCTGACAATCATTATTTCATATATATATATATATATATATATATTTGTAATGTTTTGGTAGTTTAAGATGAAAAGGTAAGTCTCGTCCCTGTTTCTTGGTTATATCAAAAATTATTCTTACTCTAGATAATTTTTTAAATGAAGACAAAAAAAATCATGGTGATGTAATGCATCAGTTATGTAAAATTCAGAGAAATAGCAGAGAAGTTAAACAATAGAATCAGGGTTCAAGGGTATCTTATCACAGAAAAAAATGGGAGTAGAAATTACACCGGTGAATATCAATTGCCGTATTTAGGTTTAGTGCAAATGGAAGTGAAAGTGAGGCATGGTAGCTCTAGTTTAATAGAAGTTTATATAAAAATATCTCAAGACTTTTGGTAATTTTACCAAAATTCTAGGCATAATGGATTTATTAAAGAGATTATTTTGGCCGGGCACAGTGGCTCACACCTGTAGTCCGAGCACTCTGGGAGGCCAAGGCGAATGGATCACCTGAGGTCAGGAGTTTGAGACCAGCCTGACCAATATGAAGAAACCCCATCTCCACTAAAAATACAAAATTAACCAGGCGTGGGGGCAGGCATCTGTAATCCCAGCTGCTTGGGAGGGTGAGGCAGAAGGATCACTTGAGCCCGGAGGCAGAGTTTGCAGAGAGCCGAGATTGCGCCGCTGCACTCCACGATGGGCGACACAGTGAGACTCTGTCTAAAAAAAACAAAGAAGAAAGAAAGAAAGAAAGAAAGAAAGAAAGAAAGAAAGAAAGAAAGAAAGAAAGAAAGAAAGAAAGAAAGAAAGAAAGAAAGAAAGAAAGAAAGAAAATATTAGAGAATCTTTTGAATCATTGGAGTAGATAAAATCTAAGGTTCATATTAACAAATTCTTTGTGCCTTTGAATAGGAAATAGATCATATTGGCTAATGTAACCCCAATAGTGACTAAGGAAGCCACATCTCTCGTTGCTTGAGAAGTGTATTTTTCCTGGTATCAGTGGCATTTCCATGGTATTTCTCTCCGAAGTACTTGTCTTTTCTCTTCATCCTTCCACTCTACTTCCTAAGAGGTCCTGCACAGGGATTAATTCCAGCTTATATGTGTTCTTGTTATATACGATTTTTAAAGAATACGAAATACAAAATCAGGTGAGCGTGGTGGTGGGTGCCTGTAATCCCAGCTACTGGGGAGAATGAGGCAGAAGAATCGCTTGAACCTAGGAGTCGGAAGTTGCAGTGAGCCAAGGTTGTGCCATTGCACTCCAGCCTGGGCAACAAGAGTGCAACTTCATCTTAAAAAAAAAAAAAAAAAAAAAAAAAAAAAAAAGGGAGATTTTTTTCTAATGCAGTCCTTAAAAAAGGGCATTAATAGAGATATATGTGGTTTAGTCCATTTATGCTGCTAGAATAGAATATCCGAGACTGGGTAACTTATTAAAAAAAACAAAAGAGAGTTATTCTTACAGTTCTGGAACCTAGGAAGTCCAAGATCAATGGATCAGCATCTGGAGAGGGCCTTTGTGCTATGTCATCCCATGGCAGAAGGTAGAAAAGAGATTGTGAGCCTAAGAAGGGACTGAACTTACTTTTATAACAAACCCACTGTCTTGATAATGAATCCACTCCCACGATAATGACTTTAATCTATTTGTTAGGGCAGAGCCCTCATTACCTAATCACCTCTTAAATGTCCCGCCTTTCAACATTGTTGCATTTGGGGATTAAGGTACCAACACAGGAAACTGGGGGACACATTCAAACCATAGCAATAGGTGTTTGTTATAAATCAAAGGATTTATAATTATCACTATGTACTTCTATACTGTCCTGTTTAGAACTTTTATAAACATGCCCTATCACCTTTAAGTGGAGGCATTATAATGGGAACAACAAAGCAAACATTGCTGCCTGGAATTAGAAGTAGAATACCACACCCAAATGGCCCAAACCTGGTGGCTAGAGATCCGAACTCAGAGGCATCATTCCTGCCTTGCAGACTGGAATTCTCACATTCCCATTGCCTCCTTTTAAATAGACTATTCAGACAATTGCCACAAACTTAAAGTAACCCAAACCCTGTTCCCTTATATATGGCAGTGTCTAGGATGTGAAGAAAAGGTGCTGGTAGAGATGTATAATGGTAGAACCACCTTCGAACACAATTTGTTCCTTAAAATATTAAACATAAACTTACAATACAACCTAGCAATTCTACTCCAAAAGCCTATCCAAGAGAAATAATATAAATAATATATAAGTTATATGCAAACTTTTATAGCAGCATTATTAATAACAGTCCAACACTGGAAACAATTCAAATGCTTATGACTTGATGAAAGGATAAACAAAGTATGATATATTTATATAACAGAATATTATTCACCAATTAAAAGAAACAAAGTACTAATATATACTTCAACATGGATGAACCTTAAAACCTTATGCTGAGTGAAAGAAGTCATATTCCAAGACTTATACTGAACGATTCTATTCTTATAAAATTCCCAGAAAAACAAACCTATAGAGACAGAAAGCAGCTTAGTGGTTGCTGGGACTGAAGGTGAGAATGGGAATTAACTGCAAACCAGCAAATGTAAGTGATAGAACTAGTCTAAATTGGACTGTGTGGATGGTTGCATAACTCTATAAATTGACTAAAAATAATTGAATTAATTGTACACTTACAATCAATGTATTTTATGATATGTGACTTTTGCCTTAATAATCCTGTCAAAAGTGAGAAAGGCAGAAAGGAGTCATTCAGCCAAACACAAGCAGAATGTGGATATAGCAAGTTCTCTGTAAACTGCTGTAACCCCTGACTTGAATACCAACATGAATCAATCTCTGCATCTCTCAATTCTACTTCTGTGTGTGTGTGTGTGTGTGTGTGTGTGTGTGTGTGTTTTATCTATACTTTCTGTGCACTATATTCTCTTCGTGTCAAGAAACATGGCTGCTTGGCTTACATTTATTAACACTCTTCATTGAGAGGGGCTGCAAACTAACTCCCTTCTGCAGTTACAAGTTCCAAAGAAGAACACTGATTGGTTTGGTTTGAATCCCAGTGCCCCTCTGTGCCAATCAATAATCAATAGTGATTAGAAGGTCAGGCTCTCTGCTATACTATGTGTGTATGTGTGTGTGTGTGTGCGCGTGCATGTGTGTGTGTGTGTGTCTTTGAATGTGTTAGCACACATACCTGTGAAATCTTTCTCCTCAATTGATTTAATCTTAACTAATCTTTAGGAAAATTCTATTAGATAGACCCCCAATATTTCTATTTTATAGATGGGGAAACTAACACTTAAAGATGTTAAAATCCATGATGAAAGAAATATGGATAAAGTATTGTTGCCAGAATTTGAACTACATTTGTCAAACCACAAAATTTTGGTCTTTTCTCTAAATCATACCTCTTTTTTGATCATTTTCCTGTCCTGAGAAGTTGGGTTCTATATCACTTGGATTTCAGTATGTTAGATTGCCTCTAATTTTTCTAGATAAAACATAATTTTGTGAACACATCCCAAATATATAGTTGCCCTGAAATCTGAATGAATGAATATTTTCTCTCATATCTAGTGCTTTCACTTTCATAACTCATCTGTTAGCTCGTTTTTGCTCTGCACCACTAGTTCTCTGCTTTTCTTCAGGCGTCCTAATGTCTAATTTTCAACAATTTCCCTCCAAATGAAAATCATGATTGGTATGGTAAGCATTTGGAGTTTTCTTATTGATTTTTGCCTTGGGTGAAGAGGTTAATTAAATGTGAATTTTAAGCCTACAACATGATTAGGAGAGTGAAACAACCAGAATTCATGAATACTTCCAAGGCCATTAAAACTATTTTAAATGAACAATGACTGAAGGTAGGGAAAAGGAGGTGAGGTAGGGGAGATAGACTAGCCCACTGTTATTTGTGACTGGATTAATGAAATTCTGAAGAATAACAGAATCTTTCTAAAACATTCAAGTCCAGCTGGGCTTTTATTTTGCATTTATATTGACATTACCATGGAATATAATACATTCCTAATAAACCATTCTTCCATATTCTTTTTGTTTCTTCTATTTCAAAATGAAGCAGAGCCCTGAGCTTATCCAAATCAACAAACCAGACTAGAGGATGAAGGGATTCATATGCTATCGACCCTTAAAAAGTCAGCAGGACAACTTTCTTAAACTTGAGAAGGATTTACAGACTCAGCATTTTCATGCTCCCTATGTTTTAGGAAGATCTTTTGGAGGTCATACTTGAAAACACAAATCAGGGTGGCTTTTACCTCAAAAGGTGCTGAAAAATCATTACATGTAAATGATTTATGGTACTTTTGTTCTATTGCAAAAATATATCCCAAACACAAGGAACACAGTAATAATAATTATTGCATTTTAATTTATAATGGGCATAGTCCTGTTCACCATGTAATGAGGTGAATAGATTGATAAGTATAATGCAGGCTGTAGAAATGACACAACATGCTAAATGGAGCAGTAACACTTCAGAATCAATCTTAGAACACTAAAGAAATCTATTACCATTATTTTTCCATCCAGGCAAATATCTATTGTGCAGAGATAACAGAAAATATATAGACATATCAACTGACTTAGAATCAAGGACTCAGCAAAATGGAAGTTAAAAATCGGTCTAGAATCAGATATTTCAGATGAAAAGGATTAAAAACCCTGACAAATGCTAAACCGATAGTGAGATAAGGCTGAGGAAAGGAAGACTGAAAGATTTTCCTGTTAAGAGACTGTGAAACCATCCACCAAAGCAAGAGGACAATTCCTGCATTTCACACATTCAGGACAATGACAGCACCTAGGCTCTGGGCAATGTGGCACTGACTTTTGTCTTAAAAGCTTCAGCAGATCAAGGCCAAAGGCAGTAACATCCAAGTCAAGACTGGATTGCTTGGAGTAAAATAGGATTCATTTGGGAATAGTTCTACCATCTGTAGAAGCTAACTGGTGGAACCTGAAGTTTCCTAGTGTCACCAGAATGATGATAGAACCTCAATTTCCTTTTCAAGTTTTCCTCTTCACTCCAGGCGACTCCACTGTGTCCATAGTGAGTCACACATGTGTTTCTGATACGATCCTGGTCACTGCCTCTGCCACTCACTTAACTTGGCTACAGATGACCAGTCTTGCCTGCACACATTAACTTCAGTCTGCACTAGTCTGCAGCAGCAAGTACTACCTTAGAGTGGATCTGTCAGTCTTGGCACTAACGACATTTTGGGCCAGACAACTCTTTGATTTAGAGGGCTGTCCCGTGCACTGCAGGGTGTTTAGCATAATCCCATGGCCTCTACTCATCAGATCTCAGAGGCATCCTCATTTTTATGACAATAAAAAATATCCTTACACATTGTCAAGTGTCCCTTGGAGAGGCAAAACTGTACGTGTTTGAGAACCATTGCTTTAGAAGTTGCTATCTTTAATATAATGGCTTTAGGGCCAAGGTCAGTTTAGCTAAACACAGATTGTATATTTATCAAGAGAGTAAGATCAATTTATCAAGTAAGAGATTGTATATTTATCAAGAACATTTGAAGATTAAAGAAGAATCTAATGCAGAAGAAACTTACAACTTACTACTAGACAACGTTGTTCTCAGGACCTGGAAGCCTATCCCCATTGAATGTCAAATAGGGATCTCCCTAGATGTCTACAAAGCAACCTCCTTGACTCACTAGAGGAATGTTCTGTTGTAGAGCTTCCCACCACCCAGAGCTACACTTAAGTGTCTGTATTGCGAGCACACTAAGCTCAATGGAGTCAGGGTTAGAGAAAATGGTTTCCTCCTCATCTACTCTGTCATAAATCTTTTTCCAGGTTCTGAATCATTTCAGACAAGTTCACAGATTGAATATCCACTCCCTTTCAGGGAAACGCTACCTTCTACTCATGTGTGTGCCCTTGCTATGTGTTCTTAACAGAAAATTACTTTAGAACTTAGTAGCACAAGAAGTACACATAGAGCAGCAACTGGGTAACTTTTTCATATTTCCTTCTTTGGAATTACATAAATAAATGATAACTTTTTTATTTGTAATATTTATCAACATTTTATTTCTGTAATCTTAAACATCAGTATAAGTAGAATTTCAGCAGTTGTGTTTTGCATTTTTTTGCCCAGTTCCCAGAATAGTGTGTGCCACATAAAATATACTAAATAAATAATTGAATTATTGAATACATGAAAGCAGTGTAATTTCCTTTTATGCTCTTTCTTACTGAATAGAGGTAAGATCTTAATGCTATATATGTTCTTTTTTAAGAATTCAGCTTCAAGTCTCCCATTCAAAAACAAACAAAATTGTGTAGTTACTGGACCCAAGTTATTATTCCCATTTTACAGATGAGGAAACTAAGACATGGTAATACTAAACAACATGTCAATTAATAAGTTAGTAAGTGTCAGACCTGACACTTCAAATCCAGGTCTGCCAGATTCCGAAGTCCATGTTCTGATGACCACAGCAAAACACACATCTAAATTTCTCCTCCCCATCTAGAGCCTGTTACCTCCTCTCCAGGCAAGTTCACATCACATCCCAGAGGTTGGTGCCCCGCGCAAGTTTGTACAAGACATGAATTTTACCTTCTATTGTTTCACCAACTGCAGAATTCTTCTTGGGGGTCCTTTCAGAGGTCGCCTGCTCTTTGACTTAAAAAGGCACATTTAGAGGGGAGCCTTTTAAATCTTGCTTTCTGGACATTAAGTTAGAGGGACTACTTGCAAGTTTAATGAAGGTGTAAGCCAAAGAAGAAGCACCAAGATGGTGAAGATGATAGATGCAGGAGGCAGGTAACGGGGAGGGTCCCTGGAGAATCTCCGACATACCTGTGCGTTGAGAGGGTGGGGTGGAGCCACAGGAAGTTCATGTCATTTTCAGTGCAGAGGAGCTTGATCTCTTCAGTTCCTGAGTATGTGGCCTGGAATCAATCTGCGAGGTGGGGTGCCTGTTAGCAGGACTCCGTCTCACTTTGCTGAGGGATTTTTTTTTTCTTTTTTTTCCTTTTCATCCAATAAAATCCTGGTCTATTCACCCTTCAATGTGTCTGTATGCCTAAATTTTCCTGGTCATGTGACCAGAACCTGGTTTTAGCCAAACTAAGGAGCAAAATTCTACAACAAAGAAACTTGAAATAATCAGGATGTATGGACTGGGTGCGGTAGCTCATGCCTGTAATCCCAGCACTTTGTGAGGCTGAGGCGGATGGATCACCTGAGGTCAGGAATTCAAGAGCAGCCTGGCCAACATGGTGAAATCCCACCTCTACGAAAAATACGAAAATTAGCCAGGCCTGGTGGCGAGTGCCTGTAATCCCAGCTACTCGGGAGGCTGAGGCAGGAGAATCGCTTGAACCTGTGAGGCAGAGGTTACAGTGAGCCGAGATTGTGTCACTTCACTACAGCCTGGGGGAAAGAGCAAAAACTCCATCCAAAAAAAAGAGGCTGTGCGCGGTGGCTCACGCCTGTAATCCCAGCACTTTGGGAGGCCGAGGCGGGCGGGAGATCGAGACCATCCTGGCTAACACAGTGAAACCCCGTCTCTACTAAAAATACAAAAGACTGGCCGGGCGTGGTAGCGGGCGCCTGTAGTCCCAGCTACTTGGGAGGCTGAGGCAGGAGAATGGCGTGAACCCGGGAGGCGGAGCTTGCAGTTAGCTGAGAGAGCGCCACTGTACTCCAGCCTGGGCGGCAGAGAGAGACTCCGTCTCAAAAAAAAAAAAAAAAAAAAAAAAAAAAAAAATGGCGGGTGCGGTTGCTCACGCCTGTAATCCCAGCTCTTTGGGAGGCCAAGGTGGGTGGATCACGAGGTCAAGAGATGGAGACCATCCTGGCCAACATGGTGAACCCTCGTCTCTGCTAAAAATACAAAAATTAGCTGGGAGTGGTGGCATGTGCCTGTACTCCGGGCTACTTGGGAGGTTGAGGCAGGAGAATCACTTGAACCCGGGAGGCAGAGGCTCATGTGAGCCAAGCTCGCCCCACTGCACTCCAGCCTGGGTGACAAGAATGAAACTCCATCTCGGAAAAATGAAAAAGAAAAAGAAAAAAAGAATCAGGATGTATGAGGAACGGACTTGGAGGAGTGAATTGAGCGTTAAGGTGTGTGTGCTCAAAGATTGCCTTCTGTAGGGGAGTTAAACTATGCAACAACAAGGCATAACACAGGACCAAAGGATGGAACTTACAGGAGACAGATTTCAGGTCAGTAGAAGGAAAGATTCTAATATCTGGAGCAACATTCAATAATGGGAGGCAGTGAGTTTCAAATCCCTTTGGATACTTTAACCAGAAGCTGGAATATATCATAAAGGAAAACCCATGCATCAGATCAGTGGTTGTTCAAGATGATCCTTTGATTGGATAACTCTGAACACTTGGAAAGATGCTAGAAAATAAGAACATCATACAATCCCATGAACCAAAAATTCAAGAAGATCTTGCCATTGGGAAAATGGCTTACTTTTTTGATTTCTCTGAACAGGACGTGCTACTTGAACAATATTCAGATTCATTAACAAGAATCAGAAGAACAATTCCTTTGCCTTACAATGGGGTGTGTGTGTGTGTGTGTGTGTGTGTGTGTGTGTGTGTGTGTGTGTGTGTCTGCACACATATGAATTCAGTTCATAAGGCACAGTTAACAACTTTGAAATGATGATTACTTTTAAACTAAATTTATTTTTAATTATTATGAGTATGTAATAGTTGTATATATTTCTGGGGTACATGTAATGTTTTGACACAGGCATACAACATATAATGACCAAAGCAGGGTAATTGGGGTATCCATCACCTTAAGCATTTATGTTTCCTTGAGTTAGGAACATTGCACTTAAAACTTTTACTGTAATAATCATAGTGAGATTGTAAAAATAATAAAATTACTACAAATCCATGGCTATATAAAAATCAGAATGTGTCTTTGTTTGCAGTCTAATGAGGTGCAGAGTTCTCATAGTTTCTCCTCTAGCCTGGGAATGGCCTCCCTTGCCAGTGAGGCCTAGGATAGTAGCAGCTCCTCCCTCTGCCAACGAAATGTCCAGAGAGCAGAGGGGCAGCCTAGGCAGCCTGCTCAGTGTCCACACCTGAAGTTTCTAGGTCCATAAAGAGGCTGTGAGCATGAAGGATTTGGCTAAAGGAGAAAAGAGAAAGGGAGGAAGTATGTTATTAGAAGCTTAATTATGAAGGAGGAATAATTACAGAAGGTATGAAAAGACACAGAGGAGGTATTTAATTCATATTTGGCTTCGTTCTTGTCTGAGTTCATGACGAGAGATATGGAAATATCTAATACATTTTTTTTCCAACTATTCCTCTCAGCCCACCACTGGTTACCTTTTCTTCAACTGTAATTCGAACAATCTACTTGGCTTTCTTGAATTGTATCTGCCAATCTTCACAACAAATGCATCATGGAAATCAGCAATAAATGTTCCTTTCTCTCACCCTGGGCACAGTGTGTGTGGATGTCTTCACAGCACAGAGAGCAGGCCTGAGTCATTTGTGTCCTTTAATATGCTATTGATACTTCTTTCCTGGTGACTAGAGGGGAAAAACAAGTTTTTGGTTTTGTTTATTTCCCGTCCCCTAGAATAGTTATTTATCTATTAAAAGGTTAGATTTAGAAAGAAGGAGCCTCCCAGAACACCTGCTCATAAGATAACCAGAAATAAACACAGATAGAAACTTCCCGCAACAGATTAATAATCAGAAATTCTAAAGCTTTGAGAGGGAAAAATGCCGTAACAAAATTGCTTTTTGTGTTCTTCTTTTTATCTATACTACACCTAGGAACACTTTTCAATTTGTCCCTGATTTACAGTGGTAAACAAAGAGAAAATCGTGTGTTTAGTCATAATTCATGATAGCTCAATTGAACAGCTCAGGCCAAAATATCCACTTCAGTGCCTGAATTATTGAATTATTTACAGGGGATTTCTGCATCAGACAGCAAGTCAGATAATTACTAAATGTCCCTATTTTCTTTGTCCGTAAGCATAGATGCTTTTGTTGATAGAGTTACTAAAATGAGAAGAAATATTTAGCAAACCATTGAAAGGCACAGTAGACGATAGAAATGGCTGATTTTGAAAGATTTCTGAACTAAAGAAGTTTTCCTCATTCTGTGCTCATTAAAAAAGTGAGTAAAGTGCTGAAGGAAGATAATTTTGCTTGATGGAAATAATAAAATCTTATTTGTTTAGCTTCCCATGACTGGAGGATTTGGGTGACCTTTCAAGGTAAGGATTATGTGTTAGTCCATTTTGTGTTGCTACAAAGGAATACCTGAGGCTGGGTATTTTATAAAGAAAAAAGGTTTATTTGCCTCATGACTCTAAAGACTCTCCAAGATGCACGGTGCCAGCATCTGATTCTGGTGAGGGACTCAGAAAGTTTCCACTCATGGCCGAAAGCAAAGAGGAGCCAAAGAGTGCAGAGATCATAGGGTGAGAAGAAGTGAGAGAGAGGGAGGTTAAGGGAGGTCTCAGATTCTCTCTAACAACCAGATCTCATGCCAACTAATATAGTGAGGGCTCACTCATTACCACAGGGAGGAAATAAAATCATTTATGAAAGATCCAACCCCATGACCCAAACACCTCCCTCAAAACCTCATCTCCAACATTGATAATCAGATTATAACATGAGATTTGACGGGAACAAATATACAGACTATCCAAACTATATCAGACTATATTACATGTGAGATGTGACTGCAAAATGTGACTGACAAAGGCAAGTTGTCCCCTTTAGAGGGATCACCCAGGAAGTGTGGTCATTCATTTAAAATGGGTTTTTATTGACATTCATAAATTTCAACTTCTTTTTTTCAAGTTGTCCTCAGAGCTTGTAACTGAGTTTTGATTATTCTCAATTATGATAGCTGTGAACAATTTTGCTTATTTCTAAAAAATGAAATGTATTCTTTAAATATAGAATCTAAATTTGTTAACTAAGGTGGAAGTCCAATCCACCTTTGGCCAGATTCACCTTAAAATAATAAGACCCATTATTTTAGCCAGGATATAGATAAAATTTAAGATGATGCCCTTATCATAAAATAATAAGATGTTACTGTAGAATTTATCCTTTCACTTTTCAACTCGTAGACAATGTTTGTTCACTGTTGGATTGAAAGAAAAGATAAACTTTTCTCGAACTCCCCTGTTTATAGATTGGTAACTATTCATCCAGATTCAATGATATGGTTTGGCTGTGTTTCAACCCAAATCTCGGCCGGGCGCGGTGGCTCAAGCCTGTAATCCCAGCACTTTGGGAGGCCAAGACGGGTGGATCACGAGGTCAGGAGATCGAGACCATCCTGGCTAACATGGTGAAACCCCGTCTCTACTAAAAAAATACAAAAAAACTAGCCGGGCGAGGTGGTGGGCGCCTGTAGTCCCAGCTACTCGGGAGGCTGAGGCAGGAGAATGGCGTGAACCCGGGAGGCGGAGCTTGCAGTGAGCAGAGATCCATCCAGCCACTGCACTCCAGCCTGGGCGACAGAGCCAGACTCCATCTCAAAAAAAAAAAACGAAAAAAAACCAAAAACAAATCTCATGTTGAATTGTAGTTCCCATAATCCTCACATATTGTGGGAGGGACCCAGTCGGAGGTAATTGAATCATGAGAGCAGTTATCCTCATGTTGTTCTCATGATAGTGAGTGAGTTATCATAAGGCCTGATGATTTTATAAGGGGCTTTTCTCCCTTTGCTCAGCACTTCTCCTTCCTGCCACCATGTGAAGAAAGACATGGTTGCTCCTGCTTCCACCATGATTACAAGTTTCCTAAGGCTTTCCCAGCGCTGTGGAACTGAGTCTGTTAAGCTCTTTCCTTTATAAATTTCCCAGTCTGGGGTAGTTTTTTATAGCAGCATGAGAACAGACTAACACAGTAAACTGGCACCACAGAGAGTGGGGTGCTGCTATAAAGATACTCCAAAATGTGGAAGCAACTATGGAATTGGTTAACAGGCAAAGGTTGGAATAGTTTGGAGGGCTCGGAAGAAAACAGAAAGATGTGGGAAAGTCTGGAACTTCCTAGAGACTTGTTGAATGTCTTTGGCCAAAATGCTGATAGTGATATGGATAACAAAGTACAGGTTGAGGTGGTCTCAGATGAAGAAGAGGACCTTTTGGGGACTGGAGCAAAGATGACTCTTGCTATGCTTTAGCAAAGAGACTGATGGCATTTTGCCCCTGCCCTAGAGACCTGTGGAAATTTGAACTTGAGAGAGATGATTTAGGGTATCTGGCAGAAGAAATTCCTAAGTGGCAAAGCATTCAAGAGAAAGCAGAGCATAAAAGTTTGGAAAATTTGCAGCCTCTTAATGCAATAGAAAAGAAAAACCCATTTTCTGAGGAGAAATTCAAGCCCACTTCAGAAATTTGCGTAAGTAACCAGGGGTCAAATATTAATCACCAAATCAATAGGGTAAATGTCTGCAGGGCATGTCAAAGACTTTATGACAGTGCCTCCTGTTACAGATCTAGAGGCCTAAGAGGGAAAAATGGTTTCCTGGGCTAGGCCAAGGGCCCTCCTGCTCTGTGCAGCCTTGGGACATGGTACCCTATGTCCCAGCTGCCTCATCTCCATCTGTGTCTAATAGGGGCCAAGGTACAGCTTAAGCCATTGTTTCAGAGGGTGCAAGCCCCAAGCTTTGGAGGCTTCCATGTGGTGTTCAATCTGTGGGTGCAGAGAAGTCAAGAATTGAGGTTTAGGAGCCTCCACCTAGATTTCAGAGGATGTATGGAAATACCTGGATGTCCAGGCAGAAGTTTGCTTCAGAGGCAGAGTCCTCATGAAGAACCTCTGCTAGGGCAGTGGGGAAGGAAAATGTGGGGTTGGAACCCCCACAGCATCCCCACTGGGACACTGCCTAGTGGAGCTGTGAGAAGAGAGCCACCATCCTCCAGACCCCAGAATGGTATATCTACCAACAGCTTGCACCATGCACCTGGAAAAGCCACTGACACTCAATGCCAGCCCATGAAAACAGCCAGAGTGGGGCTGTACCCTGCAAAGCAATGGGGTTGGAGCTACCCAAGACCATGGGAGCCCACCTTTTGCATCAACATGACCTGGATATTTTAGTTTTAAAACAAAACTAAAATTATTCAGTAGGCCAAATGTAATTACAGAATAGCTGTTGATGTACAATATGCAGAAAATTGCCCCTCTCAGGACGTGTGAGCTGCAAGCTGTCTTGCACTGAAGTATTTGTGAAAATATCCCATTCTCCCAAATATATTTCAAATGACTAGAGAGAAGTAATTGCATCACTATATTTATTTATATATGTTTATTTCCCTCCCAACTTAGTGACTGTGACTTAAAAGGTACTTGCATTAGTCTGTTCTCATACTGCCATAAAGAAATACCCAATACTGGGTAATTTATGTAGAATCAAGGTTTAATTGGCTCACAGTCCTGCAGGCTGTACAGGAGGCATGGCAGTATCTGTTTCTCAGAAGACCTCAGAGAGCTTTTACTCATGACAGAAGGCAAATCATTAGCAAGTGTCTTACATGGTTGGATCAGGAACAGGAGAGAAAGGTGGGAGGTGCTACACACTTTTAAAACAAGATCTCATGATATCAGATCTCATGATAACTCACTCACTATCACAAGAACAGCACTGAGGGGATGGTGCTAAACCATTCATGAGAATTCCGCTCCCATGGTCCAGTTACCTCCCACTAGGCCCTACCTCAGGCATTGGGGATTACATTTCAACAGGAGATTTAGGTGGGGACACAGATCCAAACCATATCAGTGCTCAACTAATATGTCATGAATATTGTTTCATGTATGACATACACTGGTTCTCAAGGTATTTCTTTTTTTAATTTTTATTTTTTTAAACTTTTATTTTAGATTCAGGGGTACATGTGCAGGTTTGTTAATAGGTAAATTGTGTGTCATGGAGGTTTGGTATAGAGATTATTTTGTCACTTAGGTAATAAGCATATACCCAATAAGCAGTTTTTTGATCCTCAACCTCCTCCCACTTTTCACCCTCAAGTGGGCCCTGGTGTCTATTGTTCCCTTCTTTGTGTCCATGTGTATTTAATGTTTGGCTCCTACTTCTAGGCAAGAACTTGTGGTATTGGGTTTTCTCTTTCTGTGTTAGTTTGCTTAGGATAATGGCCTTCAGCTGAATCCATGTTGTCGCATTCTTTTTAATGGTTGCATAATGTTCCATGATATATGTGTACCACATTTTCTTTATACAGTCTACCATTGATGGGCATTCATGTTAATTCCACATCTTTGCAATTGTAAATAATGCTGCTATGAACATATGTGTGCATGTGTCTTTATGGTAGAACAATTTATATTCCTTTGGGTATATACCCAATCATGGGATTGCTGGGTCAAATGGTAGTTCTGTTTTAAGTTCTTTGAGAAACTACCAAACTGCTTTCCACAATGGCTGATCTAACTCATTCCCACCAGCAGTGCGTGAGCGTTCCTTTTTCTCCACAACCTCACCAGCATCAACAATAACCAAAACAGCATGGTACTGGTACAAAAACAGATAGACCAATGGAACAGAATATAGAGTCCAGAAATAATCCCACACAACTGAAAGTATCTGATCTTTGACAAAAATCAACAAAAACAAGCAATGGAGAAAGGACTCCCAATTCAATAAATGGTGCTGGGATAACTGGCCAGCCATATGCAGAAGATTGAAACTAAACCCCTTCCTTATACCATATTAAAAAATTAACTCAAGATAGATTAAAGACCTAAATCTTAAACCAAAAATTATAAAAACCCTGGAATATAACCTAGGAGATGCCATTCTGGACATAGGACCTGGCAAAGACTTCATGACACAGACACCAAAAGCAATTGCAACAAAACCAAAAATTGACAAATGGGCCTAATTAAACTAAAGAGCTTCTGCACAGCAAAAGAAACTATCAACAGAGTAAACACACAACCTCCAGAATGGAAGAAAATATTTGCAAACCATGCATTTGACAAAGTTCTAATATTCAGAATTCATAAGGAACTTAAACAAATTTCTTAAGATATTTCAAATAAGAATTCTAAAATTATTTTTAAGATTTCTAAGGATTGGAGCATTACTAGAATAAGCTTATGACTTTCCAAATTTGCTTCGGTATAACATTTATATACATTATCCGTACATGTAAATTGAACTATGTAATTTCACTTGTCAGCTAAGCCAGTCTTAATTTTTGGTCAGATTTCCTATAATGTTTTTTTTTGTTGTTGTTTTTGTTTTTTTGTTTTTTTTGAGATGGAATTTCACTCTTGTTGCCCAGGCTAGAGTGCAATGACACAATCTCAGCTCATTGCAACCTCCACCTCCCAGGCTCAAATGATTCTCCTGCCTCAGCCTCCTGAGTAGCTTACAGGCATTCACCACCAAGTCCAGCTAATTTTGTATGTTTAGTAGAGATGGGGTTTCACCATGTTGGTCAGGCTGGTCTCAAACTCCTGACCTCAGGTGATCAATGTATTTTAATAATAGAAATAAATGAGCTCTTGGGCACATTTACTCTATACCGCAGGAACCAGCAGCCCAAAGGGCACTGAGTTGAAATTTGAGCTCTATCATTTACTAGTTAAATACACTTGGACGTTTTACTTATCCTCCCCAAACTTTACTTTTCTCATCTGTAAGGAGATACTAAATACCTTTTAGAATTTAAATGAAGTGAGATAACATAGGCAAATTATCTTACACAGGTCTCGGCATTTCAGCATTTAGTAATAACCTGATAAATGTTAGCACGTTATTTTACTGAAGATCAAAAGGCATTTTTAAAAACATGCCATTGTATTTCTATGAAAATCTAAGGTTATTGGAACAAATTTATTTTTTCTGTTCATTAGAGCAGAGCCAGTTGTCTGTCTAGCTAAAAACACTCTATTTCAAAGTTACTATGTGCAGCTGAAAGTAATAAAACTGTATTTGCTTTTTAAACATCCATAATTTTGGCTTACTTTTTGTTTGCATTTTATTTTGACCTCTACATGTCTAATATTTTCTATGTAATTTCATGTGGTTTGTTGCTGCTGTATTTTACTGTGTACTTTCCCGAGTATTTATTGTTCAGAATTGACGAAGTTTTCTGGAATTAGAATGGAATCTCTCTGAGGTCTTCTGTTCACTTGGTTGGTATCTTATTCATGAGTCACTGGATGAATCGAGGCAGGGTAATAATTCTGGCAGTGGCTGTCAATGTTGAAATAGAATGCTGAGCTGAACTTTACGGTTTAAAACATGTATCCTGAGTTGTCAAGGTTGCTAGATTTAAAGTGTTTGACTTTGGAAAGAATTTGGACAGAATTTGATAGACAACTACTAACCCAGGCTTGGAACCCAATTCACCTCTGAAATGAGACAGGGCCCATCTCTCTTTTTTTTTTTTCCCCCTACTCTATTCCCTTTTTGTCAACCTTATTTCTCCACACAGTCCAAGGACCAATCACCAAGTAGACAGATCCTGCATTAAGAATGTACACAGTGTGAGCTGAGTCAGGAGAAACGGCCCCCTCTCCAGTAGAGGGGCAGTTTCCATTCCATTTTAAGCTGGACTTGAAATCAATATGTCATTATAAACACATATGGTGCAGGCAGAGACAGGAAGTGGATACGTACACAGGATAAAGTAATTTGGAAGCATTAGTCACTTTGAAATGTGCTGCACACCAAGGAGACATGAGCATTTCACAGTGGATTTCTTTGCCTCAATCAATGTCCTTTTTTTGCTCATTTGAAGTAGTTTTATAGACCAGCAGGGTCACATGCTTGGGAAATTTCAAATTTCAGGAACATTTTCTTACTGCTTGTTCAGCTCCCAAACTCTAAATTGTTTACTGTTAACTGCAACCCACATCATTTGCCTTAGGGAGAAAATCTCTGACAAGTTATCTATCTATCTATCTATCTATCTATCTATCTATCTATCTATCTATCTACCTATCTATCTATCATCTGTCATCTATTCATCCATCTATCTATTGGGATATGTGCATTAATTCATCCTACAAGTAATGGTGTTTTGTGCTCAATTGTTCTTTAGTAGCATAATTATCTTGAGAGTAAACTCATTGATAATGATCCCATTCCTATTACTCCCTCAAAAAATGCAATAAGCTAGTATGACAAGCATGCGGTGATATATACAATTGAGAAAGGGGCCAGAGTGTCAGAAGTGTTCGAACCAGAGCTACTCCATTTTGAATAGGAGGTGAGTAAAATGAGGCGGAGACCTGCTTGACTGCATTTCAAGGAGGTTAGGCACTCTTAGTCATAGGATGAGACAGGAGGTCAGCAAGACTGGTATCAGGTCACAAAGACCCCACTGGTAAGATAGGATGCCATAAAGAAGCCAGCCAAAAACCACCAAAACCAAGATGACAGAAAGTGACCTCTGGTCATCTTCACTGCTCATTATATGCTAATTATAATGTGTTAACATGTTAAAAGACACTCCCCGCCATGTCATGACAGTTTACGAATGCCATGGCAACGTCCAGAAGTTGCCTTATATGGTCTAAAAATGGAACTCTCAGGTCCAGGAACTCCCTACCTCTTTCCTGAAAAACTCATGAATAATCCACCCCTTGTTTAGCATATAACTGAAAATAACCTTAAGTACACTCAGTCAAGTAGCACGTGCCACTGCTCTACGGAGTAGTCATTCTTTTATTCCTACACTTCTTAATAAACTTGTTTTCACTGTGTTCTGAGGACTCACCCTGAACTCTTTCTTGCACAAGATCCAAGAACGCTTTCTTGGATTCTGGATCAGGATCCTTTTCTGGTAACAAGAGCAGGATTTACAAAATTCTTCCCTAGATTTTCATGACATTCAGGCTTCCATAGATCTCTTTAAGAATATTTTTCTATTTCTCCTAAATGACTTTAAACCATCTTACCCCCAAGTCTTCAACTTCCAAACTTCCGTTTGGGACCACAGCAATCTTGCTCCCTGCTCACTGGAGAAGAGTCCTTTTTTTCTCCAGATTTCTTGACTCCTCTATCTTCAAACCCGTCCCCAATTTAATGAGCTGCATCTTTTACAAGTTGATGGCTATTCTGACCTTCTTTACATAAGGGAAGTATTTTGCTTTATTTTCCAAAATGGCGATACATTTATGCCAATCCAGCTTCATTCTCTCATTTGATCAGGGACGGAAGTTTAGGCTTTGGAAATTGAATGGAGTCCAGCTAACTGGTCAATGTGGGGATTGAATGTATAACCCTGACCTCATTAAAAATCCTGTTCCAACTAATTGATTGGCCCGATCCTTATCCAGACTGACTCCATTCTACTCTCTACTCCCAGTCTCATTTCTAATATATTTTTTAAGGGCTAGGTGGGTGAAAAGTTTAGGTCTTTTATGGCTAAATATTTTAAGGAGGAAAGGCAGCTAATTGTTGACAGTGCTTTTAAAAGATTTGCATTAAAAATGCTTGTTGGAACACTGCTAAAATAAGATTGTTAATTTGTTTGGTCTGCATATACAAATCAGCATTTAAAACATAAATTTGTATAGTGAAGATTAGCTTGACCACAAACAAATGTTCTAGTCCTCTATCCTTGTTAGTGGGAACAGTCACTTGCTATATCAATTCAGTCCAAATGAGGAGAAGACTTTGGCTATTGAAATGGATCTAATATTAACTGTAAAATTTAAGACATACCATGTTCCTTTGTTTGCCTAATTTAGCCAATTTATAAGTCCACATATTTTAAATAAATTGCTTAGCAAATCCCCACAGATTGGTTTTTAATCTTGCATTTTAATCTCTTGTATCTTTCTTCTCACCTATTCATCCATGCATTCATGCATTCATTTGATTTTTATTGAGTAATTGCTATGTGGATGGCACTAGGCTAAAAACTATGTGAAGATCCAGGAGAAGAAATAAGATACATACAAACAGCTATAACATAAGGGGGAATATGATACATCTCGCCAGAAAGACACAAAGGGCTGTGAACATTTACAGATGAGGAAAGTAAATTATAGATGGGGAAGACTAAGAATGACTCCACAGAGTGCAATTCCTTGCCCACAAAATGAAGAAAAGAACAGTTAGATACACTCCAAAGAGAGGAAAAGGAGTGAGAACTGTGTGAATAAGTTAGAGAAAAAGACTCTGGTAAGAATGGAACTGATGGATTTGGTTGGGGGTAGGCTACATACAGAAGTAACTGGAGATACAATTGAAAATGAATGACAGATTAGTGAATGTTGATAATCAGTTTAAGATTTTTGGATTGTAATAGGGAACAACTTAAAGAAATTTTTAAAAATGTCTTTCATTTGATTTTTAGCAAGAAAATTACCTATAAAGGAATTCAAAAATAAAAAATAATCAAGACATTGTTAGCTTCAAAAAGGCTGTTAAATCAATCCAGGTGAAAAGTAATAAGGTTTAGCACAGTACAAACAAAAAGGGAAAAACAATTGAGACATGGTATAATTGAAACTGTGAAGCAACATAGATCAGCTTTTAGAGGGATGATGGTCAAAAATGAGACAAGGGCTACACTGCCTATAGAGTATCACAAAGGAAAAGCATAAAAATGGAGAAGATAACTAAAACGCTCTTTCATTCACATAATTCTCCAACAGAGGTTATGCAATCTCGACTTAGATTATTCAAGTGTATCAAATTGCTTTCAAGCAAAAGGGCATTGATGTTGAAGTCTGATGGCTTCAGTGTAAAAATGGACCACCCTTTGGAGCAAAGGAGATCTACCTGGTTCCCATGGCAAGCTTTGATACATGTCAGTCAAAGGTACTCATATTGTCATTTTCATGACAATGATCAGGTCTTGGCTTTCAGGCTGTACAGAGCTGGATATTTTATAAATCTTACTTATCAAAGAAATCTCTGCACAAATGCTGTACTAGATGCTAGTCTCTGCCTCCAGGAAACTCACTGACCAGTGGGGAAGGAGAGCATGTTTCCTCCGCTCTGTGTCACTTCCTCACTACCTACTCAGTCCCTAACGCTTTGTAATCTGATTTCCCCCAACTTCTCAGCAGAAATACCTACTTCAAGTTAAGTCAATCTAGACACCATATTGAATAGCTTCTACTTGGTTCTCATTTACTTTGCTCTATTCTGCAATATTTGAAATTATTGGACATCTTTTTGGTCATATATCTATTTTCTTTCTTAATCACTACCCTTTCCTCAGCACTTTCAGTGCAGGCTGACACAAGACACACATACACACACAAACATACACACAAACTCACTCACATACATCTTTTTATTTTTCTCTTCCATTGATTGCTGTAACACTTTTCTCTATTAGTTTTTTTTGACAAGTTTCTTTTACTTTCCCACTCTTTATCTGGCTTTCTTCCTTTCTTTAATCCTTAGTATGGTTATGCAATGCATAACAATGTTTCAATCAGTGACTGAGTGACCACATATACAAGGGCAGTCCCATAAGATTATAATACTATGTTTTTACTGCACCTTTTCTATGTTTAGATATATTTACATACACAAATACTTACCATTGTGTTACTGTTGCCTACAGTATTCAGTAGAGTAACATGCTGTAAAGGTTTGTGGCCCAGGAATAATAGGCTATACCATATAGCATAGGTGTGTAGTAGGCTACACCACCTAGCTTTGTGTAAGTTCATGCCATGATGTTCACATAACGACAAAATTGTTTAATGAAACATTTCTCACAACATAGCCTGTTCTTAAGTGATGCATGATGGCATAGATTTCTGCTAAGGTTCTTCCTAGGATCTTTTGTCTCCTATTTAAATGCTCATTTTGTTGTTGACCTCATTGACTCTCATAGATAGAACCTTACACATCTTATGGAAACAAAAGAGCACATGCAGTCTCTGGTAATAGTAAGTAGTTTGTGAAAGCCACAGCTTAGACCTGGAAAGCCTGAGAGTGCTGGAGGGAAGACTGCTGAGACAGGCAAGACCAGGTCCTGGGGAACTTCCGGGTCAGAATAAAGTCAGACCGAATCCTGTAGGCAAAAAAGAACAACTGAAGCATTGTCAGCCGTGGTATCACGATCACAATGTATTGTTTGTTTTAGAAGGACCACAGTGCAGCGGAGTAGAGGATATTCAAAGCAAGAATGACAATTAGTTTCAACTAGTGTTCAAACTACATGAACTGGCACTGTGTTAAAGAGGATTCTGAGGCTATGTTCAGGCTAATGTAGAAAAAAAACCTTAATTATGTATCCAGGTATGACTGTTATCCTAGGAAGAACTTCCAAAAACCTGTGTGCTGTCATTGTATCACTTCCAAAAAGAATGCATTTGACTTCACCATGCAGTGTCTAGAAAATGTGAGGTGTATTGAGGAATTGATGGAAATACAAGTCAAGGAAAGATTCAGCTTCTAAGAGAAATAAGATTTTTCCCTATTGTTAAGAATAACTGGTTTTCAAGGGTACAGTAGTAGAGACATGCAGATCATGTGACAGGTATTTGCCATCAAAGGGCTGGTAAGTGAAGCAAGACCAGGAGAACGATGGGAGGAGCAGTTAGGAAGCTGTTGATGAATCCAAAATAGAAATGATGAAGTTCTAAATTAAGTTAATATCCATGGTACTGGAGAGAAGAGGATGGATTTGAATGATATTAAAGATGTAATTGAAATCATTGACAGAACCATGGGATCATGATAATTTAATTGGAAGGTTGAAGATGAAGTGCTTATAAAGAAAACAGAATAAATGGCTAGAGACATGGAGAAAACCCAGAGACAGTGGTGTCACAAAAAGCCAATTCTAGTTAAGGAAGAATGAAGAGTGTTGCAGAGAGGTGAAGTAGGAGGTGACTGAAAGGTGTCTATTGAATTTCTGCTGCTAGGATAATTGACCCCAGCCAGAACAATTTCAGTGCACTAGTGGGAAGGGAAGCTAAGTTAACTAGCTTCATTTTCTCACCTCTCATTCACCCCTTTCAAGAAAGCTAGGCTATAAAAACAAGGAAGGTGAAGCTATGACAAACTTAAGGTCATTTCACTTTTTGCTGTTGTTTTTCAGATGGTGAATGTATAAGCATGTTTACAGGTAAAAGAGCTCTACTTGGGAGGGGGAATACAGAAAATACAGGAGAGAGGTCCCTGCATTCTGCTGCTGGTAGCAAAAATGGGACAATTAGACTAGGAACAAGAAAGAAGGAAACAGGAAAGTGGGTGTGGATGCCAATCAATTTGTAAGTGTGGGAAAGGAAGCGGAGGGAAATGAAATATGATAGACTTGTTTTGTTTAGTCAACCAGGCCTATTTCCTGAGAGAGGTGGGATAGAAGACTTCAGAATAATCATGACATTCATACCATTATTATGGGAAAAATTATGTTTTGGTATAATTTACAAAGACATTCGTTATTATTCATAATGAATAAAGGTGAACAGCAACAAGTAAAGGATTATTTTGAGCAGCTCTGAAGACCTACCTATGGTTTTCAAATGGAGTCAGTAGTTCTTATCCTTGCTAGTTCTCTCACTGTGATAAAATCTGCGCTTGGCTATTTGGGAAAATACTAGAATGAGAGGCCTGCTTCTCCCCGATTCTTGGGTTTGGTGCCCCTGAGTGAGTGGGTGGAGGAAACACGCAGATCATCGAAGGAAGCTAATTATTTCTCAGTGAGTTCCTGAAGGAAGCCTTGGGAACTTTATCCACAAGGATGCCTCTTCTAACTTCATGTTCTTTTCATACAATTATCCTATCAGATCCCTGTAGAGACTACTTATGAGGTGCTATCCACTGGCTGCCTAGCACCAAAACTGTATAATCAGCATCGGTCTTCCACCCCATGCTATGAAGCTATGTTTTCTTTAGATGCCTCTAGAGTAAAAGCTTCAGTCTTTGGTTTGGTCCTGTTCTAATTGACGATCCATGTCTTTCCCCAGTAAAAATCCATGAGTTTCCTCCTCATCTGATTAATACCAGTGAGCAACTCCACCAGAGGACAGAAAGTCAATAGGCTGTTTCCAATAACTGACTCAGCATGCTCTATTTTGGATGTGATATGACTGGCTTCTAGAGCCATGAGCTGTTGAACCACAACTGTGGTTTATAGATACTAAATAATGGGTTATTACTGATGACTGTAAATTTTCTATTTGACAGCCTTAAGGGGTACAGACCATGATGATTATTTATTTTTATGGATTGTGGCTGCTTAATTTTCTGAAGGCATAGGTCCCAATGGGTTGGCATTTTAATTATACACATACATGCATGTGTGTGTATGATATATGTATGTATGTGTGTATGAACACACACACACACACACACATACACAAAATTCAGCCATTAGAAAACTTGTTAGCTCCTGTATAAGAATGGCAGTGGGTTCATGTACCCTTCGATCAGAATGATGAGCAGCATGCCAGAACTGCCCACTCGGCCCTGCTTTTGTGACATAGATTTTGATACTGAAACAGAACAAGTTAAAGGCTTGTTCTAAATGGACAAAGCTCTCACAGAATCGGATGCAGGCTCCTAAAACAGACTAATCCTTGCCTTTTTAGTGCAGTTGGAGAAGAAGCTAAATTTGAAAGATGTGTGTTATGCAGTGTTGAAGACAAGGCGAAATAGGCCAAAGATTTCTTCTTCCTTCAAGATGAATTCTGTTCTCGATGGAGTATAGTGTTCAGCAAAAGGACCTCCACCAAGTCTAGAAACTAATTTATGTCTGTTTCTGTAGAGTTTACATTATTTCTATTGCTTACACGTTAGAATGTTTATTTTTTGGGGACTAAGGGATTAAAAGAGTGTAAACTAAAATGGTTAAAAAAAAAAAAAAGAATTGTTCCTACAGATGAGGAATCGAGACAGTGATGAAAAGGTGGTAAGATTCCCTCTGTCTCATCACTGTCAGCCTTGTAGGGGCTGCTGCAGTGAATAGAGTCTTGCTGTACCTTCTGATTTGGATTAATGATGGTTTGACTTAGTTTATAGGTCCACATGCCTTCATCCACAATAACAAAATCCTAAAAGCTCTGTGAGCAACAGTGGTTTTACAAACCTATGAAAAAATATATTTGGTGTCAAAATCTGATATCAGTTGAGGTGAGATGATCTACAGTTTCAATTATCTCACTTAGCGTGAATTATTTCCTCCAGAAATATTAGTGCTTGATGGTTACAGAGTGCTCCATCTCCACAATTTGGTTTGTTCTGGTCTATGTAATGTCTAAAATATGAAAAGAATCTGAATATATTACAGAATAACATCCTTTGCTTGTAAGTAGCTAAAACACTAATTGGGGAAATTTCTAAAAAATGTGATGCTTTCACAACGGTTTAATTTGGAGGAGAAAAATCAGTTGTTACATAATTAAAAATCGGTTGTTGAAAGATTATTTTGGAGGCTGCAAGTTAACTAAATTTAACCTTTACACTACTTTCCCAAAATGGTGACATTGTGACTGTAGTTACAAAAAAAGCCACATAATAAAACATATCCATCCCCAAAGATTTCAAAATAAAAAATGGGAAACTGTACTTGTATCCATCCTGTCAAAATATGAATGTTGTTCTCAACATTGAATGACATTTGGATGATGGTTTAACCTTTATTTTTCTATAATACTGTAGCTCCTAAACTTTACTGCACATCAGAATCACTTGAGCATCTTTATTTTTTTATTTTTTAAAAAATTATATGGGCCGGGCGTGGTGGCTCACGCTTGTAATTCCAGCACTTTGGGAGGCCGAGGTGGGCGGATCACGAGGTCAGGAGATGGAGACCACAGTGAAACCCCGTCTCTACTGAAAAAAAAAAAATAAATAAATTAGCCGGGCGTGGCGGGAGCCTGTAGTCCCAGCTACTCGGAGAGGCCGAGGCAGGAGAATGGCGTGAACCCGGGAGGCGGAGCTTGCAGTGAGCTGAGATGGCGCCACTGCACTGCAGCCTGGGGGACAGAGGGAGACTCGGTCTCAAAATAAATAAATAAATAAATAAATAAATAAATAAATAAATAAAAATAAAAATAAAAATAAATTATGTGGAAGGCTTGCATGTCATCCTTGAGCAGCGGTCATGCTAATCTTCTCTGTATTGTTCCAGTTTTAGTGTATGCTCTGCCGAAGCCAGCACATCTTTAAAAATAATACTCTGCCTCGGCCTCCCAAAATGCTGGGATTACAGGCGTGAGCCTTCAAGACCAGCCTGGCCAACATGGCGAAATCCATCTCTACTAAAAATACAAAATTAGCTGGGCGTGGTGGCTCGCGCCTGTAATCCCAGCTACTCCGGAGGCTGAGGCAGGAGAATCGCTTGAACCCCAGAGATGGAGGTTGTAGTGAGCCAAGATCAAGACTGCACCACTGCACTTCAGCCTAGGCAACAGGAGTGAAACTCCGTCTCAATTAAAAAACAAAACAAAACAAAGCAAAAACTAAAGTCTGGGGTACCTTCCCCAAACATTGTGATTTAATTAAGATGGGATGTGACTGGGCATCAGGGTTAAAACGTCTTCAGGGGATTCAGTGTATAGCAAAGTTTGGGGATTCCTGTTTTAACCTGTAGCAGAGTTACTTCTGGTGACATGTACCTCAAAAGAGCAAGTCTAGACACTCTGAGGAATGTTTTCTGACACTTGAATTAAATCATATTGCACAGATACCATGCTTGTGTGAGAGCACCACAAGCTGCTTTGCTTTGTAATGGGTTTTCCATTTGTTGCTTGTTTTTCACATGGGGCTTTCTTTGCAACTACAGTCATGGTGTCACCATTTTATATCATGACAGCATAAAGACCTTTAATTTTCCACCCTAATTATACACTTGATATTTGTGTAATTTGGGGAAAGTAGTGTAATGCTTAAATGTAGTTACTTATAGCCTCCAAAATAATCTTTCAACAACCAACTGATATTTATTTATATAACAACTAATTTTTCTCCTTTAAATTAAATGATTGTTTTGAAAGCATCACACTTCTTTAAGAAATTTGCCCAAATAGTGTTTTAGCTATTTACAAACAAAGGATGTTATTTTGTAATATATTCTCAGCTGAACTGTCTCCAGTTTAGGTTGTGAGCACTTACAAATAAGAAAAGGAAAATGAATAAATAAAAGCAAAAGTTTCCAGGAAGACTGGAGGTAAGTTTGATTTCTATTTGGTTTCAGATTCTATATCCTATTTATTCACTTGTACAAACTTAATAATTTCAGAATTAGTGCCTTCCCAGATGCATGTAATTTATGCCAACTTTATGAAGACACAGGAGAGGTTTGATTAAGTGTCTAGAACATGCTGGATTTCAACAATGAGATAAATAGCTTTTTCAGGGTTAAAAATGGGAATATAAAAGCACATAGATTCTTAACGTTGCAAAGAAATTGAGAAAAATTTAAATATTTTTCAACTGATGCAGAAGGAAACGTCTCCTAGTTGGTGATTGAGTTATAATGTAGCAAATTCACTTCAGTTTATGGAAAATGTTTTTTTATTGTTAAAGAAGGCGAATGAATTAGTGATAAGCTTTGTCAGCAGGGAGCCTGCGGCAGTCATTTTCCCAAGGGAAAAATGACTAAAAAGTATGCATTTAGTATTTGTCACAACTTAAAAGAAAATAACTTGCATTCACCACTGTCTATGTGGCTAGTTCTGTTACTGGAGCTTCAAAATGAGAATTTGTTTTCATAAACAGATGCTGTTTTTCTCAGCACCTTGCATTGCTAGCATCCAAACAATTAAGGTACAGCCAGCTCCAGAATTTGTGAAGCAATATAGTGAGAAGCACACCTTTATTAAGCATTATTTAAAAGATGGTTTTGTTTGTTTGTTTGTTTGTTTTACCTGTTTTGCTCATCTAGAAACTGGAATCTCGACTGCAGTTGTCTGTCAATAGGAGGCTACTGAGAAGAGAGAGAAAATTCTGATAATTGGGGCATATCTTTTATTTGAGAGATCATAATAAGCAAATAAGGATTATCTGAGATGACCAGGTCCATACTGTGGAGTGAACTATTAAGTTAACTCTAAATATGCTAAAGAATAAATATATATTTAGAATTGCAAGTGGTATGCTTGTGGTACCATTTAGCATCAGTGTTAGCGTCACGTCTTGCCTCACTAGGGAGCTGTTAAACCACCACTGGAGTATGAGAGAGAAATATTATTTATGCTCTAAGCCAATGGAAATCTTCTTTTGTTGTAATGGTCTTAGTATGGGACACTTTGTCTTGGATTCTGCTGATCCTTCTCTGTGCCCTAAGCTTGCCTTCCCTGGAATAATTGCTTCCTTGTATTTGGGCTTATGAACCATTTGCAGAGAATTCTGTCTCTGTCTGCAGTTGCTCATAATTCACACTTCATCAGCTTTTTGAATCTACAGCTGCTGCTATTTCTAATGGGTATTACACAGATCCAGGCAAAGCAGAGAGTTAAAGTTTGAAATTTTTCTCTATGTCACAGTCTGCTATGCCGGGAAGAATTTCTTTCTATCCATAGTGTGCTCTTGTTCTCAGGGCTTGGTCTATCACTCTCCCTACCCCATCCCACCCTGAGCTGTACTTACGGCGTAAGAGCCCTTTGCCTTCAGCTTCAGGAGAAATGTGTAGGCAGTCATGGTGGAATGGAAAACTGCCAGTCTTCGTAGATTTTTTTTTTCTAGAAATACTCCCCTACAGGGCATAGTAACTCTAGAGCAGTCTCAAATATACCATGCACACCTCCTGCTCAACCCATGACAAACAAACAGAATCAATTCAAGATTTGTGGTTTGTTAATTGATCAATTTCACTCTGACTTCTGAGTGAGAAAGAGTAGTAGAGATGATAAGATTCTGAGGGTGAAGAACTCAATATCCAAATGAGTTCAATGTTTATCTTTACTTTGATTTATTGTATTTTATTTATTCTTTTATCTACCTCAAGTCCAGTCACTAGCAATCTTGCTATTTTATTCATTCAGGACACATCGATGAGGTTTCATATGGGGCGGACATCATGTCAGTTGCTGGGAATAAAACATGAACAGGATGCTCTTCTGCCACCAGGTGTCTTCACTCATGGTCTACATGCATCTTTTTATTGCAGCTCAGTTTCTAGCTGTGCACCTTCGGGTGTAGTCGCACAAGGCCATCTTCTTTGGAGAAAATCCTAGTCAAGGGCATCTATCACTTGGTCCTGGTCAGCTCCCAAAACCCCAAAGATCCCTTATATTAAGAGTGGTTCTCAGTTCCAAATGTCTATGCCCTGTATCTCCCCAAAGAAGACATCAGTACATTCATAAAAGACAATTTTGGTTTCTTCCATTATTTTTAAAGTTTTTTTTTGTGTTTTTTTTTTTAATATGCAAGAGATCCAATAGGGGAGATAATCTGGCAGTACTTTTTTCTTGAAAGCAAGCAAAGAAAAAACAGTGGAAAAAAAGAAAAGAAAAACAGAAACATTGTGTAAACATCAATGCAGCATTGGATGCATGGGGGCGGGGCCCCTTAATAGATATTGAGTTAAATTGGGCTGAATTAAAACCTGAGTAGAGCTGTGTGTATTGTGAAGTCTCCCTGCCTTGTGAGTAGAGCTATTTAATTGAGAATAGCTATTTCTTTCTAGATGTCCTGGAACATATTGTGTTGTTTACTCACACACCTTTTAACACTTCCACCTTTCCAGATTATGTAGTTATAAAACTAGATCCGCAAGTAGTCAGTGTCTGCATTAGTTTGTTCTCACACTGCTTTAAATAACTACCTGAGACTGGGTACTTTATAAAGAAAAGAGGTTTAATTGACTCGCAGTTCCACAGGCTGAACAGGAGGCATGGCTGGGAGGCTTCCAGAAACTTACAATCATGGCGGACGTGAAGTGGAAGCAGGCGCATCTTACCGTGGCGGAGCAAGAGAAGGAGTGAGTGAAAAAGCAAGTGCTACACAGTAGAACTCCATCACAAGAGCAGCAAGGGAGAAGTCCACTCTCGTGATTCA
Source organism: Macaca fascicularis (assembly GCF_037993035.2). Lineage (NCBI taxonomy): Eukaryota > Metazoa > Chordata > Mammalia > Primates > Cercopithecidae > Macaca > Macaca fascicularis. The sequence goes on from NC_088382.1 coordinate 39,657,048, forward strand.
ATCACCTCCCACCAGGCCCTCCTGCAACACGTGGGGATTTCAATGCAACATGATATTTGGGTGGGGACACAGAGCCAAACCATATCAGTATCATTACTCTGTGTTTATACCAATATTTGACTCCATACCTTACCAGAATGAAAATGTGGATGGGAGGACAGGAAGGCATCCAAGGTAGATCTTGGCAGTAGGACTCAACACCCCAGTAATGGCAGATGGGAATGCTAGTGTCCGGGCTCTCCTTCTAACCCTGAGATCACACCAGGCGTGCTTCAGAGCTGAGGGAAGTGTGATGGGTCTGACAGAACTTCACAATAATGTCTCCTTCATTCGAATTCTCCTCAGCTGCTTAATAATGCTCCCGTATCTAAACATTACGCTACCTAAAATGCATGACAAAAATTGACATTAGAGGTTGTTATTTTATCTTGAATTTTTGTGGAATTTTTTGCTTAACATAGCAATGGTAGCTATAACCCAAGCATTTCTTTGGGACTTAATGACTAGATGGGGTAATTGAGAATGAGTAGTTGAACAAGTGACATATCATAAGCCACCATCATGATGGCTTAAATGGCTTTTTTTGGAGGGGTCAGGGTCTCACTCTCTTACCCACGCTGGAGTGCAGTGATGCCCTCATGGCTCACTGCACCCTCAACTTCCCCAGGCTCAGATGATTATCTCGCCTCAGTTTTCATATTTTTAGTAGAGATGGGGTTTCACCATGTTGTCCAAGCTGGTCTCAAAGTCCTAGCCTCAAGAAATCCTCCTGCTTCCGCCTCCCAAAGTGCTGGGATTACAGGCATGAGCCACCATGCCCAGCCTCATGACCTCATTTTAACTTGCATACCTCTGTAACAACACTGTTTCTAAATAGGGTCATATTCTGGGATGCCAGATTTAAGATTTCAACATATCTTTTTTTGGGTAGGGGGATACAATTCAGCCCGCAACATCACATCTCCACCATTCTAGGTCCCCATCCTCAGTGTGATCTACCCGATTAGGTCATAGGCACAATCTTAAAGTGCAAGACGAGGTTATTCAGTTCTGTGGGTCTCTGTGGAAAGGGACATTAGCAAGTCAGTGGGCCGGCAATGCGTTCTCCTTCCCTCTCATCTGGTAAGGCCCTCCCTAGAAGATGGAGCACCCAGGACAAAGCAGTATTTGATCTTATTCCTAGATCATGTTTATCCATGTGAACACGTGCAACTCCCTCTACAGACACACACACACACACACACACACGTTTGAGAAAACTGTGTTAAAATAAGTATCCAGGGAAGTCCCTGAAAAGAAATAGCAAGAAATAATACCAGTGTGCATGCTCTATATGAATAAGAAGTGCCTTTTCAGGAGCGCCTAGTAGTTATACAAGTTCTGTAGTTGAAAACTGTGTCTTTTTGTACACAAGCTGGCAGATTCTCCTCTTCCTCTTTCACTGACTACACAGCTCTCTAATGACCTAGGCCTCGCTCCATGTTGGGAAGCCTCTCAGTTAGTTGGGCTCACAGAGGAGCTATTGGTGATAATAACAGCCCTTCTTAAGGATGACAGTTTAAAAAATTTTTCTGAGTACATAGTAGGTGTGCATATTTATCAGGTACATGAGATATTTTGATATGGACATAAAATGCATAATAATCACATCAGGGGAAATGAAATACAGGGATGACAGTTTTGGCAAGGCTAATATAAGCTTACAACTCTGAGTGCAGCAACTGGAAAGCTGGAAAGAACAACAGAGTAAATCCTGGGCTATTATTGCTGATTTGGTTTTCTTTCAAATGCAAAAGTTCCAATAAATGGGTAATGAAGAATACCAAAATCGGCTAATAAGCCACCTATATACCAAAGGTAATACATGTAATATGCATAGAAATCAAGGTTTTCCCTCAGGTAGAAATTAAATTTTAAAAGAAGAGCTGGAAATTTTTGATAAATAATGATCCATGAACATACCTTTCAAAAGGTATGTTCTTTTAAATATTTGTGTGCCCACGTTGCATGCAGGGAAGGTAATGTTTGAAGTTGTAACTCTGTCTGCCTTACTCTGGTATGTAACAGACCCAGCAGTCCTTTACAGGAGGTGGGTTTCCTCTGTTTTGTGCTTGTTAGACCTAGCCACAAGCTGATCTTTTACAGGGATGCAGAAAATGGCTGAACCTGAGGAGACACCTGGTGGAGAATGGAAGCATTCTTCTCTCTGGGTAAGGTACACTTACTTCTTTGTATCCGTAATATTTCAGATGACAAGAGATCAAGACAATGTCACAGGATCTTTGTATTTGCTTCTGAGCAGTCTAGAGATGTGAAGCAATTATACAAGAAGTAAAAAAGATGTTGTACTAATTTAGCCTTCCTACTAGTGCAGCTCATACTCAATGAGTTTAATTATTTCCAACATTTATTTATTTATTCACTCATCTGTGCATATAGATGCACCAAGGGAAGAGAGGTCTTGGTTCCTGTGTGCAGTTCATGCTGAGCTATGGAGGCAAGTGTGGGATACAGTCCTCAAGAGTGGGGATTAAGGGTGTAATTGAGTGGGATTAGACCACATCAGAATGCTAAGTTCCAGGTAAGCAGAGAATTGATGAATTAGGGGAGCTCTCAAAATCGGGGATTAGAAGAGGGTGCTCAATCAGTAGAAGATTCGGTTGAGCTGAGAGGGAGAAACAGGCACTACATCAGAGTACATGGAGAAAGAAAATCAAGTGTAGGAATGGTTGGTGGACAGACGCTGGACTATGTTTGGGAATCATGAGAGATATATTGGACTAGATAAGGTACGGCTTACTAAAAGAAAGTTTCTTGGCTGAGTGCAGTGGCTCACTCCTATAATCCCACCGCTTTGGGAGGCCAAGGCAGGTGGATCATTTGAGGTCAGGAGTTTGAGACCAGTCTGGCCAACATGGTGAAATCCTGTCTCTACTAAAAATACAAAAAATTAGCCTGCAGTGGTGGTGCGCACATATAATCCCAGCTACTCAGGGGGGTGACGCAGGAGAATTGCTTGAACCCAGGAGGCAAAGGTTGCAGTGAGCCGAGATCACGCCACTGCACTCCAGCTTGTGCAACATAGCGAGAGTCCATCTCAAAAAAAAAAAAAAAAAAAGAAAGTTTAAAAGCTGTCTACCCATAAATATGTTTAGGAGGAGATCTGGCTGGCATTATAGAATGTCAACGATTTTTAAGGCAAGAGGAATGACTGCTTCTCTGTCTCAGTTCCTAACTATCTGTGTAGTTTTTGGCAATGTGTTAGTTAGTCCTGCAAAACTAAGCCAAAACTCAGTGGCTGCAATGACCAACCAATTCTTACTCCTCACAGGTCTGGTCAGCTGATTGCAGTTGGGTTTAGCCAGGGTGGTTGTGCTCCATGTCCTTCTCATCCTTCTCCTGGGACCCATGGATCAGCTTGGGCATGTCCTCATGGTGGGAGTGGAGGGTCAAGAGCGTAAACGGAAACATGCAAGTTGCTTTGAGGCTGGAACTCAGAATCATTGCTTCCCTCTTGTTCTGATGGCCAATGCAAATGATAAATCCAGCGTCCCAGTCAAGGAGTCGGGCAATATTCCCCACTCCTTATGTGACAAATGACAGTCCCATGGTAAAGAGGATGGATAGAAAAGAGTGAGAAACTTAGCCAGGCATGCCATCTACCACAGGCAATTCTCTTATATTCCCAGACATATTTTCCTCATTTCTAAAACAGGATAATAATCCATTTTTCAAAAGAAGACATGCAAATAGCCAACAGGCATGTAAAAAAATTTTCAACACCACTAGTCATCAGCAAAATACAAATTAAAACCACAATGAGATATCTCACACCAGTCAGAGTGGTTATTATTAAGGTAAAAATATAACAGATGTTGGCAAGGATGTGGAGAAAAGGGAATGTTTATAAACTGTTGGTGGGAATAAAAATTAGTACCACCTCTATGGAAAACAGTATGAAGACTTCTCAAAGTACTGAAAATAGAACCACCATTTGATCCAGCAATCCCACTTTTGGGCATCTACCCAAAAGAAAAATAATTATATAAAAAGATACCTACATTCTTATGTTTCTCTCAGCACTGTTCACGACAGCAAAAACATGGAATCAACCTAAGTGCTCATCAACAAAGGATAGAATAAAGAAAATGTGGCATGTATACACCATGATATGCTACTCAGCCATGAAAAATGAAATTATGTTTTTTTACAGCGACCCGCAAGAAACTGCAGGCCATTATCTTGAGTGAAATAACTCAGAAACAGAAAGTCATATATCACATGTAGATGACTCACTTATAAGTGGGAGCTAAGTAATGTGTTCACATGGACATAGAGAATAGAATAATAGGCACTGGAGAACTGAAAAGGTAGGAGGGTCGGAGAGGAGGTGAATGATAAGAAATTACTTAACGGGAGGGGGGCGGAGCAAGATGGCCGAATAGGAACAGCTCCAGTCTCCAACTCCCAGCGCCAGCGACACAGAAGACAGGTGATTTCTGCATTTTCAACTGAGGTACTGGGTTCATCTCACTGGGGAGTGCCAGACGATCGGTGCTGGTCAGCTGCTGCAGCCCGACCAGCGAGAGCTGAAGCAGGGCGAGGCATTGCCTCACCTGGGAAGCGCAAGGGGGAAGGGAATCCCTTTTCCTAGCCAGGGGAACTGAGACATACAACACCTGGAAAATCGGGTAACTCCCACCCCAATACTGCGCTTTAAGCAAACAGGCACACCAGGAGATCATATCCCACACCTGGCCGGGAGGGTCCCATACCCACGGAGCCTCCCTCATTGCTAGCACAGCAGTCTGTGATCTACCGGCAAGGCAGCAGCGAGGCTGGGGGAGGGGCGCCCGCCATTGCTAAGGCTTAAGTAGGTAAACAAAGCTGCTGGGAAGCTCGAACTGGGTGGAGCTCACAGCAGCTCAAGGAAACCTGCCTGTCTCTGTAGACTCCACCTCTGGGGACAGGGCAATAACAAACGCAGCCGAAACCTCTGAAGACGCAAACGACTCTGTCTGACAGCTTTGAAGAGAGCAGTGGATCTCCCAACACGGAGGTTGAGATCTGGGAAGGGACAGACTCCCTGCTCAAGTGGGTCCCTGACCCCTGAGTAGCCTAACTGGGAGACATCCCCCACTAGGGGCAGTCTGACACCCCACACCTCACAGGGTGGAGTACACCCCTGAGAGGAAGCTTCCAAAGCAAGAATCAGACAGGTACACTCGCTGTTCAGAAATATTCTATCTTCTGCAGCCTCTGCTGCTGATACCCAGGCAAACAGGGTCTGGAGTGGACCCCAAGCAATCTCCAACAGACCTACAGCTGAGGGTCCTGACTGTTAGAAGGAAAACTATCAAACAGGAAGGACACCTACACCAAAACCCCATCAGTACATCACCATCATCAAGACCAGAGGCAGATAAAACCACAAAGATGGGGAAAAAGCAGGGCAGAAAAGCTGGAAATTCAAAACATAAGAGCGCATCTCCCCCGGCAAAGGAGCGCAGCTCATCGCCAGCAACGGATCAAAGCTGGACAGAGAATGAGTTTGACGAGATGAGAGAAGAAGGCTTCAGTCCATCAAATTTCTCAGAGCTAAAGGAGGAATTACGTACCCAGCGCAAAGAAACTAAAAATCTTGAAAAAAAAGTGGAAGAATTGATGGCTAGAGTAATTAATGCAGAGAAGGTCATAAACGAAATGAAAGAGATGAAAACCATGACACGAGAAATACTTGACAAATGCACAAGCTTCAGTAACTGACTCGATCAACTGGAAGAAAGAGTATCTGCGATTGAGGATCAAATGAATGAAATGAAGCGAGAAGAGAAACCAAAAGAACAAAGAAGAAAAAGAAATGAACAAAGCCTGCAAGAAGTATGGGATTATGTAAAAAGACCAAATCTACGTCTGATTGGGGTGCCTGAAAGTGAGGGGGAAAATGGAACCAAGTTGGAAAACACTCTTCAGGATATCATCCAGGAGAACTTCCCCAACCTAGTAGGGCAGGCCAACATTCAAATCCAGGAAATACAGAGAACGCCACAAAGATACTCCTCGAGAAGAGCAACTCCAAGACACATAATTGCCAGATTCACCAAAGTTGAAATGAAGGAAAAAATCTTAAGGGCAGCCAGAGAGAAAGGTCGGGTTACCCACAAAGGGAAGCCCATCAGACTAACAGCAGATCTCTCGGCAGAAACTCTACAAGCCAGAAGAGAGTGGGGGCCAATATTCAACATTCTTAAAGAAAAGAATTTTCAACCCAGAATTTCATATCCAGCCAAACTAAGTTTCATAAGTGAAGGAGAAATAAAATCCTTTACAGATAAGCAAATGCTTAGAGATTTTGTCACCACTAGGCCTGCCTTACAAGAGACCCTGAAGGAAGCACTAAACATGGAAAGGAACAACCGGTACCAGCCATTGCAAAAACATGCCAAAATGTAAAGACCATCGAGGCTAGGAAGAAACTGCATCAACTAACGAGCAAAATAACCAGTTAATATCATAATGGCAGGATCAAGTTCACACATAACAATCTTAACCTTAAATGTAAATGGACTAAATGATCCAATTAAAAGACACAGACTGGCAAACTGGATAAAGAGTCAAGACCCATCAGTCTGCTGTATTCAGGAGACCCATCTCACACGCAGAGACATACATAGGCTCAAAATAAAGGGATGGAGGAAGATTTACCAAGCAAATGGAGAACAAAACAAAGCGGGGGTTGCAATACTAGTCTCTGATAAAACAGACTTTAAACCATCAAAGATCAAAAGAGACAAAGAAGGCCATTACATAATGGTAAAGGAATCAATTCATCAGGAAGAGCTAACTATCCTAAATATATATGCACCCAATACAGGAGCACCCAGATTCATAAAGCAAGTCCTTAGAGACTTACAAAGAGACTTAGACTCCCATACAATAATAATGGGAGACTTCAACACTCCACTGTCAACATTAGACAGATCAACGAGACAGAAAGTTAACAAGGATATCCAGGAATTGAACTCATCTCTGCAGCAAGCAGACCTAATAGACATCTATAGAACTCTCCACCCCAAATCAACAGAATATACATTCTTCTCAGCACCACATCGTACTTACTCCAAAATCGACCACGTAATTGGAAGTAAAGCACTCCTCAGCAAATGTACAAGAACAGAAATTATAACAAACTGTCTCTCAGACCACAGTGCAATCAAACTAGAACTCAGGACTAAGAAACTCAATCAAAACCGGTCAACTACATGGAAACTGAACAACCTGCTCCTGAATGACTACTGGGTACATAATGAAATGAAGGCAGAAATAAAGATGTTCTTTGAAACCAATGAGAACAAAGATACAACACACCAGAATCTCTGGGACACATTTAAAGCAGTGTGTAGAGGGAAATTTATAGCACTAAATGCCCACAAGAGAAAGCAGGAAAGATCTAAGATTGACACTCTAACATCGCAATTAAAAGAACTAGAGAAGCAAGAGCAAACACATTCGAAAGCTAGCAGAAGGCAAGAAATAACTAAGATCAGAGCAGAACTGAAGGAGATAGAGACACAAAAAACCCTCCAAAAAATCAATGAATCCAGGAGTTGGTTTTTTGAAAAGATCAACAAAATTGACAGACCACTAGCAAGACTAATAAAGAAGAAAAGAGAGAAGAATCAAATTGACGCAATAAAAAATGATAAAGGGGATATCACCACCGACCCCACAGAAATACAAACTACCATCAGAGAATACTATAAACACCTCTACGCAAATAAACTGGAAAACCTAGAAGAAATGGATAATTTCCTGGACACTTACACTCTTCCAAGACTAAACCAGGAAGAAGTTGAATCCCTGAATAGACCAATAGTAGGCTCTGAAATTGAGGCAATAATTAATAGCCTACCAACCAAAAAAAGTCCAGGACCAGATGGATTCACAGCTGAATTCTACCAGAGGTACAACGAGGAGTTGGTACCATTCCTTCTGAAACTATTCCAATCAATAGAAAAAGAGGGAATCCTCCCTAACTCATTTTATGAGGCCAACATCATCCTGATACCAAAGCCTGGCAGAGACACAACAAAAAAAGAGAATTTTAGACCAATATCCCTGATGAACATCGATGCAAAAATCCTCAATAAAATACTGGCAAACCGGATTCAGCAGCACATCAAAAAGCTTATCCACCATGATCAAGTGGGCTTCATCCCTGGGATGCAAGGCTGGTTCAACATTCGCAAATCAATAAACATAATCCAGCATATAAACAGAACCAAAGACAAGAACCACATGATTATCTCAATAGATGCAGAAAAGGCTTTTGACAAAATTCAACAGCCCTTCATGCTAAAAACGCTCAATAAATTCGGTATTGATGGAACGTACATCAAAATAATAAGAGCTATTTATGACAAACCCACAGCCAATATCATACTGAATGGGCAAAAACTGGAAAAATTCCCTTTGAAAACTGGTACAAGACAGGGATGCCCTCTCTCACCACTCCTATTCAACATAGTGCTGGAAGTTCTGGCTAGGGTAATTAGGCAAGAGAAAGAAATCAAGGGTATTCAGTTAGGAAAAGAAGGAGTCAAACTGTCCCTGTTTGCAGATGACATGATTGTATATGTAGAAAACCCCATTGTCTCAGCCCAAAATCTCCTTAAGCTGATAAGCAACTTCAGCAAAGTCTCAGGATACAAAATTAATGTGCAAAAATCACAAGCATTCTTATACACCAGTAACAGACAAACAGAGAGCCAAATCAGGAATGAACTTCCATTCACAATTGCTTCAAAGAGAATAAAATACCTAGGAATCCAACTTACAAGGGATGTAAAGGACCTCTTCAAGGAGAACTACAAACCACTGCTCAGTGAAATAAAAGAGGACACAAACAAATGGAAGAACATACCATGCTCATGGATAGGAAGAATCAATATCGTGAAAATGGCCATACTGCCCAAGGTAATTTATAGATTCAATGCCATCCCCATCAAGCTACCAATGAGTTTCTTCACAGAATTGGAAAAAACTGCTTTAAAGTTCATATGGAACCAAAAAAGAGCCCGCATCTCCAAGACAATCCTAAGTCAAAAGAACAAAGCTGGAGGCATCACGCTACCTGACTTCAAACTATACTACAAGGCTACAGTAACCAAAACAGCATGGTACTGGTACCAAAACAGAGATATAGACCAATGGAACAGAACAGAGTCCTCAGAAATAATACCACACATCTACAGCCATCTGATCTTTGACAAACCTGAGAGAAACAAGAAATGGGGAAAGGATTCCCTATTTAATAAATGGTGCTGGGAAAATTGGCTAGCCATAAGTAGAAAGCTGAAACTGGATCCTTTCCTTACGCCTTATACGAAAATTAATTCAAGATGGATTAGAGACTTAAATGTTAGACCTAATACCATAAAAATCCTAGAGGAAAACCTAGGTAGTACCATTCAGGACATAGGCATGGGCAAAGACTTCATGTCTAAAACACCAAAAGCAACGGCAGCAAAAGCCAAAATTGACAAATGGGATCTCATTAAACTAAAGAGCTTCTGCACAGCAAAAGAAACTACCATCAGAGTGAACAGGCAACCTACAGAATGGGAGAAAGTTTTTGCAATCTACTCATCTGACAAAGGGCTAATATCCAGAACCTACAAAGAACTCAAACAAATTTACAAGAAAAAAACAAACAACCCCATCAAAAACTGGGCAAAGGATATGAACAGACATTTCTCAAAAGAAGACATTCATACAGCCAACAGACACATGAAAAAATGCTCATCATCACTGGCCATCAGAGAAATGCAAATCAAAACCACAATGAGATACCATCTCACACCAGTTAGAATGGCGATCATTAAAAAGTCAGGAAACAACAGGTGCTGGAGAGGATGTGGAGAAATAGGAACACTTTTACACTGTTGGTGGGATTGTAAACTAGTTCAACCATTATGGAAAACAGTATGGCGATTCCTCAAGGATCTAGAACTAGATGTACCATATGACCCAGCCATCCCATTACTGGGTATATACCCAAAGGATTATAAATTATGCTGCTATAAAGACACATGCACACGTATGTTTATTGCAGCACTATTCACAATAGCAAAGACTTGGAATCAACCCAAATATCCATCAGTGACAGATTGGATTAAGAAAATGTGGCACATATACACCATGGAATACTATGCAGCCATCAAAAAGGATGAGTTTGTGTCCTTTGTAGGGACATGGATGCAGCTGGAAACCATCATTCTTAGCAAACTATCACAAGAACAGAAAACCAAACACCGCATGTTCTCACTTATAGGTGGGAACTGAACAATGAGATCACTTGGACTCAGGAAGGGGAACATCACACACAGGGGCCTATCATGGGGAGGGGGGAGGGGGGAGGGATTGCATTGGGAGTTATACCTGATGTAAATGACGAGTTGATGGGTGCAGCACACCAACATGGCACAAGTATACATATGTAACAAACCTGCACGTTATGCACATGTACCCTACAACTTAAAGTATAATAATAATAAATAAATTAAAAAAAAAAAAAAAAAAAAAAAGAAATTACTTAACGGGTACCAAGGGCACTGTTTGGATGATGGTTACACTACAATCCCAGACTTCTCCACTACACAATATATCCATGTAACAAAACTGCACTTATAACCCCTAAATCTATCAAAATAAAAAATATGTAAAAATAAATAAAATAAAAGACATTCATAGTATCTGTCCCTTCACCTCAGTCATAATGAAGGTAAATATAATACTTAGTGTATGTGGATGTTTTTGCTCAGTAGTAAAGCATAAGGCAACGTAAGGAGTAATTTTTTTTGCATGTGCTTATATTCTCTCCCGATAGCAGAAATGAAATTCCTGTAATGGCCTCCTTTCCCTAAGCCTCCAATGCCATCCCCTAACCTCTCGCATGAGATTCTGCATAGATTGTCCTCCCTGATAAATGCTTCCTGAAGAAGTGTAGGATGGAAGTTTCTCCAGTGACCTTGAATGGATCCAGATAAACAATTTAGAAAAATAAAACCCTTGCATGTTGCTGATGTGTTCTGATAAGGGTGAAGACAATGGGGGAGAGGCCCCATTGATCAGCGAAGTCTTCTGCGAGCTCCTCTTTCCCCACAGCGTGTTTCTGCTCTGCTCATTTCATACACTCCTGTCACTTGTAAGCCCAAAGCATCAGTGGCTAAGAGAGTTAGCCTGGGTTCCAGAAGTGGACAAATGAAAGGATGCTACCTAAAACTGATGTAGAATCTTTATCTTTTTAGCATTAGACTTCAGCTAAAAGTGAGTTAATCTGCCATAAGTGTTCAGAATATTGTTCTGAGTTGAGAATATTGTTCTAAACATGTTCACATACTTGTTCAGAGTTACCAGTTTGTTAAACAAACAAACAAACAAACAAACTATTGACTCCCTGGGGTAAATAATATAGAACTCAGCAGTCGATGGGATATATTGGCGATTCCAATGGGGACAGTGGTGGAAGAGACAGAGTTTTGCCTATCCGTACTATGATTTTTAAAAACACTTTAAATCTTTAATATATTAAGTAGCAAGGAAAAATATTTTATTTATGATAACTAAATAATATTAACAACAACTTTATGGGGACATATATCTACATTTGTATATCAAAGTATTTTTAAAAAAGAAAATCATTTGTATCATTAAAATAATGTATAGAAACATAATCAAAGACCAAATACATCTTGGGCCATAATTTTACCACTTCTAAATTCTTATTTTCAAAAAAACATTAAGGGTAATTTAACTCACTACTGCTTTCCAAAATGTTATAATCAATTTGTCACATAGTAAAACTAAGTTGCCACCATACTAATTTAGGCTTAGAGATTTGTAAGGGTAACAAATATTTTAGAAACTTAAAACATAACCTTTTTGTTGAAATTTTATTTTTGCTTAGAACACAAAAGAAGAAAACAAGGAGTTTCATTTTTTTTTTTTTTTTTTTTTTTTGCCTGCTAAAAGTATTTGGGTAAATACTTTTTAGGTTTAAGATGGATCTTCTTTTAAAGATTTTAAATACATTTCTGAAAAGGCACTGATATGAGTTCCAGTTCTGAATGCCATGGTTATTTTCCCAGATTGTAGTGTTTTTTGCTGTTGTTGATTTTGTTTTGTTTTTTTCTTGAGACAGGGTTTCCTTCTGCCACTCTGCAGTCCAGGCTAAAGTGCAGTGGTGAGATCATAGCTCACTGCAGCCTTAGCCTCCTGGGTAGCTGGGACTACCAGTGAGCACCACCATGCCCGACTAATTCTTTAAAAAAAAAAAAATTGTACAGATGAGGTCTCAGTATGTTATTCAGGCTGGTCTTGAACTTCTGGCCTCAAAGAATCCTCCTCCCTTGGTCTCTCATAGCACTACATTACTGGTATGAGCCATCATGCCTGGCCTCCCTAGATTGTTTTTAGGCAGATATGCAAAGCAGGAGATCAGTGGATATGAATATACTCTGAAATTTGAAAGATGAAAGAAGTGACCAAGCTGATTCAGAATTAAAGTCTGTATGAAGACCAAGCCATGCAGAGTAAAAGAGGTAAAAGTGGTAAAAGAGGAAACAGTCAGGAGAAAGAGGCACATCATGATCCTTTCCCACTGTTAGCGACTGAATCTAAAGGCATGCTAATGTTAAGCTTCAAAATGATGTGCTTCTGCTGTGAAATTGCAGCTAAGTCTTTTCAAGGTAGCAATACCATTCAGGTTGCTCAAATGTTTTGATTGGATTAAAATAAAAACTTTTGGAAACAAATCTATTTACAAAGTCCATGCAATCCTTCAGATATGTGTGTTTTTTCTCTCCCTAGCTTTCTTTTTCTTTGAAAAGCAGTGCCTTGCAGCTCCTTTTTCTGAGACAGAAAAAAAAAAAATCAATGATCAACAACAGTCTAGTACTCAAGAACAACCTAGAAATAACAAATCAGTCTGTGTGTGTGACAGAAAAGGCGAGTGTTTGTGGTAAGGAAAGTTGCTACCGTTTCAGACTTCCACAGGGCAATTATAACAAACAGTGGGCAGCCGGGCAGAGGCCCTCCTCAGTTCCCAGATGGTGCGGGGACCAGGCCGAGATGCTCCTCAGGTCTCAATCTCTTGACCTCGTGATCCACCTGCCTCGGCCTCCCAAAGTGCTGGGATTACAGGTGTGAGCCACCGTGCCCGCCCTGCCATGTCTTCTTTCTCCTCCCAAGCGGCTGTTTTCGTCTCCTGGATTTTGATGTTCTACTTAATACCCCCATGTTCTTAACTATGTTGCCCTGCTGGAGCCGTCGTTCCCTTTGGGAAGCCTGACGCAGCTCCAACAGTGCCTCAGGAGATAGGCAGGGAAGCTTAGCAGGTGGGGACAGGCCGTCTCTATCCCACCTCAATTGCAGGGGAGGGGTCGGTGGCAGCAGCAGCGGTGGCCCTGACAGTTTTCTTTTGCGGGACCTGTGGCTGACAGCTCTGGGTGGAGAAGAGCCACTTGATGCAAGAGCTGCAGGATCCTTGCGCTGTAACTCCTTCCCCACCATCAGCAAGCCTGGAGAGCTGGGCAGGTGGTCTTTACCCAGCACCTTCAAGGCCGCCTTCTCTGGACACAGGAAGCAGCGCGGAACTGGGGCAGGGAGCACTGTTGGAACTGGGTCCGGCTTCCCAAAGGCAAGGACGCCTCCAGCAGGGCTGTGTGAGCTGGAGACTCCACGCCCTTGGAGTAGAAACTCACTGCATGCACCTGGACCTTGTCAGTCTGGTTCTTTTCTGTCAAGCCCTTGAGATGGACATTTCCCTCCAAGGGCCTGGGACTGCACCAGAAGGAAGTGAGGTTTCCTTGAGTCTCTAGGGGCCTGAAGGTGGAGGCTGCATCCCCATTGCTACAGGGGTGCCTTTTATTGTCCTCCTGCCCCTGGGTCTCTACCTGATCCACCTCCAGTGGTTCTTGGGGCTCTTTTTCTGCCCTCACCTCTGTCTTTGGAAGCGTGGCTGGGATCCGGGTCAGATTCCAAGACCTGATCATCTGCTCATCTAGCGAAGGCAGTCGGAGGTTAAGCTTGCGTCTGAGACTAGGGATCCTCACGCGGCTGAGGTGTCCGAACATCATGGAGTTGCGAGCAGACAGCATGGGTTTCTTCCTTGAGGGGAGCTTCCAGACCATAGAAGGCAGGACCTCCAGTGCCCGTGTTCCGAAGGAGAAGACACAGCCTTGTAGGGGCGCCATCGCACCTGGCTGGAAAAGAAGGCCCAGGACCTCTCAGAGGGTAGAAGAGGAATTTGGAAGAGTACAGGGCTCCCGGGACAGGCACAGGCGCAGGAGCGGAGCGGGGAGCCCCGCCAGCTGGGAAGGCCTCACCGACAAGACAAGCAGATTGCCAATGGCGTTGCCGGGACCTGTGGAGGAACCAGGAACAAAATATGCTTAGACAAGCACGTTGCCTATGGCGTGGCCGAGACCTGCGGTGGAACCTTGGGAGGTCGAGGCGGGTGGATCACGAGGTCAGGAGATCAAGACCATCCTGGCTAACATGGTGAAACCCCGTCTCTACTAAAAATACAAAAAAAAAAAAAAAAAAAAATTAGCCGGGTGTGGTGGCAGGCGCCTGTAGTCCCAGCTACTCAGGAGGCTGAGGAAGGAGAATGCCATTAACCCAGTAGGCCGAGCTTGCAGTGAGCAGAAAGCATGACAGTGCCCTCCAGCCTGGGCGACAGAGCGAGATTCCGTGTCAAAAAAAAAAAAAAAAGAAAAAAAGAAAAAAAAAAAAGGTTCGAAGAGCAAGTTGCCTATGACGTGGCCGGGACCTGCAGTGGAACGAGGAACAAAATATGCTTAGTGAATTGCCCATTTTGAGCGAATTGTGCGCGGACGAAAGTGAGGGTCAGAAGCGGAGAGGATACTCCTTAGTCACCCACTTCTCTGTGGCCTGCGCACACTGGGCACCTGGGACATCACAACTGGGCTGGTGGTAGAGCCAGGGTGTGGAGGAGTGCGCAGGTGAGGGCGCCTACGAGAGGAGTCAAAGGGCAAAGGGCTAGGCCCCTCCACTGGGCCAGCTGGACTCTAGCCTCAGGGACGTCCTGCTCCTGGGGTTAGGTGTGTGGCCCTGGATGGGCCCCGCTGTGGGGCTATGGGGGGTGCAGGGCTGATCCACCAGAGCCCTTCCTGCCTGGCGCCTGGCCTAGGCGCTGGCTAGCATGCAGTGGACCTGTCTTGGCCAGCCCTTTCCCCTGGGTTACAGGGTCAGAACCTGCTGGAAGCACAGCACAGGACCAGCCAGATCCCACCAGGCTCCCCCGGCGCCTCTCCAGTGCCTCTGTGCCACCTGGAGCCAGGTCTGCCTTCTCCATGGCCGCTCTGGCCTCGGGAGCTGCCACCCTCACTGTGCAGTTTTCCAAGTAGAGGACGTGGTGCCCTGACCTGACTGGATGCTGTCCTTTACCACATCCCTTCCTGGCAGGCAGGGTCTCCACTTCTTTTTACAAATTTGCCTGAGACCGTTCCTCAGGTCATTCAGGTGGTCATGGCCCAGCCACTCTGTGATTCCACAGCTGGCACTCTGTCCTGTGTGCTTCCTGATCATGGATACAGGATGTATTCTTATTTTTTCCTGCAGTCCTGGGGTACTTAGCACTGTGGCATATCTGTAATAAGCACATGCACACCTAGAAGGAGGTCTTCAACATGTAAGTTGACCGTGGTCCACTCTGGGCTCCAGTCCTCTACAAAGATGTAGGGCAGGGACTACCAGTTGTCAGCACGGCACCATCCCACACTGCTCTTCCAATGGAGCCTTTCAGCCCAGATATTCTTCTTTGTCTGGTGGGAAGGATCCAAGTATGTAAAGATTATGTTCTAAATCAGCTTTGGTCTATCCTAAAAGAAATTCACCAGTGGATTATTCCATATAGATAAAATTCAGTTTCTCTGGTCTTCCTAGAATGTGTCTAGAAAGCAAGTATATTATTTATTTACAAGTTAATAGTGGGTTAATGTTTTGGACTAAAATATGACCAACATAATTTGGTCATTGTGAGCATGCCAGCTCGGTCCACTCTTCACCACACATTATGATACCCTAAATATAACTCTAGATTTTCTTATCCCCAAGAGAAGGACATACTCTTGGGTGTCTGAACTAGTGAAACATGTATGAAAAAATATTCGGCCACTTTACATCTTTTTATTGGAGAATTGGAACCATCTATATTCAAAGATATTATTGAAAGGCAAGAAGTTAAAAAAAAAAGAGAAAGAAACAGTGCAGAAAACATGATTGGGGAAAGGTGAGGGAAAGCACCAATTCCACCTAAAATTATGAAAACCCTAGAGTTTGTATTTAGCTGGCTTCCTCCCAGCTTCTTTGTGTGGCCAGCTCTGCTGTCTTCCTCACCTTGCTGACACTGAGCAGATCTGTGTGTCTCTTTGCTGCTGCAGAGGGACACAGGATCAGTCAGTAACAAGATCAGAGGCAGCAACAGTGGATGCCTGACTTGGGGTTCGTTGAGTATGAGTGACTAAAAGCTAGAGCTTTACAGCAAGCAGCAAAACAACTCAAACTTCTCGCAGGTAACAAAAGATGATAGATTTGGAAGTCAAATAGCTGTGATTTCTAATCCAGACTTCCTAGCATGGCCTTAGAGAAGTGTCTAACTCTTCGTATCCATTTTTCTCATCTAGGGGAGCACAAGAAATGAACACTTAGCACAAACATATTATTGTGACAATTACATCAGGTAAGCCATAGAAATGACCTAACACGACGGCTTAAACATGGTAGGCACTTATACACCTGATCTAAGTGGTATTAGGAAAACAGGGGGTGCTCTTTGCTCTACTAATTATTCATATGAGGATTTAGAGCCTGCTAAAAGCAATGGTAGCATGTGGATTTGTGTGTAACTCTGAGTGATTGACAACATCTGCTTGGAGAAATGGGATGAGAATGATTTTGAGAAAGGCTCAGCAAGAAATAATGTGGTGTTTTGAGTGAGAAAAGAGAGAATGGGGCCAAATATGCCAAATACGCTATTTCACAGTTAGCACCAATAGACAAATACAAATAAATAAAACTAATACACAATAATATACATATCTGATTTTCAAGCACCACATGACCTAGCAGGCAATAAACATCAATAAACTGTCTGGGTGCAGTGGACAGGAGCTCAAGAGTAGCCAGGGCAACATAGTGAGACTCCATCTCCACAAAACAATGTGTGTGTGTGTGTGTGTGTGTGTGTGTGTGTGTGTGTGTTAGCTAGGCATGGTGGTGCACACCTGTAGTCCCAGCTACTTGGGAGGCAGAGGTGGGAGATCACTTGAGCCTGGGGAGCGGTCCAGGCTCCAGTGAGCTATGATCATACCACTACACTCCAACCTGGGTGACTAAGCAAGACGTTATTTCCAGACAAATGAACAAACAGCCAACTAAGTATTATAAAAGCTATCATACTTTCTAGTACCTGAATAATCTGGGCAAGTACTGTTGGCATGCTAATCACACAAGGGAGTGTCACTGAAAGCTTCCTAAAGGGACAATGACAAATAGCCATGTGGAAGGCAGAGGGAAAGTAGCAGGTACTCCTCTAAGACAGAACAACACCGCCAAAGGCAGAGTCAGGTAAAACTTCACTATGGAGGTCAAGAGCATGTAAATTTGGATAAGAATATTTTTATAGGGAATTGGCTGGAGAGGAAATGGTTGAGATAGGGAGGTCTGTGTACCACATTAAGCTCTACTAAGGTACTTCATTGACTTGACTTGGGCTACACGGGAAGGAGCGATCCAGTTCATAGCTCCCAGAAATCCCCATTCACGTGTGTTGAAAACAATTTGCTTGACAAGTTGAAACTTACAAACTGATGAGATGCCATTCATTTTTATATGCAGCTTCATTCTACTGACATGATCTGTGCCACTTCAGTAATGAAGTAGAACCTAAAGATGGATTAAAATTGTGTGTACCTATAGTTTATTTTTCTGATTGATTACCATTGTTTCATCATAAATATAGGCAAAAACAATAATGGAAAGCATGGATTTCTAGTGGACAGCTTTTGTTCATTTGGTTTGCTAGGACTGCTGTGTCCTTTCTTCATTACTAATTATTTTCTCATGCCCCTGGGAAGCCTGTAAAAATTTCCCCTGAAATAATTAACCATCCTGCCTCTGTGTATGCAGAGCACATTGCTTATATCTTTGTCATGGTCTTTGTTCTATTAAGCCAGAATCTTGTTAGTGTTTTCATTTGTAAGCTGATGGAAGATGTCAGCTCCATTCTGTAAACTTCTGAAAGACAAGGACCAGAGCTTATTTGTCATTGTACCTCTCACAATACTCAGTCCTGTGCTTTGCAAACAGCAGATGCCCAATAAGTGTGTGCCTGCATGAACTGACTGATGAATATTATTTGATGTTTGAATTTTAGTCATCATTATAATGGCATTGGTCATCTATCAAGTTTATACTATAGTTCATAAAGCTGTGTTTCTAAATACTTGCCATGTTATCAAGTTATTTTTATTCCAAAAATAGATTAATGGATGAAGGCTGCAATGAGCTTAAATCAAATATTTGTGGCTTATGAAAATAAAGCACAAAGCAACTACAACTATGACTTTGGTTATAACTGTAGGATAGTAATACATTAAACCAACTGAACCCTCAGTAGACACATTAAGGTTTTCAGTTTTTAGGGTAAAATTCCACTGGTTTTATAACACACAAGTATCTTCTGAATTTACATCAAAGAATTACAATGTCTTATTTTAACCACACAGTAGTGTGTAGTTAAATGTGGGGCATGTTCTAGGTCTAGCGGAGATTAGAGGACTAACTGAGGAAATGATGACTAATGAAAATTATTTGTTAAGCCCAGAAAGAACTGCAGGAGGAGTGAACTATGATAATTATGGGCAGAAGAGAGGAGAGGTGACTTTTCAAAAAGAGAAGCAACTATAACTTTTTCTGTTTCTTTAATAAAGGGCTATGAGGAAGGCATGGAAGACAAGGATAACTCAGGGAACAGAGAATATGGCAGCACAGATAGTGTCACTTGGGGTTTTGGGAAGGGATGTAGATATTGGCTGTCACTCAGATCATGTGGGATAATGACCCCAGAACAGGTTTCCACCTTCATTAATACGCAGGAGGTACCATTCAAATATTTGATTTCAATCAGTGACACATTTTGGCATTCTATGAAATGCAATGTGATTTTAATTACATGTTATTTCATCATGTTACAAGTGTATACTGAAATAACAATACATTTGGATTTTCTGCGATGGAGTTTAGATAGTTTCAGGAATGTTGCTAAGTGGGTTGCTTAGGCAAAGGAGATAAGCAAGCAAGGTGACATTCACGGAAAATAATTCTCATGGAACTGATTTTCACAGGCATTGACTCGAATGTGCCAGCTCCATAAGATGCCATGGATACATAGAGGAAACCATCTCAGTTTTAAAGAGGACTGACTTTGTTTCAATGCTCCTTAATTTCCAAACTTGTTTTAACTCTTCTACCAGAGACTGACTCTTTTAGATCTCAGTCCAATAGTCCCAGTGATTGCTGTGCTCACACCTTTACATCATCAACAATTCCATATCACTGTGGACATACCTTCCATTAACTATTGAAGTATTTCCTAAGTAGAGTAGTAAGACAAAGCCCAGGGTCATGAATTGCTGAAACTCTAAAGCCATTGCAGTTTATCCTGGATACCTTTTGTTCTAGTTCATTCTTTCTTGGCTTTTAGGTATAACTTTTTTCTTCCATAAAATTTTACACTCAGGGTAGAAAGCCATTGCAGTTTATCCTGGATACTTTTTGCTCTAGTTCATTCTTTCTTGGCTTTTAGGTGTAACTTTTTTCTCCCATGAAATTTTACACTCAGGGTAGAATCTAGAATTAGTTAATTAGACTTTGATATGAGTTAGACACCATGTTCACAGATATCATTGACTTTTAGATATGAAAATGATTGTAAATATATCCTAGTCCAATCTCCATATGTTTTATGTAAGAAAACTGTGTCTCAGAGATAAGCTTTGGATTCCACAGCATGTTAGTGGCAGATCAGGGAGCCTGGAGCTTAGGTTAGAGAGTACGATAATTGCTTTTGATTGCCAACAATGCAAGGCCCAATATAAATAGCCTTAAGAAAAAGGCAGGTTTGGAAGATAAGAAATATGCTGGCTCATGTAATTGGCCATTCTAGGGGATGATCTAAACATGGCATGCTTTTCCTTCTGCCAGTTTTCAAATGTTCTCCTCTGGAGTCACTTTCATTGCCACTCTGCTGCTCTTTGGTGCTTCTATGATGTCTACCAGCAGCTCTAGGTTGGATACCTCATTTACATTCTGGAGAAAAAGAGAGCCTTTTTATCTCATCATTCTCAGCAAAATTCCAAGGTTCACACTAACTTGTCCAGCTGAGATTCCATGACTTCTGCTGAACCAACTGTGTGGACACTGAGAAGAAGATTTCTGACATTCTGCAGTTTCGGTTCCCCAGAACAGTGTATCAAAACTAAACAAGTAAAGAAACTGCTTCTTTCACCAATATAGTCCTGGGTATCCTGTGAAGCTGGCCTCCACTGGTTACAGAGGAGTGTTGGGCAGGTGGCTGGATGCTCATTGCAACTAGGATGAGCAGGAATTGACACTCAAATCATACCTTTTGTTCAGCCCTGTCGCCCACTCTGTCAGTAACCATGACTGCCAAGGACTTGAAGCCTGCATGCTTCTCTGGGTTGCATGGTGCACTCAATATTTTTTTCTCCCACTGCCCCCTCTCTATGATGTTTTATATGTTATGAGTCATGGAACTGTGTTATATATCTCAGGTTGGCCCACAGGTAATGTTTCTACAGTGGTATCCCATTCTCTTTCCAAATACCTGCTGCTGTCCAGTCTGTAGACAAACGCCGGGGAGTAACATCAAAAGTAGTAAAGTTCTTCCTTTGAATTGCCTCTGAGTCTCTGGCTTTTCCTGGATTTTTCACAACTGCTTGGACCCTGCCTTCGTGTTTCCTTAGGATTTTGCTCACAGAGTTACTGTGCACTTGGACCTCACAAATTAGAGCTCGTGGGGTTTGATACCACATCCAATAGGATAGATAGTCAAAGTCCTTACTCCTTCTGTCCCTTCCAAAAGCTGCTTGATTTCTGCTCACCTCCATCTCAAATTTTCTTACAGTTTTCCCTACTACTTCACCATCTATAGCTCCAAACCTCCTCCAGGGAGTTCATATGAGGATGATGATGTCCAGGAAGGTCAAGTGACTTTTCTAAGGCCACAGTATTAGTAAATAGCAGAGTATGACTAAGTCTCTTAATGATAATTGTCAACTTAATAGAAAAAAGCTGAGACAATTATCAAATTACTGAAATCACTTTCATTCCAGCACATGCTGAATACTTTGGCTATAGCAATGCTCAAAATTACTTCCAAATTTACAATTTAGGGCAACGGGTGTGAGAAGGTAGACATTAGTCACAATGAGACAAAACAAGAGAGAACTGATCGTCTATTACCTTAAGCATTCACCTTTCTAGGAAACTATCAGGAAGTCAGAAAATTGCATAAATATAATGATAGTATGACTCAAAGTATTTTTCCTTAAACTTAATAGTAAAAATATATAATCTCTAAATTATTACTTGTTTTCTTGCTTCAAGGTCAAAGTGAATAGCACATCTTTGGAATGCTCTCCATTAGGAGTGATTGACAAGAATTTCTTGTAAATTAACTACTCCCAATGTAAACATATTCTTGAATAAAGGAATGAATGTATGTCCGTTAAAAGCACGTTACCGTTTAATAAATCAAGGAAACCATTGCCTATTAACTAGATGACACACTTGAAAAAATATATATTTTTTTCTGACTCTGAATTCAGTATTTGGAAGTTCAAACTCTTCTAGTTTTGATTTCAAGGCAGATAGTCTCATGTAGACCTGTAAAATATCTTATTGAAGAAATCAGAAAGTGACCTCTTCAAACTGAATTAATTTTATTCAAGTTCAATAGCAGAAAAAAATGGTTTAGATTAAAAAATAGCTCTAGTTAATTATGACATTCCATTCTACTCTGATTCTATCAAATTTTCAGATAAGGACTGATCTTTGGGAGCTTATCAGAGCTGCTAGAATATTTCTTCTCTTCATTTGGGCTTTAAATCTTTCTTAGCAAATTGCACAATGCTGCTGATTAGCTGATATCTAGTGATTCTTAAAGTTTTGACTTGAAAGATGGTAATTGCTAACATAGTACTGCCATGAGTTTAACAGAAGAAAAATAAAGTCAAAACGCTTTACTTTGACTTTTTCTAGAATACTATTATTTTTTCTCTTTGGCAATGCTTTCCAAATCCTTTGCTTCAAGCTGATCTTGGTAATTAAAAGAATGATTTTTAAAACTCTCCAAAAGGATTCTGCATATTAAAATGCATTAAAATGCAATGTTCATAACACAGGATATTTTACTGTAACTACCTATGGAGGGTAAAATGGGAAGGAAATTAGGTGCTTCCTCTGTATTCATTGCTCATGCGTGTTTATTAAAATTTAGTTATATAAATGAGAACTTGACACATTAACAAGCAGTTACATGACTGTTAACTCAATTTCTTTTTAAAGACTTGAGAAAATAAGGGAAAAATGAAAGTTAAAAAGAAGACCCTGTTTGTTGAACTGTAGCCATTTCATTCTCATGAAAATGGCATGTTCATGGCCAGTGCAGTTAATTTACTGGTGAACAAAACTAGTCCAAACTAGTTCATTGAAATAATATAGTGCAAACTCATTGACTGCAGAAATAACCTCAGAAACTTATATCTAAGCTCAAAAGGGGTCATTGTCCGGGTGCGGTGGCTCATGCCTGTAAGCCCAGCACTTTGGGAGGCCGAGGCGGGTGGATCGCCTGAGGTCAGGAGTTCGAGACCAGCCTGGTCAACATAGTGAAACCCTGTCTCTACTAAAAATACAAAGAAATTTGCTGGGCATAGTGGTGGGCACCTATAACCCCGGCTACTCGGGAGGCTGAGGCAGGAGAATCTCCGGGAGGTGGAGATTGCAGTGAGCCAAGATTGTACCATTCCACTCCAGCCTGGGCAACAAGAGTGAAACTCCATCTCAAAAAAAAAAAAAAAAAAAAAAATGGCTGGGGGGCATTGTACCCAAACAGGTAGGGGGATCATTCACATAAGTTACTGGACATTATGGAAACATAGCAACTAGATAGAGCATGTAATTTCCCCTAGACTGAAGTGTTATCGTGGAGACACAACCAAAGTGAGCCATGTAGTAGAAGCCTGGTGGGGAACATCCATGCCAAAGTGTTAGTGACACCTGGCTGTAGCCAGCCCTGGAGATGGACTGACAAGTAAGAAGTCCTCACCTGGACTTCTTATACTCATAAATACTCTGGATAGCAATCATTGTGAGTGAAAGGAAGATTTAGGAAGAGTTGTTACAGGCATTCCAAGAGGTCTGACTTTTAAAAAATGCTACAAAATACATGGTGAGTTGCCCAGTAACATAAGCCCAAATCATAGATAGATTGATCAACCAAATCCCATCAAATCAGCAAATATTTACTTAAAGGCTGTGTAGAAGGAGTAATAGAAAGAATAGGGGTAAAGGAAGAATCATACATACCATTTATCCTCTAGATGATATTAGTCAACTTAGAAAGAATAAAATTTTCCCTCTTGAAAACTCTGGTTTGAGCCAGCACAACTGTTCTCAATCTACATGAAATGCTGCTCTTGACAATAGAGTAACATTTAAAAGCAGATTTTAAAATGTGCCATGCTTAAAAAAATAATTAACCACTTGTCTCAAGGCATGTGACAAAAATCCATCCTCTATAAATGTCATTGATAAGAAATTTTCATATAAAATTTTTCCACATTAGAATGTGTGTGTGTGTGTGTGTCTGTGTGTGTATGCGTAGGGAGCTTCTGAAGATATGAACAAATTATTGAGTTAGATCATTGTGACATCTGATGAAGGCATCAAATAAACACAAAAATAAACATTCGCTGTATTTGCCTTTTATTTTTGATAAATGCCTACACATTTCACTTAAAGTGTACAAAGAACTGGATCAGGGGACATACACATTTTGGCAGAGCTGAGGAGGTAAGGAAAGATCTATACCACAGTTAGCAGTGTGGTATTCTCACTTTGAGCAGATGGCATAAAAGGCCAGATTCTGGCGAGAGCTTGGTGCTACATTGGGAGAAGCACACCAACGTTAAAATGCTCAAAGCACAACTTTTGTAAACTTCACAATTTAGTTCAGAGGCTTTCATGAGTAGTGAGTTAGAATTTTTGCTGCCTATTCCAATAATTAGATCTTCTCAAAATGACTCTTCTTCCCTTTACCATGGTAAGCCCTTTTAGAATGGCTCATGAACTAGGTTAGAGTCATTGAAGTCAATTTCAAGATCTGGAAATACCAGAAATAAAATTAGAAAACAAGAAAAATATTTACCTTTGAATCTTCATAGACCGAGAACCTAATAGACATTTACCAAATAATAACCAAGAAATTATTTAGGAAGTACTGAAGGAATAACAAGTGTCTACTATTTTAGGAAACCTTGAATGGAAACATAAATGGAGGAAAGATTTACAGGTAATTTTATTTTTCTTCTTTGTGGCTTTTTATCCTTTATCACAGTATACAATGATCATTCTTATTATAACTTATAAAATTTTACATTTTTATAATTGTTTGAAATATGCTGTTCTGTCAGACTGAAAGTTTCATTAACAGATGGTTCCGACTATTGTGTTTATTACGATATCCACAGTCCCTAGGATAAGATCTAGCAAATGCATGGTAAATATTTCTTATTCGATTAATTGATAAACGATGACTGAATGAAGAGTAAATGAATAAAAAATAAACCATAACCTCTGTTTCCATTTCCACATGTAGGGAGGTTGACAGCCACCAATCTGTCCGAACAGGTAAAAAGTTAAACAAATTGAAAAATCAACCACTCTCCTTAGATTAATAAGGACAGACCCAGGTCAAACTTGTGTGTCTTACCTCCAGAACTTTGACCAGGTTCTCACAGTAAATATAGAAGAAAAATCTCCCCTAGCTTCTAGCAGGGGAAGAGAAAAGGAGATCACTTAGAAATATGCCAGAACACTTTGTTCTTCTTAACAAGGTCTATTCTCAGCAGAAACTAGTTAACCAGAGCCTAACTTATGGGGATTTTATTAGAGCTGATCTAACCTGCGGTAGGGAAATACCCAACTCCAGTCCACTCTAGCCTTCCATGTGCGGAGAAAAAATGACCAAATCCCGGCCCACTGTAGCCATGCTGTTCTACCTAAGAGACAGGGGAGAAAAAACACTGAGAAACAGTTATGAAACTCACAGTTCAGAGGCATAGGCTCAATAAAAGACTGAGACTTAATCATAGCACTATAGAATGCTCTGACCACCTCATTACTAACAGACTATTTACAGCAATATCTCCTAATTAGTACGTCCTGTTCAGTTAACAAGAAAAATTTACAACACATAGTAAAAGGAAAACATACAGTTTGAAGAGACAGAGCATACATCAGGATGAGGCATGTCGGGGTGTTGGAAATATCATACAAGAAATTTAAAACAACTATGATTAGTATGCTAGGGCCTCTAAAGTGGAAAGTAGACAATATGCAAGAACAAATGGGCAATGTATGCAGAGACATGGAAATCCTAAGAAAGAACCAAAGGGAAGTGCTAGAGACCAAAAATACCATAAAAGAAATGAAGAATGCTTTCATAGGGCTTATTAGGAGAGTGGACTTGGCTGAAGAAAAAGCCTCTGAACTTGAGGATATATCAATAGAAATCTCCAACATTGGAAAACAAAGGGAAGAAATAGTTCAGAAAAGAACAGAATATTCAAGAACTGTGGGAAAACTACCAAAGTTAGAGAGATGTGTAGTGGGAATATTAGAAGAAGAAACGAAGGAAGAGAAGCAATATTTAAAATATAAAGACTAAGAGTTCTCTCAAATTATTGTCAGACTCCAAATCACAGATCCAGAAAGCGCAGAGAACACAAGCAGAATAAGTGCTAAAAGCATTACAACTAGGTGCATATCATTTTCAAACTACAGAAAATCAAAGGAAAAAAATTCTGAAAGAAACCAGAGGGGAAAACACAGCTTACCTATAGAGGAGGAAAGATGAGAATTAAATATGACTTCTTGGAAACCATGCAAAGAAGAGAGTGGAGTGAAATATTTAAAGTGTTGAGAGATTTTTAAAAAGCACACCAATCTCACCAATCTAGAAGTCTGTATTCTACAAAGTTATTTTTGATAACTGAAGAAAAAATAAAGGTTTTCTCAGACAAATAGAAACTTGAGGGAATTTGTTGCCAGTAGACCTGTCTTGTTAGAAATGTTTAAAAACATTCTTTAAAGAGAAAAAAACAATACAGGTCAGAAACTTGCAACTACATACAGAAAGGAAGGGCATAGAAAAGAAGTAAGTGAAGGTAAAATAAAAGCTTACTTTCTTATTCTTCCCCCGCCCCCGCAAGACCTGTCTCTCTCTGTTGCCCAGGATGGAGTGGAATAATGCCATCACAGCCCGCTGCAGTCTACATCTCCTAGACTCAAGTGATCCTCCCACGTCAGCCTCCCTAGTAGCTGGGACTACGTGCATGCACCATCATGCCCAGCTAATCTTTTTGTAGAGATGAGGTTTCACCATATTGCCTAGGCTGGCCTCAAACTCTTGGGCTCAAGCAATCTCCCTGCTTCGGCCTCCCAAATTGCTGGATTTACGGTAGTGAGTCACCATGCCTAGCCTATTTTTTAACTCTTGTTTGATCTAACAGATACAAGTTTGTTTGCAATAATAATGGCAGCAATATATTTAATTAGTTATTAAATTTTTATTTAATAACTCAAATTGCTGGATTTACAGTAGTGAGTCACCATGCTTAGCCTATTTTTTAACTCTTATTTGATCTAACAGATACAAGTTTCTTTGCAACAATAATGGCAGCAATATATTTAATTAGTTATGCTTATATATACATTTTATGTATATATATGCTCATGTATAAGTGAAATGAATGCAACAATGATACAAAAGATGGGAGAGAAGAATTCGAATTATTTTGTTATTATAAGGTACTTACAGTACCTGTGAGCAGTATCATGTTATTTGAAAGTTACCTTGAATGGCAGGTGGAGGGGCCCATCCTGAGTGCATGTTGCATCATTGCTGTCTTTTAAAAAAAGTAAGTAAGTAATCCTGAATTAGTTATAAATATTTATTGCAAACTCTAGTTTTAAAAAAAGTATAACTGATATGCTAAGAATGGAGGAAACAATGCAGTCTTACAAAATGCTCAATTAAAACAACAGTAGGCAGAAAAAGAGTGGAAGCCAAAAACAGAAACAAAAAAGAAGGGTAACAAGTGGAAAACAATAGCAAATGTGGTAGATATTAATCTAACATATCAATAATTACTTTGAGCATCAATAATTAAATGCATCAATTAAAAGATAGAGATTGGTGGCATGGATCAAAACACAAGGCCTGACATACGTTATCTATAAGAAATCCACTTTAAATATAAAGATATGTATAGCTTACAAGTAAAGGAATGGAGACAGTTATACCATGCTAACACTGATAAAAGAAATGTGAGAGTATCTATATAATTTTAGATAAAGGAGACTTCAAAGCAAGAAATTTATCAGGAATAAACAGGGGCATTAAATACTGATAAAGGGGTCAATTGTCCAAGAAAACATAACAATTCTTAACATGTATGTCCTTAACAGCAGAGCATCAAAATACTGGAGATAAAACTGATATAACTGCAAAAAGAAATAGATATAACTGATATAACTGCAAGGAGAAACTATTATAGTTTGCAGACTTCAACAAGTCTCTATCAAAAATAGACAGATACAGCATGTAGATAATCAGCAAGGACATAGGTGAGCTCAACAACAGCACCAATTAACTGAATATAATTGACATCTTTAGACTATTTTATCCAACAACAGTAGAGCACATTCTTCTCAAGTTCACACGAAACATTCACAAAGACTGCCTATGTAGTAAATCCAAACCAATTAACAAGCAAACTCTTGGAACCTGTAAGAGATGATAGCAAAAATGCAAGATGCAAGGTTAATATATAAAAGTCAATTACTTTCCTACATATCACCAATAAAAAAATGAAATTTGACTTTTAAAACAAAATATCATTTACATTAGCACCACCCAAAATGAAATATGTGGCACAAATTTAACAAAATATGTAAAAGATGGAGATGAGAAAAACGATAAAACTCATCAAAAAGGAATTAATGAAGAGATTGCATGGTTATTGATAGGAAGACTTAAATTATCAAGATGTCAATTCTTCTCACCTTGATCTAGGAAACTCAATGCAATCCCAGTGAAAATCTCAGCAAGTTATTTTGTGGATATCAACAAACAAATTCTAAAGTATACATGCAGAGGCAAAATATCCAGAACAGTCAACACAATATTGAAGAGGAACAAAATTGGAGGGCTAAAGTATTTAAATTTAAAAAAAAATAACAAAAGTACAGTAATCAAGACAACGTAGTTTGGCAAAAGAATAAATGAATAGATTAATGAAAAGTAGTAAAGAACCCAGAAATAGACCCACATGCATATAGTCAAGTGATCTTCGACAAAGAAGCAGAGACAATACAATGGAGAAAAGATAGTCTTTTTAACAAATTATTCTGGAACAACTGGACATCCACATTTAAAAAAAGAATCTAAACACAGATTTATACTCTTTACAAAAATAAGGTCAAAACTGATCACAGGCCTAATGTAATATGAATTTTATAAAACTGTAGAATATAACAGGAGAAAATCTAAATGGCCTTGGGTATGATAATGGCTTTTTTATTTTTATTTTTAGAAGCAGGGTCTGTCTCTCTGTGTCACCCAGGGTGGAGTGCAGTGGCATGATCATAGCTGACTGGAGGTTCGAACTCCTGAGCTCAAGTGATTCTCCTGCCTCATCCTCCTGAGTAGCTAGGACAACAGGTGCATGCCACCATGTCCAGCTTATTTTTTTAATGTTTTGTAGAGATGTAGTCTTGTTATGTTGCCCAGGCTGGTCTTGAACTCTTGGGCTCAAGCAATCCTCCTACCTCAACCTCTCAAAATGCTGGGTATGAGTCACTATGCTCAGCCAATTATGACTTTTTAGATACAACACCAATGGCATGATTTATAAAAGAATTGATAAGCATGACTTCATTAAAATTAAAAATTTCTGTGCTGTGAAGGACACTATCAAGAGAATGAAAAGCAAAGCCACAGTCTGGAAGAAAATATTTTCGAAAAACACATCTAATAAAGGACTTTTTTCCAAAATATGCAAACGCCTATTAAAAATTAACACTAAGAGAACAAACAACCTGATTATGAAAATGAGTCAAAGACTTTAACAGTCATTTCATCAAACAGAATATATACCAAATTAACATATGAAAAATGATCCACATCATGTGTCATTAGGCAAATGCAAATCAAACAATAAGATACCACCACACATCTGTTAGAATGGCCAAAATCCAGAACACTGACAGCACCAAATGTTAGTTAGGATGTGGAGAAACAGGAACTTTCATTCATTGCTGCCAGAAATGCAGCAATGAATTTCCCTCTGCGTATATACATTAGAATTTGTTTGCCAGAAATGCAAAGTGTTATAGCTGCATTGGAAGACAGTTTGGTTCTTTCTTACCACACTGAACTACTCTTACCATACAATGTAGCATCGAAGCTTCTCAGTATTTAGGCAATGGAGTTGAAACATACCCATACAAAAACCTGCACATTGATCTTTACAACAGCTTTGATTATAATTGCCAAAACTTGGATGCAACTAAAATGTCCTTCGGTAGGTCAATGAATCAATAAACTGTGGTACATTCAGGCAGTGGAATATTATGCAGTGCTAAGAAGGAATAAGTCATAAAGCAATGAAAAGATGTGGAGGAAATTTAAGTTTACATTAGTAAGTGAAGGAAGCCAATCTGAAAAGGCTCATTGCATTGACCTTCTAAAAAAGGCAAAACTATGGAGACAGTAAAATATCAGTAATTGCTAGTGGTTGGGGGGACAGAGGGATGAATAGAACACATAGGATGTTTAGGGCAGTGAAAATACTTGGTGTGATATGATAATGGTGGATACATATTATATATACGTAATATATACATATTATACTTTTGTTCAAACCTATAGAATGTGTAACACCAAGGGCAAACTCTAATAAACTATGAACTTTGGGTGATAATGATGTGCTAATGTCAATGCAGATTCATCAGTGGTAGTAAATGTACCACTCTGATCAGGGATGTTGATAGTGGGAGATGCTATGCATGTGTGCAGGCAGAATATATTTGGGATACATCCATACTTTTCTCTTAGTTTTTCTGTTAATGTAGAGCTGCTCTAAAAACAGGAAGCCTTTTAAAAATAAAAATAATAATTAAAAAATCATAAAGGAGCCAAAATTTGAATTAAAATTTATCACTAGGAGTATGGCCCAAGAAAGTATTATACAGGAAGGAGTGACCAAGCAAATAAAGAGCTAGAACACACTAAAAAATTAAAAATAAATAATTATCACTCATTTTTTTCATAGTCTAGTTCTAAACTTCTTGATCATTTTTCACTCTAAATCTTATTTTGCTTCATATCCTCTGAGCTTCTGACATCATTATTTGGTTTCCTGTATATGACTTCCAAGTAACCCAGATCAATCTTATTATGCACCATCTGGAATTTCTCACTGCCTTGGCATGCCCTCCATATTGCAATCCCTGGGACCCAAATTTGAATGAATCATATACGAGGTTAGTATGATCTTTGACACAGTGCTGTGTGGGCTGCTGAATTTACTGCTTTTGCCTGACTGGGGCTCTGTGGCTAGATGTCCCAACTACATACAAGGTTTCAGCATACGCTGGGGGCCTACGATCCCTGTGTTGGCCATACTCCACTTAGCTCAGTCCTGACCATTTTCTGTGGTGACACAGGTTGTAGGTAGGTTTTCAAATGAAATTCAGAAAATCACTCACCTTTTGAAGAAATGTGTCTCAAGGCAGAAAGAAAAGGTTGACATCAGCAAAAATGGCAAATTAGAGAATTCCAAAAGTTTATTCTTACACAAAAGCAACAAATAAACTGGCAAACTGTCAGAATTGACTTTCACAGAACTCTGGAAACTAACCAAATATAACCAAATGCTTGCAAAAAACAGAGAAATGCTTAATAAAGAAAAACCAACCGAACGTCAATAAGAGAGCTTTGTGGCATTTTAACTTACCCTAATCCCACCCCCCAAAATTCTACCTATATCTGGTAAAACTATCCTTCAAAACTGAATAAAAATTAAAACATTTCCATTCAAACAAAAATTGGGAGTTTGTTACTAATAGATCTGCCCTACAATAAATGTTAACAATAATTGTTCAGGCTGAAATGAATATACTTTTGGTTTTTAACTCTTTTTCTTATATAATGAAGAAAACTGCATAATTCAATAATTATAAATTGATGGTGATGGTAGCACAGTATAAAAAGACACAATCTGTGACAATAATAACATAAACAGAAGACAGCAATATCATGTATATACTAACAAAAACAAATTGGTATTAATCTGAACTAAATCATCATAAATTAAGATGTAAATTGTAATCAGCAGAACAACCACTAAGAAACCACTAAGAAAATTACTAAAACATATTTAGTAAGAGAAAAAAAGGAAATTGTGATTCACTAGAAAATATTTAACACAAAAGAAGACAGTAATGTAGAAATTGAAGAACAAAAAAGATACAACAAATCAATGAAAAATGGCAGAAATAAATACTTTTTTATCAGTAATTACATTAAATGTAAATGTAATAAACTTTCTAATTAAATGGTAGAGACTTGCAGATTGGATCAAAAATGATCCAAGTACAGACTTTCTACCAAACACTCATTTTAGATGTCAAGACACACATAAGTTGAAGGTAAAAGTATGGAAAAAGATATTTCAGGCAAATAGTAATCAAAAGAGAGCTGGAGTAGCTATACTAATACCAAACAAAATAGACTCAGATACAAAATTTTTTTTAAAGAGACAAGGATATTATATAATGATAAAAGTGTCAGTCACCTAAAATGTTGTAACAATTAGTTGATTTATGCCCCCTAATAACAGAGCATCAAAATATATGAATTGAATAACAAAAGAATTGATGGGAGAAATAGGTAGAGACTTTAATACTCCTGTTTCAATAATGAAAAGAACAACCAAATATATGATCATCAAGAAAAAAGAAGATTAGAGTAACACATAAATTAGCTAGACCTGACAAACATGCACAGAACAATCCACTCAACAATAGAATACACATTCTTCTCAAGTGAAAATGAAACATTACTCAGCATGGACCATGTATGTGGCCACTAAACCAACCTCAATAAATCAAAAAAGATGGAAATCATACAAGGTATCATCCCTGATCATAGTGGAATAAAATTAGAAGTCAGTAGTAAAAGAAAATCTGGAAAATGTACAAATATGTGAAAACTAATCAACTCAAATAAACAATCTATCAAAGAAGAAATCACATAAAAATTAGAAAATTCTTTGAGATAAATAAAAATGAAAACATAACATACCAAAATGTATGGGATGCAGAAAAATCAGTGCTCAGAGGGAATTTATGGCTATGAATGTCTACATTAAAAAGAAATATAGATTACAAACATATAGTTCAATTTCTACTGTAAGAAATTAGAAAAAGAAGAACTAAACTCAATGTAAAAGAGAGGAAATAATAAAGATTTAGAATGGAAATAATAAAAAAAAGAATAGAAAAATCAGGTGACTCAACAAAACCAAAATTGGTTCTTTGAGATAATCAATAAAACTGACACATTTTAAGCTAGAATGACCAAAAGAAAAGGAAGACCATTGAATTAATGACACATTTGAAGTTGGAGTGGTAGTACCAACAATTACTCAAACTACTAAAATAAGGATGAAAAGTAGAACTATTGCTATTAACCCTTAAAAAAATGATTTTAAAAAAAATTATGATAACTTGTGTTCCAACAAATTAGACAACCTAGATATAGCAGGCTATATCAAAATTGCAAAAAGTGGTGGCTCAATCCATTCTTCTGGGCCTTTATGATCTAGACTCAAATTATTTTGGAAGTATCTGTAACTCGTACTTATGGCAATTAAAGTTTAGACAAAAGCCCACGAGTGCTGTCCAACAGTGACCACTGGGATTTTGGAGTAATATTTTCACACACGGTGGTATGGTACATATCATCTGAAAAATAATTATTGGCTTATTATTGGGCCTTAATTTAAACTTCCCATATGACTGAAGGCCATATAATATTCTTGAAACCTAAAATACTCATAATGTCAGAGAAACACTCTAACAAGGAGAACAGTGCCAAGAAGAGTTCCATAATAAAATGAAAATGGTTTATACAGGAAGACGGTACTGGAAGAATGCAAGATAATATTCATAGTATACATGATGAATACCTTTTCCTTTTGGACTGACTTTGTAACCACTTGAGGAGCTTCCAGATTTTATGATCACATGGGCAGTATCCTATTAATAACTCTTCATTGACCAACAAGAAGTTGTTTGGTTTATGAATTGCATTTCCAAGGTGGATGGACAGCATCCTGTTTGGAAGACCATCACATTACAACTAACTGATGGAAAACTCTGATTGAAGAAGGTAAGAACAAGCCATCTCTGGCTAAATTGCATGCTGTTTTCCTTGCAGTGATGGCGGAATTTAACAACACTGAAAGTTCTAACGTTTGGGTGTATATTGATTCATGAGTGATGGCCAATGACCTGGCCATATGGGCAGGCAAAAGCAAAATGGAAAACTGAGTTATTAAAGGGACACCTGAATAGAGCACGGTCCTGATATAAATCACTCTATGGGAATTTAAGGGATACATTAAAGTAGAACATATAGATACTCATCAAAATAATCTTTCCTTAAGTCTGTCTCTACTCCAAACTTACTCCTTCAAATGTTAGACATATTCATGCTGATGCAATTGCTAATCAGGCATATAAATGCTCTATCAAATGCTCTATCAAAATAATCTTCTTAATTGAAAAGGCACTAGAACCAGTTAGAACCAGGATATCCTGGTGCATTCCCTTTAGGTGGCCACCTAGATCCAGAAATGAGTGTACATGAGGTTTCTGCAGTAATGCTGAGATGAGTGATTATCGATATATTCCTCTCATGTCTTCTAAAAGCAAAGTACCATCCTAAGAGATAGAAATTGTAGATGGCTATGAGACAGACCTCCAGGGGAAAGGCCCTGCATATATTCAGCACATAGAAATCACTGGATCACTACCAGTAACCCTGGGAAACTATAGATGGGTCCTGACAGTGGATAGACATTTGATCTCGACTGGGCTTTGCATACTTAGTAATAGATGCGAATTGTATTAGTCTGTTTGGGCGACCATATCAACATACACAGACTGGATGGCTAAAACTACAGATGTTTATTTTATCACAGTCTGGAGGCTGAAACTCCAAGATCAAGGTGCTAGCAGTATTGGTTTCTGGTAAGGCCTTTCTCCTTGGCTTGCAGATGATCATTTTCTCACCATAGTCTCAAAGGGTCTTTTCTCTATGTGAGTGTAGAGAAAAAGAGAGAGAGAGAGAGAGAGAGAGAGAGAGAGAGAGAGAGAGAGAGGGACTGATACTAATAAGGAAGACCCAACTTTTTTTGGTCCAGAACATGTATTCTAACTGTATTGAGACCACTAGTACACAATGTCAACAACATTCATAATGGATTAATTAACAGAAAAGGGGCTTTAGGAGAGCTAAGTGGCAGACTAAGCATCATGGGATAAGCTGAATTTGCTTTTTTTTTTTTTTTTGAGACAGTCTCACTCTGTTGCCCAGGCTGGAGTGCAGTGGTGCGATCTCGGCTCACTGCTGCAACCTCTGGCTCCTAGGTTCAAACAATTCTCATGCCTCAGCCCCCCGAGTAGCTGGGACTACAGGCATGTGCCACCATGCCTGGCTAATTTTTTGGTATTTTTAGCAGAGCTGGGGTTTCACCATGTTGGTCAGGCCGGTCTTGAACTCCTGACCTCAAGTAATCTGCCTGCCTCGGCCTCCCAAAGTGCTGCGATTACAGGCATGAGCCACTGCACCCCACCAAGCTGAATTTGCTTTTAATGAGGAGTGGCATTTAGAGGAAGAGGTCTTAACTAGATTAGGCTGATTAAAAGCAAAGGATTGGAATAAGCAAAGGATTGGGATAAGCATGAAAAGAAGATGGGGATTTAGTGAAGTGGGTCATGCAGGCTCCACAGATAATGGTGGATAAAGTTAGGACCCAGTGTTGGGAAAGGGATAGTACGCTGACCCAGCAGGACCTCTTGACTACGTTAATAAAGGTGGAAGACAAAATAGTCATAGTGCAACGGCTCCCCTTTCTGGCTACAAAGGGCACATCTATGGGAATCTCATGGACCTCTGTATTCATGGGAAACCTCTAAGGGCACTTGCAATTTGCACTGATGCACTCTGATTGTACTCACTCCAATAATACATCAGAATAAAATATATTCTGTAGTACAGTTACCAAGAAAAATAACAATTCTTAATAACACTATTTTCCTCCTCATAGGAGGCAAGTGGGCCCCATTACACAATAGCGTACAATTGATACCAGTCGTGGCACAACTCTGTTAACTGAGACAAAGTGATTGGCTTTATCCCTAACTGTCTTGGAACCCAGAAATAATTGAATTGTGGGCTAATTGCAGTAACAATTATCCATCATGATATCTGGCATATGACCAAGGTCTGATTCTGTTAAGGGAAATATCTCTGTAATTTTTACCGACTTATTCTGTGTTAAAACTGTACTGATCTGTTCTGTATTAAAACTGAATTGTGCTGTAACTATATTGTGATATCGTGCAACACTGGCATTTTGGGTTAGATTCACCTACCATGTGTACATAAGTCATACGATAATACCAGATAATCAAATACGTGGAGAGACTGAAGTAAAGCCTCCTCAGGATGTAATACAATGGAAAGTGAATGACCCAAGAAAGAATGGGATTTAACTACCATCAACTAATTTGTATTCTATTACAAATAGAAGTTGGTGCAAAAGTAATTTATTTAATAAATCGTTCTGCACAAGCTTATCACAGGGCACAATAATGGTATATCAAGAGAACAGTGCATAATCAAATTAGTATGAAAATAAGAAAATGTATGTAATCCTTTAGAGAACGGATTTTTCCTTAAGTCTGTCTCTACTCCAAACTGACTCCTTCAAATGTTAGGCATATTCATGCTGATGCAATTGCTATATCAGGCATACAAATGCTCTATCAAATGCAGATGCTCCCCAAATCTGATCATTTTACTGTAAGAGAACCCATGCCAAGAGCCAGAGTGAGAGGGACTGTGTGGGAAATGATAAACTTAGCCAAATACTGCACATTCCCAAGAAGAAGCTGTCTTCAGGACTGGCCCTTGGCTAACAAATGTGCTTCATATTGAACACCTGTTTCTGTATGTCTGTGGCCTTGGGCCATGCAGTACCAGTTTGATGAGATAGTTTATGTTAACAAATGTGATTTACGGCAAATTTCTCTTCTTCTTTGAGGGGCTGGAACTTGAGTAGCTGAGATTTTGTTGTGCAGTTGCTACATGCCAACAAGAGTGACACTTCATTAGAAATCTTAGGCAGCAAGGCTTGGTTGAGCTTCCCTTGTTGGTGACACTCTGCACATGCTGGCATAAATTATTGCTGGGAGAATTAAACATGTTCATATGATACTACTAGGAAAAGACAACTGGAAGCTTGCATCTGGTTTCTTCTGGACGTTTCCCATGCATTTTTTCTTTAATTAGTTTTAATCTGCATCCTTTGGCTTTAATAAATCATAGCTCTGAATGTAACAGCTTATGAGTCTTTGAGTCCTTCTCACTGAGCCTGCCAGTGGTCTTGGCAATCCCCGACACAGAAAATTTCCCAGTACAATAAAGGGCATCTGTAAAAAATCCAGAGATTTAAAATCATACTTAATGGTGAAAGACTGAAAACATTCTTCCTGGATCAGAAATAAAACAAGGATGCTCACTCTTGCCATCACCTATCTACATTGTACTAGAAGTTCTAGCCGGGATAATTAGACAAGAAGAAATAAATGTATGCAGATTTGAAAGGAAGAAGTAAATGACTTATATTTGTAGATGGCATCATCTTATATGTAGAAAATCTTAAGGAAACCCTTCCACTCACAAAATTATTAGAGCTAATAAATGGGTTTAGCAGAGTTGTAGGATACAAGATTAATATGCCAAAATAAGCTGTATTTCTATCCAATAGGAACGACCCATCTGGAAGAAAATTAAGAAAAAAATTCCATTTACAAAAATAAAGCAAAAATTCCACTCCACAAAAAATAAAGCACTTAGGAATAAATTGTATCCAAAGAAGGGTAAGACTTGTGTACCACAAGTCATTTTTGAAACACACAAAACACTGTTGAAAGAAATTAAAGAACTAAGTAAATGGAAAGAGATCCTGTATTCAAGGGTAGGAAAACAATACTGATAAGATGGCAATACTCCCTCAAATTAATCTACAGATTCAATGTAATCTCTATCAAAATTTCAACAGATCTTTTTTTGCATAAATTAGGACAATGATCCTAAAATTCATATGGAATTTCAAGGGACCCGAAATAGTCAAAACATTCTTAAAAAATAAGAAAGTTGGAGAACTCATATTTCCTGATTACAAAACTTACTGAAAGCTACAATTATCAAAACATTGTAGTTCTAGCATAAGGAGACACATTTTGATCAGTGAATAATAATTGAGAGTCCAGAAATAAACAAATATGGCTATAGTAAATTAATTTTTGCTAAAGATGTCATGACCATTAGATGTGGTAAGAATGATGTCTTCAACAAGTGTTTCTGAGGCAACTGGATATTCACAGGCAAACAATGAAATTGAACTCTATCTTACAACATATACAAAATTGAACTAAAAATGATTCAAACTCCTAGATGTAAGAGCCATGTATTAGTCCATTCTTATGCTGCTATCAAGAAATACCTGAGCCTGGGTAATTTATAAAGAAAAAAGGTTTAATTGACTCACAGTTCTCCAGAGCTGGGGAGACCTCAGGAAACTTACAATCATGGCAGAAGGGGAAGCAGACACGTTCTCCTTCACATGGCGGCATGAAGGAGAAGTGCCAAGCAAAGTGTGAGAAGCCCCTTATAAAACCATTAGATCTCATGAGAACTAACTCACTATCATGAGAACAGCATGGAGGTAATTGCTCCCAATGGGGGTAATCACTCCCATGATTCAATTACCTCTCATGGGGTCTCTCCCATGACATGTGGGGATTATGGGATTACAATTCAAGGTAAGATTTGGGTGGGGAAACAGAGCCAAACCATATCAAGCCAAAACTATACAACTCTTAGGAGGAAATGGATAAATTCTCATGATCTTAGATTAAGCAATATGACAACAAAAACACATGATAAAAAAAAAAAGTGGGCTTCATTAAAATGAAAACATTTTGTGCATTAAAAGGCATTATCAAGAAAATGAAATAACAACCCATAGAAATGGAAAATAGATTTGCAAATCATACATTTAATAAGGGTTTATTATGCAGAATATTAAGGAATTTTTAAAACTCTTACAACAAAAAGACAACCCAGTTAAAAAATACACAAAGAACTTGAATAGACATCTCTCTAAAGAAGATGTACAAATGGTCAATAAACACATGAAAGGATATTCAGCATCACTAATCATTAGGAAAATTCAAACCATAATGAAATACAAGTTCACATCCATTAGAATAGCAATAATAATGTTAATAATAATACATGTTGGAAATATTGTGACAAAATTAGAATCTCTGCACATTGCTGGTAGGAATGTAAAATGGTACAGCTGTAGAAAGCAGTTTGTTGGTCTCCCAAAATGTTAAACATAGAATTATCATATGATCCAGCAATTCCACTCTCAGGTATATATCCAAAAGAATTTAAAACAGGGATTCAGACAGATACTGTATATTAATATTCATAACAGCAATATTCAGAATAGTCCCCAAAATAGAAGTGACCCATGTCCATGAAGAGAATGAATAAACAATATGTAATATGTACCTATATTGACCTATAATGAACTATTAAGATAATGAAGTACTGATATATGCTCCAACATGCATGAACCTTGAAACATTGAGAGAAACCAGACATAAAATGTCACATACTATATAATCCCATTCATATAAAACATTCAGAATAGGAAAATCAATAGACACAGAAAGTAGATATATGGTTGCCAGGGCTTGGAGGGAGAGATAATGGGGAGTGCCCATTAATAGGTAGAGTTTCTTTTGGGAGGTGATTGGAATGTTCTGGAATGAGGTAGTCATGATGGCTTCACAATCCTGTGAATGTACTAAAAGCCACTGAATTATCATGATGGTTAATTTTAGAAGTCAACTTGACTGGATTAAGGGTTACCTGGAGAGCTCTGGAGAGCTGGTGAGGCATTACTTCTACATGTGTCTGTGAGGGTGTTTCCAGAGGAGATTGGTGTGAGAGTCTGTGGACTGAGTGAAGATCCACCCTCACTGTGGGCAGGCACTGTCCAATTGAGTAGGGGCCTGAACAGAACAAAACGGCAGAAGAAACATGAATTCACTCTCCTGTAGTTGGAACATCTTTCTTCTCCTGCCCCTGGATGTTAGAACTCCAGGTTCTCTGGCCTTCAGACTCCAGAATGCATCAGTGGCTCCCTGAATTCTCAGGCCATCTGCATTGGATTGAGAGTTATTAATACATCATCAGCTTCCTTGATCCTGAGACTTTCAGACTTGGACAGAGTGAGCATTCCTGGGTTTCCAGCTTGCAGACTGTCTGTCATGGGACCGCTCTGTTTCCGTAATCACCTGAGGCAATTCCCCTCATAAATCCCCTCTCATCTCTCTCTCTCTCTCTCTCTCTCTCTCTCTACCTATCTATCTTATTGGGTCTGTCGTTCTGGAGAAACCCAACTAATACAATTATATACTTTAAAATGGCTAAAGTGGTATGTTTTATATTATGGAAATGTTATTTCTATTAAAAAAAAGCAGAAGAAAAAACAAAACTCTGGCCTCCTCTGAGTGTTTTGGTTAAGGAGAAATAAGAATCTTGGAGGGTCATGTAGTGTTTTCGATTGTTACAAAGACTAAAATTAAGTTACTTGGAAGATAATTGCTGAAGTTTTAGGGCACCATCTTTTAGCGCATGCCTGCCTCCACACACGTGGTTTTACTTTTTCTCAGATTTTATTTTTTCTACCACATAGATATTTGCCCTAAGACTTAGCTCAAAATTCTCCTCTGTGAAGCCTTAGAAACTCAAATCAAGTCAGTCAAATAGAGAGCCAGACACGTGTGCTCTTATCCTAGCTTGGATACTAACTGTGTCCAAGGCAGGCC
Source organism: Macaca fascicularis (assembly GCF_037993035.2). Lineage (NCBI taxonomy): Eukaryota > Metazoa > Chordata > Mammalia > Primates > Cercopithecidae > Macaca > Macaca fascicularis. The sequence goes on from NC_088382.1 coordinate 39,697,704, forward strand.
ACCTAATCTCATGCCATCTGAGCTTCTCAATAAAATGATTGTTCAGATCAATCTGAGGACAGCCACAGTGGGTAGAAACTAAGATGACCAAGAGCTCAGAAAGACCTCAGAGGCTACAATTTATTGATGATAGATTGTAGGTCTGTATTAGTCTGTTTGTATTACTATAAAGAAATATCAGAGACCGGTTAATGTATAAAGAAAAGAGATTTCATTGGCTCGTGGAAGTGTAGTGCAAGAATCTGCTTTTGTTGTGGGCCTTAGGAAGCTCACAATTATGGTGGAAGGTGAAGCAGGAGTAGACACATCACACAGTGAAAGTGGGAGGAAGAGGGTGAGGGAATGAGGTTCTAGACTTTTAAACAACCAGATCCCAGGTGAACTAACTGAAAACTCACTTATCACCAAGGGGATCGTGCTAAACCATTCATGAGGGATCCAAGCCCATAATCTGATCACCTCCCACCAGGTCCCACCTCCAACACTGGGAACCACATTTCAACATAAAATTTGAAGGAGACAAACATCCAAACCATATCAAGGTTTTACTGAAGATCTTTCATCTTTGCACTTAGAACCATTGACTAGCATATGCATTTGTAGACATTGAGATGCATTTCATTTCTTGAGCCATGGGGAATTAGTCCCATAGTATCCTCCCCTCTGGAAAATGAACATTCACAAAGCTAGGATGAGCATAGCAGCTCAGAAACTGGAAAATAAACTTATTGTTTTATGTTCCTGGCCAGGGAGAATAGGAATCTGGCGAGAAGAGAATGGAAAGATGACAGATTTGGAAGCTGTGTGCAGGAGCGTTAAGTGCCTATGGAGAATACACCGGAGCATATTGCCTGTGTACACTTTCTGGAGCAGTTGCTGCCAGCACAGACAGACAAAGCCTATTTATCGAAGAGCACTGTTTCAGCTTCCCCGCAGCTGCGTCAGAGAGTACAGCGAGGCTTCTGAGTCCATACAAAGCTGCCGGCTCAGGGAGAATGGCCGACAACCTTCAACATACACTCTTTTCAGAATGTGGGAAGACAAAACACAAAAGAGCCTTGCAGAATAACCTCTGGTAAAATGTGTCTGAATTCTTTATTAAGTAATTGAATGTAGCCTTTCTTGCTGCAAGTTGGATAGGCGCTGGGTATCTGTGAAGGGAGGGTGTGGAGAAGAAATGAGAGGTAAATTTTTTTGTGATTAGGCAAACCTTTACATTCAGTTTTGCAGTGAGTATTACTCAAATGGTTTGTGAATTCTACAAAGCATGCTGGAATATTTTTCATTAACATTCCTTGAGCTTTAATGGTAGGTAGTATCTGCTGACAGATAACAGCCATTGCAGTTACCTGATGATACAGTTTATTCCATGGAAGGCAGCGTAGATGTGAGAATCCACTCCACTAAAAGTGGATACCCAAGGAGTATCAATTAGGTGGGGAAAACATGAGCTCTAGGAGTGGGGTAATTCAGTGCTCCTTTATGTTTTGTTTTCAAGACCTTTGGTTTTATTTTTTATTTCTTCTTCTTCTTCTTATTTTTTGAGATGGAGTTTTGCTCTTGTCTCCCAGGCTGGAGTGCAATGGCTTCATCCTGGCTCACTGCAACCTCCGCCTCCCTGGTTCAAGCGATTCTCCTGCCTCAGCCTCCCAAGTAGATGAGATTACAGGCACCCATCACCACTCCTGGCTACTTCTTGTATTTTTAGTAGAGATAGGGTTTCACCACGTTGGCCAAGCTGGTCTTGAACTTCTCACCTCAAGTGATCTGCCGCCTTGGCCTCCCAAAGTGCTGGGATTACAGGCATGAACAACTGTGCCTGGCCAAGACCTTTGGTTTTAATAATTAGATGAAACCTGTTTCTGGGCCCGAGGTCCCTTCAGTAGTTGTGACATTCATGTGATCTGTATGGGGGAAAAGTGAAGCAGAGACTCTCTGTCTTTCAGCATCTTCTAAAGCTTATGGTATTGTGATGTATCCTGGCACCTTGAGAGTAGGAAAGCTGATTGCTCAAGTCCATGTCCCATGAATATATTCACAAAAATTAGTATAACCCATAACCCCTTCCATCTTACAACATCATGGCTCTCCCAGGTCACGTCCCTTTTCTGTCACCATAATAACCAATAGTCACTGGAATGTAAGAACCAAGAGAGCAGAAAACTTGACTGCCTTGTTTTCTCTTTACCAAGTGGCTCCCCAGAGTCTCTGGCACATTAGAGGCATCAGTAAATACAGCTGGATAGAATAATACCCCATCACGACAACGCAGCACTGAGAAATAGACAAGGGAAAGCAAGTCTGTAAAGATGAGCTCTCCCCCAATTTGAAGGTGCGCATTTGACTTCATCACCCCATCCAGGGATGAAGTCTTTCTTCCTTCTGGACTCTAGGTTGTTAGGTCCATATTTTCAGTGGAGATAATGTTCAAATTCTATGTGTCCTCCACAGCATCTCGATTTAATATATCATATTAAATAAACTTAAATGAATAAACTTGACCATAAACTTGAAAATTTCTGTATTCATTAATTAGGTTTTATTCCCATTTGGGAAGAAGGTTTTCAGAGGTCTACTTAAGAAACGTGTGCTCTTGACCTAGTTTTTCAGCACTCCGTTCCTTTATATATTATTTGAATACAACAGCTTTTAACTCTGAGAAAAATAAACAGATAAACAATAAAAATAAAAGAAAGAAAAACACCACCACCAGTAAAACTCCTTTAAATTTAACATTAAAAATGAGAAAGAATGTAATAACGTCTTTTGCACATTATTACATTCTTTGGATGTAATAATATCTGAAGAACTGGAGGCCATTATTCAAAGGGAAGTAACTCAGGAATGAAAAACAAACTACTGCATGTTCTCACTTACAAGTGGGAACTAAGCTGTGGGTACACAGAGCCATAGGGACTGGCATAATGGACCCTGGAGATTCAGAAGTGGGGAGGGGTAATGTACAGTATTTGGGTGACAGGTACACTAAAAGCCTGGACTTCACTATGCAATTCATCTGTGTAACCAAAAGTCACTTGTACTCCTACAGCTATTTAAGCTATTGAAATAAAAGTGAATAAATAATAAAAAAGAGAAGGTTTATTTTACAAAAAAAAAACCATAATTTAAATAAAAATGTGTATCAGGCAAGAAGAAGTTATTGGAATAATGAAATATTTAGAAATCAAGTAAAATTTGGACACTCCAAAAGACTTAGTAGGCAGATATTGGTTAGTTTGGGTGGGAATAGGTAGGTTGTCAATCTTTAAAACCATTGCAGCATTCTGAGCTTCAGCAATCAGATCATGAATAAGACATGAATTAGTTCCAAACCTTATGTGTGATCAGAGCAAGAACAATTGACACATTGTCAATTCAGCCTCCAGGTTCCAGGCCAACGGTCTTTGCTCCTTTACATCTTTGTAGGAGCCTGGACTAATTACCATCTACTACTGCTAGCCTGGATCTCCTAGTGAGAGATATCACTTTGCACATCCTTAAGCCATACTGGTTTCATTGTGAACATTTTACAACAGACTGAGTGTACTACAGCCCTGAGACAAATGAAGAAAAATCATGTCTCTCTACCTGGTAGATGACATTAACAACAGACTGCAAAATGACTCAATTTGTAGCTCTCCTCAGCCTCCTCATAATTTGTCATAATGGTGTGTGCATTTTGGGGCAGCTCTTCAAATCCAAAAAAAGGTGGGGGCGGGGGAGGAAATAATCTACTGAGTATGCCTTTTTTTTCTTTCATTCTGTCCTTTTGTAGCTAAGCTTACTTTTGTTTTTATTAATGATAATATTGGAAAAGGACAAAATAACATCTTGGACTTTAAAAAAAAAAAGTGAAGAATAAACTGCAGCCCCAAACTTTGTGATTTCTCACTTTATTAGCCAGATTTCTAGAAAATGATCCTGGTGAGGGCTGGACACAGTGACTCATCCCTGTAATCCCAGCACTTTGGGAGGCTGAGGTGGATGGATCACTTGAGGACAGGAGTTCACCAACATGGTGAAACCCTGTCTCTACTGAAAATACAAAAATTAGCTGGGTGTGGGGGTGCACGCCTGTAGTCCCAGCCACTCCAGAGGCTGAGGCAGGAGAATCGCTTGAACCCGGGAGGCAGAGGTTGCAGTGACCTGAGATCATGCCACTACACTACAGCCTGAGTAACAGAGTGGAAAAAAAAAAAATCCTGGCGAGATACTTTGAGGGACAAGGAGGCTGCTAGTGACAAAAAATACTAAAGCTTCCATAACACTGTAACACAGACCATCTAGTGCTCTGTAAACCTTGCTGTGCAAAATATTACCTGGGGCCTTGTTACAATACAGAGTCTGATTCGGCAGCTTGGGCTGAGGGCCCAAGAGTCTGCATTTCTTCCAGTTCCCAGCTGATAATGATGCTGCCAGTTTACAGACATCCTTTAGTTAGCAAGTTCTAGAGATGTACCTCCATGATATACTAATTTGTAACTGAAGCAAATCACTTACCCTGTTGGAACAGCAGATTTAATTATTATTAATTGGGATTAGTAATATAATATATATTAATAATATAAATGCCTATCTCACAAAGATGTTGTGAGACATAGGTGAATAATTATGTTTATTTTACATATTGATGTCCATGTTTACAGCATGTGCTGGAAGGCTTCATGAAAATATTATTGATGAGGCCGGGTATGGTGGCTCATGCCTGTAATCCCAGCACTTTGGGAGGCCGAGGTTGGTGGATCACCAGAGATCAGGAGTTCGAGACCAGCCTGACCAATATGGTGAAACCCCATCACTACTAAAAATACAAAAAAATTAGCTGAGGGTGGTGGGGCATACCTGTAATCCCAGCTACTGGGGAGGCTGAGGCAGGAGAATTGCTTGAACCCAGGAGGTGGAGGTTGCAGTGAGCCAAGATCATGCCATTGCACTCCAGCCTGAGTGACAGAGTGAGACACTGCCTCAAAAAAAAAAAAAAAAAAGAAAGAAAAAGAAAAGAAAATATTATTGATTAATCATTAGCTCACATCTACTGTTTTATTGTTGCCATTGTTACGACAAAGGGCATATCGAAACCTGTTAAAAGTCACCATTGGCCTTTGATTTCTCTTTCAAAAACCATCTTCTGTTCACATTAACAGGACTTCGACTGACTAAAAATCTAGTAGGTGGGCTGGTGGACACACAAGGACTTGTCCTAGCCACAAAGGCCATTGCCCTTCGCAAGGAAAACTGTACAATGCAAGATGCTTGGGAAATCTTAACCTTGGTGCCATGCGGATTGCCATTTGATTATTACTATGAAAGAATGACTAGATAAGAAAGGCTGCAGATTTAAAACCAGGTTGGAAGCAAATAAGTGTAAAACAAAGCTGCATTCCCTTGGGAAAGGATGTAATGAACTGAACAAGAACTGCTGGTTTGTTCAACTGAGCTCTGTGCTTCCATTTAGGGTCTCTCTCTCTTTCTTCCTTGCTCCCTCTCTTTCTCTTTCTCTCTCTCACATGCAGAGCCAGGAAGATAAAAATTAAACTTCAGAAAGGAGCTGTTTCTGGACTGCCAGCTTTAAGCCAAAATTGATAGCAAGACATTGCTATCAGACCATCGCTATCTGAAATGGTCTCATCACAGACTTGGCTTATCAGATCAGTGGAGGAGGTAGTTGTCTCTTAGCTCCGAAGCGAGCCAGATTCAGTATACAATTTTAGAGAAAATATTTTTTCTGTAAGAATGTCCTTTGCTATACAGCTTGTTTTGGGAGCTGACTGTGACCGACAGGATATGTGTTTTCTAGTACAATTAGGCAGAACAGGGCATGGGCTAGCCTGGCCGTCATTAAGAAGTCAACCTCAACTGGCTGCACCAAAACACAGCTTTGTAACACACAGCCTCTTGAAAGCAACGAAAGATGGGATGGTACCTTACTTGCGGGCAATAGAGACAGGCTCTGGCTAAGATAAACAAACAAACAAACAAACGAAAAAGGGAATCTATAGGAAAGACATGGGAAATTCATGAGGTTGAAAGGGGGTGGCAGAATCAAGCCTGAGTCACAGAAACAAGGCAGCTCTAGATGGTGCTCGTAGCAGGAACGGCTCCATAATTTCCCCTACTAGCTGAAACAAGCTCTGCAGCTTGTGTCTTGCTGCTGAGAAATCACAGTCCCAAATAAAAGTCCAGTGAGCCATGTCTTAGGTAAGGGGGCATTGAGAGAGAGCATCTGGCTATCGAACCTGCAATTACTGCCTTAGCTTCTATAGTGAAAGGGCAGGTGCCAGAACTTAGCACCCCAGGAAATGATAGGAGGTGCTGAGTGAGTCTGCCTAAAAAATGTTCACTGAAGGAGAAAGGTTTAGGTGAGAAACTTAAAACTCAGATTGTAATCTCTTCTCTTCAGACTTCCATGTTAACTAGGTCTACGTAGACCTACTTGGTGGATTTTGGATTTCTCGCCATGAAGTTGGGTAATTTAAGCCTGTAAGGGTGGAAGCTGAAACACTCTGGCATGATGCAGACACAGGCAATCTTCTTTCCATCATTATGGGACACAGATCTTGGGGACAGTTGCTAGAAGTGATTTCTGTACATGTACCAGGTCATTGCTATTGTTGGCATTGTGAAATCTGAAAGAAAAGAAGGAAGGCAGGAAGGCAGAAAGGCAGGAAGGCAGTTAGGAAGAGAAAGAAAGAAGGAGAAGGATAAAGGAAAGGAAAGGAAGGGAAGGGAAGGGAAGGGGAAGAAAAGAGAGAGAGAAAGAGAGAAAAAAGGGAAGGAGGAAGGGAGGGAAGGAAGAAAGAAAAGAAAGAAAGAAAAAAGAAAGAAAGAAGAAGGAAGGAAGGAGACAAAGGAAGCAAGCAAGGAAGGAAGGAAGAAAGCAAGCAAGCAAGGAAGAACAAAGAAAGAAAGAAAGAGAGAAAGAAAGAGAAAGGAGAGGAAAGGAAAGGAAAGGGAGAGGAGGGGAGGGGGAAGGAGAAAAGAGAGAGAGAAAGAAGGGAAGGAGGGAGGGAAGGGAGGGAGGGAGGAAAGAAGGAAGGAAGGAAGGAAGGAAGGAAGGAAGGAAGGAAGGAAGGAAGGAAGGAAGGAATAGGGGTCACAAACCTAAACAGATTCATCAAAGATTAGAATCAAGATAGGAAGCTGAATGAGTTGGAGAATAAGGTTCAAATAGATTGGGGGAATGGAAAGCAGCAGGGTAGCTCTCCGGTCAGCTTCTCATTCCGTTCAGATGGAATGATTTGACTTCAAACATTAAGACAGTCTCAGGTCAATGCACAGGTAGGACGTGGGGACATGGCAGTCTTCCTCACAGCTTGGGGAAGGTCATTATAGCCCTGCCCCAATTATTATGGACCCAGGCCCAAGAGCCACGCTAGGACTTCATTGTAGGCTGACAAAGTAAAGAAAATAATTTAGGATCTATGGCAGCATGTAAAGAACAACAACAAAAATCAGTGGTCTCCAGCAGCATGGGTTAAAGACAGAGTACCATCCATTTCTAATGACGGGACAGGTTAATCATGGCAAACTCAGGCCTGATTTTGACTGTTACTGATATCAAGAAGTCTAATTTTATGGCCAGAAGTTTCTGGGGAGTGGCAGCATAATCATTCTGGTCTGGTTAAGGGTTTTGTTTCTAAATGGACTCGATAATGTATAAAGTTCAATCCCTGCATTGCAGAGATGAGTCAGTTCTTACAGGGGGCAAGACAAAGTCACATGAAACATCTGGCCTCCATGAGCAGTAGTAACAAGTTTCAAAACATGCTCAACTGCTCATGTAGCTGATTTGTTCTCCCATTTTTAAAACTGGGTACCTATTGGAGAGGTTGCATAAAGGAAGCAGCCTGATAGGAATGACTTTGCCAGCTTTTACTTCCCCGTTCTCCCTCAAATCCAGGGTGCTTAGTATCCAACTACAAATCTTTCATGGAAGAAAGCAGGGTGCAGCGTTAAAATAAATCCTGAGTTCTTATTTCCAGTTCCTAAGAAACAAAGTATTTTTACTTCAATTGTCAACTCTTAAGAGAACTTCAGATCTGTTGAAGGCTGAACAAGAGCAAAAAGTAAAATAACTTAAGTATACGCCTGAATGTGACCAGACAAGAGTAGGGGCTGACAATGTTTCCAAAGTAATGGCAAGTTTTAGACATTTTCATTAAGGAGAATATATTTGGAGATGAACAAGTTTGAACTCTCAAGAGTGGAGGAACAGGAATGACCTTATCCTGTGTCTATGTCTTGCTTTATGGTAAAACCTTTGAGAATGGAGACCCCTCTGAATCCACATAACTACAAAACTAAACAGAAACCATCAGTGTCAAACTGATTTCACTCTTGTCCAGAAAGATCAGGCTGTAAACCAACAAACAATTTCATTGTTTGCTTCATGAAGTTTTTGCAAATTAATATATGGGAACAGTTTCCTCAATCTAGGTAAATAGCTCTCCTATCTGGAGAAATAAATTGTTCCCCTGGGCAAACAACTCATTTATCAAACAAAAAATTTCCATATCAAGATTGGCTTTAAGACTATCCCCTCACCCATCTTTAAGTATTACATAAAAATAATTCATCCAAACATACTCAGCTCCTAGCCTTGAAATACCTGCCTTATACTCCTTGAGTCCAGTCTTCAAAATCCTCTAAATATCTTCCCCTGACATCCTCCTTCTGAGCTACTACTAAGGCCCGGCCAGCATTGTATCTTTCTCTACTGTGATGTGCCCAGCAAACCTAGACTTGCTTCATCAGAGTGATTTCTGGTGTCCTTTGGGGAGCCCAGAGTTGACTCTTTCCTGATCATCCTCTTCACTTCCATATGCTGCTTACTGACACTGTTTAGGGAGACTTTGCTCTGCGGAGAATCTTCAAGACAGGCAGGAGAAATGAAAGACCAAAGAAAATGAACTGATGTCAGCGTGAGAGGTGGTATGGTCAAATCTCTTTCATCTCTTTTTATGAGGAACAAAGTCTGTCTCAACCCAGAGAGCGTGATAATCCCTCCAGTTTATTTTCATGACAGCTCAGTGAAGTACTAATTTAAATAATGTAAAGTTATTTTTTAAATAGACATTTTTATCTCAACTTTTCTATAACAGGCAGGAGAAAAAAGTCCAATTCCCTAGTCATGCTTAGTTATGCTTACTGGGAATTCAGAGAGGCCAAGTGCATCCCTCCCAATGAGCTGGCATCAGTGAAGGCTGCCAGTGGCCCCCTGGGCCAGAGAGCGCTGTGCTATGTGAGCCCGACATGGAGCCTGGAGGAACAGGCATTCATATCAGGTATAAAGCAGTGAAAGTCAAGCTGCAGAATAACTAAATCAGCTCATTCTGACATTATTGTTTTCAAGAGCTGTGACCATCATTGACATTTCCATGGCATTTTAAGGCATTCCATAAATATCTCATAAACATTGCCTAATCCAAGGCCTGACCTTCCACTTAAAATACAGCTACTTATGAGATTTATTTTTTTCTGCTCCACATTTTCTCTTTCTTTTGTGCTGTCCACGTATGCTTATTTATTTATACCACATCTACTTCCATCGAAGTGATTTGAGGCAGCTTACAATAGAAGTGAAAATAAAATGAGGCCAAAATGTGCCTTCCAGTAGGAGTAAAACACAGGCTGCCTACACTTTTCATAAAAATTTCAGCAATATTACTGCTCCTTATTCCCCCAGTCCAATGTCCTTAGCATCCAACTGCAACTCTTTCTTCATATACATCCTGCAGAGTTGAAGGAAATCCTGAATCCAAATTCCCAAATCCAGAAAACCAAAGCATTTTTCCTTCATTTGTCAAGTTGACAAATGAAGGACAGAACTGGCCAGGCGTGGTGGCTGAAGCTTGTAATCCCAGCACTTTGGGAGGCTGAGGCAGGCGGATCACGAGGTCAAGAGTTCCAGACCAGCCTGGCCAACACAGTGGAACCCTGTCTCTACTAAAAATACAAAAATTAGCTGGGTATGGTGGCGGGCGCCTGTAATCCCAGCTGCTCGGGAGACTGAGACAGGAGAATCGCTTGAACCCAGGAGGCGGAGGTTGTATTGAGCCGAGATTGCGCCACTGCACTCCAGCCTGGGAGACAGAGCGAGACTCCATCTCAAAAAAAAAAAAAAAAAAAAAAAGAACTGAGAGTTCCACTGAAAGTGGTGATTTTGATTCAAAATATGCATCACACCTACCCACACAGAGGCGCAATAAATTAATCCATCAAATTTACTTCCTCCTTATATCCATGTGGAGTCAATAATCTAATTCAAGGTGTGGCAAACGTTTCTGCAAAGGAGCAGATACTTTGGGCTTTGTAGGTCATACACTGTTTTTGTTGCAACTACTGAACTCTGCTGTGGAAGCACAAAAATAGCCATAAAAATATGTAAATATGTAAAGAATGAGCATGGCTGTGTCCCAATAAAACTTTATTTATAAATAGAGGTGGGAAGCTGGGTTTTGGCCACAGGCCATAGTTGGCTGACTCCTCACTGAATGTTCTTCCTTCCTCCAATCTAGGCTCAGAGTTGTATTCAAAGGGAACAGAAAATTGGCCATATTGCTCTTATTACCCCCTTTTTCTGTTGGGTTTTTAGTTTGTTTTGGTTATTGTTATTATTTTGATAGGTTGTGTTTTTGTTATTCCTGTTATTGTGGGACAAAGATATATCCATGTACTAGTCCCTAGGACCTGTAAATAATATTTTATTTGGAAAAGGGTCTTTGAAGATGTGATTAAGTAAAGGATCTCAGAGATAAGGATGAGGATCTTGAGACCCTGAATAATTTGGATAGACCCTAAATTCCCCCACAAGCATGCTTGTGAATTAGACAGACACACACAGAAGAGAAAGTGATGTGACAATGGAGTCAGAAATTGGAAAGATGCTGCTGCAAACCAAGGGATGCTGGCTGGCAGTCACCAGAGCCTGAAGAGGCCGGCAGTCACCAGAGCCGGAAGAGACAAGGAGCAGATTCTCCCCTGGAGCCAGCAGAGGAAGTGTGGTCCGTGAAACTGACTCAGCCCAGGGAAGCATGCAGAGCATCTGTCTCCAGGACTGTTAGAGAATACATTTCTGTTGTTTTCAGCCATCCAGTTTGTAGTAGTTGCAGCATCCATGGAAAAGTAATACCACCTCATTTCTCACTTATAAGTGGGAGCTGAGCAATATGAACACATGGACACAGGGAGGGGAACAACACACACTGAGGCCTGTCCAGGGGGTAGGGTGGGGGAGGGAGAGCATTAGGAAAAATAGCTAAGGCATGCGGGGATTAATACCTAGGTGATGGGTTGATAGGTGCAGCAAACCACCATGGCACATGTTTATCTATGTAACAAACCTGCATATCCTGCACATGTACCCTGGAACATTAAATTAAAATTAAAATTAAAAAAAGTGAAATAAAGAAAACTAATAAACCTGTATTTCCTTCCTCTGCATTGGAAATAATTTCCTTTCTGTTCTTTTACCTTTAACATGTATATTTGACTTAGCAGTATGTAAATCCAATCAACATCTCTATATTTTTACCAGAACAACTGAGGAAAATCAGAAAAAAATTTTAACCCTGCCATGTCAAATTACATGCCATTATTATTCAGCATTTTGAATTTCCTTATAGTTAACTTTCCACATTCATTGTTAAAATTTAAATATTATTTTATCTTTTCTTTACAATTAACAATTGTTTACCTATATCCTTACATTTACCAATTTTACCGGTTTATTTACTTATTATTGCTTTTATCTAATTTTCTTACTGAAGTACATTCTTTTTTTTTTCTTTTTTTGAGATGGAGTCTCACTCTGTGGCCCAGGCTGGAGTGCAGTGGCACGATCTCAGTTCACTGAAAGCTCCGCCTCCCGGGTTCATGCCATTCTCCTGCCTCAGCCTCCTGAGTAGCTGGGACTACAGGCTCCTACCACGCCTGGTTAATTTTTTTTGTACTTTTAGTAGAGACGAAGTCTCACCATGTTAGCCAGGATGGCCTCGATCTCCTGACCTTGTGATCCACCCGCAGGAGATCATTCAGAGAGAATCTACAGAGAACAATTCTCTTACGCCTTCTTTTATTGGGAAAAAAAAAGTTTCGAATTTTGCCTTTAAATGATACTTGAGCTAGATGAAAAAGTCTAGGTGGACAATTATTTCTTTTTTTTTTTTTTTTTTTTTTTTTTTTTTTTGAGACGGAGTCTCGCTCTGTCGCCCAGGCTGGAGTGCAGTGGCGCGATCTCGGCTCACTGCAAGCTCCGCCTCCCGGGTTCACGCCATTCTCCTGCCTCAGCCTCCCGAGTAGCTGGGACTACAGGCGCCCACAACCGCGCCCGGCTAATTTTTTGTATTTTTAGTAGAGACGGGGTTTCACTGTGGTCTCGATCTCCTGACCTTGTGATCCGCCCGCCTCGGCCTCCCAAAGTGCTGGGATTACAGGCGTGAGCCACCGCGCCCGGCCCAATTATTTCATTCGACATAGTGAAGTGATTGTTTTGTTATCTTCTCCTCTCTATTGTGCTGCAGAGAGGTCTTCTTACAGTCTAACTTGTGTTTATTTTGTGATAATCAGCCCTTCCCTTATGGATGCTTGTATGACTTTGTCTTTTTCTTTGTTGTTCTACAGCGTTTTTGTCTAGGAGCTCAGAGCTTGGTGGGCTTCATCAATCTGAGAATCCATGCATCTTCCATTCTGGAAAAATAATTCAGCTTTTATCTCTTTAAATATTGCACTTCTCTCATTTCCATTTTTCTTTATTTCTAAACTTAATAAGGCATATGTTCAACCTTCTCATACTACCTTTTAGGTCTCTTAACCTCATTTTTATAGTGTTCACTTATTTTTGCCTCTGGGCTGAACACTCAGTAATTTCAACCTTTTTTCTTCTAAGTTTTTGTCTTTCTAAGTCTTTGTTAAATCTTTTTAACCAATTAATTGAGTTATTACTATTATCATTATTTTTGTCATTAGTTTGATTTGTTTCTTTTAAATGTCTTCCTATTTTTCATGGTATCTTTTTTATTGTGATTTTATTTATTTATTTATTTGTTTGTTTGTTTATTGAGACGGAGTCTCGCTCTTGTCGCCAGGCTGGAGTGCAATGGTGCGATCTCGGCTCACTATAACCTCCGCCGCCCGGGTTCAAGCGATTCTGCTGCCTCAGCCTCCCGAGTAACTGGGACCACAGGCACACACCACCATGCCACATTATTTTTGTAGAGGTAGGGTTTCGCTATGTTGCCCAGGCTGGTCTTGAAGTCCAAGTCATATACAAGGGAAAGTGCTTATAAATTTAAAAGCCTAAACATCTTACAATGAGCTCATATTCAGTGGAATATGATTTTTCTGTGGGAGATCTGTGGACCTTGGGTTTTGGAAATTTCCAAATTGAATGTTATGGCATCAACTGCTACTGCGGATCATTGGAGAAATTGCTACTCAGTTCCTATGTTCATTCACCGTAAGTCTCACATTAGTCTTGAGATTTGGAATGTCTTATTATGAGCTCATCTTCAGTACAAGCTCTTTTGTTGGTCTGTTTCTTTGCGCATGTATGTGCACACACAGGGGATACTTGTGCCCTGTGGATTTTGAGAGTTTCAAAATAGAGTGTCAAGGCATGCATGAGTTTCTACTTAGGGTCCTGGGAGATTACTACCCTGAGTTCAGTTTATATGCCAATTTACCGTCTTGGGATACTTATAGCACACGTGAGCTGAATTCAAGAATCACAGCTGTTCATGGTGAAGTTGTGAGATTTGCAAAGCCTTATCATGAGCTTATCTCATAATGAGTCGGAGTTTGTGGATGTGAGTGTGTGTATGTGTGGTGGAGATTGGGGGAGATTTGTGCAAGATGTCCTCTGGAAATTTACAAATAGAGCAGTACAGCATGTGCTTCTAATGAGGGCCTTGGATAATTTACTGTTTAAAATTCAGTTTATATGCTAATTTATCAAATTGGGATACCTAGAGCATGTGTTGATATGAATAAAGGTTTCACATCTGTCTAGGATAAAGTTTTGGGATTTGATTTGAATAAAATATTTTTCTCTGTGAAAGATCCTGGAAGATGTTATATTTTCTTGTTGCTGTTCATGGCAGTGAGTGGAGTTTTTCAAACTCATTTTTTTTTTCCTGAAAAAGAGAGTCCTTCAGAGACTTTACTTGGTGCATAGCTCTTAGTTGCGGCTTTCCATATCATACGGTCTTCAAGGATACAGCTACAGTTCCTGGATGGATGTTAAATCACAACCTCTCAAAGGGCTCAGGCCTACATGCTGCTTTTGCCCTCTGGACTGCTACTGAGTCAGCTTTTACGATAACTGCCTTGTTTATGAATTTTCTCTTTTTTTGTGTAAAAGAAAGTTAGATTACCATCTTTCAAACTTGACTGTATATATTTCTGATGCTTTTCAAAAAAAAAATCCAGGATTACTATGTGTTTCAAGATAAAAGAGTGTCCGTGTTAGTTTTACTATTTTTTATTTAGTTTATTTAGTCCATGTTAGTTTTATTATTCAGCCACGCTGCTGAAGATATTTCTTAGCAACTCTAAATTGAAAAGCCAAGAGCGAGGCCAAGCCATGGTGGCTTACTCCTGTAACCCCAGCATGTTGGGAGGCCAAGGCTGGAGGATTGCTTGAAGCTGTGAGTTTGAGACCAGCCTCGGCAAGCTAGTGAGATCACATCTCTACAAAAAAAAAAAAAAAAGAAAGAAAGAAAAAAATCAGCCAGGGATCATGGTGGACACCTGGAGTCCCAGCTGGTCTGGAAGCTGAGGTGGGAAGAGTTGGAGGCTGCAGTGAGCTGTGATTGCACTACTGCACTCCAGCCTGGATGACAGTGAGACGTGAAGATATGAAAAAAAAAAAAAAAAAAAAACGCCAAAAGCTAAAGAAGATCTATCAGTTAATGTTTCCAACGGCACTGTGAGTCCCAGACAAAGAAAGCACTGATGTCAAGGCAGGGTAAGGAATGAGAAAGTGGGCAGTGGGGTCACAAGGCAGGAAGCACCAAAACAAGACTGGTCAAAAAGAGAGGGCGATGGTGAGGAGGAGAAGGGAAGAGACTGCGGCCAAGACCACTGCCATCGAGGAAAGGAACTCTCTCGTGTGCTTGCTGCTGAGCCGGAGCCAATCCAAACACTGAGTCCAGCAGAATCCATAGATTGGAGCAGCAGAGGCACATCTAAACAACTGCATCTCCTCAGCGGGTGGTCTACACAGCAACAGCATCCTCTCAGTGTGAATTAGGAATGTAGAATCTCTGGCCTCAGCTTAGAGCTACCAAAATCAGAATCTGCATTTTAACAAGATCCCCAGTCATTTGCTACATTCACAGTAAGTTGCAAAAAGCCCTTGTGGAGCATTCTGATTAAAGTACAGCCTTGGGATCAGAGAGAACTGAGTTTGAATACCCAATCCGCCACTTATTAGCTATGTAAATTTAGGGAAGTTGCTAACATTCTTGAAAGTCTCGATTTCTTCATTTGTAAAATGGGACTAATCATATCCGTCTCACAGGATTTTTGTGAAAATTAAGTGAAACTATGTAAATAGTGTAAAACATTTAGCCCAGAGTCTGGTATGTAGTGATAGTTACTTTGAAAATAAAAAAGTTACTTTTTTCTTTTTTAAAGATTAACCTGTTTAAAATTAATTTTTCATAGGCCCCAAAAATTAATAAGGCCTTGTTCTTTAAAAAAGCAAAGAAGGAGGAGATATAATGAAATAATTATGTTTATTCACAGCCCTTATTTTCATGGTTCAATAACTCATTATCATTCAACAAACATGTAGTAATCACCTATAGGAGGCCAGATATTATATTATATATTAGGAAAGTCAAATGTGAATAGAATGCCATCTTTGCCCTTGAGAAGCTTGCTGTTTCAGGGA
Organism: Macaca fascicularis; assembly: GCF_037993035.2. Classification (NCBI taxonomy): domain Eukaryota; kingdom Metazoa; phylum Chordata; class Mammalia; order Primates; family Cercopithecidae; genus Macaca; species Macaca fascicularis. The sequence goes on from NC_088382.1 coordinate 39,713,599, forward strand.
AGAAGACATTTAACCAGAAATGTGGGATGCTTGAGTTGAATCAGAAAGTATTCATAAGACTTTACCAAGAAGAAAAGGGGGCATCCATTCCAGGAAGAGGGAAATCTATATGTTATTCTCAGATTTAGAAAGTGAATCTAAGAACCTGTTAGGATTCTCAGAACAACATAGAATATGAATGTAGTCAACTTACCCAATGCCACTACTAGGTAGGAATAGAAATAGCAGATATTTATAGAGTAGCAACTATTCTGATTTTCTGAAACTTTGATGAGATACACGTGCCAGCAATTGTAAGTCTCTATATAGGGATTTACATGCACGTTTCATCCTCACAATCATTGCATGGAGGTGATACTTTCAAGGTTTCTTACAGATGAGGATACTGATTTATGGCAAGACCAAGTGACAAGCAGAGCTAGGCTTTGACCCTATGCCACCTGGCTATGGAATGCACTGTTAACCACATGCTACATTCTCATTAGATAATATGGCTCTTAAAAACAGAATATGAAATCTTTAATTGATATGTGTAGGCATTCTTAATGAGGATGTTCATCAGAAAAGTGGAGCATCTGAGGGGCTCCATCTTCCTTCCTTAGCTGTTCCACTGGGCTCGCCTGTGCAGCAGAAGCACATCTGCAAGTAGCAGTACCAAATGTTAGATTCCACTAAAATTCCTGTGGTCACAGCATCGATAGCAGTGACAGTCTTATGATAAAACTGTTGGTAAACACCATACAGGGATCCCTGCCTTTAGTCATCATCTGGGGATTAAGTTAAGACGGGAATTTTAAACAATGTCTAATTGGAAAAAAGAAGGAAGAAGCTGGAGATGTGAGGAGTATGATCACTATTCTTAGAAACCAAATGCTGTCCTAGTGAAGAAGAAATTGATATTTTTGATGATGCTCATTAATTAGATCCAGGAACAATGAGTATAAATCCATTCTTTCCTTTAATAAAAACTTCCTGCCAGCATTTATGGGGTGAACAATGGATATAAAGTTCCAATAAGACTTTCAAATACCTCTTATAGATCATTTTTAATATCAATTTTTATCATTTTGAACTGTAATGTATTGTACTATATATAATAAAACATTGATTTAATATAATAGAAGTTTATTTCTCTTTCATTTAAACAAGTCTTATAGATAAGTATCCAGCTTGGGTGTGTATGGCAGCTTTAGTCATTAGAAACCAACACTCCTTCTCTCTTTCTAATCCACAATCTTCAAGTTACCTCATAGCCCATTATGATTGCTGGAGCTCCTGCCCTTGCATGGCAAAAAGGAGAAAGGAGAAAAGACCAAAAAAAAAAAAAAAAAAAGTGTACTCCTGTAAGAATCAGTGCTCTTTAAGGATCCTTTTTGGAAGTCATAATCAACATTTCTGTCATTTGCTGTCATTTGTTATTACCCTAGGTGCAAAGATCTCAGAAGTAGACTCATTAATAGCTCAAAATGAATAGATATTGAGTAAGCAACTAGCAGCCTCTATCACACCTCCAATCTGAGATTATCTTATTCAGCTTTCTTTCTTTCCCCCTTCTTTTTTCTGTACTTTCTTCCATTAACTCAAAAAATATTAAGCATTGTCCAGGCATAGTGGCTCACACCTGTAATCCCAGTACTTTGGGAGGCTGAGGTGGGCAGATCAAGAGGTCAGGAGATCGAGACCATCCTGGCCAACATGGTGAAATGCCACCTCTATTAAAAATGCAAAAATTAGCTAGGCATGGCGACGCAAGCCTGTAATCCCAGCTACTCTGGAGGTTGAGGTAGGAGATTTGCTTGAACCTAGGAGGAGGAGGTTGCAGTGAGCCGAGATCGCATCACTGTACTCCAGTCTGGTGGCAGAGCTAGACTTCATCTCCAAAAAAAAAAAAAAAAAACCATTTCTTTTCCTACACACAGAGAAAGGGGTGAACACACACACACACACACACACACACAGATACAAGTCAGTGGGGAACTCATGAGGAAGACTATTTCCTCTCCTGGATTTTTGAGTAATTTCACATATTCTCTAAAATATTAACTACTACAAATGTATTAGGAGTTTCACAAAAATATTTAAGGCCACCTATTAGCACCTAGGGCTGGGGCATGAGGGAAAGCCAGGGATTCTCAGAACCTTCCAGCACTGGGGGAGAAGCCTTGCAGAGCTAGACCTCAGGTTTTTTGAAGAGGAGACACTGCTGACTTATCACAATGCCTCAGCATCCCAGAGCGGGTCTAGCAGAGCTAGGATTCTGTGAGGAGGCAGGAAGTGCTGTCTAAGTGGTGTTCTTATCTTTCAGGAGGTAAAAATGAGGCTGCTTCTGGATGCACCTTAAAACAAAACAAAGCAAAACAAAAAACACTAGGCTGGGTATGGTGGCTCACACCTGTAATCCCAGTACTTTGGAAGGCCCAGGTGCAAGGATTGCTTGAGCCCAGGAGTTTGAGACCAGCCCAGGCACCATGATGAGACTCTTATCTCTACAAAATTTTTTAAAAATTAGCCAGGTGTAGTTACGCACCTGTGGTTCCAGCTACTTGGGAGACTGAGGCGGGAAGATTGCTTGAGCCTAGGAAGTTGAGGCTGCAGTGAGCCATGTTAACGCCACTGCACTCCAGTTTGGGTGACAGAGCATGACCCTATCTCAAAAACAAACAAACACACACACAAAAACTGGAGATTGGAGCCAATGCTACTGCCAGGAAAAGAGCTAATTGCTGAAGTTTCTCTTACAGGAACAACAAGCAATTCAGGAAGGGACAGGGCTCTTGTCCCTCTCTACCTGCCATTTATTTCACTCTGGTCCTGCTTAAAGGGAGGCAACTGACAAAGCAGAAAAACTGACACAGCAGAAAGATTGCTTGCAGAGTTCCAGCCCCAGCTCCATGAAGCAGAGCAGAGGAGGATGTCTTTAGAGCCCAGAGACAGTGGCTTCTACCAGTATAGTCTGCTTGATTGGCTACTCAGCATTTACACATACTTCTCTACACATACTTGAACTTCCAGATGATAGCAATCATACATTTTCACTTTTTCCTAATAGGTTGTAGCTACCCTTTGTAAAACGAAGACTTGCTTACTCTCTTTCCAAAAATGGGAAACAAAATCTGTTCATGAACTAATTAAAGTCATTTTAATTTCCTCTTAACCTTTTACCCTTCTGTCCCAATTAATCCCTAAATCTCACTTTTTAGTACCATTTCCCCTCCACTCTGTCTCGACCATGATTGCCTTTTGGGTTTGTACCAGCTTTTACATGGGCTATCGCAAGGGTTTTCAAACGCTCCTCCTGCCTTTTTTGTTCTTTCTTTTGTAGGATCTCTATACTATGTGCAGAATAATCCACGTACACCATGTATATTTTTTCTCTGCCACCCTACATCCTTCAAAATAAAAGTGAGAGCCTTAGCTTGGCCTTCAAGATCTTCAATCAGAGGGCCTGGAAGAGGCTTTTCATCTCCATTGCAATGACTTCAAGCCTTCGACTTGAGATATGAGTCTTTGAAAACTTTCAATATTCTTACCCTCCATCATATGTCACCTCTATGTCTGTGCTTATGTCCTCTGCATAGAGTGGCCTTTCTACCTTTCCTCACCTGGCTTTCAAGACTCAGCTCAGACAGCATCCCCTTCAAGAGCCCTCCCGCCCCCCACCGCCAAAATCCTAAGCCATCATGTGCACTTCTTTTATGCTCTGCTCGCATCTCTAGGTCTTATTTTCCTTATTATACAGCGATATAGTTTTAGGTGTCTTTTATTCCCATTAGACTATAAGTCCTTCAAAGCAGAGTTGGTATTTTTTTTTCCCTTTATATCTCTGCAGGTAGCACAGGAGCTGGCACCAAACATCTGCTTGAAACATGTTTGTCTCTGTGTGTGAAATTCAGTTCAACAGATCCCAAATTCAGGCGACCGTCTCCCTTAAGGGCACCTTACATTGTTCTCTCATTAACTCATTTTCAAAAGTCTAATGGTTTGTTCCCTTTTCACCTATGAATCAGAGGGCACACCTTTTCTTTCCCTGAAGTACAGCACCTTGGGGTTTGACGTAGAAGTGATATATGAAGTTCAAACATTTAACCTTTAATTTGTGCAGGAAGCAGCATGTTAATTTGTAAAGACGCCCCCCTGGGGCTCTGGCTGAATGTTCTTTAGAGAATGCTGGAGGTGCCCTCTGGAATCGATTCTAACGGAGTCAAAACCACTCACTGTTTCTCTGTTTTTGCTTCTCAGCCACAGTTTGGTCCACTGTGCCTTTTTCAGCTATGGAATTTAAAGGAAGGGCATTTTACAGACAAAACAGGAGGACACATTTCACAATGTATCATACAGTGGAGTAATGGGCTCTGGGAGGACCTCTGGACTGGGCACCAATTCACATGGATTTTTTTTTTTCCAGGTCTGATCTAAAACTAGCATTGACCAATTGCTGTACCTCTCCAGACCCACCTTTCCCCGCTTTTTGGTAAGAGAAATGGGTAGTCTCTTAGGTTGATCCCTGAGCTTACATTCTTTGCTGAATGTGTGTAGTTTCTAACACGTACTTAATGTAAAGGTCCAGAAAGCCAAAAACTGCAAAAGTAAATTCCAGTGACTGAGTTTTCATGTTAAACAAAGAGCGATTGGGAATAAAAGTCATTGAATTGGAATTCAGGGTTTATGAGATTGCACCATACAGCATTGTGTTTTGTCCAACAATGAAATTCCTGCTGGGCTTGATGATAACATCCTGATAATTCTCTACAGTTGTAGCTTACAATTCTCTTTCTCCCCTGCCTCTGAAGTAATGAGAACCTGACACTGTTAACTAACCTGTCATAAACTTTATTGAAGAATAAACTATATTCTCAAATTTGCAATTTTACTCATTTGCAGATCTATTTACAGATATGCTCAAAGACAATTATTTGTCACATGCTAAGAGTTCTTAAAAGCAGAAGCCTGCCTCCACTCCTGAACTTTCTTCTAAATAGTAGTTTGTGGGCTCCTTAAAGGTGTGCTGGTTTGCTTTGGTTAGTTAGCCACAAATCTTGAGATTCACAGAGAGATTAGTCACAGTTTTATGTCTCTTTACAAATCTACAAAAGACTTAATACAACAAAACCCCAGCCTAGATTAATATTCATGAAACTCTACAGATCATAGGGGAAAAAATAGCTCTATTTAATTAGTGTAAGGGAAAAAAAGCAGACAAATTTTCAAGAAAATTCCACAGGCATGATAAATACTATCATATTAGGAATGTGAATCAAGGTTACTTCTATCACCTTTGAAAGGAAATAAGGAAAGGGAATAAGCTGAACTGAAGCATGGAAGAAAACTGAGGATCAAATGCTAAGCTGTACTGGGGTGGAGGGGCCAGCAGCATTGGCTGGGGTGGTATTTGATAGTTTCAAGGTAGAGATACTAACCAATGGAACCATTGGTTCAGTATATAGATACTTATATAGAGAGATATTTCATAGCTTATATTCATTTTGGAATGAAAAGGAATAGGAGTAATTTACAAATTATTCATGTGTATAAATATGCTTAATATTGGTAAGATATTCCATATCTTAATATATAATACTGAGAACAGTGTATACTCATTAGGGAAAATCTCATGTGTCCCTCTATTGGTCAGGGTTCTCCAGAGAAACAGAACCAAGAGGAAAGATAAGGTTACAGATACAGATACAGATATAGATACAGATACAGATACATAGATAGATATAGAGAGACATCATCATATATATCTATACATCTTATATATCATATATAAATGTTACATATAGATCTTATGTATAGATGTCTTATAGTTTTATATATATAATAGATAATCATATACATAGATCTCTGTATATATAATATACATATACACACATACATACACACACACACACACACACACGCACAAAGGAATTTGTTATAAGGAATTGGTTCACACAATAAGAGAGACCAAGAAGTCGAAGATCTGTTGTCTGAAGCCCTGAGAACTAGGAGAGCTGACAATGTAAGTTACAGTGCAAGTCTAAAGGCAGAAGAAGACCAATGGCCTCACTTAAAGACAGCCAGGCAGAGAGAGTGAGTTGTTTCTTGCTTAGCCTTTTCTTCTATTCAGACCTTCAACATATGAGGTTCAACATATGAGGTCCCACCATACTGGGGAGGGCCATCTGCTTTACTCAGTCTAACAACTGAAATGCTAATCTCACCCAGAAACTCTTTCACATACATACCCAGAATAATGTTTAACCAAATATCTGGACACCCTGTGGCCCAGTCAAGTTGACATATAAAATTAATGGCTAGGATTCCTTTCCTAAGGAAAAGTGCCATAGTTATAACTGATTATAACAGAGTGATATTCAGGCAACACAGATGTTTGATGTTTGGGAGGAACCTGGAAGTAGTAGATAAGAGCGCAGCCTCCTAAGCTAAACTGCCTGAGTTCAAAGCCTGTCCCCACTGTTACTATCAATGGGCCCTTGAGCTGACTTACTTCAATTCTCCATTACTTTATCTGTAAAGTTGGTATAATAATAATGACAAATTCATAGAGTTATTGTGAGGATTAAATTAGTTAATCCATATTAAGTTCTTTAATCAATGCCTGACATGTTCTAAATGTTTGATAAATCTTAATTACTTTAAATATTTATCCAAATTTCAAAAAATTAGGAAATACATTTTTTCCCTAGCCAGACACACTAATGGTAACATCTAGAAGCATATTTTGGAAGAATAGGGCTAAAAAATAAGGGTTGGCAATAAGTGGTGTCATTATTTACTTCCATGAGATGTAAACATGTGTAGATGAGAGAGAGAAAGTAAAAAGAGAACAAGAAAACGGAATTTTTAAAAGTAAATATATTAAGAACCTAGAGGATATTAAAAACCATTTGTAATAATCTGTGTCTCTATCCCATTCCTTTAAAGAGTCTTTTAAAAAATATTCACGATTTTAGAGGCCTCTTGCTCCACTGCCCAGACTAGAGTGCAGTGGTACAATCGTAGCTCACTGCAGTCTCGAACTCAGGCTGAAGCATTCCTCCCACTCCAACCTCCCAAAGTACTCTGATTACAGGCATGAGCCACCATGCCCAGCTTCCTTTAAAGGGTCTTAGAAAAATCAGCACCGCGTATTGCAATTTTCAGCAAATCACTTATTTAACTTCGGACTGTGTCATAGAGTGTTTATGTGTACTGCAAGATGGTATAAAACCGGATTTACTCTAAAAGCCAATTTGAACTAACACGGCAGTTTGATTTAAATTAGTGAAAAATCTAAACTATAGAATACCTTTTAGCAACACTCATTTACATTAGATTTATTTAACTTACTTCACATACTTGAAAGTGATGAAGTTGTAGCTTGATAAATAGCCATTGGGGACCAGTTTTAAAGACTAGATAAGAACATTTTATTTTTACATGTCATTTGATGTATATTTTAAGTGCAATTAATGTACACATGGAAATAGTGTTTGATTTGTTAACTACATTAAAAATTCTCTCTAAAATTTTCCCCACATTGTTAATCTTTGAAGTAGGTTTAGCTGAGCAAAGGTAAGTAACAGAGGGCTTATCTTTATCCAGTTTTCACAAATACTGAATCAAGCTTGCATTAATGAGATAAAATCTACTGTGCAATTATTTTTCTTAGGCTCCACTAGGTCCTGAACATTTGAAACCTGAGATGAAATGTAGGGTCTATATAGCTGCTTAAATTCAAAGAGTTTCTGGGTTACTATGTCTACTAAATATTTTGGTGGAAAATTTTATAGAATTTGTATAGAAGAGATAATTCATTCTCATTATCACAGGAATGTCAAGAAGGAGAGACCTGCTAACTGAGAGTGTGGAAAGGAGTTTCCAGTTTTTATACCTTCGGAAATTCCCAGAGTAATGCCAATTAATGGCTAGGAAAGGAACTTACTTTAGTTCACTAAGCATTGTGTACCAGAGAGCATACTATGTTTCACATATGTCATTTTATAATTATCACAACATCCCTCTGATACTGTCATTATTACCAGCTCCATTTCATTGTGTAAGAAATTGAGGCCCTGAGTTGGTTATACTAAAAGCTGTTAAGTCTTGAATGTAGAATTTGAATTCAGATCTGCATGACACCAGAGCTCTTTCAACAGCATTATGACATTTTCATACTACATCAGTTTCTATCAATTGCTGCATCCTCCACAACCTTATCTTGCAAGCCTTGTCTCATAACCCCCAACCCCATTGATATGGCTGAATGTTTGTGTCTCTCTGCCCTCCTCAAATCCATATGCTGACTCCCTAATCCCCGATGTGGTGGCATTTGGAGCTGGGGCCTTTGGGAGGGAATTAGATAAGGTAATGAGGATGAAGCCCTCATGGTGAGATCTGTGTCCTTCTAAGAAGAGGAAGAGAGATCAGAGCTCACTCTCTCTTGGCCATGTGAAGACACAGTGAGAAAGCAGTTGTCTACAAGTCAGGAGAGGGCCCTTACCAGGAACCAAATCTGCTAACATCTTGACCTTGGACTTTCCAGGCTCCAAAACTGTGCAAAATAAATGTGTGTTATTTAAGCCTCCCAGTCTACGGTACTTCGTATAACAGCCCAAGCTGACTGATGTGCCCATTCTCCCAGAAATTGTTCCTATTGCTGTCATATAATTAGTTTTAAAAATATTTAAAACATGACTCTCATATGAATAAAGACTAAACATGTATAAAATATTTTATTCAGTTTCTTCATTAACATGTACGCTGATAGATTGGTAAAGCTAGTTCAAATAACATTTTGAGGAATAAGGTATTTATAGTCCACCAGGTTAGGTGTTTTAAAATAAGTTTGCTGAGCTAGAGACAAAACTGGTTAAAGTTCTACAGGGTAATGACACTGTAAACTTTAGGGTTAACTTCTCTTCCAGACAGAAATCTACAAGTTAACATGTAAATTTATGGAGTCTGAGCCCTCAGTAGTAAACAGCAAAGTCAAACACTGGTACCGTTCCATAAATAATTACATAATCCTTGTTGAACTGACATGTTACCCCTTACTTTGTCTCAGTGTCAAGTTTTTAATAATTTTTCTTAACATTGTATTGCTCTTTGCTTTCCTAGCACTTGCTTGACTTAACTTAAAATTCATGACAGTTTGTATTCCTAATTTTGTCATCTTACCCTCTTTTAATTTCAAGCTATTTTAAGGCAGAAACAATATCTATCTCCTCTTCCCAGTAGGTTAAGCTCCTAGCTAGCACAGTGCCTAACATATAAAGAATGTTTGATATTTGCAATTGAATAAATAAATGCATTTGAATTATATTTAATGCATTCATCAGTGGGTTGCTCAAAGCTTTCTCTAATGGGTAGAAATTCCAGTAATAGTAGAAACCTCAGCTTTTTCTGTCAGCAGCAGTGACAGATCCCCACAAGGCAATGACACCCAACATTGCTAAACTTTCGTAGGTAGTTCTCATGGGGTCACCTAATTTCTCAGATATCAGTCTCCTTACGTATAAGAAAAAATCACCAGGCCCCTTCAGCAGCAAAGCAGCCTGATTTGATTATCTCGTTATCATTTCCTTAAAACTTTTCACAGTAGAACTCCTTAGACCGTAGAATGCTACCTAGCTTTCTCAGGAAATACATTCAATAACTTTTAGGAGAGAAAGAAAATAACAAGTCTTAATGTATAAAATTCTAGTTTCCTCCTGATATTTCCTTTTCCTGTCACCCAAGAGTCTGACCAATGGTGAGATATCCTACTTGTTAGGTTACAAATGCTCAACTTTTCTTGCCCTATCCATCATGAAAAATATAGGCCAGGCGCAGTGGCTCCTGCCTGTAATCCCAGCACTTTGGGAGGCCGAGGCAAGCAAATCACGAGGTCAGGAGACCAAGACCATCCTGGCTAACACAATGAAACCCTGTCTCTAATAAAAATACAAAAAAAAAAAAGAAAAAAAGAAAAAAAGAAAAAAACATTAGCAGGGCATGGTGGCAGGCGCCTGTAGTCCCAGCTACTCAGGAGGCTGAGGCAGGAGAATGGCATGAACCTGGGAGGCGGAGCTTGCAGTGAGCCGAGATCGCACCACTGCACTCCAGCCTGGGTGACAGAGCGAGACTCTGTCTAAAAAAAAAAAAAAAATATATATATATATATATATATATATATATATATATATATATATGATTGGCTATTGCTTGCTCCTGCCCTGATCCTCATAGGGCATATGAACATCAAGATGTTCACGTCAGAATCACGAGGGGGATCAATGACACTTGCAACTTTCTAGGCAAGTGCACAGCTTCTTGCAGTGCAGAACTGACGACCCTGCTGTGCTCTAGCAACTTGGGTATCTTGCAACAACCCCATGTTACTTTTGCTGTAAACTCCAAAGGCCTCAGAATTGCTTATACAGAGAAAATCTCAGGAAGATTTTGGGGCATCCCTGAATACTCTCTTTTAAAACTCTGCTCCATTTTGCATTTGTTTCTTTGATGCACATTATTTTAGTTATTTTTCTGGATCTGCCTCCTATAAGCTGTATAACCTCAGAGCCTTAATTTTCTAACCCATAGATGAAACTTATGCCTTTGTTACAAGATTGTGATGAATGTCAAATGAAATGTGAATAAATCTACTTTGTGCAGTACCAAGAACATAGTACAAATAACGTAAGTTAAATTACCTAGCATAGTACCAAGCATATAGTGTGATATTATAAGCCTCCCTACTCATCTCCTTTACTTTTTCTATGATAAAATTCATATTTATATTTTTCCTTTGCAGTTGTGCATTCCTGAACTCCAGGTCTGTTCAAACAGACATTATGTCCCTTATATATGACATATCTCCTTCTCTGGAGATGAGCTTGGCCAGCCCCGCCTGGAGAGCTCACTTGCAATCTAGAACACAGAGGAAGGTCTGCCACAGTGGAAGAAAAAACTGTTACCATTGGCAGCAGCAACCAGTGGACATCCATGAAGGGACAGCTGAGGACTAGTCACAGACAAAACTGTGAATTACTCATTATGGCACATCAAGTGCTTGTCACATGACATATGCTATGCTAAGTACTTACTTAATATTTTGTTTATTTTTACAATGATCTTGAGAGGAAAATATTAATGCACTCATGTTAGGGTCAGAACGTTGAGGTTAAAGGAGTTTTAATTAAATGAGTGGGTATAAAAACTAGGATGTGAGCCCAGGCTAACTGCCTTTAAAACCTATAGTCTTAATGGTGAAGCTATACTCAGCATTGTCTGCCACTCTTAGATTCCCTTTCTCCAGGTTAAGTGCTAACCTGAACTTCTTAGTGTCTTTATAACATCCATTTCTATCCAGAAACACACATGTTTAAAGCACTGTCTGTATCCACTCTTTCTGGCTGGTTCTTCTGCCACTAGATTTTCTCTTCCTCCTGCTCCCATCAGAGTGGCTTCTGCCATGGCTTCCATTGTTCTTTGGGGCTTAATATGACCATGTGTGGAAATTCCAAAATAACACATTTGTATTGCATTTATTTATTTTTTGAAATAGAGTCTTGCTCTGTTGCCCAGGCCAGAGCATAGTGGCACTATTTTGGCTCACTGCAACCTCTGCCTGCCGGGTTCAAGCAATTCTCCTCCCAAGTAGCTGGGACCACAGGTGTGTGCCATGATGCCTGGCTAATTTTTTTTTAGTAGAAAGGGGGTTTTGCCATGTTGGCCAGGCTGGTCTCAAACTCCCGACCTCAAGTGATCCACCTGCCTCAGCCTCCCAAAATACTGGAATTACAGGCATGAGCCACAATGCTCGGCCCCCAACACAATTGTATTTTAATAAGAGTTACTATTTATCTGCTAAAGCTTAGCCCAAGTGATCACTTAAGTGGTGTGAATTTTAGGAACAGAGCCATCTCATGGTGTTAGAACCTTATTCTCATCCACAGACTTGTACTCTTCCTATAAGTAGTTTCACTTTTCTGCAAAAACCATGTTTATGTTTTAATACTCAGCACTACTCCGGGTTTAATGCTTTCAATGTCATTTAAAAAATTGCTATATTTGGGACAAACTCTGCTATGCTATCACTCTTTTTCTTTTTTTTAAGTTTTGTTGTAGGAGTGGGATCTGACTTATCCTGCCCAGGCTAACCTCAAGCTCCCGACCTCAAACCAATCCTCCCACCTTGGCCAACCAAAGTGCTGGGATTATAGGTGTGAACCACCTGGCCTTTAGGCCATCACTCTTCTAGAGAAGATGATTCCTTAGAAGTGAATGTGGTAAACAACCCATTCTTTCCTTATTTGCAAAGTAGTATTTTGGATAATATATTTTTTTGAGGGCTAAGCTTGGTACATTGTTTTGGACATAGTTTTGAGGATTTCATGCCCTTTTTGGTTTCTTGAAAAATATACCAATGGTCTTTGTTGCCTCCTTTGCAATCTATCAGGTATTTTCTAGGTTCCTCCCACGTTTCACCTTAGCAGTTGAAAATTTTGAAAACTGGTTGTTGTTTAGGTAGGCCTGGTCTATTGAAAAATTACAGTAAATATCCTTTGTAATGCAACACTCATTGAATGGTCTAAAATATACTGTTATCTTCAGCATCAGTATTTTTCCATTACTTCTTCATGAATTAATTTTCCATGAACAACTAAATGGATCAACATTCTATAAGGCACAAGACATGATACAATATTAATACGAATTGCTCAAGGTATTTTTATGCCTTTGAGAAATAGATCTTTTTTAAAAGATAAGAAAGAAAGTAGCCTGTTTGTTGTTAAATATTAAAGAATTTTGAAATGTTTGTTATACCTGTGTCTGTGACTGTGTTGGTAATCTTTATTTTGATTTGTAAAGTACAGATCATGTTGAAGCTAAGTTTCATCTTGTGCTCATTAACATTAACTTCCTCAGAAGAACTGCAAAAGGAAAAACTGGATCCTGGCCTTGGAGTCAAACAGAAAACTGTTTATTTACATGAAATAAAAGTCTCTGTAGTTAGTGCCTTGGCCAGATACACCTGAATCATTTCACTTGCTCTGAGGACCCAATCTCCCAGGTTCTGTCCATGGTGCTGATAGCTGGTTCCACTGAGAAGCAGGACACAGTGCATGAATGCACCCAGGGAAGAAACTGTGAGGGTATGTTCCTTCCCTTCTTCCAGTAGAAAGATGGAAAACACCTTTCTATGGAACATAGGAGACCCAGCCCTCACAAACAAACAAAATACAGATGTATTAATGGCCCTCATAGTTTTGGAACAAAGAAAGGCACATATTTAGAGTAAACAGAAGAAAGACATGAACAAGCCATTTTATTTTATTTTATTTTATTTTATTTTATTTTATTTTATTTTATTTATTTTTTGATGCAGAACCTCGCTCTGTCCCCCAAGCCGGAGTACAGTGGCTCAATCTTGGCTCACTGCAACCTCCGCCTCCAGGGTTCAAGCAATTCTCCAGCCTCAGCCTCCCAAGTAGCTGAGATTACAGGCATGCACCAACATGCCCGGCTAATTTTTGTATTTTTAGTAGAGATGGGGTTTCATCATGTTGGCTAGGCTGCTCTTGAACTCCTGACCTCAGGTGATCCGCCTGCCTCAGCCTCCCAAAGTTCTGGGATTATAGGCGTGAGCCACCGTACCCAGCCAAACAAACCATTTTCAATACATCAAGTGGCTAAGATTTAATAATAAAAAGAGCTCTTTATAAATTTATCAGAGAAAGGCAAGCAACCACAGAAAAGTAGAAGAAGCACAAAAGTAAGCAATTCAAGAAACCAAATGGTGAATAAATGTGTGAAAATACATTCAGCCTCACTGATAGGGAAAGAAATGCACAATAAAGAACCCAATGAAATCTCACATTGTTTCAATCACCATATTTGCAACTGTTAAGCCGAGATCTAATATCTAACTCTCACAAGGACACAGGGTAAAGCGCTTTGAGAATGGATATTGGAATCATTCTAAATTTTATTAAATAAATCCTACAATAGCTATTTAAATGAAATGATAAAAGCAAGGTGCTTCACTAAACATGAATAGCTATTCAACTTCTTTGTAACTAGACAAGGCAAATGAATATAATTAGTATAATTTTATGTCCAGCAAACAGAAATAAAATAAGTATGACAATAACAAAATTTGACAAGAATGAGAAAACTGATGCTCTGCTATTTAGAAAAAAAAAGAAACTGTTTATAAGGTTATTTTTGTGTCATCTAGTAAAATAATAGGTATCTATATCTTATGCCCCAGTGATTTTACCTCTAGAAACATATTCTATAAAATATTTGCATATATACACAGAAAGGCAGGTACAAAAATGTACATTGCTGCTTTGTGGAGAGTAGTGAAATCCTCTGCCAAACTAAACTTCCATCAATAAATGAATGAATACATTTTGGCACATTCGTATAACCTATGAATGCTACCTAGAGCTATTCAAGTAAGTTAAAGTAAGTGTGTATGTGGATAGATCTCAAAAATAAAATGTTGAGTAAAAATACAATTTAGTATATAATGTGTTTAGAAAAAGCACAAAACAATCCAAAACATTTTTACAAATCTATCTATCTATGATATGTGTATATGTGTGTTTAAATTAGGTCTTCACATGGATGTATAAGTTTTAGAACTTAATCAGGAAACATTCATGCCAGGTCTGTGACAGCAGCTGTCTAGGTAATAGAACTGGGTTAGATACCAACTGTATCTTTAACATGGTTTCTTTAAAACATGAGAAAATATGGCAAACTCTTAAAGTTTTTAAATCACTGAAGGTGCTGCTTACTTGATGTTTATTTTACTACTCTGGACTCCTGAATGCTTGAAATTTTTCATAATTAAAAATAAAACAAATTGCATAATCATGTGCATAGTAGAAACCCATTTTGGGAAGAACAAACATCCTTATGCAAATGCTATGTGCATGTCAGCACGGAGGAGGCTGTAGAAGGGAGAACATCAGATCACTAATCCCCTGGGTTGGGAAAGGAGTGTGCAGATGAGAGGAGAACATTTTTTATAACTTATATATATTTGCATATACATTGTTTCATTAGTGGCAAGGAGGGCAGCTAGGTTTAGTAATTAAAAAATTTAATAAAGAAAATTTGATAAAAAAATGAGCAAATAGCATGAAGAAATAATTCACAGTAGAATAAATATAGATGACTTATAAATATTTGAAAAGAATGTTAATCCTCATAGTTATAAAAATTCAAATTGAAACAGGAATGAACTGCCTTTCTTCCACCTGTAACTGATTGGAGAAATCAAAAAAGGTATGGAGAAAAAGGCGCTATAGATAAGTATGTAAATTGGTCTAACCTTTCCAGAGGGCAATCTGGCAATATATAAAAAGATTTTTAGGGAGAGTATTTGGAAAGCCCTGAAAAATTATTTATGAGTATATTCATCATCACATGTTGATGATAAAGAAAAAATGATAACAGTCTTCATACCTATTAATAGGAAATGAAAAATAAATTATGGTGTATCTAAGCAAAGACAGGATATATAGCTATTAAAAATTGCAATGTAAATAACAATGTGTTTATGAGAATGAATGACAATATTACATTGTTAAGTGAAAAAAAGGTTAAAAAGACTAGTTTGCATGATTCTGTTTTGTAAAAAAATTAGTAAATAAAATGCATGAGTGCTTAAAGTAATACAAATTGTTATCAAAATGTTAACTCTAGAATGTGAGTTACAGATTATTGGCTCCAGAATGTGATTATAGATTTAATACATCCAGTTTTTAGTATGTTCTCTGATTTCTTCACAATGGAAACATATTTCTTTAAATATCAAAAGAATTTAATATAGGTACAAAAGTCCAATGAGAAATACAAACATCAGTCCATGAAAAATGGGTATAATTAAATATCAAGGTAATAATATGAAAGATGAATTCAGGGAAATCTTTTGAAGTTAAGGAAAAAAATAGAAAATATGAGAGAAGTGTAAACAAAATATGCAAGATACTGTGTAACTAGGATGCTAAACATTCATAGAATGAGCTAACTACAGGAGAGGGGAGACACAATGGGAATGGAAATAAGACAAAACAAAACCAAAAAATCAAAGCAATGAAAATGCAAGTCATTTTATTTCAAGCTGATGAATAAAAAGAAAGTCCAGGCCAGAAGCAGTGACTCACGCTGTAATACCAACACTTTGGAAGGCTGAGGTGGGAAGGTCACCTGAGGTCAAGAGTTCTAGACCAGCCTGCCCAACATGTTGAAACACAGTCTCTGCTTTAAAAAAATACAAAATGAGCCTGGTGTAGTGGTGCAGGCCTGTAATCCCGGCTACTCGGGAGGCCGTGGCATGGTGATCGCTTGAACTCGGGAGCGGAGGTTGTAGTAAACCAAGATGGAGCCCCTGTACTCCAACCTGGGCCACAGAGTGAGACTTCATCTCAAAAAAAAAAAAAAAAAAAAAATTAGCCGGCGATGGGGCACGCACCTGTAATCACAGCTACTCAGGAGGCTGAGGTGAGAGGATCACGTGAGCCTGGAAGGTGGAGGTTGAAGGGAGCTGAGACCGTGCCACTGCACTCCAGCCTGGGTGACCAGAGTGAAATCCTGTCTCAACACACAGACACACACACCCCAAAAGTCCCTTCCTGTCCACCCATCCCCACCAAGTGTAGTGGAACTTACTTATGCATAGACACATATATACTGGTAAAATGTTATAAAAATCTCAGGAGTAAAATTACAAGGTGTCATGGGTTCTGTCTTTAAGTTAAAAACTGAAAACATGTTATCTCTACTTCCTCCTGGAACCCTCTAGCATAATAATAAATGGTTAAAGAACTCAACACAATGCTGAATAAAAAACAGGACAAGCAGAGGATGAGTGTAACTGCCACAGAAGGCAGGATGGAGCTGAGACTTTGTCTGGCAGTGGGGGGGCTGAGCAGGATAAAACGGTGTTACTATTAGTGCTATCAGTAGAAGCAATAGCAATCAATATAGGTACTAACCATTAATATTTTGTGAAAAATTTGAAAAGAAAACGCATTCATGAAACAAAAATAGCAAATGTCAAAGAGGACATAAGGACAAAACTTCTTGAAATTAGAAGTTTAGTAGCAGAAATGAAAAGTGCAATAGGAACACTGAAAACTAAAGCCATTGAAATCTCCCAAACATACAAAATAAAACACACAAAGAAAATTAGAGTTTCAATCCAGGAAGTCCACAGTCAAATGGTAAGCGTTCCAGATAGAAAGAAGAGAAAAAAGAGAGGAAATTATTAAAGAAAAAATTCCAACAGTATATCTCAAAATGAAAAGACACACAAAATGGAAACTTCCAAACACACCGGCGCGCGCACACACACATTTACACACACACACACTCAGAATAAACAGCTCTATTTTTTTTTGAAGTCAGAATCCAAATGGTATTAAACTTCTCCCCAGCAATATTAGAAGCGGAAAGACAGTAAAGAATTATGTTCAGGGCTGGGCGCGGTGGCTCACACCTGTAATCTCAGCACTTTGGGAGGCCGAGGTGGGCGGATCACAAGGTCAGAGATCGAGATCATCCTGGCTAACACTGTGAAACCCTGTCTCTACTAAAAATCCAACAAAACAAAACAAAACAAAACAAAACAAAACAAAACAAAACAAAACAAAACTAGCTGGGCGTGGTGGCGGCGCCTGTAGTCCCAGCTACTCAGGAGGCTGAGGCAGGAGAATGGCGCGAACTTGCAGTGAGGCGGAGGCGGAGGCGGAGCTTGCAGTGAGCGGAGATCGCGCCACTGCACTCCAGCCTGGGCAACAGAGCGAGAATCCGTTTCAAAAAAAAAAAAAAAAAAAAAGATTATGTTCACAATTCTGAGGGAAATGATACCCAGTAAGTGAAAGCGAAAATAAATATTTTAAGCCTTTAAAAAATCTACCTCTCTTGTTCCCTTTCTTAGGAATGACTAGATACTGTCCTGCACTAAAACACAAAAGCAAACCAAGAAACAAAGACATGGAATCTAGGAAACAGAAATGCTAGTAAAGGACAGAGAGAAGATTTTCTAGAAAAAGGGTAAGAGGAGATCTTGGGAGGACAGGTCTGCAGTCACCTGTATGCATATCTTCGTTTGACCAGGCAGTCCGGGATAAACCTATGGGAGGTGAGGGAGTGAATGGGTAGAGGATGTAACAAAGTTTCTGGATATTATGATGTGTTTCCTTAAATTGCCAGAAGATTTACAATTCCTCCAACGGGTTTGAGCCTGAATTGGTGGTAGGTATGTACATAAGCCAAAAGATGAGGGAAGAATGAGAGGAGGGAAGGGAGTTAAACAATAAAGGAAATATAATCATAGAACATGGCACAGCTTAGCTGTTGATATTAAATTGTTTGTATAAATAAAAATACTAAATTTAGAGTTAGTAATTGGTGATGTCTCTACATAGGAAGCATGAAAGCATTCTGTCTATATATTTGTACTGTGTGGGGAAATCGTAAGAGCAACATTCTGTATTTTTCATACGAGGAACTCTGGATAATATATAGACTCAAACACCACTATTAAATGACTGCATAAACAAAATACTTAGGAATACAGACACTAAATGTAAAAAAAATTCAAGAAAGAAGATGACATAGGACACAAGAAGCTATGATAAATGACAAGAAGCTGTGATAATCAGAAGCAGTGATTAATCATGACAGCAAACATCTAATTTAAAAATAAATCAACAAGATAGGTACCGATATTTTCCCTATGTAAGGTGCAGAAAGCTTACAAGTCCCCACCACATTCTCTGAGCTGCTGTTGGAGCCAGGGTCTGGCCAGCTCCAGAGCTGTACACTCTTAACCACTCTGCAGCCCTGCCTCTTCCAGTATAAATGAATGAACTTCAGCAGAAATTCAAAGAGGATCCATTTGGTCTTTAACCCTTAAAAGATTTTCTTCTTAATGAATGGTAAAATTTAATGGCCCAGGATTACATGTAATTTTCTATTAGTTCAATCACACCACTTCATTAATAGTATATGTTTATGCATACAGGTATTATACTTACTGAATAGATTGCACATTTTAAAAGCAAATAACCATACAACTAATGAAATTTATAGATCAGATAGTACTAAAAATAGTTAAAAGAGAAATTATTGGCATTCATAGCTTTGAGGGAGTGGAATTGTGTTTTAAAAAGTCTAACTGTGTGTATGTGTATCTGAGTGTATGTCTGCTATTAAGGGCTATGATGCTCATTAACTCTGTAATGTTGGGAGGAAAGTGGAGTGAAGTTAATCAGCATGGGAGAGTGAAGAAGCAGGCAGACAATAGGATTTTTAAAGTTCACTATCTCACTCCACTTTTCACTCTGGCTTTTTATACAGTAAGAAATTATTGCTCCCAACAGAACGATAGATTCATACTTTTCCCCCAATGCTTCACCAAATACTTAATCTTTACTTCAGCTCTGCTCGGCTAGCTTTGATCTTTGGGGAAATAGAAAAGCCCATAATGTACATAAATTAGTTCTAGACTTCCCTCCCAGGGAATTTTGGAGCCCAGTTAAGAAGGAAATTCCTTAAAATTATAGAGTCGAATCAGCTGGTCAGGTTGTTATGTTTGTTTCCATGGGAACTAGTGCGCCCCTCCTCAGGCCACTTTTCCTCCATCCTTCTCCCCAGACACACAGGCTACTAATGAATGTCACCCTGGGTACTTTTCCTGAACAAGGTAATATATCTCCACAGAAAGAACTACTGGAGCTTCCCTACTTTTCTCGAATGCAGGGATATTACCGAGTCACAGATCACCTGAGCCAATTAAACTGGGGAATATAGCTACAATTTCCTCTAGCATTTTGATGCATTCGTTTGTTAATGAGGAGAGCTTGGGCGAGACCTGGCAGTTGCTACACACACAACAGCTCAACCCTCCCTAAACAGCTCAGGAAGAAGCCCAGTCTGCACATCCTTAGTCAAGGCTGACGACACTCAAGACAGTCAGAATTCATGGTAGTTAGTAATTAGAGATTTTCTATGGCCAAAGCAAAAGCTATTAATGCTACTAAAAATGCACGTTCTCAAGGCTCAGGCAGAATTCAGTAGGTACAGGTCCACCCCTAGGAGGAGGAGAGGCGTGAGCAGTGGTGCAGCTGGAGTTGATTGGACATGCTCTGTGAGTCAGAAACTCTTCTGAGAGGAGACACACATGTAAATCTCATCCCAGCCTCTGAGGTAGGAGCCATGATGATTCCCTTTTGTAGATGAGAACACTTAGGGATCGAATTTCTTTTTCTAAATCCATTCTTCTCTTCTTCTGCAATGATAATTTCAGTCTCTTCATTTTTATGACACTATTCCCTGAACCTTGAGTCAGAGCTACCGGCTCTCAATCCTAACACATCTGTGTGGCTGTTGAGTTTTTATTTGGTATAATTATACAGAAGAAGTTGAAAGGATCGGTTTTAAAGCTGTTATCAATACTGAATTTAGATTTGCAAACCTTACATGGATTCATGTATAGTATGATTTCCAGAAAACTGAAATTCATGCAATATATGTGTGTGTGCACGTGTTATACACATAAACATACTCACACATACATAGTTCGCTAAAATGCAAAATTCATCAGCAGCACATTGCACCTCATCTCTTTACTATTTTCTCTGTTAATATAACTAACCCCCCCTCCACCTCACTTCACTTCTTTTATTGTTTGTTTGTTTTCTGAGACAGAGTCTCACTCTGTCACCCAGGCTGGAGTGCAGTGGCACAATCTCGGCTCACCACAACCTCTGTCTCCTGGGTTCAAGTGATTCTTCTGCCTCGGTCTCTCAAGTAGCTAGGATTACAGGCACCCACCACTGTGCCAGCTAATTTTTGTATTTTTAGCAGAGACAAGGTTTCACCATGTTGGTCAGGCTAGTCTCGAACTGCTGACCTCAGGTGATCCACCCACCTCGGCCTCCCAAAGTGCTAAGAGGTAGGGTTTTGCTCTGTTGCCCAATCTAGAGAGTAGATGTGTGATCATAGCTCACTGCAGCCTCAAATTCCTGGACTCAAATGATCCTTCTGTCTCAGCCTCCCTAGTAGCTAGCACTACAGGTGTACACAATCATGCCTGGCTAATTAAAAAAAAAAAAAAATAGGGATGGTGTCTCACTATAATGCCCAGGCTGGTTCAAGTTCCTGAGCTCAAGTGAGACTCCCACCTCGATCTCTCAAAGCATTGAGATCACATGCATGAGGCACTGTGCCTAGCCTCACCTCACTTCTGACTTGATTTTAGATCTAGACTTTACTTCTCTCACTTTAATGTCTTAGCCACGACTTTGATAATAGGAGAGGGGTGCTGCCCAGAGAATTTCAAGGAGGTGGTAAAATCTATTAAGAGGGCAACTTTAGCAAAGATTTGACCACTTAAGCAAAACTCTTGAATTCCTGTATTGTGGGACATAAAGGGAGGATGGAACATTGCCATGGAGGTGTCATTGAAAGAGAAGCTTTGTTGTAAATGTTTCAGGAAAAGATTTGCTATGTTTTTCTATCATTGCAGGAGGGTGATGATAAGGATGGCTGCCTGGAATGTCAGTCCAGGAAAACTGGTGCATTCATTCATTCATTATATTATTCATCAACACTCCAAACATGTGTGAAACTTCTATATGTCTAGATGTCCAGGGCACATAAAGCTGAATGCACAACCCAGAACCCATGTAAAGATTTAAAGTCTATTTATACTTTGCAAGGTAAAGAATTCTTAGTATATCTTAGAATAGAGTGGATAAACTTTTTCTCTAAAGTGTCAGATAATAAATATTAGTAAATATTTTAGGATGTGTGGGCTACATATTCTATGACTTTTCTTCCTTTCTTCTCCTTCTTCCTCCCATTTGCCCCTCCTCCTCTTCCTCCTCCTCTTCCCCCTCCCACTTGCCCCTCCTCCTCTTCCTCTTCCCCCTCCTCTTCCTCTTCCCCTTCCTCCTCCTGCTTTCTCTTCTCCTCCTTCTCCTTCTGCTTCTCCTCCCCCTTCCTCCTCCTGCTTTCTCTTCTCCTCCTTCTCCTTTTTCTCCTTCTGCTTCTCCTCCCCGTCCTCTGCCTCTATCCTCCTTCCTCCTCCCTCCCCCTTCCTCCTCCCTCCTCCTCCTCTTCCTCTTCCTCCTCTCCCCCCTCCTCCTCCTCCTTCTTCTTCTTCTTCCTTCTTCTTCTTCTTCCTTCTTCCTTCTTCTTCCTTCTTTCTGAATATAAAAACTATTCTTACTTAAATCACTGGTCATACAAAAACAGGCTGTAGACTGAATTTGGTGCATAGGCTACACGGTTTTCCACTTCCTGTCCCGGAGCCTTGCTACTCAGTGTGGTCCATGAATCAGCAGCATCAGTAACATCTTGGGTCTTGTTTGAAATGTAGGATATCAAACCCTAATCTAGACCTACTATATCAGTAAAGTATCACTGTGCAGTAAAGTACCACAAAACACAGTGGCTCAAAACAACAGTCATTTATAATTGTTCATGAGCATATGGATGGGCTGGGAGGTTCTTCTCGTCCTGGCTTGGTTCCCTCATGCATCTACTACAATAACCTGCAGGTGAGCCAGATGACTCTACTTCTAGATTTTTGACTATCATCTGGGGTAGCTGGGTTCTCCTTCATGTGGCCTCTCATTCTCCAGCAGGTTAGTTTGGGCTTATTCTATAGTAGTTGTAACATTCTAAGAAAGGAAATGGCCTAGAGGTAGCATAATGTAACTTTTGTCATATTCTGTTGGTTAAAGCAAGCCACAGGCCAAAGTAGATTCAGATAGAAGGCAAAGAGCTTCTATCCCTTGTTGGGAGGGGCTGCAGAGTCATGTTGTGAAGGACATGGGCATAAGGAGAGACGGAGAACTATGGCCATGTTTATAATCGGCCACACCTACTAAATCAGAATCTCTGCATAGTAGCAAGATTCCCATGTTGTTCATAGGCACATTGAAGGAGATTTGTTCTAAATATTTTCACAGTTATCTGCAGATGCCAGTTTTCCATTCTTTCCTCCCGAAACAGTTCCGTATTCATGTTCAATATCCAACATATTTATGTTAGAATATTTATTATTCTCAAAGATAACCAGAAGTCAGACAGGGCTCAGAATAGGTACTCAGATACCTAGCATCAACCAGGAAAGAGAGTGAATTAAAACTATTGCAGCTCCAACTGTAAGAGAGTGTATTCTGTCAAGAGGCATAGCACTACGCAGCTTAATTTCCTCTGCACTCACCACCTGAATTCCTCAGTGCTTCAGACAGCCTTGTTTCCGAACCCAAGGTGTATTTTTCTGTGACCTTCAGCTTGTGAAGGAGGTGTTTCTATTGACAAATTGACGTTTACCTTGTAGTTACATAAGGCCAAATTCTATGTATGAGCCATTCGTGTGTCATAAACATGAACTGGGAAGCCCTCTGAAGCAATAGAGGAATAACGATGAAGACTTTTCTCTGAATGCTGTGAAGACTCTTCCTTCCTACAAAACTTGAATGGATCCATAGCACAAATAGAAGAGTGCTTATGTAGGATATGTTGCCTGATATCTAACAGCACAGGCTTCAAATCCAGACTGCCTGGGTTCACATCCTAGCTCTGCTGCTGACTCTGTGTGACCTTGGGCAAATTACTGAATTTCTACGTGTTTTAGTATTTTAAGCTGCGAAATGAGAGTAGTAGTAGTCACTCATGCATATAGGTCTTAGGGGATTAAATTACTTGCTATTTGCAAATAATCAGAAGAGTATTGCATTACTATTATTATTAATATAATTATCATGACTATTTCTTATTATCAGAGAAGTAATTCAGTCTGTACACAACCTCCTTGAGATTGTAACTGAATAATGAAACATTTTTAACTAAAAATTTATTTTCATTATTTTGAGATGGAGTCTTGCTCTGTTGCCCAGGCTGGAGTGCAGCGGCACGATCTTGGCTCATTGTAACCTTTGCCTCCCGGGTTCCAGCGATTCTCCTGCCTCAGCCTCCCTAGTAGCTGGGATTACAGGTGCATGCCACCGTGCCTGGCTAATTTTTGTATTTTTAGTAGAGAAGGGGTTTCTCCATGTTGGCCAGGCTGGTCTTGAACTCCTGACCTCAGGTGATCCACTCTCCTTGTCCTCCTACAGTGCTGGGATTACAGGCATGAGTCATGGTGCCCAGTCTGAAAACTTCAATCTACTTTTCTTGGCAGCATCCTTAAACTTTGTGTATTAGTCAGATTTCTGTGACACCATAATATTTTGGATGTATATGGATGTATATACATCCTGAGTTTAAAGAAATGGCCAATTTTCCATAGTTGGTAATACTTCTAAATCTTAACCTACGTAATTATGCTGTTTGCAAATGTGACAGCTCTGGATACTAGCACAACTGCATTACCATGCTGTTACCTTAAAATCATAATGATCATAATTATTCTAATTAGTACTCTTATGTGTGGTTTGTTTCCAGCAGAAAAGTTCCCTGGGGGTAACATTAGTTACCACCCTTGACTCTTGTTCATGTTGACCAAGGGGTTGATTCATCACAGACTTGTCATCTATGAGTAATATGCAGAGCTTGGGGCGGGGGCGTGGAAATAATAGAATACAGAGGAGAAAAGTTGGAAGGAAGAGAGAAGTGAGAAGGAATAACGAAGGCTAATGCTGATCATCTATAGCAGTTTTTAAAATAAATTATTTATACGCTCAGAAACAGTCACACAGTAAAATATTTAATATCAACCACGAGTGGCCCAACATAATTCTCTCTAAGTGTCATTAGCATGAGAATAAGACATCTCTAATTCTCTAGCAAGAGAGTCCTGCACATAAAAGGGAAGGAGTATTAGGTGCTATTGATATGAGCAAACTGTACCAACTACACCATGAGTGTAGATTCCTCACCAAATACATTAGAGTCATAAATAGTTTTTATGAAGGTACAAAAGTTCCTTGGGTAAGCCCCTGAAGTTGGACAAAAATAGTGACTGCCAGAAAACTATATGGTCTTTCTTATATTTTGGTGCCATATATTTTGTTAAAATTCTTCAGTTACAAAAAGAAAAGGCAGCATCAACAATATGTAATTTTCACCTTGAAAAATAAATTGGTCTCAGTAGCTTCTGACCATCTGTCCACCATATGTGAAGACTTTCTAACAAAAGAAAGCCTCTCCTTTAACAATTATTTTTTGTTAATTTATTTTCTTTTATGTAAAAATAAGTTTTGCATAAATATAGATTTTATGGGTATAGAATTAATGCATGTCTGAGGTAGGGAATTTAGAAATTATAAAAAATTAGAAAGATGAAAATAAAAACTAGCCACAATCCAACTACTCAGAAAACCACTTTAAATATTTGTATGTAACTTATCTTAGTATTAAAAAATTAGGAAATATTAATCATATATTCCCTCTTGATTAATGATAAATGATAATTAAATCATTCCTGACTAAATCATGTCTAAAATGGTAAAAATGAACTCTTATTCACTCTCTGAATCTCAATAGATCAACATAGTACTTACCCATTTAAAATATTTTTTAGAAAATATTTAGAAAAATGCACAAATCATAGGTGTATAGTTTAATGCATTTCAATGAAATGAACATACTAGTATATCCAGCATGCAGATTAAGAAGTAAAACATCACCATCATCACACATGCCCCCTCTTTTGTCCTCTTCCAGTCATTACACCCTCCCCACTATCCTGACTTCTAACACTACATATTACTTTTGCCTGTTTTAGAACATTATATCCATGGAATCATATGACTTGTCTTTTTTGGACTCTGGCTTTATTCCATCAACATTACAGTTATGAGATGTCTATTCTTTTGTAGTATGTATTTTTCTGTATATAAAAATATTATATGTGACAATTCCAATATGATTAATGTTTAAAACTCAAGGTTTTTAAAAATATATTGCAACAAGACCAGGTGCAGTGGCTCATGCCCATAATCCTAGCACTTTGGGAGGCTAAGGCAGGTGGATTTCCTGAGTTCAGGAGTTTGAGACAAGTCTGGGCAACATGGTGAAACCCCATCTTTACTAAAATACAAAAAATTAGCCGGGCATGGCAGCGTGTGCCTGTAATCCCAGCCACTGGGGAGGCTGAAACAGGAGAATGGTTTGAACCCGGGAGACAGAGATTGCAGTGAGCTGAGATTGCGCCATTGCACTCCAGCCTGGGTGGCAGAGAGAGACTCCATCTCTCTATACTATACTATATATACTATACTATACTATATTATATATTATACATACTATATTATAATAATATACATACTACACTATAATATATGTATAATAATATACATATTTTACTATATATATCCATACTATATATTACTATATATGTATTGCAATTACTTGAACTGATACGCAAGAAATAGTAAGCTGCTAATTCGGGGTTTTATGATCAATTATCTAGATTAGGGGTGTCCAAACTTTTGACTTCCCTGGGCCACATTGGAAAAAGAAGAATTGTTTTGGGCCATACATAAAATACACTAACACTAATGATAACTGATGAACTAAAAAAAAAAATAAAAAATTACACAAAAAATCCCATAATGTTTAAGAAAGTTTACGAATTTGTGTTGGCCACATTCAAAGCTGTTCTGGGCCACATGTAGCCCACAGGTTGTGGGTTGAACAAGCTTGTTCTATATCTTCAAGAATGCACTTCCCTGATAAAGGCTAATATAATAAACTGAAATGCATGCTTTTTGATCTTCTTATGCTTTGTTTTTTATCATCAGACTTTGCTTTCCTCTTTAAATGGCAGCGGAGAGAAGCATTACTTTGAACATTAATTCTTTGTTGAGAGTCTAGTGAAAACATGAGAGCTAGAAAGAAGCACATCCTACATCATAATATTTCAGAGCTAGAAGAGACATTAGGTATTAAGTCTAAGTCCCCTTGACTTGGGGCCAAGACAAGGTAAGTTTACTGATGTCACACAGTTGTTAGAGGCAAGCCCTGCCTGACATTCTCTCTCACGTGCCTTGATATCTCACAATTTTAGTTTGGATTGATTGGGAAACATTTGCTGAGAAAAATATAATAATCTTACATTTGGCAGCTTCTCTACACCTCTTGTTTAGTTTAATGGTCGGCTTTATTCCTCTATGTTTTAAAGAATAGTACTGGAAAGAATTAAATTGTGTAAAATCATGTCATGTTTCACTGTAAGTTCACAGGTTTTATCTAACTCAACACTTATTTTACAGATGACAAAACTGAGACCATAGAGATTAAATTTTGGTCGAGTCATCTTGACAGTATAAATTTGGTATCTTTTTTGTTTTCTCAGAATTTTTCTTTTTGTGCCAGTTGTTATTACTCTACTAGAGTTGGAAGCAAATTTCGGGTTTCCATTTCCTCCTTGCTACTACTCCCACCACCTGGTGAGGTATCTTCAGGAAGAAGATGGTGCTCTTTTTCTTACCAGGGCATCAGAACTCCAACCTTGAGTGCAAGCTGTATTTACTACCACTTTTGAGGCAAGACCAAACATGCTTGATGAGCTCAGGTGGCAAACTTACCAAAAGCCTGCTTGTGGGGTTGGGGAAATTTGGGAAGATTAGAAAAATGCACACATATCTAAGAGGGAAGACTATTTAGAGAACTGCATAAGTTATGTCTAAGACTTTTGTTTTTCCTTAAGTAATTAGGCTCCAAAAACTTAGTCTGCAACTTCTGGAGAGAAGGATTTCCAGCAGAAGCTCCAGGAACTCTTCTAAAGAACTCTATGAGCTGAGTGATCCCAAGCCACACACATTCACATCCATCCATCTTGCTTCCTAGGCTCCTACCATAGAGTTTGAAAATAACAAGTAATTCTGGTCATTAATCTTGTTGGGTGAATAGTTTTCAAGTATGTTCTCCCACTCCGTTGTTTGTCTCTTCACTTTGTGGATTGTTTGCTGTGTAGAAGCATTTTAACTTGATGTAATCCCATTTGTCAATTTTTGCTTTGATTGCTGGGAAGCATAGTGGGAAGGGGTGGATGAATAGGAGTTGGTTAATGGGCACAAATACATTTTTAGGTAGAAGAAATAAGATCTAGTGTTTGATAGCACCACAGGGTGACTACAGTTAACACTGATTTATTGTGTACTTCGAAATAGCTAGAAGAGAAGATTTGGAATGTTCTCAACACAAAGAAATGATAAATGTTTCAGGTGATGGATATTTCAATTACCCAGATTTTATCATTATATGTTGTGTTCTTGTATCAAAATATCACGTGTGCCTCATACATGTGTACAACTATTATGCATCTATTAAATGAAAAATTTTAAAAAGTTAAAAAGGAGGCTAGAGGAAAGTTTGTTGCATTAAGACAATCAGAATGTATATTGGCCAATGGAAGTGAAAATATGTTATTTGTCAATACGATACTAACAATGTTTTTTTAAAGAGAGAAATGTCTTCTAAGAGTAGCTAGCCCTGTACTTCTTCCTTGCTTCCTGAGATGTGTTAGAATATAATTAAAAAATAAAAAGGTAAAATCATGACTGTCATACAATATAAAAACACAAATGTCATTAATTAATAAGGAAACAAATACAATGTTACAATTGATTCAATGGAAAACTTAAAAAGTACACTTCAGAAATGTTAAAATAAATTTACAAATTGTTGCAAAATCATTATATATAAAAGTTGATAAGTGCATTCTACTGGACACAATTCATTTGCATTTCTGTGGACAAAAATCATGTGTAATATTTTCAGTGTTTTATAATTTACAAAATTATGAAGTAGCTGAAAGACAATGAAAGCTAAAAGGGTACAGTAGATAGGAAATGCAGTATTCTTTTTTGCTCATTTCAAAGTTTATAATTATTCTTGATAGAGGTTGTCATGTGATAATGTGAAATGCTGTGCTCCTGCAGTTATTATGTGACCAAAACAGGTGACATTGCCTACTGGCTAAAGAAAAAAGAAAGGATGGGATGAGCCAGGCTTCCTGCTAAGGAAGGTATTCAATGTCTGCATTATTTATTATTAGGCAATTTTTCTTCTACTTCAGTTGATGAAGTGTACTATTTATTTATTTATTTATTTAAGACAGAGTCTCGCTCTGTCTCCAGGCTGGAGTGCAGTGGTATGATCTCAGCTCACTGCAACCTCTGCCTCCCCGGTTCAAGTGATTCTCCTGCTCCAGCCTCCCGAGTAGCTGGGATTATAGGCACCCACCACCGCATCCAGCTAATTTATGTATTTTTAGTAGAAATGGGGTTTCACCATCTTGGCCAGGCTGTCTTGAACTTCGACCTCGTGATCCACCTGCCTCTGTCTCCCAACGTGCTGGGATTACAGGCGTGAGCCACCGCGCCCGGCCCAGTACTGTTTTATTTTTAGTGATACATATAAAC
Organism: Macaca fascicularis; assembly: GCF_037993035.2. NCBI lineage: Eukaryota > Metazoa > Chordata > Mammalia > Primates > Cercopithecidae > Macaca > Macaca fascicularis. The sequence continues at coordinate 39,742,971 of NC_088382.1, forward strand.
AGAGAGTGAAGAGGAGATGCTCCACACCTCTTGGGGAATACGGGATTGCTTCAGTGGAGGCCTGAAGGTGGTACTTCAATAGATTTTGGATTTGTGAGCTTGAGAAACAGCACCTTTAGGGCTAATATAGCTCAGTCCTGATGGACAACGAATAAGCAGGAATGGGAGGCACCTTTAAGAGGCTTCAGAGGAGGAGATATCAACAAGGGATCACAGAGCAGAGCAAAATCCACACTGCATGTTTTTAGAATGGACTATGTAAGAATACAAGTGATCTATTCTGAAAAACTTCCAGGAATAACAATGAAATTTAGAAGAGGGCTGGATGTCCTGCTCTGGCAGGCAAAGCCTAGAGCTATCAAAATATAAGACCTAAGAAAATCCAGGGTGTACAATTATTTTCAATCAAGATTTATTTCTTATATCATTAACCAAAGTTAAGATAATCACCTGCTGGATTTTTTTTTCTTTTTTGACATTTGAAGTTTTTAAATAAATGCTTTTCATAATATTTATATTTAAAATTCCCATTTTAGAAATGACAAAAGCAAAGCTTAGAAAATAGGATTGGTCAGTCTCTAAATTTCTTCTAGATATGACATTCTCCATTTATAAAGTTCTACCCAGGTATAAATGCATTATCCTCATATCTGCACTACCCATGGGAGAACTGAGACATCACAAACTGCAAGAGAAGACTTGACAGTTTAGCTTAGATTCGTCTTGGCAAATCAAGCCCACATTTGAACACACTTTAGAATTGAATTGAGACTTTCTTTTCCCCAAATACTCATTGAAATATCTAATCAGCAAAATAAACGGGTTTTACCAAATGTTCAGAGATTACAAACTGTATTTAGCACTCATCAACAAATTAAAACATTTCTCTGGGATCTCTCTCTCAGCACCTTACCAAAGATATATTCTTGCACTGAGATTCGTCTGATTCTTTGCATTCATTATGTGCTTTTTCAACTTAGAAGTTAATTTCAGGGGATTGATGTTGAGGTCATTATTTATAATATGGTGACTCACATTCCCATGGAGGCAGCTGTAAGAAATTTGTCTAAAGGTAGACTAGCCCAGGTCAAAACTGTTAAAATCCAATTTTTTTCATCTGAAATTTAAAAAGCAATGGCCCACCCATACCTAATCTAGTTGTCAAATATGCAGACATATATGGAGATATATATACAGGTAAGACATAGCATACAATCCAGTCCAATTCATAAATGTATTCAGAGATTTCTAAATAAGAAAGATGCTATCTTAATGTCTGTCGGGACTGCTGAGGCTGAGGTAGACATTCTTTAGGCTCCTAAGAATTATACAATGTGAAGGTGGTATGTGTGTGACAGAGGTGTAGAAAATATAGTTATACAAAATTATGTTATTAGATAGAGATGAATAAATGTCATCAAAGAAACAGGCTCTCTTGAAATGGATAAACCAGAAAATATATAAACAGTTGAGGAAATCCAAAAGACTTCATGGAGTATTTATTATTGTGATGAAGTTCTAAATCATTTGTAATATTTGAATCATCAGAAATTTTGGAAAAACACAGGACTGTAATTCTTAATAGTATTAGCTAAGGCATAAATACAAGAATGTGTGGACAAGTTCAGGGGAAGCATTTAGATCAATTTGAATGTCACCTGGAAAATAAGTTGGGACCATAATGTTGATTATTATGGTGAGTGACATGAGATAAATTCAGACTACACATGGGAACCAATGGAGAGCTTTGGAACAATATGATCTGCACCTGAGAAAGATGATTCTGGCTATGGTGTAATTCTGTTAGATGAGATAAAGACAAGGAGATTAAATGAGAAATGTTTTTACACATATTATTTCATTGACACTAGAATTTATCACAGTCAATGTTTTTCTTGTTCCCACATGGTTCGACAACTTCCTAGATTGCTCATAATAAGGAAAATAAATTAATATAAAGTATTGAGCATTTAATAATAAGAAATTAAAATAAATCTGACTATAGCCATTTCTATGACTTGGTGAATTCTTAAGTAGTCATAAAATGTAGTGTTTTATGTTTCTAATCTGATAGTACCATTAACATTCAGAAAACACAGTAGTAAAATTTTTGAAATAGATTTGGTAGCTCATGAACTAGAAGAGACAAATTTATAATTAGGATTTTATAGATACTGATCAATAGCCTTGAAATCTTTTCATCATTTGTCACCAAATACTCTTAAAATACTCTTAGATATAATTAGGATTTCAAATGGATCAGGAAAAACATAAAACAGTTGTCCCTCTTGTCAAATATTTCAAATTATGGTAAAAATGTTAAGGGAATACATAATCATGCTCAGAAATAGAAGGGAAAATTTCAGGGCAAAAGAAACTGTGAGATAGCCCTGGGTGATTAAAGAGGACTGGATTGAAGAAGAATTGGCAATTCATAAGCATGCAGGTGTCTTTCAGGAGTTTCATTTTTAAAAGCTGACAGTAGTGTAATTTAATAAAAAGAAATATTATTCAAAGTGGATAGAGAGATATATGGAAAGTGGTAGTAAGAATACAGATTAGTAAATTTTACAGACTTAATAAAGCATTACTTGTTTAGAGAAAGGATTTCTTCTTGCCATCTAAGACAAAAAAATATTATTGCATGAACATGTGAGAGGAGGTGGAGACTCAGGGTAGAAGTATAGCGATATTGATTAAAACGAATTTTATTGGAAAATATTAACTTCACTACAAGTGCAACGTTAAAATACTTGCAAGAATAGAAATCAAACAATGTTTAAACCAATATAGAAGAATGGAATAAAAGAAATTTAATACATCCAAGCAAAGGCAGAAAAATGGACAAAGATAGAGAAGGCATGATAAATGAAAAGACTAAGAAAAAAAGAATGAGTCCAAAAATGTTGGTAATTATAATAACTGTGACTAGGCTAAATGAATCTACTAAAATTTTCAGAGTAATAAAAACAAAGCGAATCAAATCTTGCCACTTTTTGTTTACAAAAGACATTGTTCAAATAATAATAAAAAAAAAATCATGTAACTACTCATATAGTTCTTACCACAGGCCAGGTACAATTCCAGGAAGTAGACATTATTGTTTATGTTATAGACAAAGTAACTGGAGCACAGAGAGGTTAGTCACCTTGCTCTATCTCACACAGGTAGTAAGTAGCAGAGCCAGGATTAGAACGAAGGTAGTTTGGCTTTAGAATCTTGTGTTTAATTTATTTAAAACATAAATTGGTAAAAATAGTAAAAAATAAGCTTGTGCAGTAATATTATCACAGAAGATAAGATTTAAGGCAAAAACCTCAATAAAGGACAAAGGAACATATTTTGTCAGTTATAAACATAATTCACCAGTAAGATATAAATCATGAAGCAAGTATGCATATGGCAATATTGCTTTAAAATGTACAGAGACAAACTAACACAACCTCAAAAGGAAGAGTCAGTCCCACAATCAAACTGTAAGAATTTAATACATTTCTTTAAAAAACTGAGATATCAGATAGAAATAGAAAATGAGGTATTCTGAACTGGATATGGACTAGGCTATATTGCATATGTTAGAGTTCATTACTCTCAAAATATCTGCTGCCTTCCTTACCAGTTCTTTCCTACTAGGCTCATCCTAATAGAACTATAATCCTTCTATCCCACTGACACCAAGCTTGGCTATGTGCATGCTCTTTGGCCAAAGCAATAGAGTGGATGTGGCACGTGCTGCTGCTTCTGGGCGCAAGTTTTAAGAGTCATTTGTGCATACCACCAGCTCTGTTTTTCCCTATGCCATGGGATCAGCAATGTCTCAGAGGGACTACTCCTTCATCCTGGGTCCAAGATGAAAATGCAAAGCCAAATCCATAGGCTAACCCACATGAGTAATAGGTGAGCCTTTGCTGCTAAAGACCACCACAATTTTGGGGCTACTTGTTGTAACAGCACACATTGGCCCAAGGCAATTGATGATACATTGCACTAGCAAATAATCCCCGAATTTCAGAGCTTAAAAAATGAATTTTTTCTCATTCATGCTATGTGTTCCAATGTCTCAGCAGGGTGCTCTGCTCTGCACAGTTAATACTTGGGGAATCAGGCTGAGAGAGGCTCCACCATTTTGTTGTTGTGGTGGTTGTTATTTTAAGAGATAGTGTCTCACTTTGTGTCCCAGGCTGGAGGGCAGTGGTGTGATCATAGCTCATTGCTATTGTGAACTCCTGAGCTCAAGCGATCCTCCTGCTTTGGTTTCCTGAATTGCTGGGATTACAGGCATGATCACCACACCTTGCCCTCCACCATCTTTGGATGCTGCAGTCTCAAAGTGGAGCCCCAGGGACCACAGAAACAGTGGAAGACAGCACAGAGAATTGGACACTAGCTATTTTGTTACCATGAAGAGGAACACATGTCACTTCCACTTACATTTTAGTCTCACAAGCAAGTAACTGGGTCATGGCTGAGTTTAAGGGGGTAGGGAAATAAAATCTTCCAGTGTGTCAAGGAGTGAAGACTTGGAAATATTGATGAGAATATCGATACCAATGCATTGCTCACCAAACTCAACAAGTGCAGAATACGTATTTTCAAATACACATGAAAATTTGAGAAATTTGAGCACATAGCATGAAGAAAAAGAATCTCAACAAATTCCAAAATATTGGTATCATATAAACCAAACATCAGAGATGTCTGATGAGATATAATTAGAAATCACCCCACGAAAGATAGCTTTAAAATACCGTATTTTAAAACTCTGTTTTGTATAGTTAAAAAATTGAAGAGCAAAGTGAAGATGAAAGTTAAATACTTAGAAAAGTGAACAAGGGATGTAATACACATAAAAATATTTTATATGTGTATGTGTAGAATAGAAACAAAGATGAAAATTAACAAATACCTAGAAAAGTAAACAAGGGATGTAATGTACATTAAATTTTTAGAATATAAACAATGCAATGCTCAGGAAAAACTATGTCATATTAAATCATTTTTTAACTAATGGGAAAATAAATGATAATCCTTTAATTAAAAAATATATTAAAATAAACTAAAAGACAAAAATTATAAAGAAAAATTAAAAATTAAGCAAATGGACATAAAATACGAGTATATAAACAGAATCAACTTTATAAAAGATTAATAAATTCTTGAGAAGTATGCTGAAGGAAAATAAAAATAATAACACATGTAAACAGTAGCAAAAATGGAAATGTGATTTAAGAAGAGACAACGGGCAGGGCACAGTGACTCATGCCTGTAATCCCACCACTTTGGGAGGCTGAGGCAGGAGGATCACTTAAGGCCAGGATTTTGAGAACAGCCTGGGCAACATAGCAAGACCCTATCCCTATTTATTTTTAATGGTACAAGCAATCTTTCTATTCTCCTTGGATCATTTCTTTAAGATGAATGTATGTGATACTCAAAGATTTACCACTCAAAACACACCACTCATCATTTATAGATGAATTCTGTATAATGACATCAAAAAAAGAAGGAATAGATAATTCATTTTTTTACAGTTGTTCTAGAAAATTTAAAAAGATGTATATAAAGATAAATTGCTACCCAACTCACTTTGCAAGCTAGCATAACCTTGATATGGAAACAAAAATTAAAATTAAAATGTAGGACAGAATAACTTAAAATTTATTGCAGACAACATAATCATCTGCCTTGAAACTTCAACAGAATCAATTGAAAAAAAAAAAACTATATTGGAAGTAAGACATGGCCAGATGCATAATCAGTACATACAAGCCATTACCTTTGCATACTCCTGAAAGAACAAATTCAAAATTGTAGCAAGGAAAAAAAAAGATTCTATTTACTGAAGCTACAAAAATGTCAAAATATCTTGAAATTAACTTAACAAAAATGTATTAAGCCTTTATTCCATATGGAGACAATATTAAATTGATTGAAGGAATTAAGAGATCTTAATAAAAGGAAAAAAGTCAGAGTTCAATATTCAATATTATGATAGAAGGAGCACTTCAAATCAGTGGGGAAACAAATTATTCGATAAGTGTTTCTAGGAAAATGTAAAATGTTATAAAAAGTAGATCCTCACATCACACCCTTCAAAACAACGAATTCCACAGGGAATAAAGACACAAATGCATATACAAAACAAATCTTTTAAACCTTCTGAAAGAAAATATTAAAAACAAGTCATAGAAAGCAAGAACCATAAAGAATACAAAATGGAAATATTTTTATTCAGAGGAGGATTTACTTTAATGCTGATGATGTTTAAAATTTAACAACGCCCTTCGGGGGCCACTAGGGACCTTAAATGTTCCCCAGGAGTCAGATATTTATGTGAGATGGTTACAATCAGCACTGGGCAAATCCAGCCCACTGTTTCTCTAAATAAAGTTTTATTAGAACACAACACACTTGCTCATTTTCATATTATCTGTGATGTTTTGGTGCTACAATGACAGAGTTGAATAGCTCTTACAAAGGACTTAGGTTCCCCGAATTTAAAATACTTACTCTCTGGCCCTTTATAGAAAAAGTTTGCCAACCCCTCATTTACATCCCTCTCTCCTTCCACTCAAACTTTCCTTTTGTCACATTTGCTGCCATATCAGGAGGCACTGAATTTGTCAGGAACACTTTCTGGGGTTTGGCTAAAGTAGTGTTGAAAGGAGGATGTTGTTAGGAGTTAGGCTAGAGTTAATTGGCATTTATTTAGAGGATTTGCAATAACTCGTGTGCATGGAAACAAAGCATTTTGGAAATTACAGAGCCAGAGCTAGCTTATGGAAAATTCTCGCGGGTATCAGAGACATTACAGAGGATTTGGTTTTCATCAATGCCTAGTCAAAATAGAAGTTCTCTCCTGTTGGAAATGTACTTATTAATGCAGCATATATAATTATAAACTTGCCGTGCTTATTTTACCTTCTTAGGAATTGGATTAAATAAAATTTATCAGGATTCCTGTGCTTATAGAGCCCAAGTTCATAACAGTTCTCTAGACAGTGAGTTTATTTGTGATTAAAATCTCTGGTTTTATGAATCTCAACTTTCAGTAATACAATACAAATTTTAACTAATAAAGCTATAGAAAAGATTAAATTATCTTTCTATCTTCTTGCTATAAAATGTTATAAAATATTTGATATATGAAAATATCAATAAGATTTTGTGATATTTTTATTTAAAATCTATTTAATATTTTTAGTTTTTTCCTCATTAAAAATGTTACATTTTACCTAAAATTCCTTTTATAGTTATGTATTTTTTCCTAAAGACAGCCCTGGAGATTGCATAACATTTGTGTCCTTACAAATCCTGGTTCTAACCTTCTATGTGGCAAAAAAAAATTATTCTATAAACTAGGATAAAAGGCAAATGGTAAACTTTGAAAACCTATTTGCACATGCACAGCAGGTTTAGTATCAAAGTATCCAGACTAATTTATAAAAACAAAACAAACATTTTTTAAAACCCTTCCAAATAATTAGCTTTAAAAATTATTTCATAACTTTCATCATCATAGGCAGGAAAAAAAACAAAAAACAAAACCGGGAAACCTTACCCAGACTGGCTTAAACAATAAGAAGTTCAACGTACACTGAACTTCCAATATACTTTTATTATACTTTGAGTAGTATTATTCTCTTTTCCTGTAATTTCCAACACTGAAGTTTGTTTTCTTCATAGGCTCAAACGATTGCCAAGATTACCTGGAGTTACACGAATCCTTATTAACATCTCACCACATAAATATTCTGAACTTTGTACTAACTGGGACACCCATGAATCAATTATTCCTGTGCACAGGAAACTAACAGGTAGTCATTGGTTTGAATCTGTGTTACTTGGACCAATTACTGTAGGAAGGAGGATGGGATTACCCTAATTGGTTTATGATAATCACCTTGAATAGGTGCTTTACTGGGTATTGTGGAGACCATAAAAACAAACGAGATAATTGACAAAGGATATAGACAGATAATTCTCCAGAAAGAAATACATTCTGTAAACTTCAACACAAAGCTTGGAGACAGGCACATAGTGGTTTATAATACTATTCTGTTCACTTTTGGAAATATTAAAAAATTTCCAAAATGAAACATGATTTTAAAATTTCCAGGGCCGGGCGCGGTGGCTCAAGCCTGTAATTCCAGCACTTTGGGAGGCCGAGATGGGCGGATCACAAGGTCAGGAGATCGAGACCATCCTGGCTAACACGGTGAAACCCCGTCTCTACTAAAAAATACAAAAAACTAGCCGGGCAAGGTGGCGGGCGCCTGTAGTCCCAGCTACTTGGGAGGCTGAGGCAGGAGAATGGCGTGAACCCGGGAGGCGGAGCTTGCAGTGAGCTGAGATCCGGCCACTGCACTCCAGCCTGGGCGACAGAGCGAGACTCCGTCTCAAAAAAAAAAAAAATAAAAAAAATAAAAAATAAAATAAAATAAAATAAAATTTCCCACCATGCTTGTGAATTTGTCTACTTTTTTTTTTTTTTTAACAATTTTTGTTTTATGTATTTTGAAGATATGGTATTAAATACATACAAATTTAGATCTGTAATGTCCTTATGATGAATTGAGTCTTTTATTATATTATGACTTGCTTTTCTCCAGTAATAGTTTTGGGCTTGAAGTCTATTTTATCAAACATTAATGTAATTTCACAACACATTTTTTTTGCCGGAATTTTTCTGGTATTTCTTTTCCATCATATGACTTAATTCTTCTGTATGTTTTAATTCTCATGTAAACAACACAGAATTGTATTACTTTCAGCTAGTTAAATAATCTTCATCTTTATCTTTCAAGTTTAGTCCGTTTACAGTTATTGTTGAAACAGAGAAAAGCAGTCCCTCATACCCATGAAGTGACCTGGCAATAAGAGCTAAGCCTGAATGTTTCTAGGAGCTGTCTAGGCACTAAAAACTGGGTTGTGGTGTTATTCTGTTGAACATGAACAATTTCACAGAGTATTAGCATCAGACAAGGCCTCTCTGTGAGCATGACACAAACTAGAATTTTCCTTAAGTGTGTCTCAGCAGGAACAAAAACATTGTCCAAACAAAAAAATGGTCAAAAAGTCCTCTTGTCTGATTAAACTAGTAAATGTTGCTTCTGTACTAATTATGGATTTAGCTCTGTTTTATTTCTCCTACCTCTTAAATAAAATTCATTAAAATACTAATTTATAAAATTTCTCCTGTGTGCTAACCATGTGCCATCAGTATTTAAGTCTTGTTTAAATAGTATTTAAATCAGTATTTAAGCAAATCAGTATTTAAGTCTTCTCTCACATCTCAACATGACTAAGTCTTATATTAATATAAGTCCCTTCTAAGATCTCCTTTCGAGATGTCCTATGGCTTCCTGGTATACTGTCTTCCTTGTGACAATGAGCCAATAAACCCAATGTTCTTTGACTATTGGTGTGTCCCTGGTGATCTTTGACAGATGGGCATCAACACCATAATTGCTGATATATTTCAACTAATCTTATTAAGCAGCTTCTGTTTTTCCTGTTTTCTATATTTCTTTCCCTCTTTTATTGTCTTTTGGATTTCTTTTCTCCTTCTCATTCAATTTTCTCTTCATTTCTAGTCATTCTACATCAATTATTTAATGTTTTCCCTATTTTAATGTTCATATTTAACATACAGGTTGTTTTTATATTTATAGCCTCTTTTTCTCCCACGAAATACATATTGCTGTTATTATGCAATCCATATTTGTTAAGTTGTGTCTAAATATTTGTCATTACCTTTGCCCATCATTCAGTTATTCAGTATGACCTTCCGTCTGGGTTCATCTGTTTAAGGTATACCCTTTAAATTGTTTATACAAAATGTTTTTGGTAACAATATTTTCATATTTTTAAATCTATTATTTCATACTTACTCTTGAAAGATGTTTTACTTGGTAAAAAATTCAAGATTAACTTGCATCTCTCAACACATTGAAGATACTCTTCGACTGTTTTCCAGCATCCTTTCTTGTTAATAAAAATTCAGGCTAAGAATGAATTGCCAGTTATTTGTAGATGACTGGCTTTTCCTCTCTGGCTGTTTTTTAAGGCTATCTATTTTTCTTTGGTGTTCTACAGTTTCACTTTGATGTGTTAAGGTAAGAATTTCTTTTTATTCATCTTGTTTGGAATATACAGGGCTTCCTAGATCTAAGTGCTGGTGTCTTTCAACATATCTGGAAAATGTCAGTCCTTTTGTCTTTGAATATTTCTTCTTCTCCATTCTCTTTTCCTCCTGTAAACTATGATGAAGTGTATTTTAGATGTTCTAATGCTTTCTCTTAGTCTCTCACCCTCCTTCTATATTTGCAATCTATTGATTGTTGTCTGAATAACCACCTCAGATGTTTTTTATAGGACATTTTGTCTTCAGCTGCATCAAATCGGCTGTTTAAACTATCCACTTAGGTTTAAAATACAATTACATTTTCCAATTATAGCAGTTTTATTTTTTCACATCTGCTTGTTCTCAAATTTCAAGCTCCTTTGCTATTCAAGCTCCTTTTAAAGATATTAAATATAGTTATTTTGAATTTTGTGTCTAAAGCTAACATCTGAACTATTTGTCATACTGTCTCTACTCTCCCTTATTTCTGTTGGTTCCCATCATGCTGTCTTTTGCCCTGAGATGTTTTATGATTTTTGACTGCAAAATGTCCTTTTACTTGGAACTTTATCTGTGGAATTCTTTGAAGCCTGAATTAAACTTGAATTCCTTCAGAGAGGATTTGCATTTGCTTCTACCAAACATATAGTTACTACCAACCTGAGACCACTTTAAACTAAATTCTTCATTTTAAGTTTTTCAAACCACAATGGTAACATAAATTTAACTATAATCCTTCATGAGACCCAGCATATAAATATGAATTCTCAGGGCTTTTTATTTCTCCCGACATATATCCAGCATCAGAGTCCAAATAGCCAGTTGACCTTGCTGTGGGGAAAAGAAAGAGAGATCAGCCTGTTACTGTGTCTATATAGAAAGAAGTAGACATAAGAGACTCCATTTTGTTCTGTATTTGAGATGCTGTTAATCTGTGACCCTACCCCCAACCTTGTCCTTGTAAGAGACATGTGCTACGGTGACTCAAGGTTTAAAGGATTTTGGACTGTGCAGGATGTGTCTTTGTTAAACAAGTGCCTGAAGGCAGCTTGCTGGTTAAAAGTCATCACCATTCTCTTAATTTCAACTACCCAGGGACAGGTACACGGCCAAAGGTCACAGGGACCTCTGCCTAGGAAAGCTAGGTATTGTCCAAGGTTTCTCCCCATGTGATAGGCTGAAGTAATGCTAAGAGGTTTATGGAGATGTTTGCATATGCATCTCAAGGCACAGCATTTTCCTTTAAACTTATTCATGTCACAGAGGTTTTTGTTCATATGTCTTACTGCCGATTTCCTCCCTACAATGATCCTATTGTCCTGCCACTCCCTTATCTTTAAGATGGTAAAGATAATTATCAATAAATACTAAGGGAACTCAGAGACCAGGGCTGGCGTGGGTCCTCTGTAAGCTGAGCGCCGGTCCCCTGGGCCCCCGCTTTTCTTTCTCTATACTTTGTCTCTGTGTCTCATTTCTTTTCTCAAGTCTCTCGTTCCACCTAACGAGAAACACCCACAGGTGTGGAGGGGCAGGCCACCCCTTCACCTTGCTATAGCCTTCTGCATGGGAGGTTTATTTTTCTTTTATGCTTAATTTGACAGTAGAGCTCTTGGCTTTTCTAGTTTTATTCATGGATTTCCTATTGACTTCCTAACCCTCATTGAGACCAATGAAGTCATCAAAGGAAGCTTTACAATCTCTAGGGTTTTGATAGAAGCATTCGTATCAAAAGCCCACACTGTTACTGGTTTACCTCGTATAGAGGTATTCATAGAACCCATAAGGATTCTATGGTTTTCTTATTTTGTCCCAACTCAACAATATGTTGTAAATTTCATTTATCTGTAAGTTTCATTTTTTTTAAGGAGGCATTTTTCTCAGAAAATGTAATCTGTCATACTAAATGTTGCTAGATTTTGTCATTAGTTTAAGTCTCTAAACTTAAATTTCCTCATTTAGTCCTTAAGGGGATATGATATCATTTGATTGATATTACATCATAACATGCGTAAAATACTGCTACTCAGCATTAAGCTATAGTGAGGACTTGAGGGTAAGGAACAGGGGAAGCTTTACTGATGGGTACAGCATGGCATCTCCCAAACTACATTCTTTGGACGTTAGTGACTTTCACAATATTAATTGGTATTCTGCCAACAAATAAAAAATAAAAAATAAATAACGTGTCCTATTGACAAAACGTTGGGAAAATTCTGCATGTACTTTTACCCTCTTGGGGAAACATATGAATATTAACATAGGGAACACTCTGAGAAGCCTTATAATAAGAGCACCTGATGAAAAAGTTGTTAACCAAATATTTTTAACCACACCCTATCAAAGAACCTATTTTTTTAAAGAACACTGATGTCCAGAGATCACAGTTTGGGAAACAATGGTGTCAGGGAATATAGTTAATCCCTCTCCTCTTTGAGGATTCAAAATACAACTTTTCCACACAAAGAGGCATCTCGTGTGGAAAAGTAAAGGTAATAGGGGAAGGAGTGCTAGGGTATGTAGGGAAGTTCTGTGGAGCAAGGGAGGCATTACTGTGGTGTACTATCAAGAGTTTAGGCCAGGTGTGGTGGCTCACATCTTTAATCTCAGCACTTTGGGAGGCCAAGGGAGGAGAACCACTTGGGATCAGGAGTTTGAAACCAGCCTGGACAACATAGCAAGACCCTGTCTCTTCAAAAATTAGAAAAATTAGCCAGGAATAGTAATAATCACAATGCATGACTGCAGGTCTGCTAAGGTCTTCAATTTGGATTAATCCATATAAAGCCAATTTATCAGAAAATACTTGTGTTGTGTTATGTAAGACTATAAAAGCATGAGTTGAGGGAGGGCAGAAGGAATATAGCTGACAAGTGTCAACATCGCCTTCCATGCCATTACTTCTAGAAAGCGTTAAGTAAATCTTGAGAGTTTCTTTGAGTGTACATTGGATAGGAATCACTGAGAGGTAAAAGGATTAAGGAGAAGATGGAGAAATTAGAGGAAACAAAAAAGCCAGCCATGAAGAAATGCTCAGGGTTTGAGGCAGATCCCAAAAGTAGAAAGGTCATTACTGCTCATCCTCACAGCACTAAAAGGCTCTTCACAGTGGAATGGTTCATAGATCACAGAGGAAGAAAGACTGACACAGTAGCTATTATGCCAAATATCTGTAAGCAACTACTGGGTTAGAGACTGCACATATTCACGGTGACTGTTGTGGAACAAAAGCCAGGGAAGCCCAAAATAAGACCCTGTGTTCTAGAGTCTTTGAGAGTCAAGAAAATTTCAACCATGGAAATTGAGAATAGCGAATTTCTGGCTACACGAAAAAAAATTTTTTTTAATATTACTGCAGCTTTTTATAGCCTCACATGTTATTGTGGAGTATAATTTATCCACCCGAAAGCAGTTGTAAACAAATTTTGATCCAATCTGACAACAATTAGACAGGAGCCAGGAGACAATGCAATTATATCTTCAAGAGGCTAAGAACCCTATCAAATTGCATTTCTCCCTGCCCATGTTCTTTCTCCTTTCTTTTTTTGTGTTATCTGGAGCACATGTGACCTTCTAACATTTTGTACATTAACAATGTTTATCATTTGTCTTCTTCAACTAGAAGGTAACCTACAGTAGGGCAGGGATTTTTGTCTATTTTATCCATAAATTTATCCCCAAGGCCCAGAAGATTGGTCAATATATAGTAGGTGCTCAGTAAATACTGGATGAATAAATAAATCATTTCACAGCAACATAGGGAGCATTTAGCTTCATTTTAGTTTTAAGCAAAAGCCACAATATTTGCCCCATAAATCGACATAAATTTTATACCCTCAAGGGTATAAAAACTCAGACAAAACCGTCTTCTCATTTTTCTCCTTCACACTGTTAACACAGTGAATTTTCTGTAGTTGAGATTTTATGCAAAAGCAAAAAAGAAATGGCAAAAATCCCAACTCAAACAAGCAAATATAAGCAAATGAGCAAACTTTTATTTGCATCTACTGTGTGTCAAGCTAAATTGGACTCTGTGTATTATTTTAATTGAAAATAATCCCCTTGAGTACAAATGAGAAAGAAAAAATTGTAATCATTGGCCAACCTGTAAATTACTTTAAATAGTGTTTCTGGAGCCTTAATGCAGATGGCATATTCTGGTTGTTAATAGTCCCTTATTTCAGAGAAAATTACTCTTTGCCATTTGCTTAATTTGCCACACAGAAATATGGGCTTATTTGGATCTAATGCTCTTGAATAGAATGTGAACTTTGAACTTCTTCCAGTTATATCATCAATATTCCTTATGTGGCAAAGTGTCTTCTTAAGAAAGTACAGTTATTTTTCACAAACATTTTTTGCTCTGAAACATACAGTATATGCTCACACACACATCAATTTGGATAAAGTCTGTTTTCTACCTAATTTTATATTCCCAGGTAATTAAAATCCTACATGATTTCAGTTCACTATTGTTCTAAGACATCTGCTAAAAACAGCTATTTACAAAAAAAAAGTATTGAAATTCTGTTAATCGGTCCTACTTTTATAAAAAAATTTTAAGTACACGATTTTGAGTCATAGCATCTCTAAAACTCAAATATTTAAATGTTCTACATTATACGCTTTACTGAGTACTGGAGTAGGAATAGGAGGCAATAATTGTTCATGAAAAAATATATATAAATTAAGAAAGATTGACAATAAAATGATTACAAAATAACTTCCAAATGTCTGACAAGCTATAGCAGCCTTACAAAATTAAACAATTTTAAAGGTTTGTCTGCCAAGTTTGGTGGGTCTTGTCTATAATCCCAGCACTTAGGGATTGCTTGAGCCCAGGAGTTCAAGACCAGCCTGGGCAACATGATGAGACCCTGCCTCAGCAAAAAAAAAAAAAAATCTAAAATAAGATAAATATATATATTTTTAAAAACAAAACTTTCTTACCATCTGAGATTATTGTGTTCACCATATGATATGGTTTGATGGTGTTGCCACACAAATCTCATCTTGAATTGTAGCTTCCATAATTCCCACTTGTTGTAGGAGAGACCTGGTGGGAGATAATTGAATCATGGGGGTGGTTTCCCTCATACTGTTCTCATGGTAGTGAATAAGTTTCAAGAGATCTGATGGTTTTATAAGGGGTTTCCTTTTTGGCTTGGCTCTCATTATCTCTTGCCTGTTGTCATGTAAGACGTGCCTTTGCTTCTCCTTTCCCTTCCACCAAGACTGTGAGGCCTCCCCAGCCATATGGAACTGTGAGTCCATTAAACCTCTTTCCTTTATCAATTACCCAGTCTCAGGCATGTCTTTATTAGCAGTGTGAAAACAGATTGATACACCAGAGCTCTATAAAATAATATTGATGTCATGGAATAGCCAAATCCATATTTGCTATTTAATCTTTGGCTGCAAGGTCATAGTTAATTTATCAATAGATAGGAGTGATCTTAGAAGACAGAAAACAGGCCTCATTGAAAAGACCAAGGTGACAGAACGCAACATGTTTATTATGGCCTTATATACACACATTGTTTCTGAGGTTAGCTTTTTTCAGCTTGTGATCATTATTTCTCATTTTTGTCTTGATTCAAAGTTGAATGCCTTGTATTTATAACTCTGAAAAATCTCTTTGTACTCAATTCAATGAAGAAAAACAGAAAATGGAGGAGTGCTCCTCCTGTAGATGTAGACTGAGGAACTCAGTGTTTTGCTCAAGTGTTGCTTGAAGAAATTAATTCCAACTTACAGCTAACAAAATCAGCCACACTTAATATGAGAAATATGTATAAACACGCTTGACTGAGAGATTACCAAGTTCTGAGAGCTTAAATTTGATAGATTTCTTTGGAACAGAGAAATAATAATAAAATCAGTTTATCCTGAATAAAATAGATGAGAGTGATGGTGAACTGGAAGTATTAATTAAGGAGCTCTTATTGTGCAGTTTCCTTCTTTAAGAGTTAGGAAATTTACTAGATTCAATCATTTTTGAAATCCAGGTTCTGTTTTGTAATCAAATAAGGCACACTGTGTTGTTTTGTTAAAAGCAGTAGTGTTGGAATTGAGATAATCCATTTCAATATTTTGCCTGGTTCTCGCTGTAGCTAACATAGCATTTATGTAAGCAGATGTGTAGACAGAAAACAAATGGAAATCTTCAGAAAAAGAGCTTAAAACTCGATTTCTATTTTCTATCTTTTTACCTCTCACCAATGATCTTGACTCCAACCCTCTCTCAGAAGCACCACTGACTAATAACTAGACCCCTCCACAATTTTAGTTTCAATCATTTATTCTCTGACTGCTACCTCCTGTCTTTCCAGCTTACTGCCTTTCTTAACTCAACTCACAGTGGTTTCTAAAATTCTAACTGTTCTGCTCCATTGCTACCTTTTAGACACCATCTCCCTCTGCTGGGTTCCCACAGAAGTCACTCTGTTTCAACTCTGAAAGATGTCCTGAGTTCCTCAAACACCCCCATGCTCCCTCCATGAGACGTTTGTACTTGGAATTTTTCTTCCTGAATTACTCTTACTCAAGATATCCTCATGGCTCAGGAATTAGTGATCTATTACCCCAAATTAGCAGCTTAATACAACTCATATTTATTATCTGAGTTTCTGAAGGTCAAGAATCTGGGAGTAGCACAGACTCTAGGAAGCATGGATCAGTCTCAGGGTCTCTTGTGAGGTTGCCGGGAAGATATTGGCCAGAGTTGCAGTCTCAATACATGTGCCTCTGCTGCCAGATGTAGGCAGGAGGCTTCAGGAGCTCCCCAAATGACATGCTGCATTCTGTGAACAACTGAGTCCAGTCTGTGCTCAAGAGAGAGAAATTAAGCTCCACTTCTTTAAGGAAGGAGTATCAAGACATTTGTTGGCTTTTTAAACATTATTTATTGCTTCATTTATTTATTTACATACAGGGCCTTGCTCTGTCACCCAGGCTAGAGTGCAGTGGCCCAATCTAGCTCCAATCTAGCTTACTGTAGTCTTGAACTCCTTAGCTCAAGTGATCCATCTCAGCTATCGGAGTACCTGGGACTACAGGCACAAACCACCATGCCAGGTCTTCTAAAGCTTTGGGATTACACGCATGAGCCATTTTTCCCTGCCCTGCTGGCATGCTTTAAAAGTCATCTGAGCTCATCTCTCATGAACTCTGGGTCTCCACTCCAATGCCACCTTATCAGCGAAACTTTTTCTATTTGCTTTATATGAAATAAGAAGCCTTCCCTCTAAGCATTTTCTGGCTCCATTCACTTCAGTAATGCCTATCACCATCTAAAATACTATATGCTCATTTCTTTCTTTATTATATATCTCCCCACCCAACCCCTGGAATAAAAGCTCTAACAGGAGAGGAAATGTATGTATGTTGTTTACTGCTATATCCTCAGCACTTGGAACAGTGCCTGGCATATAACAGGGAAAATCAATAAATAACTGCTGAATGATTAAATGAATGAATAAATAATATAAGAATAAATGCTTATTTTAGTTATCCTGAAGGCAATGTAGACATCGAAAGATCCTGACCGGCTTATGGTTAAAGCTTCTCTTTGTGCTCATTCTTTGGTGCAGGAAACCCCTACAAGGACATGAAATTTGCCGTTGTGTTATACAGGAGTATATACCCTTATCAGATCAAGTCTTTCCTTTGGACCACAAATAGAGACTTTCAAGTCCTTCATACAAATAAGCCTCAAAGGGGAGTGAACAGCTCCTGCCCAAGGATTCGGGGTCCCTTGGTGACCTGACTTTTGGGCTTTCCATCAGCACGCTGACTAGACAATTGAAATCTGCTGACTTTTTTTCTTTTCATTTATTCTTTTGTTTCAAAGTGTTCCCTTAAATGAACCAATTTCTTGCCTGTTTATCCCTCATCAAACCCCTGACCTCATCTATCCCCCCGACTCAGTATCTCACCCGAGTAGCCTGCCATAGTGGTCTAATTCTTATCATCACTAACTCCCTGTGTGGTGCGTGGCATCTGAGAGACTTCTGAGCCTGACTTCTCCTACTCAGCCCTTCTTTGCTCTTTCCATGTCATGGCATGACACACAAATTCAATGCACAATAAGAATCCTGCATGTAAAATGCTTACAGGTTAACTATATCAATGTGAAATTATTATTTCAAAAAAAGGTCAGCAATGTAGAATAGCAAGTATTAAAAACACATGTGCTACGCTGAAATCTCAGCTGTCTCTCTAGCAAGTTGCTCAAATACTCTTAGATTAAGTCCTCCTCATGATTAGGGATTTGCACTGTCATGAATGTTCAAAACCATCGGGATGCTAATTGGCCAAAAAGTATCTCCAGTATACCTGAATATGTATGGGAAACAGTGATTGAGAGACTAGCCTAACCACAGGAACTGAGAATCAAAAGTGACAGGGTTTTCATTTTGCTGAATGAGCAGGCTTGACATTTGCTTAACATCAAGGTGCTCAACAGGTCCAATTTTAATTTCAGTATCCATATACCAAAAGGGAAAAATACACAAAATTTCGGGAATTCAAAGTTACTAATTGAAATTTTTATTTGTTTTTCCTTTTCTTCCTTATTACATTTGAGGAACTAACAATGAAAAAGAATTTTTTCATTGTTTTCATTTTTTACAAGGAGTCTGTCAGTGCAAAGGGTGAAAGTCTCCAAATTTAAGAAGTCAATTTCTTAAAAACAAAACAAAACAAAACTAAACAACAAAAAAAACTACTTTCTGCTGATTTTCTATCCACTTTTTCTTGTGATAAATAAAACAATACAAATAATAGCTATATATCTAAATATGAATCTCCAGTTAATGTCCCTGAGCTGGGATTTTACAGAAGCCTCATTTAGCCACCTTCTTTTCCTCTTTTTTCCACTCCTCCCAGGGAGTTGGACATATGGTAAGTTGGAGAGAATGCAGCACAAATTAAGACAGAAGCAGAGTATATGTGAGCTATGGTGGGACTGCAAGGTCTTTACGCCACAAATTTCCCCTCCACTCATCTGTGAACTCATCTGTTCTCCAAAACAGCTAACACAGGTCCTGAATACATGAAAAAATTAATGTGCAGTATACAACATGTAGAACTGACTTGCTTAGAGGGAACTGATCCTAACAACCAACATCTCTAATAAAGTGCTAGTAAGACTATTTCCAGACCTCCATGGGTACGATAGTAGAACAAAGCAGTCAAAAGGGAATATTCTAGTTATTGGCCAACCTTGAATTTTCGCTTATGATTGCAAATAACAAAAAGGAAATAAGGGTAGTAAATACCATGAAGATCTATCTTAAGTGTAACTATACTGGTGAAACCAACAGTAGTATCACTACATTTAATTTCTTATACGTTTACATTGACCATTTCAGAATATTATATACTTTATTATTATCTGTACCACATAATTCAGCAGAACCTTATTATATCTCTCTCCTACATGAAGGCTTTAGAAATATTGTTTCTCTTCATACCCCAAATATGTTTTCCTTCAGTTTTTCCTACTCTTCTTCATATGGCTTGGTTTTAGCCTCATGCATGACATCTGAATAAATGCCAGTTGAACATGCCTGAATTAGTTTCCTATTGCTGCTCTATAAATTACCACAAACTTAGTGGTGTAAAACAACAGCAGTTTACTGTCTTAAATTTCCATAGTCCAGAAATCTGAAATGGGTCTCAGTGGGCTATCAAGATGCAGCGGGCATAAGTTCTTTTTGGAGGCTTTAAGGGAGAAGATATTTCCTTACCTTGCCAACTGCTAGAGGCCACTACATTCCTTCAATCAGGGCATTCTTCTTCCATTTTCAAAGCCAGCAATAGGTGTTTAAATTTTTCTGGAAAGAAAAAAAAAAGTTATCAGTTAGTTTGAAATCCACCCTTCCTATCCTGGAGACTCCTGAGGAAAGTGAAAACAAGAAACAGAGGGGAATAACTTGGTCAAATTTTATTAACATGTTAATTTGACTTGTTGCTAGTATCTACTTAAGAAATACCTTTATCCGTGGCATGTCTTTAACAGGATATAACTGGTCTACTAGGATTGTTTATGGTAAATAAGCCTGTAATCTATGAATGTATGGGGAATGACACTCTAGAAAACATCAATTCTATAGTTTTCTGAGACCAAAGTGGAAAGCTTGCGTGTCTGAAACAGCTACCTTTGTGTAAGTGGTGTTCCACACACATCACTAGGGGCCTCATGTGTTTTATCTGGATGAGGAATTTTTTGGATCTTGCCAAAAATAAGGTGCATCCAAATGCGGCATAGGAAGACCAGTGAGCTGGTGTGGGAGTCACAGACATGTCTTTGCTTTGCCTGTATCTCTTGATTACCTGTACCCTGGGAATTAGTAAAGTTTGATATTGGGTAAAAATCTACGATTCTTTTCAGTCTGACTATAGGACCATTGTGTTACCTCAAATATTTGGGCCAAAAGACGAATGTCCAAAAATGAAATTTCAGATATTGTTAATTCCTTCTCAGGACCAGGGAAACTGTGTTCTGTAATTAACTCATTTTTTCCTATGTACATAAAACTTGGTTTTAGTCAATAACAAGACTAACAAATGGTTGTGGGAATTACTGAACATTACTAGCTGTTCCACCATGAGAAGTAAATAAAAGAAAATAAAAGGGGGAAAAAGGTAAAGGAAACAATTAGAATAATAAAAGGAAAAAGGAAAAGAATAAAAAGATAGGGGAAGAAAAGAATACAAAGAGTTGCCTATTCTGGGAAATTGTAGAGCTTTCTCAGGAATTGCCTCATATTCTGCTGGACTCTGGCTCATGTGTAGCACACAGCTGAGTTAGAGCAGAGGTGCCCAATGACAACTCGCCTAGTTTCCCCTGGGCCCTCAAGTTGAAGAAAGTTTAACTTAAGGAAAATAGGTTGCTTAAGGAGAGCATATGAAACTATTCCGAATGTAGGAAAATTAACTGCCTTGAACTAATGTGAATCATAGCAATTAACAGAG
This sequence comes from Macaca fascicularis, assembly GCF_037993035.2. Classification (NCBI taxonomy): domain Eukaryota; kingdom Metazoa; phylum Chordata; class Mammalia; order Primates; family Cercopithecidae; genus Macaca; species Macaca fascicularis. Next base: position 39,764,074 of record NC_088382.1, read on the forward strand.
ATGAAGATATATAATGTACTTAGTACTGGTCATCAAATTTATAGAGGGTTAAAATTTATAGAGGTTTATACCTCTAAAGATGGACCTGAGAAAAATGACCAGAAAGATTCAATTCTATATCAAATCAAGACATGATGAATTATTTTAGAGATAAATCAGAGGCAAAATATACAAATGGCTTTCATTCAGAAGAAACCTTGTCCTGTGAATACAATTATAACATAATGTCAAAAAATGCAGGACCACAGATTCTCTTCAAATGGGGGAAAAATATTTAGACATATATGTGTGTATGTGTGTGTATATGTATATATATATATATAAACTTACAAGATTTGGATGCGATATCTTGGAGGGGTGATTTCTTTGGCATTTGATGACTCTGAGGAGGAATGTAGATTAGGTAACAGAAGAGTGTTTGAAAATAACACACATTGTTTACTTCTAATTAGAATATCTATTATTGAATTGCACAATAATGGGTAATACTGTATGGTTTCTGATGACTCTCATTTAACTCAGCATAATAACATCTGACCCTCTTACCACAGTCGACATCGCTCTCCAAGGTCTGGCTCTTCACTATATTTTAACATCATTATCTGCCACACAATCTCGCTTTCTTTGTTCTAGTCACATAGAAATTTTTGTAGTTTCTTGAATATGTCTGTTTTTTCACTTTCTGTTCTATTTTCCTATGGTTTCCCTTCAGCTATCTATATCCATATAGATCACTTCCTCCCTTCGGTGATGTCTCTGCTCAAATGTCCCTTCACCAGAACGACTTCTATGATCACGGTGTCTAAAATATTGCTCCCTCATTCTCGTTTTTATTCTTCTTTACACATTTTTATGAAAGCTAATGTTGCTAATTGAATTTTTTCTTGTTTTTCTGTTTTCTTACTATATTTGAGGAATTAACAATAAAATAGGAATAATTTTACTTTTGCAAAGAGGCTGTCAACACAAAGGGTGAAAGCGTCTCCAAATGTAAGAAGTGCATTTCTTAGAAACAAAGAAAATCAATTTTCCCTGATTTTTAACCTACTTTGCTTGTGTTATATGCAATAATACAACTAATTATTTACATTATATTTATTTACTTATTGTCTATCTCCCCCAACTAGAATGTAAGCTGCATAACAGCAGTGACGAGGATTTCATTACTACTAAATCTCCAGAGCTTCGAATAACCTGATACATACTACCAGATCAATAAACCTACCCAATCATGTTTGGTACTTTCAAAAAGACATCTAAGAATAGTTTGGTAATTCTAATATTTTTTGACATTAAAGAGTAAGTACATGTATGTGTTTGTGTGTGTGTGTGTGTGTATGTATGTGTATGTGTGTATGTGCATTGCAAATTTACATGTTTAAAGCTCCAGCATCCTGTTCACATTTGGCTAATTTGACCACCAGGGTTACACATATAGGACATGGCTAGGGACAGAGGGAACTGAACACAGTAGCACAGACATCATTGTTTCCCTTCTGAAACTCATATTCTGGGATATCTCAATGATTAGACTAAACACATTTGAAAGACCCATTATATACAACATTGAAAATCTCCGCTCACAGGGCAGCCATCTTGTTTCTAGTATGTCCTTTCACTACTTAGAAAATAATGAGATGACCTGCTACTACAAGTTTCCATTTTATATACAGGGAAATATAGGTTAAGTGGATTGCTCAGCTTCAAACAGCAGGGTAAACCACAGCTTGGTCACCACACTCCATTCCCCACCGCCACCTCTTTTTTTTTTTTTTTTTTTTTTTTTTTTTTTTTTTTGTCAATTTTTCATGTACACGTCTGCACTCAAAATTCAGGAAATTGAATATAGTTTAGAACATTTCCATATGAATGCCTCCCTTTCCATTGCTTGTATTCTCAAACCGGATGCTTCATAATCCACAAGCCTTGGAAATCACAAGCTTCAGAACAAGCTGTTATCACTCTGATAGCAGCTGGTGAGTCAGTGTGCCAGTCCCCTCTGAGGAGAAGTGCTTGTCAAGACAGTTCAGAGAACACAAAGGCTGTAGGAGCTCACTCCAGAAATAGAGGAGGAGTTCCCAGGACTCTGTCAAAGGACAACTCACTTTCAAGAAATACAACTGAAAATCAAGACAGTGGAATCACAAATTGAATACAGTATATTAAAGCTGAAAGTGGCTTAGAGTCTATGTGGTCTCATCTATTCATTTCACAGATGAAGAATGGATGCCCCAGAGTAAAAATAATTTGCCCAAATTAAGAGGCAGATTTGTCTCTTAGATACAGTCCTCAACACCTATTTTCCCACTTTGATCACAATTAAAAGTCACCAGAAAAATGCAAAGAGGAAATAAAACTGTCTTTGTTTACAGATGACATGATTGTCTATGTAGAAAATCCAAAAGAACAGACAAGAAACTCCTACAATTAATAAGCAGTTATAGAAAGAGTATAGAATACAAGGTTAATATACAAACGTCAGTTGCATTTCCCTATACCAGTAATGAACAAAAGAATTTTGAAATTAAAACATGGCATTTTTATATAAGCACACCCCAAAATGAAATACTTCAACACTGTTTTATTCCATTTTTTGTTGCTTAAACAGAATACCTGAAACTGGGAAATTTATAAAATGAAATTTAATTTTCACAGTTCTGGAGACTGGGAAATCCATTGACAAGGGGGCACATCTGGTGAGGGCCTTTTTGCTGGTGGGGACTCTCTGCAGAGTACTGAGGTGGGCATTCCACAGTGAGGAGAATGAGTGTGCTAGCTGACGTCTCTCTTCTTATGCAGCCACCAGTCCCTCTCCCGTGACAGCTTATGATTCCATTAACTCACTAATCCACTTATGAGGGCAGAGACCTCATCACTCAATCATCTCTTAAAGTCACCACCTTTCAATACTGCAACATTGGAGATTAAGTTTCAACATGAATTTCATAAGAGACAAACACTCAAAGGGTATAAATCTAACAAAATATGTACAACATCTTGTTGTGAGTGAAACTACGAAGCTGTGGTGAAAGAAACTGAAGAATTAAATAGATATTTCATGTTCATTGATAGGAAGACTCAATATTGCTAAGACGTCAAGTCTTCCCAATTTGCTCTAGAGAGTCAACACAGTCCTAATTAAAGTCCCAGCAAATTATTTTGTAATTATTTACATACTGATTACGAAGTTTGTATGGAGATGCAAAAGATCCAGAATAGCCAACATAATATTGAAGGAGAAGAACAAAGTTAGAAGACTAACACTATTCAAGTTTAAGAATTATTATAAAAACATAGTAATCGGCCGGGCGCGGTGGCTCAAGCCTGTAATTCCAGCACTTTGGGAGGCCGAGACGGGCAGATCACGAGGTCAGGAGATAGAGACCATCCTGGCTAACATGGTGAAACCCCGTCTCTACTAAAAAATACAAAAAACTAGCCGGGCGATGTGGTGGGCGCCTGTAGTCCCAGCTACTCGGGAGGCTGAGGCAGGAGAATGGCGTGAACCCGGGAGGTGGAGTTTGCAGTGAGCTGAGATCCAGCCACTGCACTCCAGCCTGGGCGACAGAGCGAGACTCCGTCTCAAAAAAAAAAAAAAACAAAAACAAAACAAACAAACAAAAAAAAGACATAGTAATCAAGACAGCATGCTATTGGCAAGAGAACAGACAAAAAGATCAATAGAAGAGAATACAGATCCCAACACAGACTCACATAAATAGAGTCAAGTAATCTTTGAGAAAGGAACAAAGGCAATACAATGGAGAAAAGATAGTCACTTCAGCAAATGGTGCTAGAACAACTAGACATCTACATGCAAAAAATAAAAATAGAATCTAGACACAGACTTTACACTCTTCACAAATAACTCAAATGGCATCATAGGTCTAAATGTGAAACAAACTATAAACTTCTGGAAGATAACAAAAGACAAAACCTAATTGACTTGGGTATGATGATGACTTTTTAGATACAACACCAAAGGTATAATTCATTTTTAAAAAAGGATTGAAAAGCTAGACTTTATTGAAAATAAAACCTTCTGTTCTATGAAAGATACTGTTAAAAGATTAGAAGAGAAGCCAAAAGACTAGAAGAAAATATTCACAAAAGATATATGTGATAAAAGACTGTTATTCAAAATACTCCAAAACCTATTAAAATTCAACAAGAAGAAAAGAAGAACTCAATTTAAGAATCTGCAAAAGCTATTCATTATGGGAAAGGCATGGAATCAACCTAGGTGCTCATCAGTGTAGAATGGATAAAGAAAATGTGCTACATATACACTGTGGAATACCATGCAGCCATGTGAAAGAATGAAATCATGTCCTTTGCAGCAACATGGAGGCAGCTGGAGGCCATTATCCTAAGTGAATTAACACAGAAACAGAACACAAAATACTGCATGTTCTCATGCACAAGTGGGAGCTAAACATTGGATACACGTGAATGTAAAGATGGGAACGATAGACACCGGAGACTATAAGAGCAGGGAAGGGGGAGTGCGAGAAGGCTTGAAAAATGACCTGTTGGGTACTGTGTTCACTGTTTAGGTGATAGGATAAACAGAAGCTCAGCATCATGCAATATATCTATGTAACAAACCTGCACATGTACCCCCGAATCTAAAATTTAAAAATTAAAAAAAAATATGCAAAAGACCTGAATAGACACCTCACCAAAGAAGATGTACAAAGGGAAAAGAAGCATATGAAAAGATGTTCAGCATCATGTCACTAGAAAATTCCAAATTAAAACTGCACACCTATTAGAATGGCTAAAATCAAAAACACTGATGATTCCAAATGCTGACAAGGATGTGGAGCAACAGGAACTCTCATTCATTGCTGGTGGAAGTGCAAAATGTTGCAGTCAGTTTGGAAGATAGTTTGGTACTTTCTTACATAAGTAAACATACTCTTATGCTTCTTCTTTCATTGTCTCAGGTGTGGAGTGCTTCTCTCAATTACATGTGCCAGCCTTGGTATGTTCTCATTGCTGTACCACACTGCCTGAGACATCCAAGACCACGTCTTCCTTTGGGGGCACATTGGACCTTTGTCATTGGCACTGGCAGTGAAGCTTTTACTGCACCAGGTCTAAGGCAATTCTTCCAAAAAAGTCACAAATAGTGAAATAATTGATTTATTCTTCTAGAGTTTAAGCAAATGTAAAAAAAAAAAAAAGTTAAATCAGTTATGTATTTTCAGATTTTGGATCAGTGAGACTTCGTTAAAACACTTTGAGGCTATAAAGCAAGTAATTTTTGTTTCCAGAAAAGTTAGTTTCCTTTGGCTGAGTAAGAGTAACCGTATGAGGATAAAATGGGATAAGTATATAAATCATATGGCAGAGTTAACAACTGTATTTGACTAAAAGTGGTACATTTATTCTCTTTTGAAAATTATTATTTAAACCTTTTTCTAAATGTACAAGCAGTCTAGAGGTAAGTAATTTTTTGTCTGTAGAAGAAATTCAGCATTGCCAGAACCATCTACCTTCACTTAGTCAGCTATCCTTAGGTTTTACTTGTTGCTACATCATCGTGAGATCGCTAATCTACTTTTAAAATCCTATTCACCCTTCCTAGAGAAATGGAGAGGGAGGGAGGAGGGCGAGAAGGAGGAAGGAGGGAAGGGAGGCAGGGAGGGAAGGAAGGAAGGAAGGAAGGATGGAGGGAGTGAGAGAGGGAGGGAAGAAGGGAGAGAAGGAAGAAAAGCAGCAAAGAAGGATGGGAAAGAAAGAAGGAAGGCAGGCAAAGAGACAGGGAGAGTGAAAAGGGAGTTCATGCCAACTGAGTTAGTACCCTGTAAAGAGTTTCAGTAGCAGTACCTCTCAATGACTTCCATGTACATCTCACAGGTCATGATCTGGTCACCTGAGCACTTCTTGTTTCAAGGGAGACTAGCTTTTTGTTTATATGCATGCTGACTTTTTCATTGTTTGTAAGCTGACACATTGCCATCGTAAATAAGAGGTGGGCAGATCCCGAGGTCAGGAGATCGAGATCATCCTGGCTAACATGGTAAAACCCCATCTCTACTAAAAATACAAAATATTAGCCAGGCGTGGTGGCGGCCGCCTGTAGTCCCAGCTACTTAGGAGGCTGAGGCAGGAAAATGGTGTGAACGCGGAAACCGGAGCTTGCAGCGAGCCGAGATCGCGCCACTGCAGCCTGGGCAACAGAGTAAGACTCTGTCTCAAAAAAAAAAAAAAAAAAAAATATATATATATATATATATATTAGTAGGGAACAAGAGGAAAACAGATATCAGTAGTACTGCTAGCATTAGTTGTTTCTGCCACAGGAACAAGGTATCCCAAATTCTCAAAAGAAAAAGTCTGGTTTCTATGGTATAGTAGAAAAAAAGAAAATGCAAAGGAGGGGGAGGTTTCTCCTCTTTTTTTTTTTTTTTTAAGATAAATATTCCAGGCATTATGTGTATTTGTGAATCACTCTAATTTCAGCTTTAGTATTCAGTTGAGTGGCAGGACAATCTATGTTTCTCTTGATTCTCTTCCCCAATAAAACATCTGGCTACATACTAGAATTTTCATTAAAGGATCACAGGGAGCTTCAACATAATTCATTTCTAAATCTTTTTCTGGCAAGTCCTTGTATAAAACAATCTTCCCTTTAATATGAATCTGATAATCTTTTCCTGGCATGAGAATTACTTTCAACTGTTATAATGAAGATTTGTTTTCGAATAAAGGGACCTTTTGCCAACAAGATGAGAGAGAATATGGGGGAGGATGGATGTTATATTGTTATAGGATGACATATTATTATTTTCAAAGCTCTGAGGAAAGAGACTCAACCTTGTCAGCCTTGATTTATGTTTGTTCATTCTGTGATTCAATAGGAAGGGCAGGTGAGCTTTACTAAAATGTTTTGTTATATATTTTTCTACTGAGTGCATTGAAAGGCCTCTCACACACCTTGTCTCACTTTCCCTCATTAGTGCTGTGAAGAGTTGAGCTTTCAGTGAGTGGAGGTTGTATATCATTATGACCAGAAAGCCATTCACACACCTATGTGTATGTACCTGAACTCAAAATGACTTCAAATAAGCACAGGGGTCCTTGTGATCAGATTACTAATGGAAAGATTAGGATATATACTTAGAAAAGTTTTAAAACTCATTTATAGGGGACCAGGCATGGTGGCTTATGCTTGTAATCCCAGCATTTTGGGAGGCCAAGGCAGGTGGATCACTTGGGGTCAGCACTTGGAGACCAGCCTGGCCAACACGGGGAAACCCCATCTCTACTAAAAATACAAAAATTAGCTGGGTGTGGTGGAGCAAACCTGTAATCCCAGCTACTAGAGAGGCTGAGGCTGAAGAATCGCTTGAACCTGGGAGGCTGAGGTTGCAGTGAGCCGAGATCATGCCACGGCACTCCAGCCTGGGTGGCAGAGTGAGACTCCGTCTCAAAAACAAACAAACAAAGAAAAAAATACAAAAACTCATTTACAGGGCAGCTACATTTTGAGCAAAATTTCAAAATATTTTACTACTTATAAAGATTTTCCTAAAAATACATAAATAATAAAATCTCCTACTTAAAAGCAAATACAGAGACATATCCATATCCTACCTGAGAATACAAAAGTAACACCTGAAGTATACCTAGATTACTTCAGTGCAAAGTTGTTTTCTTTTTAATCTGCTTCATGATTTATAGTTATATGGTAACTCATTATGTCATCAGATTTATTAATTTCACCCTGTATGATGCTTAGGTTGCATGTCCTGATTATGAATATCCTACTTCCTTGAACATTGTCAAGCACATGACCCATGTTTATGAAACTAACTTTTATATAATGAATAACTTACATATCTAGCTTTATTTTATCTTATTGCTAAACTACTGTTTCAATGCTATTTTTAAACAATTTTATCCTGTTTTCCTATATTTTATAATATAATTGTTATCATACATTATCTTCCTATATGGATTGGAGGCCATTTATGGACTTCTGATAATTAAATGTCTTTTCCTTTCTGCTTCATAATTTTTACGTCATGTTTACATTGAGGGTGTGGCACTTTTTTTTTTTTTTTTTTGAGATGGAGTCTCACTTTGTCACCTAGGCTAGAGTGCAGTGGCACAATCTCAGCTCACTGCAACTTCCACCTCCTGGGTTCAAGCAATTCTCCTCCCTCAGCCTCCCAAGTAGCTGGGATTACAGGCATCCACCACCATGCCGGGCTAATTGTTTTTGTATTTTTGTTAGAGACAGGATTTCAGTATGCTGGCCAGGCTGTTTTCAAACTCCCGACCTCAAATGATCCGCCCATCTCAGCCTCCCAAAGTGCTGCAATTACAGGCATGAGCCACTGCACCTGGCCACACATTTTTATTATATTCATCTCTAAGTAGTTTAAAAAGATATACTATTTCAAGCATTTTCAAGAATTCAGGAGTGGAGCTGTTTAGGCCTGAAGTTTTCCATGTGGGAGACTGCAGTGTTTTTCATAGAATTCAGATATTTTTGATGTTCTTTGTTATTTTATAGCATTTGTTAAATTTTCATTTTGTAGGGATTTTTCCAATGTATCTAAATTTTCAAATTAATCTTGGTATTCGTAACATTACTTCCATTGGTGGCATAATGGCTGTATTGTTTAAGCTCATTCTGTATTTTCTATATATTTTTTCTACTTGCTTCAGTCTGGTTATTTTATATTGGCCTACGTTTCACTCTACTTTTTTTTCCAATATGCATTTTTAAAATTTCAACTATCACATGTCAGTTTTAAAAAACTCCAGTTTGAGGCCAGGCGTGGTGGCTCATGCCTATAATCCCAACACTTTGGGAAGCCGAGGCAGGTGGATCGTTTGAGCTCAGGCGTTTGAGACCGGTCTGGGCAACATGGCAAAACCCCATCTCTACCCAAAATACAAAAATTAGCCGGGTGTGGTGGTGCATGCTTGTGGTCCCAGCTACTCAGGAGGCTGAGGTGGGAGAATCGATTGAGCCTAGGAGGTCAAGGCTACAGTGAGCTGTCATCACACCACGGCACTCCAGCCTGGGTGGCAGAGTGAGACCCTGTCTCAAAAAATAAAATAAAATAAAATAAAAATAGAATACTCCTGTTTTTTGTGAAAGCACTGTCATGTAAATTATTTTATTAAATATATATATGAGTTGTTTTAAAATCCATGTTTGATAAATACAATATAGAAATCACTTGTGGGCTTGCTCCTATTGTCTATTTTTTCAGTTGTGGCATGTTATTTACATATTATATATATGTAATGTTATTTAGATTTTTTGTAATATGTCAATGTTTTCTCTAAGTTTTACAAAATGTTTGTGTTTTTACATCATAGCTTACCTTCAAACAATATCACGCTTCTTCATATAAAATGTTAAATAATATACGTCTACTATCCTCTGTACTATTGTCAAAAATTTTACATCTATATATGTTAAATATCCTATAATACTTTACTAATATTTTTTATTTTAGACAGCTAATTACCTTTTAGTGAAATTTTTAAATGAAAGCAAAAATTATATTGCATATTCTCTCTCAAAATTACCACTTTTGGCCTTCATTAATATGGGTAAATCAGTGGTTAACATGGTGAGGCATGGGATTTTGACTCCCAGGTGATTTAGGAATATCTGTAGATACTTTTAGTAGTTGCAGCTAGGCTAGGGTGGGGGAGCGACTGCCACTGGCATCTAGTGGGTAGAGGCCAGAAATGGTGATAGCACCCCGTAGTGAACGTGACAGCCTCCTCCACAAAGAATTATTTGTTTCTCTCCACTCTCTATGCTCTGGTATTTGTGCCAACAGTCCCGAGTTTGAGAAACTCCGGTATAAATTCAAGTTTCTACACTATATATAGAAGGTCTATAGTGTAGGCCAACTGGCATGGAATAACTTCAGCTCTCATTGTCTATAAAACCATCATTCTCAGCAAACTATCGCAAGAACAGAAAACCAAATACCGCATGTTCTCACTCATAGGTGGAAATTGAACAATGAGATAACTTGGACACAAGAAGGGGATCATCACACACCGGGTCCTGTTGTGGGGAGGGAGTGGGGAGGGATAGCATTAGGAGATATACCTTATGTAAACGACAAGTTAATGGGTGCAGCACACCAACATGGCACATGTATATATATGTAACAAACCTGCACGTTGTGCACATGTACCCTAGAACTTAAAGTATAATAATAATAAGAGGAAAAACATGTATTTCTAGTCCCATAATGTGCCAGAAACAAACAAACAAAAAAAGTCTTCATTTCACCTTCATTTTTAAAATACACTTTCACTAGGTATAGAGTTCTGTATTGAGAGTATTTAATTTCAGCACTTTAAAGAAATCATCCATTGTTTTCTGGTTTGCATAGCTTCTGTCGACTCATCCGTCATTATTCCACTGTGGGTAACATAGGCTTTTTCTCTGGCTGATTTTAACATTTTCTGCTTATCTCTTAGTTTCAGTAATTTGATTATGGTTTCTTTTGAAGTGATCGTGTTCATCCTGGTTGGAATATACTGGAATTTTTGAATCTGTATAGATATTAACAACTTAAAAAAATCTTAACCATTATTTCTTCCAATTTTTTTTCTGTTCCCTTCACTTCTGGGACTCCAACTCCCCATGTGTTTGACTGCATTCTGTGCTCCTAGTGTTCACTGAGACTCTGCTCATTTATCTATTTTGCCTTTGTGCTTCATATTGGATAGCTATTGCCATACCTTCAATTTCACTGATATTTTTTCGGCAGTGTCTAATATCCTTTAATTATGTTCATTATGTTAATTTTTTCCCTATATTGAATTTTATTCTCTAGGAGTTCCATTTGTGCCTTATTGCATCTTCCATATCTCCTCTAATTATTTTTGTTTTATTTTAAACCCTTGAGTATATTTATAATGACTGTTTTAAAGTTCTTGTCTGCTCTTGCGGCCATGAGACTGCCTCAGAAACCTACATGGAGGATCATAGACTGAGGACTCAAGCTGCTGCATTTTGAAATCTATCACTGTATTTGCACCAAAGCCATATCTCCCATAGGCTTCTTTCTGTCAATTGCTGAGTATGATGGAACTGCTAAGGCTGGTCCACTTCAGAGAGACAAAGGACTCCTTAGTCGGGAGACTTTGGTTCAAGGACAGAACAATGATTTTGTCAAACCTTACTTACCCTGCATGGAGTGTAGGATTTTATCACCAAACCTTCTCTACCTTTTCTCTTCACTTGGGTCAGAGTTTAATTCTGGTTTGGTTGCCTTATCAGCCTTCCTCAGATCACTCTCTATTTCCTTTCACCAGCCTTAACCCTGTTGAAATCCTTTTTACCTTTAATTCTATTGTCACATCTGCTTCTTGGAGGACCCAATAACGTGTTAATTTTGTCTTCTGTTTGACTTCTGTTCTCTTCTATTGACCAATTTTTATCCTAATCCTGAATCAAATTTATCTGTTACTTCACATGTCTATTAACTTTTTTATGGCTGCAGGGCAGTGGTATAATCATAGCCCACCGTTGCCTTGACCTCCTGGGCTCAGGTGATCCTCCCACCTCAGCCTCCTGGATAGCTGGGACTGCAGGTGCTTGCCAACACACCTGGCTAATATTTTATTTTTATTTTTTGCAGAGATGGGTTTTGCCATGTTACCCGGGCTGGTCTTGAACTCCTGGGCTCAAGTGATCTACCCACCTCAACCTCCCAAAGCATGGGGATTACAGGAATGAGCCACAGCACCCAGCCAAATTTTGCATTGTTGACTACTGAACTTTGTATTCCTAAAGAGTACTGACCTTCAATCAGTAAGCAATGAAATTACTTACAAATAAACTTGATCCTTTAAGACTTGGTTTTAATTATTTTAGGGCAGTTTTAAGGAAATCTTGCCTCTAGATTTGGCTTAGTCTAGTGACCTATGTTTCAGTGTTCTAAAGTCCTTGCTGAATACCTCATATATCCAACAGAGTGTTTTTTTGTTTTTGTTTTTGTTTTTGTTTTTTTACTGTGACTGCAAGTCATTCAGGAGATCCTCAAGTTTGCATGAGCTTTGGAAGCTGTTTAGTTATAGTGTCTTTCCCTGTTGTTTTTATTAGCGAGCATCATGGAGTTTTCACCTCCAAAAGTAAAGACTGACATTCAACAAGACTCAAGTGGCCTCTTTTACAGATTTCAGCAGCTCTTTCTCACCTTAGCTTTTTCCTCTCTGGCACACTGAACTGCAGTTCTAGCCCCTTTCACCTCTTGAAATTCAATGTCTGTTTTATCTACTCAAAGAGGCCACCGAGCTCTGAGTTTTTCTGTCTTCACCACAGACAAGAGATTGCTATCAGTCAGAAAATGGGGCAATCAAAAGGCTTATTGTTTGTTTTCATTGTTTTTCAACTCTGGCTTGTATTGCTTTTATCTAGTCTCTGAAAAGTTTTCCCTTTTGTTTTCCAACTTTCAAGTGATTTAAGACAAGAGAGACTATCCTGTGGGAATTACCCCTTCATAAGCAGGAAGAGTAATCTATTGTCTGTATTTTTGCCTTTATTTTCAGGCATTTAGTCTTGTCTCCTTCCATGCTTGTTATCTTTTTATTTGTATGATCTATTAAAAAAATGCTGAGGTTCTGGGTGATGTTTTCTTTCTCCAGAGGGAATTTGACTTCTGGTTATTAGAGGCAAATTACAGCCTAAATTTCCACTAATAGATTCATGTAAAACCAATGGTATCATATCTATAATTAGAATCAATATTATACAATAGATCTATTATGAGCTGATCTGTATAGATAGATATGATATATTGCATTAGTTTGACAGGCCTGCCATAACAAAGTACTACAGACTGGGAGGGAACTAAACAAGATAAATTTATTTTATCCAAGTTCTGGAGACTAGCTGTCTAAGATCAAAGTGTCAGCAGGGTTACTTGCTTCTAACAGCCCCTCTCTTAGGCTTTTTAATGGCTTCCTTCTTCTAGTGTCTCACGTGGTCTTCTGTCTGTGCCAGCCTGTGTTCTAATCTCCTCTTCTTACAACGAGGTCATGTAATAGCCCAACAGGTTCTTCCTGTCTGCTGCACAGACAAAAACCATTCACTGAGACTGTGGTATTGCAGTAACGAAGGAGTTTAATTGACACAAGGCTGGCCATGTGGGAGAACTGAAGTTATCACTTAAAACAGTCTTCCTGAGAACTCAGAGGTTAGAATTTTTGTGAATAATTTGATGGGCAGGGGGCTAGGGAATGGGTACTGCTGATTGATTGGAGATGAAATCATAGGGGTATGGGTCTGGGCATGGTGGCTCATGCCTGTAATCTCAGCATTTTGGGAGGCTAAGGTGGGCAGATCATTTGAGGCCAAGAGTTTGAGACCAGCTTGACCAACATGATGAAATTCCATCTCTACTAAAAATACAAAAATTAGCCAGGTGTGGTGGTATACACCTGTAATTCCAGCTACTCAGGAGGCTGAGGCAAGAGAACAGCTTGAATCTGGGAGGTGGAGGTGAGCCTAGATTGTGGCACTGCACTCCAGCCTTGGCCACAGAGTGAGACTCAGTCTCAAAAAAAAAAAAAAAAAAAAAAAAAAAAAAAAAAAAAAAATCACAGGAGTGTGGAAAACAGTCCTTGTGGAAAACAGTCCTTGTGCATGGAGTCCGCCTCTGGCTGGGACCATGGGACTGGCAGAGTCATGAGTCACGGGTCCAGGTGCAGTCAGTTGGTTATCAGAATGCAAAAATCTGCAAAACATCTCAACAGACCAATTTTAGGTTCTACAATAGTGATGTTATCTATAGAAGCAATTGAGGAAGTCACAAATCTTGTGACCTCTGGCCACATAACTCCTGAGCAGTAAGAGGTTATAGAAACTATGCTTACCTTCTAGCAGAATTCAGAGCCCTCCCATAATCCTAATCTTGTGGCTTTTCATTCTAATCTTGTGGCCTTTCATTGGTTTTTGGTTCCTCAGCAAGGAGGGGGTTTGTTTTAGGGAAGGACTACTATCATCCTTGCTTTCAAGTTAATCAACCAACTAAATTTCCCTTGTGGTTAGCTTGGCCTATGCTCAGTACTTGGTGAAGACAGCCAGCCTGTGAGGCTGACGCAAGATGACCGAGCAAGATGCAGTCAGCCCTGTTAGGTTTCTCTCACTGTTATAATCTTTGCAAAGGTGCTCATATCTCGATAGGGCTCACCACGTGACATCATTTTACCTTGATTACCTCTTTAAAGGCCCTATCTCTAAATATAGTCACATACTGGGGTACTGAGTGCTGGGATTTTGACATATGAATTTTTTGAGGGGAAACACAATTCAGCCCATAATATATACTTTAATGTAAATAAGATAATATGGCTCGGGCACAGTGGCTCATGCCTGTAATCCCAGCACTTAGGGTGGCCTAGGTGGGCAGATCACTTGAGGCCAAGAGTTTGAATCCAGTCTGGCCAACATGGTGAAACCCATCTCTCCATAAAAATACAAAAATTAGCTGAGCATGGTGGCATACGTCTGTAATCCCAGTTACTCAGGAGGCTGAGGCAGGAGAATTACTTGATCCCAGAAGGCGAGGATGCAGTGAGCAAAGATGGTGCCAATAAACAAACAAACAAACAAACAAACAATATATTAATAGTACATATAATAAGATTTTACTTGCCTCTAAAGCATTTATAGATATGTATTTACATACATTTTTATTAGACTTCAAAGAAAGTATTAATAACATTTTTTTTCCCTGAAAAATTGGACTGAGAGTTTATGGAGACAGAGGAGAGAAAGGGAATAAATGCACTTTTAAAGTCTTTTTTTTACAGTTTGAGTCCTTTATCACACTTCTGTATTACTTTTATAATGAAGAGAGATATAACTTTATCAACTTTCACATTTCAGTGATGAATAAATCAAGGCTCAAATTTACCTGGAGTCACTCAATTATTTCCTGATAAAGCCAGGACTGCAATACAAGGTTTATGAGTCATACCAGTTATCTTTTATGCCTTCCAAATAGTCATTCGACCCTTACATAGTGATTGTATATGCAGATCTTAACTTTCCATTTCATTACTTGCTTAGGTAATTTGAATCACATGATAATCTCTTAGTGTAAGCAAGTTTTTCCAAGCACTTAGTGGAAGCCATTACGTTTAGATTCTCATTCTTCATCACCTTGGTTATTTCATGTTGCCTGGTCTATATTTAATATGACTTTACCTTAAGATATTACTGTGTAATAGGTCATTCTGCCCTAAATTTTTAGCTCCTGTCTTTAAATATCCCATTACCATCTTTGTTATAGTAGAAAGTCTGGCAACTCCAGGCCTCCTTGATCTTTGGCTTTCTCTGTAAAGCCCGATGTTCATCCAACTTCCAACCCAACAGTAGGTTCAATTCTTACCACATTTCCTTTATTACCTGGTACTATTGTAATGGTTGCCCCTAATTGTCTTCAGTGATCAGACCTGGATTGACATCCTGGGATAGACTAAACTTAACTCTGTGCCACCCTGTGATTCCCAGAAATATACATAAGGCTGCCAGACCCCTCATGCGGTGTCCTGTCACTTGAACAGAGTTGAGAAAAAGCAATTGTGAATGCTCCCCTCATGTGAAAGACTACAGAATTCACTGTGAACAGTCAAATGTCACTTCATTACAGGGATCTTCACTTTAAACACAGGAGTTCTTCGGCTGAAATTAGAAAGAACCTGATGTGGCAGAAACAGCAGCAGGATTTCAAAGAATTCCACTTTTAGGTGGCTTGGACAATTTGTTCTGAAACCGCACACGGTTTTGAATTTATTCCCTTTTAAGTGACTCTCTCATCTGGTTCTGTGAAGATGGAAGACTCAATTAAGGAACCACTGTGTGGCAGTCACAACTGGGTCCTTTATCTTGCTCAGTATGGAGGGGGAAAAAAAGACTCTGGAACAAAATGTGCCGTAGCAGTTTCACTTGACCTTTCTTTACTGACTAGGCTCATCCAAAGTTGTATTTTTTTTTTTAAAGAAGAAGCATAAAAGACATCAAATGGCTTAGCTGTTTCCTTTAAGCACTGTGGCTGTAGCGGGAAGAGGTCCTTATGCCATAGGTGTGCAGAAAATGGTTCATCCTGTCTTTTACTCCCTTAGGGGATTGCTGAAACTACTCCTCCTTCACTATAGCATCCCATACACTCTCATCCAAATTCATTATTCTTATCCACTTTTACCCACAGAGTTCAAAATAGGGAATTCAGGTGGACCTGGGTGATGTCAAGAGAAGAAAGAGAGAAGAATGTCACAGTTGATTCTAGGAACCCCACGAGACTTCATGGACAGAATAAAGTGAATTGGGATCAGCCCTGAGAAAATACGTATTTGTTAAACAAGTAAAATGAATCTTCAGTTTTGTAAGGGATTCACACAGAGGCATTTTAGCTAATAAGTATCCTTATGGAATTTTAATTGATCCTATTGACAAAAACAGAATTAGCTCAACTTTTCACAAACAAGTCTTGTAGAAAGAGATAATTATGTGCTCTGTTAAATAAGGACTTCTAAAGCAGGGTATAGGAATGCTAGGTGCATAAGATGATCATTTGGAGTACTGAAAGAAAACTTAATAGAATTAAAATTTCTATTTATACATCTATTTTACCTAAAAATAAGAAAAAAATTACTCTCCAGAATGTGTATGAGTTGAAAGCCACACCCTTCAGTCATATCTAAAATAAAGAGGGCCAGGTGTCCTGAGGGATTAGTGAGAGAGGGCAAAACGATCAAAAGTGGCAATTTAACTAGTCCTTTTGTTTTTATCTGTTGTTGTTATCATAGTTTATACACAGGTGAGTAAGTTGATCTATTGATTGCATCATCTAGACTTAACTAAACCAAATAATCTCAACTTGTTTAGTAAAATTCCTGCAAATTATACGCAGAAAACATAAACCACAAATGAAACACAAAAGTATCAAAATAGAAGAATTGAGAGACTGTGAGGGGGCGGAGCAAGATGGCCGAATAGGAACAGCTCCAGTCTCCAACTCCCAGCGCCAGCGACACAGAAGACCGGTGATTTCTGCATTTTCAACTGAGGTACTGGGTTCATCTCACTAGGGAGTGCCGGACAATCGGTGCTGGTCAGCTGCTGCAGCCCGACCAGCGAGAGCTGAAGCAGGGCGAGGCATCGCCTCACCTGGGAAGCACAAGGGGGAAGGGAATCCCTTTTCCTAGCCAGGGGAACTGAGACACACAACACCTGGAAAATCGGGTAACTCCCACCCCAATACTGCGCTTTAAGCTAACGGGCACACCAGGAGATTATATCCCACACCTGGCCGGGAGGGTCCCAAGCCCACAGAGCCTCCCTCATTGCTAGCACAGCAGTCTGTGATCTACCTGCAAGGCAGCAGCAAGGCTGGGGGAGGGGCGCCCACCATTGCTGAGGCTTAAGTAGGTAAACAAAGCCGCTGGGAAGCTCGAACTGGGTGGAGCTCACAGCAGCTCAAGGAAACCTGCCTGTCTCTGTAGACTCCACCTCTGGGGACAGGGCACAGTAAACAATAACAAACGCAGCAGAAACCTCTGCAGACGCAAACGACTCTGTCTGACAGCTTTGAAGAGAGCAGTGGATCTCCCAACACGGAGGTTGAGAGCTGAGAAGGGACAGACTGCCTGCTCAAGTGGGTCCCTGACCCCTGAGTAGCCTAACTGGGAGACATCCCCCACTAGGGGCAGTCTGACACCCCACACCTCACAGGGTGGAGTACATCCCTGAGAGGAAGCTTCCAAAGCAAGAATCAGACAGGTATACTCGCTGTTCAGCAATATTCTATCTTCTGCAGCCTCTGCTGCTGATACCCAGGCAAACAGGGTCTGGAGTGGACCTCAAGCAATCTCCAACAGACCCACAGCTGAGGGTCCTGACTGTTAGAAGGAAAACTATCAAACAGGAAGGACACCTACACCAAATCCCCATGAGTATGTCACCATCATCAAAGACTAGAGGCAGATAAAACCACAAAGATGGGGAAAAAGCAGGGCAGAAAAGCTGGAAATTCAAAAAATAAGAGCACATCTCCCCCAGCAAAGGAGTGCAGCTCATCGCCAGCAACGGATCAAAGCTGGACGGAGAATGACTTTGACGAGATGAGAGAAGAAGGCTTCAGTCCATCAAACTTCTCAGAGCTAAAGGAGGAATTACGTACCCAGTGCAAAGAAACTAAAAATCTTGAAAAAAAAGTGGAAGAATTGATGGCTAGAGTAATTAATGCAGAGAAGGTCCTAAACGAAATGAAAGAGATGAAAACCATGACACGAGAAATACGTGACAAATGCACAAGCTTCAGTAACCGACTCGATCAACTAGAAGACAGAGTATCAGCGATTGAGGATCAAATGAATGAAATAAAGTGAGAAGAGAAACCAAAAGAAAAAAGAAGAAAAAGAAATGAACAAAGCCTGCAAGAAGTATGGGATTATGAAAAAAAGACCAAATCTATGTCTGATTGGGGTGCCTGAAAGTGAGGGGGAAAATGGAACCAAGTTGGAAAACACTCTTCAGGATATCATCCAGGAGAACTTCCCCAACCTAGTAGGGCAGGCCAACATTCAAATCCAGGAAATACAGAGAATGCCACAAAGATACTCCTCGAGAAGAGCAACTCCAAGACACATAATTGCCAGATTCACCAAAGTTGAAATGAAGGAAAAAATCTTAAGGGCAGCCAGAGAGAAAGGTCGGGTTACCCACAAAGGGAAGCCCATCAGACTAACAGCAGATCTCTCGGCAGAAACTCTACAAGCCAGAAGAGAGTGGGGGCCAATATTCAACATTCTTAAAGAAAAGAATTTTCAACCCAGAATTTCATATCCAGCCAAACTACATTTCATAAGTGAAGGAGAAATAAAATCCTTTACAGATAAACAAATGCTTAGAGATTTTGTCACCACTAGGCCTGCCTTACAAGAGACCCTGAAGGAAGTACTAAACATGGAAAGGAACCACCGGTACCAGCCATTGCAAAAACATGCCAAAATGTAAAGACCATCGAGGCTAGGAAGAAACTGCATCAACTAACGAGCAAAATAACCAGTTAATATCATAATGGCAGGATCAAGTTCACACATAACAATATTAACCTTAAATGTAAATGCACTAAATGCTCCAATTAAAAGACACAGACTGGCAAACTGGATAAAGAGTCAAGACCCATCAGTCTGCTGTATTCAGGAGACCCATCTCACATGCAGAAACATACATAGGCTCAAAATAAAGGGATGGAGGAAGATTTACCAAGCAAATGGAGAACAAAAAAAAGCAGGGGTTGCAATCCTAGTCTCTGATAAAACAGACTTTAAACCATCAAAGATCAAAAGAGACAAAGAAGGCCATTACATAATGGTAAAGGGATCAATTCAACAGGAAGAGCTAACTATCCTAAATATATATGCACCCAATACAGGAGCACCCAGATTCATAAAGCAAGTCCTTAGAGACTTACAAAGAGACTTAGACTCCCATACAATAATAATGGGAGACTTCAACACCCCACTGTCAACATTAGACAGATCAATGAGACAGAAAGTTAACAAGGATATCCAGGAATTGAACTCAGCTCTGCACCAAGCAGACCTAATAGACATCTATAGAACTCTCCACCCCAAATCAACAGAATATACATTCTTCTCAGCACCACATTGCACTTACTCCAAAATTGACCACATAATTGGAAGTAAAGCACTCCTCAGCAAATGTACAAGAACAGAAATTGTAACAAACTGTCTCTCAGACCACAGTGCAATCAAACTAGAACTCAGGACTAAGAAACTCAATCAAATCCGCTCAACTACATGGAAACTGAACAACCTGCTCCTGAATGACTACTGGGTACATAACGAAATGAAGGCAGAAATAAAGAAGTTCTTTGAAACCAATGAGAACATAGATACAACATACCAGAATCTCTGGGACACATTTAAAGCAGTGTGTAGAGGGAAATTTATAGCACTAAATGCCCACAAGAGAAAGCAGGAAAGATCTAAAATTGACACTCTAACATCGCAATTAAAAGAACTAGAGAAGCAAGAGCAAACACATTCGAAAGCTAGCAGAAGGCAAGAAATAACTAAGATCAGAGCAGAACTGAAGGAGATAGAGACACAAAAAACCCTCCAAAAAATCAATGAATCCAGGAGTTGGTTTTTTGAAAAGATCAACAAAATTGACAGACCGTTAGCAAGACTAATAAAGAAGAAAAGAGAGAAGAATCAAATTGACGCAATAAAAAATGATAAAGGGGTATCACCACCGACCCCACAGAAATACAAACTACCATCAGAGAATACTATAAACACCTCTATGCAAATAAACTGGAAAATCTAGAAGAAATGGATAATTTCCTGGACGCTTACACTCTTCCAAGACTAAACCAGGAAGAAGTTGAATCCCTGAATAGACCAATAGCAGGCTCTGAAATTGAGGCAATAATTAATAGCCTACCAACCAAAAAAAGTCCAGGACCAGATGGATTCACAGCTGAATTCTACCAGAGGTACAAGGAGGAGCTGGTACCATTCCTTCTGAGACTATTCCAATCAATAGAAAAAGAGGGAATCTTCCCTAACTCATTTTATGAGGCCAACATCATCCTGATACCAAAGCCTGGCAGAGACACAACAAAAAAAGAGAATTTTAGACCAATATCCCTGATGAACATCGATGCAAAAATCCTCAATAAAATACTGGCAAACCGGATTCAGCAACACATCAAAAAGCTTATCCACCATGATCAAGTGGGCTTCATCCCTGGGATGCAAGGCTGGTTCAACATTCGCAAATCAATAAACATAATCCAGCATATAAACAGAACCAAAGACAAGAACCACATGATTCTCTCAATAGATGCAGAAAAGGCTTTTGACAAAATTCAACAGCCCTTCATGCTAAAAACGCTCAATAAATTTGGTATTGATGGAACGTACCTCAAAATAATAAGAGCTATTTATGACAAACCCACAGCCAATATCATACTGAATGGGCAAAAACTGGAAAAATTCCCTTTGAAAACTGGCACAAGACAGGGATGCCCTCTCTCACACTCCTATTCAACATAGTGTTGGAAGTTCTGGCTAGGGCAATCAGGCAAGAGAAAGAAATCAAGGGTATTCAGTTAGGAAAAGAAGAAGTCAAATTGTCCCTCTTTGCAGATGACATGATTGTATATTTAGAAAACCCCATTGTCTCGGCCCAAAATCTCCTTAAGCTGATAAGCAACTTCAGCAAAGTCTCAGGATACAAAATTAACGTGCAAAAATCACAAGCATTCTTATACACCAGTAACAGACAAACAGAGAGCCAAATCATGAATGAACTTCCATTCACAATTGCTTCAAAGAGAATAAAATACCTAGGAATCCAACTTACAAGGGATGTAAAGGACCTCTTCAAGGAGAACTACAAACCACTGCTCAGTGAAATAAAAGAGGACACAAACAAATGGAAGAACATACCATGCTCATGGATAGGAAGAATCAATATTGTGAAAATGGCCATACTGCCCAAGGTTATTTATAGATTCAATGCCATCCCCATCAAGCTACCAATGAGTTTCTTCACAGAATTGGAAAAAACTGCTTTAAAGTTCATATGGAACCAAAAAAGAGCCCGCATCTCCAAGACAATCCTAAGTCAAAAGAGCAAAGCTGGAGGCATCACGTTACCTGACTTCAAACTATACTACAAGGCTACAGTAACCAAAACAGCATGGTACTGGTACCAAAACAGAGATATAGACCAATGGAACAGAACAGAGTCCTCAGGAATAATACCACACATCTACAGCCATCTGATCTTTGACAAACCTGTGAGAAACAAGAAATGGGGAAAGGATTCCCTATTTAATAAATGGTGCTGGGAAAATTGGCTAGCCATAAGTAGAAAGCTGAAACTGGATCCTTTCCTTACTCCTTATACGAAAATTAATTCAAGATGGATTAGAGACTTAAATGTTAGACCTAATACCATAAAAATCCTAGAGGAAAACCTAGGTAGTACCATTCAGGACATAGGCATGGGCAAAGACTTCATGTCTAAAACACCAAAAGCAACGGCAACAAAAGCCAAAATTGACAAATGGGATCTCATTAAACTAAAGAGCTTCTGCACAGCAGAAGAAACTACCATCAGAGTGAACAGGCAACCTACAGAATGGGAGAAAATTTTTGCAATCTACTCATCTGACAAAGGGCTAATATCCAGAACCTACAAAGAACTCAAACAAATTTACAAGAAAAAAACAAACAACCCCATCAAAAAGTGGGCAAAGGATATGAACAGACATTTTTCAAAAGAAGACATTCATACAGCCAACAGACACATGAAAAAATGCTCATTATCACTGGCCATCAGAGAAATGCAAATCAAAACCACAATGAGATACCATCTCACACCAGTTAGAATGGCGATCATTAAAAAGTCAGGAAACAACAGGTGCTGGAGAGGATGTGGAGAAATAGGAACACTTTTACACTGTTGGTGGGATTGTAAACTAGTTCAACCATTATGGAAAACAGTATGGCGATTCCTCAAGGATCTAGAACTAGATGTACCATATGACCCAGCCATCCCATTACTGGGTATATACCCAAAGGATTATAAATCATGCTGCTATAAAGACACATGCACATGTATGTTTATTGCGGCACTATTCACAATAGCAAAAACTTGGAATCAACCCAAATGTCCATCAGTGACAGACTGGATTAAGAAAATGTGGCACATATACACCATGGAATACTATGCAGCCATAAAAAAGGATGAGTTTGTGTCCTTTGTAGGGACATGGATGCAGCTGGAAACCATCATTCTTAGCAAACTATCACAAGAACAGAAAACCAAACACCGCATGTTCTCACTCATAGATGGGAACCGAGCAATGAGATCACTTGGACTCGGGAAGGGGAACATCACACACTGGGGCCTATCATGGGGAGAGGGGAGGGGGGAGGGATTGCATTGGGAGTTATACCTGATGTAAATGACGAGTTGATGGGTGCTGACGAGTTGATGGGTGCAGCACACCAACATGGCACAAGTATACATATGTAACAAACCTGTACGTTATGCACATGTACCCTAGAACTCAAAGTATAATAATAAAATTAAAAAAAATAGAAGAATTAGCACTTTTACCCTTAAAATGAGCTTCTCATCATTCATCTTAAAAATTAGACAAAAATGGCTTAAAAACACCTACTATATTTCATCAGACTTCTCCAAGTCTAAAATAAATCGTTGATAATAAATTCATGAAAACATTGTGGATTTTGTTTTACAGGTTAAACGGGACAAAATTTTGTTTAAATACTTGTCTTTCATTTTTTACTGCATCTTCTTGATGTTACATTTGTAGTAGACTTTCTGAGGTTCAGTAGTAAATATATATAATTTATAATAATATAATAATACAACAATTAGGGATATATGATTCAAATATTTTATCGATAGAGCGTATCATCCAAAGAATTTAGAGACCACTGGTGAGATTTTCACTTCCCTCTGACCAGAGGGAAAAATCACTGTGCTTTGAACCAAAGAAAGTCCTTGTTAGTCATCACTGGAGCAAACCATGCGCCTTTTCCAGAAACAAACATCAAAATAGAGGAGTTGGGAAACAATGGTGCCATATTTTGTGGGTCATGCACATTTGGATAAACAAAGGGAGTGACATGAGCTCAGGGAAAGGTGAAGACCTTTCAGGAGTTGTTTTCAGGTGATACTTGGGCATTCACATTCTTAAAAGATTAGCACATTTCAGATGGAGCAAGAAACGCTATATTAAATTACAAATTCCCCAGAAAAAGTTTAAAAATTATATTATTCTCTTTAGCTCTATCCCCTTTTCCAGCCTGGCTCCAGCAAAAAGTCAGCATAAAATTCCACATGCGGTGGGGCACGGTGGCTTTTAATCCCAGGACTTTGGGAGGCCGAGGCCGGCAGATCATGAGGTCAGGAGCTCGAGCCTGACCAACATGGTGAAACCTTGTCTCTACTGAAAATACAAAAATTAGCCCAGTGTGGTGGCGCACACCAGTAATCCCAGCTACTCAGGGGACTGAGGCAGGAGAGTCGCTGGAACCCGGGAGGCAGAGGTTACAGAGAGCCAAGATCGTGCCATTGCACTCCAGCCTGGGCAACAGAGTGAGACTCCATCTCAAGAAAAAAAAAAAAAAATTCCACATGCATTATTAACCATTTGCTAGTGCATCAGACAAAAGCTATATCTATTCAAGGAGGTAGAATACTACTCACAGAATCTCTTGTTCAGAGATAAGGAAACTCCCAAGAAGAATGAGCTGCTTTGCTTTTTGATAAATCATGCATCCCATAGCTCACGTATAACTTTTTAATGATATTGATTTCTACTAATAGCCATTGAGTAAGGCCAGGTCTTCTGGAAAAGGCTAGCAAACCTGAATATCAGCAAATAAGTCTCATTAGCAAATAATTCTTATGGAGACTCCAGACAAGGTAGAAGAAGATGAAGCCATCCTTTCTGTTCTACTGCCCACAGATTTGGGTCAGTGCACTGATTGCCCTTTCCTGAGGTTTCCATAATGTCAGGCTTCCATAATCCTGCTCTTGAACAGCCTTAGTTTTGCTTAGTAACTTTATTATGAACTACTTAAAGACTTTAGCACTTGTATGTTCATGAATAAAATCTACTACACTGCAGGATTGTGGTTTTATAGCGTCTGCCTGGATTGCACTTATTTAGGTGGAATGCAATCAAGCACGACTGTAAGAAAAAAAGAGATAAAATCCAGTATGACTTTTTTTTAATGCATTAAAGCTACACTATTCACATTCTGCTAAGAAAGAGAAAGTGAACATATGTGTACCTAGACGATAGAGTTTTCCCAAAAGCAAACATGCTTTCATAAGATCTAGTTTAAGCTTCTTTTGATTTTCACAACTGGAATGAACATTTTCCTGAGTCGGAAGCAAGATATGGGATTGGTACATCTACATTTTGTCTGGAATATGGGATCAAAAAAGCTATGAGCAATCTATTTGCAAAACTGGATACAAAACCTAAGCTTTGGGAGAACTTTACGTCCTTGAGCTGTTATTTCCTGCAAGCAGGTTGAGTGAAATTCACTCAGATTTACTGTTATTAAAATTCTTCCTCATCACTCTAAGCCTCATTATCACCCCCAGGTGTACATAGCACTTTTCTTTCCAGATGCTTAAGTTGTTTTACTTCTATTACTGTAGTCATTTTTAAATATGCCTAAAATATCAGCTCACACACTTATCCCTACAATATCTCCCTGTGGAGAAAAAGGAAAAGTAAAATGATTTAAATTGACATTTTTTCCCTCAGTCTCTGGCTAGAGAATCCAATGGCCATTCCAAAGCCATATCACTTTACTTCATTTATTCTTATAGTAGTATTCCAGTGAGATAAGAAGTGGAAGGCATTTCCACCACATAATAACAAATGGAATAGAGGTACAGAATATTTTTAAAAAGACTTGTCCGAGGACACATTCTGAATTAGCAATATGCCAATAAGTTAGCCAAAGCCTTATGATCTTTGCACCAATCTTCTTCCTTCTCAGATATGCAAATTCAATGATATAGACTATTTGAGATCTACTCTGTGCAAGCCATGTGCTTTGAACTCCTGCACACATAGAAACTATGAACCTCAGGGATGGTAAGTAGGGCAGGCATAAGCACGTACAATCAGAGAGTCACAGCAGCTTTATGGAAAGAACATAGATTTTAGATTGAGGTCAAAGCAGATTTGAAGCAACTATCTTGATGTGGCTTTTGGTACTGCTATTACCTCGGGTAAGTTTTTAAAGCAGAGATTTCTCACCAAGAATAATTTTAAGGATTAAAATTATTACAGAGTCATTTTAAGGATTAAAGAAGATTGGTACATGTGGAGAACATCATGTTTTATATTTGTTGTTTTTGTTATCATTATGGTTATTATTGCTATTATTGTTTTAATGACATTGTGTCCTTTAGCTTTAGAGTGCAAAGACTCTTGACTACCATTTATGATTAGGAGGCTTTCGTGAGTATAATATATGACTTGTTTGCTTTCTGGTTCCATGAACCCTCCCTCCACTGCTTTCACTCAATACCCAAATTTGGGTTCAGCTCTGCTCCAAACCCAGACTTCCCATGGCCAGCGGGACTTTAATGAATGTTCATAAGTCAAGTGAGAAACACCACCTCTTCCTGTCTGGGGATACTTTTGTAGTAAGCTCTTTTTTTGTAACTGGTCTCCTGCCTTGTGATCATATCCTCATCTTGAAGTATACTTGGTGTATTAGTCCATTTTCACACTGCTCTAAAGAAATATCCGAGACTGGGTAATTTATAAAGGAAAGAGGTTTAATTATTTCACAGTTCTCCGTGGCTGGGGAGGCCTCAGCAAACTTACAATCATGGCAGAAGGCAAAGGAGAAGCAGGCATCTTCTCCACAAGGTGACAGGAGAGAGAGAGTGTGAAGGAGGAACTGGCAAACACTTACAAAACCATCAGATCTCGGGAGAACTCACTCAGTATCATAAGAACAGCATGGGGGAAGCCGCCCCCATGATCCAGTCAACTCCCTCCCTGTACACATGGGTATTAAAGGTCCTGCCCTAGACACCTGGGGGTTACAATTTGAGATGGGATTTGGGTGGAGACACAGAGCCAAACCATATCCCTTGGCATCTACTTTTGCCTTTTTTACCTGTACAGCAACTTGGATCCCTCAAACTCAGGACGTGGAGACTTGCTTTGGTCAGTTTTCATGATTCTGAAACATATCTCCTTCTTTGTCCCATGAGTGGCCCCTGAACTCAGCTGTTGGTGCTATTAATTTTTTCCAGGTTCACAGCATATCCTTTGCCCCAAACTGCTTATTTATGAAAAAACTGCTTCCTAAGTAAGGGACAGCTCATTTTCTGGATTGCTACTGTCCTCCCAGCATCTGGGCCTCCTAATTGTCACCAGAGCCTCTGGATAGAGTGATTGTCTGACTACATGGACTTCCTCCCAGTGCATCAAACTTTGAACCATTCATGTCTACTCCATGCTGGTTGGCACGTTCAGATGTCTGACCCTCACCCCTTCTGCTCACCTCTGACTTAACTTTTGTTGACACTTCCTTCTCTCAGTTCCAACAGGAAGAGGAGTACCTTAGAGGTTTCCAATCCAAACAAGATTTGCAGCCAATATTGATATCCAAGGAAATTCAGATTATACTGAATATCAACAGAAGACTGACATTGTAAAAAAGGTCATCAGATGGAAGTCTGAGGGACATTTTGAAGCAGCTAAGACTGACATGGGGTGGCTAGGTGGAGGCCAGCGGTAAGCATAAACCTTCAGGTCACTCTATATCAGTTGGCAGAGACACCCCCTTCTTTTTCCTTCCTTCTCATTTGCTGCCAGTACAACAGTGTTTCCCCAGTCACAGTTTTGTGGCCCCAATAACCTCACCAGTTACCTGATGATCAAAATTTTTCATAAATTAGAACACTCCGTGAGATTTTACAGTACTATAAGGCTTTATCTAGAAGGAATCAGGTAGACTTTTCAGTATAAACTATATTCCCAATTTTTCCTGGGTCTAAAACAAACTTTATGTGTTGCATTTGATTCTTCATTTTGCTATTATTTTGCCTGTAGGCCAAGAGTGTGACGGTTAATTTTGTGTCAACTTGACTGACTCAGCACGTACCCAGATATTTAGATCAACATTATTTCTGGGTGTATACATGAGGGTGCTTCCGGAGGAGATGAGCATTTGAATTGGTGGAGTGAGTGAAGCAGACGGCCCTCCTTGATGTGAGTGGACATCACTCAATCTGTTGAGGGCCTGAACACACCAAAAAGTCACAGGAAGAGAGAACTTACTCTCTCTGTCAGATTGTCTTTGACCTGAGACATCAATATTCTCCTGCCTTCAAAATGAGACTTATGCCATCAGCACTCCTGGTTCTCATACCTTCAGACTTGCACTGGAGTTTTCCGTATCAGGTCTCCTGGCTCTCAGACCTTCAGACTCAAACTGGAACTATAAGAGCAAGCTTTCCTGGGTCTTCAGCTTGCAGACAAAAGAACATGGGACTTATCAGCTTCCATAATTATTGCATAAGCCAATTACTTATAATAAGACTCTCTCTCTCTCCTTTCTCTCTCTCTCTCTCCCCTTCTCTCTCTCTCTCTCTCTCTCTATCCCTCACCCCACCTCTCCTAGTAACTCTGTTTCTATGGAGAACTATGATTAATACAGGCTAATTTTAGAAGGTTAAAAATGAAATTAGAAACAAAAATTTTAAAAAACAGTTGAAGGAGTACCAGTGCCAAGGCTTATAATAGTAATAAGAACTTCCCTCGTCTGCCACAGTAGCACTGTGAGGAGTGAAGAGTGCACTCTGGGTACTGCTGGAAAGTCCTATATCTTCTCTTCCCTACCCCACAACACCTTGACTCTCACTAACACTGCTTACCTCAATGCCATTAGGATAATCATCATTATGAATTTTATCCCTTTTAACATCATCTCTTATCTCTTGATGTTAATACCCATATAGATCCATGGGAAGGAAGGAGTGCCCCTACTCTCTGACCACACCCAGACTGTGGACAACTATCCAGCTCTCATTTTCTCAGTAATTCGTGTTATCACTTTTCATGTTTTTTTTTTTTTTTTTTTTTTCTCTTCCCTTACTAGAATGTAAGTTTCATGGGGGCAGACATTATGTATTAGACTGGTGCAAAAGTAATTGTGATTTTTGCCATTAAAAGTAATTGCAGTTTTGCCATGTTGGTGTTTTTGTATATTTCATTTACTGAAGTATTCTCAGCATTTAAAACAGTGCTGACATGGAGTGGCATACTTGTTCAAAAATTCAACCATAATTGTAATGATGATGATAATATTCTATTTATTATGCACTTTTAATAAGTCAAGTATTATGCTAGGTTCTTTGAGTATGTTATTTCAGTTTATCTTTGCACAACTCTATGAAATAGGCTCTTTCACTAGCCCTATAGCATAGAGAAGTTGAATAATTTGTTTAAAGCTATTCAGTTGATAAGTGACAGAGTTCACAAGAAGTCCCCATTCAGGCAGCTCTTAGAATGACTTGACTTCCTGGACTCTGGACACCATCTGCAGATGCTCTAGTCAAGATACCATGCTTTTTAGGAGAAATACTGGCAATCTGTTGTATCAGATCACAGTTCTGCTGAACTTCATAGTATATTGTGCCTCTGACTAGATTTTTGGGTTCTCCATCTTTAGGTAGGCTTAAGTTTTCCTTTCACTGACTTAATATAAAAAGCTGGCTGCTTCTTGTCTTTACTCCTAGTCTACCCAAGCTAAGTGTCACTGAAGACCCCACACTCTCCCTGGCCTCTATTTTTTAGACTGTGCCCTGCTTTAGGTTTGTAATTCTCTTGTTAAGGTTATTAGAGTGACTCTATCTTGTTCCATGGCATGGGTGAAGATAATATCTACTCCATTCGACTTTTATTACCTATTGTGGACAGGACACAGCTACAGGACCTGCTACATAGCTTCTGACCAAAACCTTGGTTCTTTTTGATGAATCTTGTTCCTTTGACCCTACATCTCACCATGATATTAAAACTTCTAAAGTGGAAGAGAAGAAAAAGAAACTGCTTAGCTTAGCTAGAATACAAAAGCTCTATCTTTGGTCCTATGATTATTATCTACATGGTCCCAATGCATGCAGTATTTATACTAGAGAGAAATATAGGACAGGATAGCCATACCCTGAATGTTCTATCTTTAAACAATTGTATTGTATCCATTGCATTTTTTTTCATCAGTATATACTTTTCTCCTCCCTCTCAGATAACAACTTAATTTTGGTCTGAGGAAATAAATTTATTTGAAAACAAATATGATGCAGTGCAGAAAGCCAATTAAAAATCTTGCCTTAGATCCTAAGTAGGACCACCCATTTGAAATTATCAATGTATATTTCAAGTTTCAATGTATATATCTATATTTCTGACTCATTCTCTGGCTTTGACCTATCTCTAGGCATTAAATAACAACCGTAAACTACCAATCTTTCTTATGCATAACTCTGTTTTTCATGCTTTTAACAATGGCACAAACTATTATATTTCCCTTTCACCTCAGAGTCTTAAAATTCACTCTTGTCTAACCAATTCTGGGCACAGATTACCAAAGCTTCAAGTTTCTTTGCAAATGCAGTTTTCTTAATATACATAACCTTGATTTAGAGTTACAACTTTCCTTCACCTTTTTCATACTTTTAAAACCTTTTCTTCCTTTCTTCCTTCCCTTCTTCCCCAATTCATCTTTCTTTTATTTTTTCTGTCTGTCTTTTTGAAAATGTTTCTTAGCATTTAATACAAGAAATTCACTGTATCAAACATGAGAAACAAGGATCCATAAAGCATAGTCCCTTTGCTAAAAGGACTATGGGGCAGAGACTTACACAATGGGCAGAGACTTTATAGGGCAGAGACTTACACAATGGAAAAAAATATGTGTTTGTTATCCCAACAAGATGGCACTAAGGCTTTTCCCTTAGCTCTCATTGAAATGAGTAATACAGGCATTATCAGAATTAGTTATGGAAACTAGTAAAGAATCTATCCACTAACTTGAAACATTGCAAAGTCTCAAATATAGCTGAGACATCATACAGAAGGATGGAATAGCAGGCCAATTTGAAGTTCCTCCTATCTTATCTCTCCTCTAATTATAAAACAACATATATGCTCCTAACTTATGAGGAAAGAATGGAGTTGAGAGAAAGTCATAGATTTGCTTGGAAAACTATGTTGGACTCTTTTTTGCCAGTCTTTTTTGGCCACAATCTAGCAGAAGAGAGGGTACCATTCCTATTTCCCTGAGGGGGAGCAGGGAATTATTCTCAAGTACTTAAAGATACTTTCCTTAGCTTTTAATACGTATGTTTCTATTTGACTTGATAGATCAAAATTAGATAGACTTCTGGCCAAAACCTTAGTTCTTTTTGATGAATCTTGTTCTCTTGTCCCTACATCTCACCATGGTATTCAAAAAAGCTAAAATTAACTAAAAAAAATAATAATAATAAGAGAAAGTAGAGTTAAGGAAATAACACAAGATGATGAAAGTATGAATTAACATGTAAAAATAACAAGTATATTTTACAGCATGTTTTTCAAAACTTAACAAGATAGAAAAACTACCAGCTAACTTAATTAAGAAATAAGAAAGCACAAATGTGCCAAATAAACAAAAAAAGTGATAGAAAAATATTATATTTCAATGAATTCAGTACTGCATTAAAACATAAGAAATATTATTAAAATATGAGACTAATTTGAAAAATATTATACACATAAATTTGGAAACTTAGATAAAACAAAAAATCCTCAGGAAATTTTTACTTACCCAATTGTACTTGATACAGAAAATTTAAAATCTTAATTTCTTTACAAGAAATTGAGAATTTACCAAAGAGATATGCCCCCCATTGGCAGAAAGAAAAAAGAAAGAAAAAAAACAAAAGAAAACAAACAAACAAAAACCTCAAAAAAAAAAAACAAAAAACCACACACATAAAACACTAGGTCCAGAAGTTTTCACGGCAAAATTTCACAATAGCTTCAAAGATTAAATGATTTCGATGCTACCTTAACTATTAGAAAGAGTATATTCAAATTTTTATTAGGAAGCCAGTAAAACACTTCTATTTAAATTCAGTAAAGCTTGCACAATAAAAAAAAAAAAAAAAAAAAAAAAAAAAAAACCTAAAGTAATTTTCTATCATGGTTATAGGCACAAAATTTGGAAATAAAATACAGTATACATATTTTTAAAAATCTCCATGACTAGGCCGGGCGCGGTGGCTCACGCCTGTAATCCCAGCACTTTGGAAGGCCGAGGCGGGCGGATCACAAGGTCAGGAGATCGAGACCATGGTGAAACCCCGTCTCTACTAAAAATAGAAAAAATTAGCCGGGCGCAGTGGCGGGCACCTGTAGTCCCAGCTACTCGGGAGGCTGAGGCCGGAGAATGGCGTGAACCCGGGAAGCGGAGCTTGCAGTGAGCCGACATTGCGCCATTGCACTCCAGCCTGGGCGACAGAGCGAGACTCCGTCTCAAAAAAAAAAAAACAAAAAAAAAAAACCTCCATGACTATAGTGATATAATATCTCTGAGAAAAATTATATAATTGTCTATTAAGCTATTGAAAAAGTCTTTGAAAAATTCATCACTTATTTCTGATTAAAACAAATAAACATTATAAAAGTGTCCATAACACACATTAAAATCCAGAATTTTACCTAATGGAAAAAAACTGTAGGCTTTTCTAAGGAAATGTTGCTCACAATATTTACTACTATTTAACTATAAACTAAAGATATTATGAAATAGATTCAGTCTTTTAAAACAGTATTAGAATCATGAGACTTAAAAGGAGAAAAGGATAAAGTTATCTGTAATTACAGATGTGCCTGTAATTATATGCCTGGAAACCCCAAGATAATTAATAATAAATGTAATACAAACAAAAGAAAAAAATCAGAAATAAAGGATACAAAATTAACATAGAAGGCTGGGCACCATGGCCTATGCCTGTAATCCCAGCACTTATTTGAGCCCAGAAGTTCGAGACCAGCCTGGCCAACATGGCGAAATTTCGGTACTACTAAAAATTTCAAAATATAGCCGGGCATGGTGGCAGGTGCCTGTAGTCCCAGCTACTCAGGATGCTGAGGCACGAGAATTGCTTAAATGTAGGAGATGGAGGTTGCAGTGAGCCAAGACGCCATTGCACTCCAGCCTGGGTGACAGAGGAAGACTCTGTCTCAAAAAAAAGAGAAAACAAAAAAAGAAGTTAACATACAAAAGCCAAGAGCCTTCATATATACAAAGAATATTTTGTGAGAAGACATAATGGAAGAGAAAATCTGATTTGTAATATCAGAAAAATAAAATTAACTACTAAGTAATAAACTTCATAAACTTAACCGGAAGTATGCAAAACTCATACAATGAAAACCTTGATACAATTCATAGTCAAAAAAAGTGAACTTCAGTAAATGAGAAGACACTTTACGTTATTAGAAATAGAATCTCTCAACATCATACAAATTATTCTTGCATTAATATATAAATTTAACATTATTGCAATAAATATACCAAGATTATTTTTCCTCCAGAGATAGGCAAATTCATCATAAATTTTATATAGAAAATGAATAAGAATAGCAACAAACAAACTAATTAACCAATAAAAAGAGAGTAAAATGTATTAAAGTATCCAGCCCTATTATTATATCCAGCCTTATATTAAAATATACTAAGAAGTATCTATAATTAACATAGCATATTATTGGCTCTTGAATAGAGAGTAAGTTAGTAGAAAAGAATATGAAGCCCAGAAACTGATGCAAGGATATAAGCAAACTTGGTATATGCTAACAATGGCATGTTAAATAAATAGGTGGTATTAGAACAACTCAATAATCACTGGGAAAGATAAATCAGTGTGGCAATTCCTCAAGGATTTAGAACCAGAAGTACCATTTGACCCAGCAATCCCATGAATCAGTATATACCCAAAGGATTATAAGTTATTCTACTATAAAGATATATGCACATGTGTGCTTATTGCAGCACTGTTCACAAGAGCAAAGACTTGGAACCAATCCAAATGCCCATCAATGATAGACTGGATAAAGAAAATGTGGTACATATATATCATGGAATCCTATGCAACCATAAAAAAGGATGAATTCATGTCCTTTGCAGGGACATGGATGAAGCTGGAAACCATCATTCTCCGCAAACTAACACAGGAACAGAAAACCAAACACTAAATGTTCTCATTCATAAGTGGGAGTTGAACAATAAGAAAATGTGGACACAGGGAGGGGAACATCACACACTGGGGCCTGTCGGTGGGTAGGGGAAGCTAGGGGAGGGACAGCACTAGGAGAAATACCTAATGTAGATGACGGGCTGATGGGTGAAGCAAACCACCATGGCGTGTGTATACCTATGTAACAAACCTGCACGTTCTGCATATGTATCCTAGAACTTCATATGTATCCTAGAAGTGTATTAAAAAAAGATAAATCACAGTGCATGCCTCCCAATATACATTATAATAAATTTTAAATGGATCTAATACTTAAGAAAAAGATTGAGTTCATATAACTATTAGAGGAAAACTTGGGTCAATTTCTTTAAAACTTCAGAGTGGCAAAAGTTTGTTTTCGCCATGACTCAAAATCCAGAAGCAATGAAGTATTGATATATTTTATTGCTTAATAATTACACAGAAACCAGAAACTTCTTCACGGCCAAAAAACTAATAATAATAAAGAGAATGAGAAAGACAGATCAGAAGAAAATATTTGAAATGCATGTCACATTAACACCAGGTTCAAGTGATTCTCCTGCCTCAGCCTCCTGAGTAGCAGGGATTACAGGCCCACACCACCACACCTGGCTGATTTCTGTAATTTTTAGTAGAGACAGAGTTTCTCCACATTGGCCAGGCTGGCCTCAAACTCCTGATCTCAGGTGATCCACCCTCCTCGGCCTCCCAAAGTGCGAGGATTCAATAATCTTAATATTTAAGGAACTTACAAAAATCAAGAGCAAAGAGCAAATCCACTTCCAGAATAGTAGAAAGAGGAGCACAAGAAAACAACTCTACAGAAAATTATTTTTAAACCTTAATTGTTTAAATTGTGTTTTAAATTAAATTTTAATTAAATTGTTAATTTGGAAATTGTCCTAAGAGCATACAACAAATGGAGACATATTTAATATTAAGGAAATTCTACTAAATTTCAACAAGAATAGCAAGAGGGTAGCATGAGAGCCACTATCCATTCCTCCCAGCCACTTCAAGGTGCATCTTACAGAAATGACTCCAGATGCTCTATTCTGAGCAGATGTGGCCAAGAAGATGAGTGTTTTTCCCCCCCAGCTCCTAGTCTAGACCTACAATTTCATCCGAGGAGAAGTAATGTTGTTTTTCCTCTGCCCCACTCTCATGTTAGAGAGCTTCTCTGGCTAGCGTGCGTGGCCAAAATAATCAGTGTTCTCTTCACTTCAACCTCTGCTAATAGGATGAAAGCTCTAATCCTATGTACAGACAACTGAGCATACTGGACCCTTTTCATGCCCTCCCCAGCTTCTTCATAAGACTGTTTATGGTAGGGGCAAGCCAAGATTACCAGGGGCTACCATACTCTCATCTCTACTTTACAGAACAAGTGTCATTCTGGAAAAAGCAGGACACTGCCCTCACCCACAGATCCAGTCCACTGACGGAAAGTCTTGTAAGGAAGGAGAGGCAGGCGTTAAAGAGAAGAGTTCTTCAGCTCTACCTGAAGGAACTAAATTTATTTGGAATAGGGCTTAGAGAATCCATGCCTAAAGGCATTGTCAAAAACAATGGTGTTCTTGGCTGGAAAAAATTAAGAAGCTCTCATAATTCTACAATACTGGTGGCAGCAAGCAAAAAATGGAATAGCAACCAGTTTAACAGAGAGAGCCTGGCTAAAAATACAGCTAAGAAGAGTCCCCATGGGATCACAGTCAACCCTGGAGGATGAGAAGGCTGTATGCTTCTGCTAGGCTGTCTCCACTCAGAAACAATTACAACAGTATGTGAAGCAGTATTGAAAACTTCCCAAGCTGCACACAAATTCATCGAAAAGGGCAGAAGCCTCATTAATACCAGAGTGTGAAGCATAACCTATGACAGAACACTGGCTGAACAATAAGCTACTCTGACCAAGTGACAAATCCTATGAAGCTAGACATAAAAAGAAAATCACACATTCCTGCTGGTATGGAATAATGTGTGCATGACCAAGGCTTCACACCCTGATAATCAAAGACAGAAAATGCAAGCTACTAGTCCCTGGTAGAACTAGTGGACAAAACACATAAACTCCTTGAACTGTGATAGCAGCCTTGGAAGTATATACATATTCAATAATAAGTGATAAGTATCTGTCTGGCCATGCTGGTTTAAGTACTCTTTGACCATTTATTAATGGCTTATGCTGATCCAGAGGTTACTGCTAGGTCATCATTCTAAAAGATACAAACAAGAAAAAAATGGTGCAGGGACACAGAGACTATACACAATGAGGGAAATAGACTTCAGAGAGTAAGTTCAGCCAGGTAACTGATAAATAAATGAAAAAGCAAACAACAAAAATACCAGCACCCCAAGGGAATCAGTATCCAGAGTAGCTACAATATATTATTACAAATGTCCAATCGTCAGTCAAAAAAAATTATAAGACATGAAAAGGAACAGAAAAGTATGATCTGTGCCCAGGGAACAAACACAGGACCTGTAAAATGATTTTGAAGGGTTTTCAATGTTGGACTTAGCAGACAAACACATCAAAGAAGCTATTATAAATATGTTCGAAGAACTAAGTAAATCACATCTCAAAAAGTAAATGTATAATGACAATATCTAAACAAAGAATATTGATAATAAGATAGAAATATAAAAATGGAAATAAGAATTCTGAAAAGTATGAGCCATATGAAAAATTATCTAATGAAGCTCAAAATAGACGTGAGCTGGCAGAAGAAATAATCAGTGAATTAAAGATGGATGGAGATTATGCAATTAGAAGAACAGAGGGAAAAATACAATGAAGAAAAATGCATCGACCCTCAAATAAATGTGAGATGCCATTAAGTACACCAACACCTACACTAGAAGGAGGAGAGAAAAAAAGACAGAAAAAAATTGAAGATACAATGCTTGAAAATTTCCCAAATTTGAAGAAAACCTTATTCGATACATCCAAGAAGCTCAAGGAACTCCAAATATGACAAACACAAAAGATCCACATCTAGACACATTGTAGCCAAAATGTTAAAAGCCAAAGATAAAGAGAAAATCTTGAAAACAATAAGAAGGAAAATGACTCATCATACACAAAGGAAACAAATAACATTAACAGCTAAGTTCTCATCCAATATAATGGAAGGTAGAAGGCAGTGGGATGACATATTCAAAGCACTAAAAGAAAAAGAAAACATCAACTAAGAATGTTATAACTAGGAAAAATACCTATCAAAAATAAAGGTAAAATAAAAACATTCCAAGATTAAAACAATACTGAGGGCTGGGAGCCATGGCTCACACCTGTAATCCCAGCATTTTGGGAGGCCAGGGCAGGCAGATCATGAGGTAAGGAGTTTGAGACCAGCCTGACCAACATGGTGAAACCCTGTCTCTACTAAAAAGACAAAAATTAGCTGGGTGTGGTGGCAAGTGCCTGTAATCCCAGCTACTGAGGAGGCTGAGGCAGGAGAATTGCTTGAACCTGGGAGGTGGAGGTTGCAGTGAGCCGAGATCGTGCCATTGCACTCCAGCCTGGGCAAGAAAGCAAGACTCCATCTCAAAAAAAAAAAAAAAAAAAAAAATACTGAGACAACTTGTTGCTAGCAGAAATGCAATACATTTGACAATAACAGGATAAAAGAGTTGACTGGAAACTGTATTGGAAGTGGGTGGAAAGCTGTGTTGAAGTAAGACACAACACTAGATGGTAAATAGAATTCACAAGAAAGAATGAAGGGAATCAGAAATAGTAAATAAAAAAGTAGCTATATAAGTCAGGGTTCTCTAGAGGGACAGAACCTAATTGGATATATATCTAATAGGATATATATATAAACCTCATATATATATGTATATATACATATATGTATGTATATGTGTATATGTATGTATATATACATATATATGTATATGTGTGTGTGTGTGTATATATATATATGAGGGGACCACATATATATAGAGGAATCGACTAAGTATTAACTTACACAATCACAAGATCCCACAATAGGCTGCAAGATTGAGGAGCAAGAAGAGTCAGTCCGAGTCTCAAAACTGAAGAACTTGGAGTCTGATATTTGAGGGCAGGAAACATCCAGCATGGGAGAAAAATGTAGGCTGGGAGGCTAGACTGGTCTTGCTTTTTAACGTTTTTCTGCTGGCTTTATATTCTCTGGAAGCTGATTAGTTGGTGCCCACCAGATTAACGGCAGGTCTGTCTTCCCCGTGCACTGACTCAAATGTGAATCTCCTTTGACAACACTCTCACAGACACACCCAGGATCAACACTTTGCATCCTTCAATCTACTCAAGTTGATATTCAGTATTAACCATCACAAGCCCACCCGGTGTCAACTTGAACACATACACATCTCCTGATATCATAATAATCTTCAAATAAAGACAATAATAAGGTCATAATTACACCTAACATAATGCAACCATCCTCTGTACAAGTGGAAATGCACCAATTCCCTACCAAAATACTATTACATAAAGTTAACAATACTTAAATGCTGATATGAAGTCAACACATCTTATGTCACATGATAATGGAAAATAAAATAAAATGAACATACTTTCTTATTACAAAGGTATACATGCACAAGCATGTTTTCAACAAAAGAAAGAGGAAATACTTATGACAATTACAGTCCTAATTTCTGCAGCTGGTCACACAGTGGTAGCTGGTATTGATGACTACCTTCTTCTACTATCCGTTCTGTATTCCCATTGCCTTCAGTAAGCATCTCAGCAAGTTGTGGATTTTTTCCCGGTAGAGTGACCAAACCTTTCATTCCTAAGCGGTCTGGACCATTTGTAGTCCTGCCTGGATTGGGCTGTCATAGTTTCCCATTGACCTTAATCACAGGGCATGGTAATACTAAGAGACACCCTAATGGATCTCCTGTATTTCATGCACACTCTTCTTTACTTCTGTTATGGAGTAGTAGACTGATTTCATCTCGATAGTCCGGTTCAATCACCATAGCCAACATTGCAGTTCCCTTCTTAGCCTGTTGACTTAAAGGTAGGAGGAGCTCAAAGTGTCCAGGTGGCAATCTTAACTTCCAGTTTAATGGAATTGTTGTTGTGTCTCTTGGTAGCAGCATTCCTCCTTCTGTAATTAAGGCCTCTAGGACAGCAGAATGTAATGTCATGGGAAGAGGAAGCAATATTTTGCTAGTGGCTCACTAGGGGTGATGATGAGTGGTGCCACTTCCACTTCCACCCCTTGATTCCTGGACCCGCGAATCCTGGCTATGGGAGAAACAGTGCCATATATTGGATGCTGATTCAGAGCATACTCGGCCTTCCACAGAACACTGGCCCAGCTTGCAAAGTATTGTCACCTAGCTGGCATTGTAATTGTGACTTCAAAAGGCCATTCCTTCGTTCTATCAATCCAGCTGCTTCAGGATAATGGGGAACATGGTAATAGCAGTGAATTCCATGAGAATCTGCCCATGGATGCACTTTTTTAGCCATAGATTGAGTGCCTTGGTCAGAGGCAATGCTGTATGGAATACCATGACAGTGGATAAGGCATTCTGTGAGTCCACAGATGGTAGTCTTGGCAGAAGCATTGCCTGCAGAATAGGAAAACCCAGGATATGAAAACTGTCTATTCCAGTGAGGACAGACCTCTGCCCTTTCCATGATGGAAGAGGTCCAGTATAATCAACCTGCTACCAGGTAGCTGGCTGATCACCCCAAGGAATGGTGCCATATTGATGGCTCAGTGTTGGTCTCTGCTGCTGGCAAATTGGGCACTCAGTAGAGGCCATAGTCAGGTCAGCTTTGGTGAGTAGAAGTCCATGTTGCTGAGCCCATGCTTAACCTCCATCATTGCCACTATGGCCACTTTTTTCATGGGCCCATTGGACGATGACAGGAATGGCTGGGGAAAGAGGCTGAATGGTGTCCAGAGAATGAGTCATCCTATCCACTTGATTATTAAAATCCTCCTCTGCTGAGGTCACCCATTGGTGAGCACTCACATGGGATACAAGTATCTTCACAGTCTTGACCACTCAGAGAGGTCCATCCACATACCTCTTCTCCAAATTTCTTTGTCACCAATTTTCCAATCATGCTTCTTCCAAGTCCCTGACCATCCAGCCAAACCATTGGCTATAGTCAATGAATCAGTATGTAATTGCACATCTGGCTATTTCTTCTTCCATATAAAGTGCACAACCAGGTGCACTGCCCACTGGGAAGATTCCCCTTTACCTCTGTCCTTCAGGGATGTCCTAGAAAGGGGCTGTAGTGCTGCAGCTTTCCACTTTCGGGTGGTGCCTGCATATCAGCAGAACCCTCTATGAACCTAGCCTTCTCTTCCTCTGTCAACTGATCATAGGGAACTCCCCATGAGGCCATTGATGCCTGACGGGGGAGAGAAGGCAGGGTGGCAGGTGTGGAGACTATGGGCATTTGAGCCACTTCCTCATGTAACTTACTTGTGCCTTCAGGACCTGCTGGTGTATATCATATATACCACTATCATTTGATGATGGAATGCTGCTGTGCATGACCCACTTTTGGCTAGAAGGGTCATAAAGGACCCAGTTCATAATAGGCAGTTCAAGTTGTATGGTGACTTGATGACCCATAGTCAAATGTTCAGATTCCACCAAAGCCCAGTAACAGGCCAAGGGCTCTCTCTCCAAAGTAGTTATCTGCAGAAGATGTCAGGGACTTGCTCCAAAATCCTAGAGGCCTTCCCTGTGATTCACCTATGGGGGCCTGCCAAAGGCTCCAAACAGCATCCTTATCTACCACTGACATCTCAAGCACAATTGGATCTACTAGGTCATATGGCCCAAGTGGCAGAGCATTTTGCACAGCAGCCCAGACCTGTTGCAGAGCCTTCTCCTGTTCTGAGCCCCACTCAAAACTGGCAGCCTTTTGGATCACTCAATAAACGGACTGGAGTAACACACCCAAATGAGGAATGTGTTACCTCCAAAATCCAAATAGGCCTACTGGGCATTGTGGGTCTTTCTTGGTTGTAGGAGAGGCCAAATGAAGCAACTTATCCGTCACCTGAGAAAGAGTATCTCTACAGGCCCTACATCACCGGACCCCTAGAAATTTTACTGAGGTAGAAGATCCCTGAATCTTAGTTGAATTTATTTCCCATCCTCTGGCATGCATATGTCTCACCAATAAGTCCAGTGTATTTGTTACTTCCTGCTCACTGGATCCAATCAGCACAATGTCATCAATGTAAGGAACCAGCGTGATATCTTGTGGAAGCAAGAAGCAATCAGGGTCTCTCCAAATAAGATGATGACACAAAGCTGGAGTTGATATACCCCTAAGGTAGGACAGTAAAGGCATATTGCTGGCCTGGCCAGCTGAAGGCAAATTGCTTCTGGTGGGCCTTATGGACAAGAATGGAGAAAAAGGGATGTGCCAAGTCAGTGGTTGCATACCAGGTACCAGGAGATGGTTAATTTGCTCAAGCAATGAAACCACATCTGGTACAGCAGCTGCAGTTGGAGTCACCACTTGGTTACGCTTACAATAATCCACTGTCATTCTCCAAGATCACCTGTCTTCTGCACAGGCCAAATGGGAGAGTTGAACAGGGATGTGGTGGGGATCACCACACTTGTATCTTTCAAGTCAATGTCATAGGTTTAAAAAAAAATGGGAGGGCCATTATAGAATAAAAGTAACCAAAGAGATATAGAAACAAAATGCAATGTGTAGACCTTAATGGGATCTCATTCAAATAAAAGTAGCTTTAGAAAACATGTTTGGAAATATTAGGGGAAACTAAATAAAGGCTATAAAACTATATATTAGTTGGCTGGGTGCGGTGGCTCATGCCTGTAATCCCAGCAATTCGGAAGGCAGAGGCAGGTGGATCACGAGGTCAAGAGATCAAGACTATCCTGGCCAACGTGGTGAAACCCCGTCTCTACTAACAAACAAACAAAAACAAATTAGCTGGGCATGGTGACACATACCTGTAGTCCCAGCCGCTCAGGAGGCTGAGGCAGGAGAATTGCTTCAACCTGTGAGGCTGAGGTTGCAGTCAGCTGAGATTGCACCACTGCACTCCAGCCTGGTGACAGAGTAAGATTCCGTCTCAAAACAACAACAACAACAACAACCCCCACCACCACCACCCTATATATTAGTTGATATCAGGGATTGTTTGCTTTCCTTCGTGTGATAATAAAATAGTTATTATATGTACCAATGTACTTATTTCTAGAAATATGTGCTACAATATTTAGAAGTGTCATATCCAAAAATTTCTTTAAAATGTTCTGCAGCCGGCTCTGGTGGTGCTTGCCTGTAATCCCAGCTACTCAGGAAGTTGAGGTTGGGGCATCATTTGAATCCAGGAGTTTGAGGTTGCAGTGTGGGTATAACACTGCACTCCAGCTCGAGTGACAGAGGGAGACCCGAGACCCCCCC
This sequence comes from Macaca fascicularis, assembly GCF_037993035.2. NCBI lineage: Eukaryota > Metazoa > Chordata > Mammalia > Primates > Cercopithecidae > Macaca > Macaca fascicularis. The sequence continues at coordinate 39,806,403 of NC_088382.1, forward strand.
GCCGTCCCTCAAAAAAGGAAAAAACAATATTCAGCAAATACACGAACACAAAGAGAACTAAAGCAACTATAAAATATTAATTCTTGAATATACTTGATGGGTATGTTGGTGTTCATTAAACTATTCTTTTGACTTTTATGTTTACCTTTTTATAATAAAAATTAGAAAATATCTTTTTCATGCCTCAGTTTTTATGATAATAGTTTATCAACAGGTATAAAACTTAATCTTATTAAGATACATGATATTAAACTCTGCTTAATTTTTTAAAAATATTTTTGCTTAGAGAGACTATTGATTAATCAATATTTATATTTTGAGATAAATTTTAGCTAAATATTGTTCCTGTTAAAAACTGCTGAACAGCAAATACCTGTAGGTGGTGGGATTCTGTGTTATTTATTTTCTGAATTTTCTGGTTATCTAATAATAATTATTATTAACCTTTATTAGATATTTGCTCTGTTTTAAGCACCATGCTACATTTTTTACACATAATTTCTTCTTTATTTCTCACAAAAGCATTTGAACAATTAGAGGGATAGGATTGATGGGAGATGAGACAAACCAGGCGAAATTTTAAAAGGTTTGCATAAGCACTATGAGAAATGAGAGAGGGATATATTCAGGGATGCACAATGGGACTTCCAAGTATGGTTGAGAGCCTAGCTTAGGGAGGATACATGAGGTGATATCATAAAATATAGGTCGTCTACCGTGTGCAACAGTGGTATTTCTTCTTGTTTCAAAGCCCATATGGAAGAACAGAGAAGGTAGATAGATGGATGGGTCCAAGAGTGGGATTGGCAGGGAAAATGCAATAAAAGGATAAGAACACGTGAATTGATCAGGCTGACAAAAAGAGTGATTGAAGGTAATGTACCACGTGATTGAAGGTAATGTACCACATGATTCAGAGAAGCAGTGAAGCCTTGGCTGGAAGGTGGTAGGTCATGGATAAGGGTTATGAGTATGTGGGAGTCATGCACAACAAAGCAACCTTTTTTTTATAGACAAGGACATTAACTGAAGTCAGAATCCACCCATTAGGACATTCTCAAATATACAAACTACCCACTGCAGACAGGCAGAATTTTAAAGTGATAAGACATCCACACTTTCAGTCTTATTTACTAGGAAAAGAGAGCCTTCATGTAGGAAGGTAGTTGAAACTTAAAGAATTGAAGATGTTTGAGACAGAATTTGGGAGAGAAAGATGTGACAAGCTTCTCCCTTAGAAGTATAGAAATGCATCTGCCTTCCAGATGCCCTTTAAGCAGAGAAATCAGGAACAATAGATCATGGATGAAGGATCTAAGAAATCTGTGAAATGTATGAAATAGCTAAGAAATATAAGAAATCTGTGAAATATATACCATATATATGGTATAGATGGTGTGTTTATTACTGTTTTCTTTGTTTGCCCCTAAAGACTAGAGATAAAATTTTCAATAAAAAGATAATACATGATATATTTAGGAGGCAGCAAAAAAGTAGATAGTTTTTTTTTTTTCAAATTTAGTTTTGTAGAGAGAAGAATCTTGAGAAACAGAGTAGGCAGTGGCTTATTTGGAAAGGGAAAGGAGACAAGCTCACTTCTGTGTCTTATGAAAACTACGAGAAATCAAGCCTGAGAAGTTGAGGTTTGACATTTGGGGATTAATAGGCAATAAACTCTATCCATGTTGGCCACACATGATGTTAGTACACCTGCCACTATTTATGGTTTCTTTGAAAACGGAATTTCTACTTTTATCTGTTTTTGTTCTTCTAATTGAAGATTACGTTAAGTGTATTTAACTAATGACAGCATGAATGAAAATCCATGCCTAGCACTAGATCAGTTACAATAAGGAATGCCAAAGAGGCACAAGATACGGTGCCTTCTCAAAAGAAATCTACAAATTAAATGTAGAGAGAAGACTTGAACTCAGGAACCAAATGAAGAGATGGTGCGAACAGATGTTTGAGTTTGCTTAGAACCAATCAGTAATGGAGGAAACAACTCTTGTAACTGAAAAAGTTTTATAGAGACGAGCTTTCAAGTGCATTTTGAATGAAGTGCAAAATTTATTGGCGGGTGTTGGCGGCAAACACTGGTTCAGAAAACAGCAATATGGTGAAAATGGGCATGATTTCTATGTGTGCATGTGTGGGGTGGGGTCAAGAGAGAGGGAGAATATTTATAAATTGAACAGCCAAATCTAAGTAAAGAGTCCATTGAGGTTTAAAAATATTTACTAAATGCCTAAATAAAAGACACTTAATTATATGTCAAAACAGAGGAGAATTATTCCAAGTAGAAGATATTTGTTAAGAGCACGGTTAGAAAGCTGGTTAATCAAGGCTAGATGTGGCCATGGCAATCACTAATCAGTATAAAGAAATATTCAAAATTCCAGATGCCCTGTAAGACACATGGAAATGTCTAGAGTTTTCCAAAGTGAAGAATTAAAACATTGTGAAATTGTGCCCTAGTCATAATTTTATTGGTATTCTTTAGCTATCTCTACACCTTGTAGTCTTCATTTTCTTTACTTTGACATGGGCCAAAAGACTGGGTGGCCTTTGGTACCTGAACACACAGGTCTGCTTGCCTTGTCCTTCTTCACCTTCAACTGGACTGTGGCGTGCTGATCTCAAAGGCTTCATCAAATCGTTTTACATCTGTGGGCTTCACGTAGTGGATATGACATAAATAATCAGTTAACAACTTTTCTCACACTAAGGTGCCTCTTTCAAGTTTTATTCAAGCAGGAGATTGCTCCCTTTCTGCCAAATGGCAGGGGGCATGAAAATACTTCCACCACTCAAGAGGGACACAGGCAAAGTCAGAGTATAAACATCAGAGGGAAAGAGAGGAGGATTCACTCTCAGGGCATAGCTAAACAACCATTATTTAGAGAACAGGCTATGAAGGAAAGTCAGTTTTCAAACTTTTGATGATTTACTTTATTTACTTTGAACAACTGAATTTAAAGGATCCAAGATATTTTGTGAATTGCATGAACAGGGAAGCACTCATTCTCATACAGTCTGCATCAAATAGAAAGAGGAACAGATGAGAGGATTCAGAATATGATGTAAAACTAGAACAAGAACAGAGACTCCAGACAACTAGAATGGAGCAGTCAGGAAAGGCTCTTCCCTTCATCATACATGAATTATCAGCAAACACAGAAGAAATTGGAAGTTAATACAAAATCATACCTTATAACTTCTTACACTTAATTTTGTAAATATCTGTGCCATGTCAACTGCTTAATACAATGTGTGTTCTTTGTACTGGAGGACAGCTTCAGTTATTAGTAACTAAACTTCTAATTTATACTGAGGTTTTGAGGTAAAAGACTCTTCTCAGTTTATTTACAAATAGATTTCCTTAACCAACAACTTCAGTCAAAAGATTGTTTTTTAGACCTGAGCAAATACAAGGCATTCCTTAGAGAAAGTGCCTGGACCATGGGTTAAAGCTATCGAAGTTTATCTGTTTGTTCAACAAGTATTTCTTCAGCCAATTTATTGAGATATATGAGCCACAGTGTGCTGGGAGTTAGAGCATGAAATTATACCTGGATATTTCCTTTATCAGTTATCTATTGTTGCAGAGCAAATTGCTCTAAAACTGAGCAATTTAAAGCAAATATTTATTCTATCACAGTTTTTCTGGGTAAGAATCCAGGAGCTGTTTGGTCGAATGGTTCCAATTTAGAGTCTTTCATGAGGCTGCAGTCAGGTTGTTGAGCAGGTCTGAGATCAGTTGGAGGAGCTAGAGAATTGGCTCCCAAGCACACCCAGAGGGCCCGTGGCAAGAGACTTTGGTTTTTTGCCACTTGGGTCCCTCCCTTGGGCTACGCAGGCTATGGCAGCTGGTGTCCCCTAGTGCAAGTGATGAAAGAGGGAGAGAGGGAGAGGGTGTCCGGAGAAGAGGGGAGGGAAAGCCCAAGTCAGAAGTCCTAGTCTTTAGTAACCTAATCTTGGAAGTGATGTATCATCACTACGGCTGTATAGGATTGGCCACACAGACCAGCCCTGGTACAACATGCAAGGAGACCACACAGGGTATGACTACCAGGATGGGGAATGACTGAGGGCCAGCTAGCAGGTTTTTGCCTTCTTACCTTTTAATAGTTATATTTTAACTTTAGATATAGACCATAGGAAGGTAAAACAATTACAATCAATAGTTACAGAAGAGGCAACCATGACTTAAGCTGAAGCCTGAAGGATGAGAAGGAACCACTCCTATATAGGGCAGACCCAGACAGCTGCTTTTATATTTTATATTACCCTCATGATAATAGAAATGAAATTAAGGGTGAGTGCATGGTTCGTCTAACCTTGGGATTTTGCTCCTGCATAAATACTTAAAGGCATGTTGACACAGGGCAGGCAAACCCTAAAATTGGGGCTTAGTTCAGGAGGGTTTTTGGCTTCACCCAGCATAGAATTCAAAGGTGAGTGGTGGTGTAAGACAGCAACTTTTATTGAGGTGACAGTGCACAGCAACACAGGTACTGCTCCTTGTGGAGTAGGGCTACGCCATAGGCAGTGTGCCCAGGCTAGCAGCTCAGAGTCAGTTCTGCAGTCATATTTATACCCACTTTTAATTACATGCAAATTAAGGGGTAGGTTATTCAGACATTTCTTAAAAAGGGGGGATGGGGTAGGTGGTAACTTCCAAATGTTGCCATAGCAATGGTAAACTGGCATGACACTGGTGGGCATGTCTTATGGAGAGGTACTTCCACCTCTTCCCTGTTTGAGGTAATCAGAGTTCAAGTCCCTGCCTCCAGAGTCAAGTCCTGCCTCCTACCTCAATGTAACCATCAGGTCTGGCTAATTCCACCTGTCTTTCTTGCTGTCCTGGGCCTTCAAGAAAGACTTTTTGAACTCAATTGAACTCTTAAAAACAAGGCAGTTGGACTTCAGATTCTCCTGCTATTTGTAATTGTGTCATTGTGTTTCTGTGGTCCAAGGATGAACTCTAAGAATGAGCCTACAGAAGGGGAAAAAACATCCAGAGAAGAGAATGAAAAAGCCTTATCATGACTCTTGCACATTTAGAAGTAAAAGTCTGGACAGATGTAACTTTATGGTCCTATACAAGCCTTCTCCATTCCAATCAGGGAGGCATCTATAATCCATTCATCCACAAGAAAAATGTTGCTTCTCTTTGTTTAAAAATATTTTTAATTTAATCATCACTGTTGCTGGCTCTGCTTCAGGCCTCATAATAAACAACATTCTTCCTCCATTGAATTAAATTCACCACCAGGGTTTGCCAGATCCGTGAACTGCACTCTCGACAAAAGCAAACGCTATCTGGAGTGCTCAAAGAAACATCAGTCAGCCTGTCATTGGAATGTTGTTTCTCATAGGTAGGAAATGGAAATTGAAAAGGCTGGTCACGTTCAGAAATACTAATGTGGCCCACGTAGCCATCTTCGGGGTTTTTAGTTAGAAGATGTTCTGTGCCCCGACCCCTGCCCAGCTCTCATGGCAGATCTTTAAAGACTGGCATTAATCATCTGAGTATCATTTGCTTTGTCCACAGACAAGAGCACTGACTATCCAATGAATAAATAATTCCAGAATTAACTGTGCAATGTAAATACAATGCCCAATGGAATGTAAAAACCTTTTAAGCTATAGCCAAATCAACAATGTACTATGCCTTTTGGATAGAGGAAGGGAAAACTTGGTTTCAGCTAACCCTGACCTTTCAAACGAAGTAGAAACCCAGGGATTAACAATGTGCAAGTATATCATGTGCTATGGGTCCTTGCTGCAACAGTTATGGCCCAAACTGGCCCATCCAGAGTTTGATTTAATTGCAACCATTGGCTGGTTTTGCAACATGCAAAAAATAGTATCAGAAGGCGAGGTTGCCTTTCATTGCAGATGACACCCATGTTTAAGGTCCCTAAGCATGTTGACATGGTACCAGAAGATGGCTTTGAAAGTACCCATGATATGCTTACTAATTCTTTTAATTAATCAGGGTTTAGTCTCAAGAGACTGCTACTTAATTCAGGCTCATCCTAGGTCTTTAGCTATCCTGAGGAACTTTATATTAGGAGGATGCCATATGTTCATACAATTTAGTTATAGATTTAACAATCAAAACAAAGTACCCAGTTATTCAATATTTAAACATCGTGTTTTTTTCGTGTTTTCTATTGGCAAGGTTTTCTTTCCTCTCAGGGCCATAGTCAATGTATTTGAAGTTTCTTTTCAATGGAAAGTTGTATACATTTTCACTCCACAAAGTCAAAGCTGGGTTGTTCTTGTGTCATGAAACTTACTGAAGCAGCTGAGTTATTATATTGGTGAAATTAATTATTAAAATGAAGACATGCTTTGTTCTGCTTTGAAAGAAAGATAAAAGCCTGAACAATTAAAAATGGTTTTCTATTACAGCTAATGTGCAGTATGGATTCCAACATAATTAGTTGAGTTTGCAAAATTATTTTTATATCATCTAAGGTTTCATTTAACACATTTATAGGTTCATTCATTTATTCACTCAAAAATATTAATTGCCTTCTGAGCACCAAATCTTGTGAAGGAAAATGGAAATGTAAAAGTAAATACAACTTAGGTCCTGTTGTTTGTAAGCTCTTTACTGAATAGATCTATGAATTCCCTTGACCCAGGAAGTCAACAAGGTGTTAAATGGACCGTCTGTGGTGCTCTTTCCAAAAACCTGACGTTTCTCTGAGAAATATGTTGTAGCAATACGTTCTCTATTTTGTTCTGGACACAGTCCAAATTTGCCTTATAAAATTTAATTTTACTTAATTGAAATGTGCCTTCTGGTATTTGCAGCGCTCTAATGAGCATAAATCGATTTATTTAAACCAGAGTCATCTTAAGTACTTGTGGGGATTTTTTATTTGCTTAATGGCTATATTTTGTTTTTATCAACATTGGTAGATACTAGTTCTTTTTAAAAATGAATCATAATCACATTCTCTTGTAATTATGTTTTAGAAAACAGAGAAAACTGATGTTGCGTAGTACATTTTTTACACCCAATAAGTATCACTTGATTGGACAATTTCTTCCATTTTCTAGAAATTGACTTCAGCTTGGAACTTTTCCTAATGACAATAGTTTCCAGTATCACCTTCATATATCAACGGAAAAACCACTGATAATTTTCATGAGAAGTTAAATAATTTCTCACTTTGTTTCAAGATGGCATTTCCAATAGAGTAATTGCTCAGAAACGAACAGGATAGAAAACCAGCTGCTGAAAAGGTGAAATGTAAGGAAAACATACAATGACATGAAGCTGATATGTGTATGTTTCTTCAGGAGATTCTGGTGCCCTTCCAATTGCCTAAGCTGAGGGCTCACCCATCATTGCACCAGGATTCTGCATTGCTTCCCTCTATCTTTTCTTACCATTGCCTTCTTAGAATTTACGTTAACAGAAACTTAACAGGCCAAGGGCTCTGGTGCTTTGTGAAAAAGTTAACACAGAATGTATCTGCAGGTATAATTCCTTATTTTTTTTTCACAGCCACACTTGGAATCCATAGACAAAACCAAGTCTGTCTGGTCCCATAAAGCTACAAAAATATTTGCAATACCCCCTCGTTTGCCTCCTTAATTTTTACTGATTTATACTTTCTTCTTCCTCCCTCTCACTTTATCAAATTTCTCCAAAAGGCCTTACATAAAAAATCTTTGTGAAAAAAATGTGATTTGAATAGCACTTTCCATCCTCAAAGCATGTCTTAGCTTATTTAATGATAAGATGAATGAGGTTGTCAATTGTTTAACAATTCACTCATTCATTGACTCAGTTGATCAGTCAGGTTTCAGACTAGAACCAAGGTGAAAGTAGAAGAGTTAAAAATAATTAAGTGACTCCCACAGGAACAGTGAGTACCTCTAACTGGCCAGATCTCTGTTTCAAGATACTAATTTTATCTATAATCGTCTAGGCTTCCCGGAGAAATAAGTGATTCCAGGTAAAATTTCCAAACAAGCTTTGGACAGCTTATTGTGCTGGAAAGCAAAGATCTATTTAAAGCATAATTAAGTTGTGTCAATAGAAGTTAGGATCTGACCAGAAAGGCCTCACACTGGTTATATAGGGGATAACTTGAGGCAAAAAAAAAAAAAAAAAAAAAAAAAAAAAAAAAAAAGACAAACACCAACAGCAATTGTAGCACACTTAACAACAATAATAATAATAATTTAAAAATACTCAGAACCATAAAATGCTTGAAAAATGGCAAGCAAATTCTCTCCTTTTCAGAAAAATGTGATATCATAAATCACTATTTTTTTTTTTTTTTTTTTTTTTGAGACAGAGTTTTGCTCTTATTGCCCAGGCTAGAGTGCAATGGCTCAATCTCGGGTCACTGCAACATCCGCCTCCCGGGTTCAAGTGATTCTTCTACCTCAGTCTCCTGAGTAGCTGGGATTACAGGAGTGGGCCACCATGCCCAGCTAATTTTGTATTTTCAGTAGAGAGGGGGTTTCTCCACGTTGGTCAGGCTGGTCTTGATCTCCTGACCTCAAATGATCTGCCTGCCTCAGCCTCCCAAAGTGGTGGGATTACAGGCGTGAGCCACTGTGCCCAGCTGGAAGTCACTAATTTTTAATGTCTAACATAATACAATGATGCATAAAAGACTCATAAATAGAAGTTAAAACCATTGTGTAAAATATCGTGGGGAAACCAGATATTTACAAAATCTCAAAGCGTCACACTCCCAATTATTCACTACTCCAAGGGAAACAGCACCTTTGCAATGGAGTGATGACAGTCCACTGGAACTAAATAATACAATTTAGCTTTACCAAGAGTGGTGATGCAATACAGTAAATTGCACATAATATCATAAATGATGTGCCTTTGCCGAAAATGTTGAACCCTGAATCTAATAATGAGAAAAAATCACGTATAGGCAAAATATGGGCTACTTTACAAGATAACTGGTCTGGTTTCTTCATATAACTCACTGTCATAAAATAAAGGTGTGTTTGTTGACAGTGGGATGAGGAGATTTCTGTAGATTAAAAGAAAAGAAAGAGACATCACAAAAAGATATAATATGTAAACTTTGATTAAAAATTGGATTGAGGTTTGTCAAAGATCAGATGGCTGTAGATGTGTGGCATTATTTCTGAGGGCTCTGTTCTGTTCCATTGGTCTATATCTGTTTTGGTACCAGTACCATGCTGTTTTGGTTACTGTAGCCTTGTAGGATAGTTTGAAGTCAGGTAGTGTGATGCCTCCAGCTTTGTTCTTTTGACTTAGGATTGTCTTGGCAATGTGGGGTCTTTTTTGGTTCCATATGAACTTTAAAGCAGTTTTTTCCAACTCTGTGAAGAAAGTCATTGGTAGCTTAATGGGGATGGCATTGAATCTATAAATTACCTTGGGCATTATGGCCATTTTCACAATATTGATTCTTCCTATCCATGAGCATGGTATGTTCTTCCATTTGTTTGTGTCCTCTTTTATTTCACTGAGCAGTGGTTTGTAGTTCTCCTTGAAGAGGTCCTTTACATCCCTTGTAAGTTGGATTCCTAGGTATTTTATTCTCTTTGAAGCAATTGTGAATGGGAGTTAATTCATTATTTGGCTCTCTGTCACTGGTGTATAAAAATCCTTGTGATTTTTGCACATTGATTTTGTATCCTGAGACTTTGCTGAAGTTGCTTATCAGCTTAAGGAGATTTTGGGCTGAGACAATAGGGTTTTCTAAATATACAAGCATGTCATCTGCAAACAGGGCCAATTTGACTTCTTCTTTTCCTAACTGAATACCCTTGATTTCTTTCTCTTGCCTGATTGCCCTAGCCAGAACTTCCAACACTATGTTGAATAGGAGTGGTGAGAGAGGGCATCCCTGTCTTGTGCCAGTTTTCAAAGGGAATGCTTCCAGTTTTTGCCCATTCAGTATGATATTGGCTGTAGGTTTGTCATAAATAGCTCTTATTATTTTGAGATAAGGTTAATATCCAGAACCTATAAAGAATTCAATCAAATTTACAAGAAAAAAACAAACAACTCCATCAAAAAGTGGGCAAGGGATATGAACAGACACTTCTCAAAAGAAGACATTCATACAGCCAACAGACACATGAAAAAATGCTCATCATCACTGGCCATCAGAGAAATGCAAATCAAAACCACAATGAGATACCATCTCACACCAGTGAGAATGGCAATCATTAAAAAATCAGGAAACAACAGGTGCTGGAGAGGATGTGGAGAAATAGGGACATTTTTACACTGTTGGTGTGACTGTAAACTAGTTCAACCATTGTGGAACACAGTGTGGTGATTCCTCAAGAATCTAGAACTAGAAATACCATTTGACCCGGCCATCCCATTACTGGGGATATACTCAAAGGATTATAAGTCATGCTGTTATAAAGACACATGCACATGTATGTTTATTGCGGCACTATTCACAATAGCAAAGACTTGGAATCAACCCAAATGTCCATCAGTGACAGACTGGATTAAGAAAATGTGGCACATATACACCATGGAATACTATGCAGCCATAAAAAAGGATGAGTTTGTGTCCTTTGTAGGGACATGGATGCAGCTGGAAACCATCATTCTCAGCAAACTATCACAAGAACAGAAATCCAAATACCGCATGCTCTCACTCATAGGTGGGAATTGAACAATGAGATCACTTGGACGCAGGAAGGGGAGCATCACACACTGGGTCCTATTGTGGGGAGGGGGTAGGGGGAGGGATAGCATTAGGAGATATACCTAATGTAAATGACGAGTTAATGGGTGCAGCACACCAGCATGGCACATGTATACATATGTAACAAACCTGCACATTGTGTACATGTACCCCAGAACTTAAAGTATGGTTAAAAAAAAAAAAATGGATTGAGGGACAAAGTCTATGGTGGTAAGCAGAACAATGACCTCTCAAAGATGTCCATATCCTAATTCCTAGAACATGTGAATATTATTACAAAGAAGCAAGAATTAAAATTGGTAATAACTGAACTTAAAATAAAGAGATTGTACTGGATTATCCAGATGAACCCAGTATACCACAAATAACTTTTAAGTGGAAGAGAGGAAGAGGAAGGCAAAAAAGGGCAGGTCAACGTGATATGCTATGAGAATGACTTGACTGGCTGTTATAGGCTTTGATGATGGATGGTCATGAGCTAAGAAATGTGGGTAGTCTCTAGGAACTGGAAAAGTTAAGAAAACAATTTATCTCCTATACCTTCCAGAAAGAAACACAGCTTTTTAGGTTCCTTGATTTCAAACCAGTGACAACAATTTCACACTTCTGAATTCAGAACCATAAGATAATAAATATGTGATGTTTTAAGACACTAAATTTGTGGTAATTTGTTTCAGTAATAGGGAACTAATAAAAATTTTGGAACCAGAAGTGGGGTGTTACTTTAACAATTCCTTAAAAAATGTAGAAATGGCTTTGGAATTGGGCAACGGGCAGAGGCTGAAAAAATTGTGTGGGACATGATAGAAAAACCCTAAAGTACTCTGAGACAATTATTAGTGGAAATATGGGTATTAAATGCTTTGTTACTGAGAGTTCAGAAGAAAATAAGGATTTTCTTACTGGCAACTGGAAAAAAGAGGATCTTTGCTTAGAAGGATTGTGTTCTGCAGTTATGTATAAATCAGACATTTTAAATATGTCAGTGAATATTTAGCTGAGGAGCTTTTCAAGCAAAATATTGAAGGCACAACCAGACTTCTTCTTAATGTTCATACTAAAATGTGAGAGAAAAGAGGTAGATTGTAAGAAGAATTAAGGGAAAAGAAAGCAAGAATTCCTGATTTGATAAATTCTCTGTCTATCCAGATTACAAAGAATGCTAAAATTAGAAGATTCGCTGTCAGGAAAGCATGCTCTGGAGAGAAGGTCAAGGGCGTGGCCACATAAACTTTGATTCTTGGAAAGAATTGAAAGGTCAGAGTATTCTCTCATATACAGCTAATTGAAGAGATCAGGTATGCTATTAATGGATCCTCTCGGACAGCCCTGCAGAATCCAGAACAGACGGGGAGAGCTTTTTCTCTAATTGAGTAAATCTCTGTGACATACATCAGAGACACACAAGGTTCCTGAGAACTTTACACCAGCAGAAATGTTGCCAAGTTGGATTGAAAGAGAAGAGGGAGCATAAAGTAAAAGAAGGCTGTCATATCCCCAAAAATATATGGCAAAAAAGAGGCTGATAAAATTACTGAATAGGAAACATGTGTAACCTTTCATTAAAAAAAAAAAGGAAAAATGGCTCAGAAGACAGAGTCTAAATCCCAAAGGACAGTCATAAGCCCAGAGAATTAATTCTATCCTTTAATTGATATTGAAATTAGTTAAAACTATTTTTTTCCTTCCATTATATCACTTTTTGAAGGGGAACATCTCTATGCCTATTCCAACTGTATTTTGGGGAAAGGTAACTTGTTTCTTGAGTTTCACAGGTCTCTAGATGGAAAGGAATTTTTCTCCAGGTTGTATCATAGCCAGAGCCTCATGCTTACCTGATTTAGATGGTGCGATTTAGACCATTAAACTGATGAGATTTTGGACTTTGAGCTTATGTTTAATCAGTTGAGATTTGGGGGGATATTGGGATTGGGTGGAATTACTTTTCATGTGGAACAGATGTAAATCTTTTGGGGTCAGAGGGAAGAAATATCATGCCCTATACCTAAGATGTCCCTTTAATCCCAGGTCCTTTACATGTGGAAGAGGAAAGCAAAGGAGTCAAAGTGATATACTGTGAGAAAGGTTCATGTGAGCATTGCTGGCTTTGAAGATATAAGAGAGTCATGAGTTAAGGAATGCAGGTGGTCTCTAAAAGCCCAAAAAGGCAAGACAGTGGATTCTCCCCTAGAAGATCTAGAAAGTAATACAGTCCTTCTTATACCTCGATTTTATCCTAGTGAGATCCAATACAAACTTCTGACCTCCAGATGATAGTGTAATAAATCTGTGTTGGTTTTAGGGCACTAAATTTGGAGTGATTTGTTATAGTTACAATAGGAAACTAATATACCTATAAAGATCATTTTAGGGACAATTGGTAAATTTGAATATGGACTGTACATTTAATGACATTATGAAATTATTGTTCATTTTATGAGGTGTGTTAATATTATTGTGGTTATATTGGAACATATCCTCATTCTAGGATATATGCTCTGGAGTATTTAAGGTGAAGTATCATCAGGTTTGTAGACTTTTAGTTCTGCAAAAAATACACAGATATGCACATACAGAGGTAGAAACGGTGAGAGTGAGAGAGAGAGAAAGAGAGAAAGGAAATATGGCAAATATTAAAAATTGGTGACTCCAGATGAAGTATATATATATTTTTGTACAAATCTTTGAATTATTCACTAAGGCTTAAAATTTTTCAACATAAAATGTTGGAAGAAAAATCACTTGAGTTATCTGGGAAAATGCATAAGATGAAAGATTTTCTTCTTTCTTTATTCTTATTAATTAACAATGCAAAGTAGTAAATGATGAAGTGTCAAAATGAATGGTACTGAGAGGTTATAAAGATTCATAGATAGAAGAGCACAGTGTGGCCCTGAGTGCTGATGAAGGCCTTTTGGAGGAGGTAAAACATGAGTTGAATCTTGAAGAGTAAGTAGAGGAACGGGGATGTGCTTTCCATGAAAAGGATGCAGCAGGAGCGTGTGAGCTACGTGAGGGGCTGGGGGAATGGAAGAATGAGCCAAGCCGGGGGTATGCAGATCTCAATGTGCCACCCTGGAATATCAAGGAAAGACCCACAGAGTATGGGTCATTCTCCACACCAGGTCAGCTTCAAGAGGGAAAGGAGGTAACAGGTAGGGCACTTTGATGCCAACCAATCTGCATGACAATCCTATTTGAAGGAGATGGACTTCTAAAGATGAGCATTTTCAATGAGTGAATACATGATATTTAGAAAAGGAATCAACCAGAAGAAAAACAGAGCTGTAAGATTTAGGAAGATCAGTTTGGTAGCTTGTGATGCATAAAAGAGACTTGGAGGAGTCTTGGATCAGATACTCGGAAAGTAGTTAGGATATTGTTTCTGTAATCTGGTGTGAGGGGACCAATGTCTTGCCCCAGCAGAAAAGCCAAACATAGATTTTTCTCTTTCTTCATTTCTTTTTTTTTGGAAGGAAGGGTTTGAGGAGAGGTTTTTATTTGGTCTGTTTTATTTAAATATGCTTTCAACTTGCCATCCTCCCAAAAAGCTTCCTTGTATCTATCCAGAAAATAGAATGTTTACCTAGTTGGGGGAAGGAGCGCTTGGCTCTTGCTCCTCAGATGGTCTCACCACTATCTTGTGCAAGTCCTGTGTTCTTTCCTTTTCTTCAAGGGGGCTGCGCTTTCGAATCTCAAAAGAAAGTGATTCCTTTCTTCCTATGCATACTGTCTGTCGCCCCATCTTTGAAATATTGAATGAAGGCTACCCTAGCTGAATGAATGTGGGAAGAGCCAAGGGATATAATAAACAAGGGTAAAAACAACATAAATAGCATTGCAAAATATCAGTCCACCAAAATTAGAATAACATGTAAGAAATGTTTTACCATATGTAGGTATGAAATGCTATGAGAAAACAGAGAAATCTCCCAGGGCAGTGGGCAAAAGAAGGTGTTAAGAAGAGAGTCTCACAAATGAGAGTCAAATAAACAGAGTGACTATTTTATTTCACCCTTAAAGAATAAACAGGCGTTTATCAGGAGAGCAAGTCAGGCAAGAGGAGGAAAAACGAGAAGTACAACAGCAGCAGAGAAAGAGCAGAGCAGCAAGTAAGATGTCAAGCTCTGAAATCAGACAAGACAAGCCTAGGTTCCAATTGCGATTTACCAGCTCTAAGCTGGGTAATCCTGGACAGTTAGTTAAGCTCTCTTAGCCTCAGTTTGCTCATTTGCAAAATGGGGTATGATAATACAGATTTTATAGCTTGTGTGTGAAGAAAAAAATAGATAATGCACATAAAATGCTAAGCACTAAACTAGCATTAACAGAATTAAGGTAATGACAGTAGGGGAGATAAGATTTGAGCTTTATTTTACGCCGATGAAAGATTTGGTGCCTGACAAGATACGGGAACAGTGGAGATAGGAAGTGCATTAAAGATGGATTCCAGTCTGGGTAATGGCAGTGACCAATTTAGGCAAGGAGGGCCAGGTTTCTGAGAAGCAGTGAAATCATTCTGGTTTACAGATGGTGAGACTGAGATTTTGTAGCACAGCCATGTGAAATCACTCTTAGCTACTGGAAATATGTATAATAGGACTGGGTGCCCTCTCCCTTTTCCAATACAAACTAATAATGCTGAATTGATCTTCCTAATGCAAAGCTCACACAATGAAAAGTCAATGATCACTGCCAAGCCTAAATAGCTCCAAAAATGTCAGAATGTAGAGTTAATTAAAACAGTGAATCATTATTAAACATATTTATCTGCATCGGAAACTATGCTAGGAAGTTATAGGTTACAGTGCCAACAACTGTCCATTATTTCATTATTTAATCCTCCCCATGGTGGACAGAGGGCATTTTAACATAAAAATGCATTGAAGTAATATTGGGAGAAGGAAAAAATAGTATTAAATGGGAAATGTATTTGTCTTGTTGCTGCACTTTGAAGAACTAAGATCCACTGTTTGCCTCCAGAATAGAATTGTTAGTGTGTCTTTCTTTGGCTGACTGCAGGATGCTGACCAGATAGAGTTATGAGCCAGAAAAAGGCAAAAAGAAGGAAAATGAAGAAATGCAGTAGATCCAGTGAGTAAGTACCCAGTTGAGGAGGTTTCTGTATAACATGGAAGGCCACATCATGGGCACAGAACATAATTCTTTTGTACCTTCTTTTTAACTTTCAGAATTTTTGTAAGCAATTACCAGGAAGAAGGAATTCTTCTGGTAATAGATTGTCCCTGTGTGCCATCCTGATATAGTAGAAGAGGAGAGTGATACAGGGGTCTGGCACTCAGGAGTGAAGTTAGGAGTTGAATGCAATTTTTGGGGATCGTTGAAGTCAGAGATTTGGCAAAATCACCAGGAAAGAGCATAGATTGAGAAAAGAGATCTTGAAGGATATACCTGAAGACAAAATTAAGTTTTAATGTGGACGTGGATAAAAGAGTCACTAAATAAGACTGAGCAGAGTGCCTAGAGAGGCAGGGAAGAATCTCAGAAAAAGTGGTGTGAATGAAAAGAAAGAGAAAGGAAAACTTCCACTGGATTGTGTCATTGTTCTACTTGCAGTCATCAGCAGACCAAGTTTAGCCTCCTGGAGATGGCAGAAATCAGATTTTAGTAGGCTGAAGTAATAAGGAATTAGTAAAGGCAGCAAGCTCAGAACATTCTTTTTAGAGATGTGGTTGTGAATGTATGAAGTATTAATGGGATTATACTTAGAAGAAAACACTGATAAGAGGGCAGCAAATTGCTGACATAGAAGAGGGTGAAGCATGTTTACACGTAGAGGTGTCTATTTGCAGCTAAGGATGTCAGTGGATGTTTCTAATGTTGTTTGCATGTTTGCTGTGTCTTTAAGTAAAATAATAGCCTGAACTCTAAATTAGACAGGCATTGGTTTGAAAAGATGCTGGTGTCAAAGCCCCAGATGTCACCTGACAGGTCTTGTGGAAAAGTAAACAAAACAAACAAACAAAAAAGGCGGAAACACATGTAGCATTGGAACTTAGCAACTGTCAAACAGGAAACTGTAGTTTTCAGTAGTCTTTATTCAACTCAGACACCTGTTTCCAGTGACAATTCTAAGGCCCCACATCCGCTTTGCTAGAACCGCACTGCCCTGATTTGCCTTTCCCTCTGCTGGGAAACCTGTTGTGATAAAGACATTTATGTTAACTCTCTTTCCTTCCTTTCTATAAATACATACCTATCCTTCTCTTTACTATATCCCTTCTTACCTTTGTGAGTGACAGTGTAACTTAGCTAACTCACTTATATGGCACATCTATTATATGCCAGTTCCATAAAACAGCTAGGAGATCAAGGGAAAATAGCTCTGGTTATGTTCTCAGTTACCAAATTTAAGTAGAGTGAAGTACATCAGAATCACCTAAGGAGATATTTCAAAATATACCTGCTTCTCAGAAATTCTGATAGGCTGCCAGATATTATAGCTCCTTCGTCCTCCCTCTCTACCTTCCAAGAATCACAACACCAGAAACCACTGTAGTGTTAGAAATGTTCCATGCCTATCAAGGGTGTTGTGTGCCACTGAT
Source organism: Macaca fascicularis (assembly GCF_037993035.2). Classification (NCBI taxonomy): domain Eukaryota; kingdom Metazoa; phylum Chordata; class Mammalia; order Primates; family Cercopithecidae; genus Macaca; species Macaca fascicularis. Next base: position 39,823,669 of record NC_088382.1, read on the forward strand.
TTCAAAAGAGTGGGATACATATAAACACACTATTACAACACAGTAGCCTAATTTAATCTCACATTATTCGCTAATTCTTCAAGTGGACTTCTCTTGGGAAGGCATCAGATAAGCCACAAGGAGAGCTTTCTAAACAACTCCAAAGGTCCTTAGAACAATCAGGAATGAAACGGCTGGTAAGCGGGGCCTTGGTGTTGTTTTAATTCACATATTCAAGGATATGCTACCTGGATATCTGGATTCTGAGTGATTCAACTTTTCTGAAGTAAGCAGTATGTGCTAGACCAGCTGAAATTCATTAATAAAACGAATTCTCTGTCAACAATAGTAATTGCTCTCTAAGGGGGGACCAAGGACACTAAACAGTGTGATAATAATGTTCTGCTGGGAGTAAGCCTGTGGGCTAGAGGGAGGGGCACACAGAGGCACATGGAATGACTCTAAAAAGAGTTAGGGAAACCTTCCTGTAGGCGGTTTTCTGTGACAATGAGTTTTTACAGTTCAGCAGAGGCATTAAACGCTTTAACAGAAAAGAATGGCCAAAAATTGAAACTCTGGATCATGGAAAAGTTGGTAGGTGTCTTAGTCTTTGATATGTTGCTGTAACAGAATATCACAAACTGAGTAACTTTAAGTGAATAGAAATTTATTTGACTTATGATTCTAGAGCCTGAGAAACCCAAAGTCAAGGGGGCCTCCTCTGAGGAGGGACTTCTTACTGCATGATTCCATGATTGAAGCAGGAAGGGCAAGAAAGCACATAAGAGATGAACAGAGACAGACGGACAAAGAGGAAGTGAGAGCGCGCCAAACTCTCACTTATAACAACCCACTCCTGCAATAAAGATGTTAATCCATTCACAAGGACAGAGCCTCATGGCCTAATCACCTCTTAACAGTCCTAGTTAATACTCCCACAATGGTCATTAAATTCCAACATGGGTTTTGGAGGGGACATTCAAACCAAAGCAGTAGGTGTTTTTTTCTTACAGGTCTCTGGGCCCCAGTTACACTAAGGACGTCACACAGGCCGTGTCTACATTCTGCTTGATTGCAGGGACAGGTCACATCAATCAGAAAATTCCCTTAGAGAAACTGATTCTCCCTAGAGTTAGAAACATGCTTGGATGAATTTTACGATGAGGGATTTTCAGATTCTGTACTCCCCCTTTCCTATTGGATTTACTCCAAAGGGAATGTAGAACAAAAACTAAGAATAAATCAGCCATTTTTTCTTATTGCAGCTGTGGCGACTACTAAAAAGCAAAAGTCTACAAGAAATAACCTTGATTCATAATGCTATGCATACTGGGTGAATGGCTCAATAAAACACAATATTTCAGATGGATTGCTAGGCTAGGGTGACATCACAGGCAGGGATGAACAGAGAGTGCTCTATACATAACAATGCGGAGCACATCTTAGAATGATGAGGACTGTTACCAATACGTTCATTGTGTCTTAATTGATGTAAATGGCCTTTGAGACATGTGCAATAGGAACACATTCATGAAGGAACACAAATAAAAAGCTCTGCTTTTCCCACCAGTAATGTTATTTTATCAAAAAAGAAGTAAGCCCAACTGAAGCTGAGAGTAAATAGATTTTTTGGAGGCATGTAGCAAACAACACAAAAATCTCAAAACAGAAGGAACAAAATAATTAACACTTCAGAATTACTTTTGATAGGGAGCAGCAAACATCTCAATTGAATCTGCCTCACTGTTTCCAGAACTCTACAAATAACAAAAATCAGAAATCTGTAAACATAACTAAAGTCTGTCTTTAGACATTTCTACTTTTGCTAACATAGATCCACTATTTTCCTCTTAAATGCTAAATTGGTCTTTTTGATTCATAAGTCATACATTGAAATGGCAGTGGTCATTGCCAAAATCAAATAGTTCCAAATAATGTCAAAATGCAGACTACATAATAGCTAACTATCTATTAAACATTTTTTACTGAGCAAAGAACTGTGCTAAGGGACAATATATTATAGTGCCAGCCACTATATATTATTTCATTATTTAATCCTTATAAAAACCTCAGATGGCATTTATTATCCCACTTTTACAGATTAGACAAAAGCAATATTGATTATTAAGCAATTGCTCAGGGTTACATAAATAGAATGAAATAAAAACCAGAACATACACTCAAATGAAAATAAAACCAGAACATACTCTCAAACAGGGCTGCTGCCAATGTCCATGCTGGATGCCTGAACGGAATCTGACCAGAGAAGAACATTTCAATTATTCATTAAGTCAATTGCCGAGTCTCCAGTTCTATGTTCTACTCTGAGTTTGGGGATGGGCAGGCTGTGTGTATACGGCCCAGGGGTTCAGAACACATGGATATGGTTTTTTTTGTTTGTTTTGTTTTTTAAGTTTTAGTCCCATGTTGGATTCAAGGAATAAATGTGTTAGGCAATTAGTGAATAAGGAGTGTTTTCAAAATTGAAACAAAAATACAAAAGTATTGTACAATCAACAATGAGGAGTTCATCACCTTCCTCTTTCTGCACCCTTACTACCACCACAAGTCACAGAATAATTGAAGTTATTCCCCTTCCTCCCATGCGTAGAGCTCCATTCAGACTCTTTCAACCCCACATCTTTTTGATGAGACTAAATAACAAGAAGCCAAACCTCATCTAAGCTTGGAACACTGCTTAGATTCTGTGCCTTGACTTGAGTGACCATACCTGAGCCAGCACCTGGGCCAGTCAGCTTAGTTTGCCTGATCAGACTTCTAGAGCAGGACACCATAACAACCAGCATGACTCCCCTTTTTGGCAAGATTGTGTTGCTTCTCTCTCTTAGTAAACCTTAGTGCTGGGTTTGACCTCCTTATGAAAATCTGGAAAAGGAAGAAAAATATCAAGTTGCATGTCCTAGAGCCAGGAGGACTCAGAAAATGACGTGAAACTCAAGGCAGTAACTTGAGGAGAAGATTGAGGGGTGTAGACATATGGATATGATGAAGGAGTTTCAAAGAAGAAAATGATTGTCAGAAGGAACGTAAAATGTTTATTTATTTGTTGATTTAACGAATGTGTCTACTTTGAATAAGGAAGTTGTGTCAGTCAGGAAGAAATGAACTAGTCATGGATTCTTTCCTCCAAGAGCTGCTAATCTCTTCAGAGATATCATGTATGGGGCATAGAAAACAACAACAAAAAAATAAGGCAATCAGCTAAGACTGTCTGTTCTAGTGGTGTTGGTAAAATGTTATGGACAATCCAGATCCAGTTCAAATGCAACAATTCTATGACCTGGAGGGCATCTCTCTAATATCTGAAAGATGGGTAGAAATTGGGTGTATGGAATTGTGATAGAATGGAAAAGAAGTTCTAGTTGGAAGAATTAACAAGAGCAAAGATGACATAATTTGGCATGTAAAGGGAAAAGCAGGTGGTTCAATTTGGTTGGTACAGAAGGCATGAGAGTGGGAATATTTGGAAGAAAGCCTGCCTCTGTTGTGCCATATATCAGCACCCAATACAAATGCCCTCCGTCCCTGCCACCCTCACCTCATGGTCAGCGTATACGCTGACTTGCTATCCTTGACTTCTCTCACTCTCAGCTTCCCAGACTGGACTTTGTTCCTGTTTATAAGTGTTTGGTAAGCCTTCAGACCTATCAATTCCATCTGTTTAGGGTAGTGTCTGCTCCAAAGTACCATGAGAAGGTCAGTGACGACCTGGATGGTGGAACAGGGAGAGATGATAGAAGGACCTGTGTAGATCCTGGAGCAGTGGCAGTCTCCTAGATGGGAGGTCACCTGATAGATGAGGTCTTCATCCAACACCCAGTTATTCACTTAGCCCGGGATGGCACAATTCTGACGGACACATCTGATGGGCTTTCACAGCTCAAAGGCTTGTCAGTTTATAATGAGCATGATAGAATCACACCACAGTGGTATTTCATGCCAATGATTGGACCCATGTGACTTGGGATCAATGACCCCATTATTTTTAAGAGCATTGTGCTCTATCTGCGCTTTTGTCCTCTCTCTTACATTGTTGTTACTGTATGCCCCACTCCTCAGCCTCCTTTCCTGCTTCCCCAAAAGACAAGAACACAGATTATCGTGATTTAAGGAACTAAATGCCACTAAGTATCATGAAGGAACATATTTTCAACTATCAGATATTGTGAAATTTTCAGAAATATATAAAGTCCTGTAAGTCATGACCTCTAGTTTTGTGTTCCTTGGTAAGAATGTAAATTAGGTATACCAGATGCCTACTGTCACATCGTATTTGAAGGGATGTTATCCAAGATTCCTAACCCTCACCCCAAACCAAAGTTACTGGATATACTGACCTTCTCAAAGATCCCATTCCTGGGCAGAAATACAAAATGTCTTATAATTGATTCAAAGTTGGGGACATGCCCTCAGCTGGGCCAGTGAAAATAATTCTCAACACTTTTCTGGAGCTTTTGGGAAAATTTCCCACTGGCATTGCAAAATCAGTGAGATGCAAGCCTGGAGCTGTCTGTGTTCATCTTTGCCACCAATTTAAGAAGAATCTGTTTACTTGTTTACTAAGTTAAGAAAGAAGTACAGCTAAGAACTGGGATCAGAGAAGGAAAATGAGAAAGGGAGAAAATACAGCTTGGTGTAATTTTAGTCCTTGAAAACAGCCATATGTGAAAACAGCTAATTTCTGAGCTTTATCTCATGGACTCTGTAGTTAAAGTAGTCAACTTAGTTTCTTTTGTTATTATTTACATTCACATTCATATTTATAGTTATTTTATTTTATTAAATTAAATTAATTTGATTTGGGTTACTTATAAATGAAACAACTTTAATGCAAATAGCTAGTGGATAATTTGCGTTTCTGAGAGTCTCCAGATAAGATGACTTGCATCAGAGAGACTGCACGTTATGGAAAAACATGACCACCTTGGGACATTTCTTTACCCATACCTTGCACCTCAAACCTCTGTGACCCTGACTCCTTGAATAATAGTCTTGTACATAGTAGACTCTCATTGTTTGCTTTGTCATAGGATAATAAAGGGTTGGGCATTAGAGGTCAGTGAAATAGCACAGCTTTTTAGGTTTGGATGAACACCATGACTTATATTATTATTTATTTAATTATTGTTTTAGGGAAAGGGGTCTTGCTCTGCCCCCTAGGCTGGAGTGCAATGGTATGATCACAGCTCACTGCAGCCTTAGACTTCTGGGATTAAGTGGTTCTCCCCTGCCAGCCTCCCAACAATGGCTTATATTCATAAGATAGAAACAAATCTGTGTGCATTGAAAGACTCATACTATGGAATGATATAAAATAAGTAAACAATATAAAACTTTACCAATTCCTCTCAGTGGGAGCCATTGATTCCTGTCACCTGCAGGCTCAGCAACATTCCATTTCCCAGCTGAGCCTGACTGGGGCTGAGTGTGAAGCCTCAGCTCAACTAGCTGTCAACACTGGGAATTAGCCTTGCTTCCATCAAACCAGGTATCTGGGTAATTGGAGTAATTACGGGGCACGGGCTTGCCTACCAGATACTTGTTTAAAAAAATTTTCCTTACCTCTCTTCTACAAATTTAGGTTTAGCTCCAGGATTCCAGATTCTCACTGGGCTTTTCATGAACTTAAGGATGCCTAGCTGCTTAGCCATGGCTGGCTTCATCTATGGAATCAGATTCACATGCAAGCTTTACACAGGTAGGATCTTCCCTTATGCCTATGCTAGAGGCCTTGTGAATTCAGTAATTTGGATCATTTCAGGAGAAAGGGCAGGTAATACTTGGACTTTCTCTTTAATAGCCTGCATAATATTTTTTCTGGATTTTCTCAGATATTAACTACTGCCCACACCAGACACTAGTCACCATGCTCCTTTGAGGACTAAGCTGTTGCACCCTTTGGCTGTCTTCAGTCAGGCTCTGACTCGAGTGCTATGGTTTGGATGTGGTTGGTCCCCATCAAAACTGATATGGAAATTTGATCCCAGATTGGCAATGTTGGGAGGTGGGGCCTAGTGAAAGGTGTCTGGGTCGTGAGGGTGAATTATTCGTGAATGGCTTTCCCTGTATCAAGAATAGATTATTTTGACTAAAAGCAGTTAGTTAAAAAGAGTCTGGCTTCCTTGGTTTCTCTCTATTGCTTCTCCTTTTGCCAACTGATTTCTTTCCTTATACCACTTCTCTTCTGCTTTCCACCATGAGTTGAAGGAGCCTGAGGCCATCATCAGTTGAAGCTGCCCAATCTTGAACCTTCCAGCCACTAGAATCATGAGCCAAATAAACCTCTTTCCTTTTGAAATTACCCAGCCTCAGGTATGCTGTGATAGCAACACTAAATGATCTAATACACCCGGCCTGTACCATGACCAGCCCACCTTTCCCTTCTCCCCATCATTTTGGTTTCTAAGCCACAAATGTCAGGTATCTCTGCCTGATTTATCATGTTCAGGAGGCAAAGGAGCTTATTTTTTCATATAAAATCATAGCAATAGAATGGGGACAACTTCAGAAGTTATGACGCAATGTTTAGTTTTTATTTTAGTGAGAAATGGCGAGCTATCACATGTTTTTGAAGCATGTAGTAAAGATAAAAGTGATGAGTTTTCCCTTAATGCAGAAGTGATAATTAATGCATTCTTTTTCACTTCCTTTCTTAGAGACTTGTTCCTTCACCACAAAATCAGCAAGATATTTTCTTTAAGTAACACAACATCACATACACTTCACCTTAGGTGATTTGACCAGGGTAGAAACCTGACCAGAGCTGAATCTATCTGAAGAAGGAAAGCACAGAGACTGCATTAGTTAGACGAATGGTCAAGAAATTTTTTCTATATAAGGCCAGATGGTAAAAATTCTGTTTTTGTGAGCCAGTCACGCTGTCACAGTTACTGAACTCCGTCACTGTAGCATACAAGAAGCTGCAAATAATACACAAGTGAATGGGAATGACTGTGTTTTAATAAATATGTATTTAGATAACAGGTGCCAGTCACACTTTGACCTGTGGACTGTAATTTACTGAGCCCTGAGTCACATCCTGGTGATTGTTGGAACTGAAAGATCAAATTGGGTAAGGATGCAGCCATTTGTGGTCATGCACATTCTGATGATTAATCAAAGAAAGCCAATAGTGAGACGGAAACATGATAGAGGAGTAGACTGGTAGAGAGAGCAGAGAAGAAGGTGCATCAAAACTCTGAGAGATGGTGGGGAGAGCCTTGGGTCCCTGCTTTCCTGGCCAAATCCCGTGTGGTTCAGCTGTTCTTTATTTCCTAATCCTAGATATCTATGAGGATGTCTTATGGATACAGATATAGAACAGGGTTGATCAATATAACCCTTCTTAAGTTAGTTTTAATAGTTTCCTACCTCTAATCACTCCCACAAACCTCTGATAAGACAGGAATCATGCCAGTTGGGATTCTTGGTTGCAAACAACATCAAACCTGGTGTTTTAAGGGTACCTGAAACTTATTTTAATCAGGTGTGGTAAGACATGCAGGCATGGAAAAGTGACTATAAAACCAGAAGTAGGCCATGTCATAAAGTGAGGCCACATAAGGAAACACCAGCATCAGTCAAGGTAGAAGGAGTGAGGGGAAAATATGGAAAAGAGCCTTTATTATAATTTCCACAGGAAGGAATGGAAGAGGCAGGGTAAGCCCTTTTAGTATTGGCTGGTTTGAACAATTTCAGTGTGCTCTGGGGCATAAGGGTTGTGCCTAGTCACTTGCTACTTAACTCAGGTAATCGGGGCAGTATTTATAAAGAACACGGCTGGGGACATGGGCTCAGGATTGATTGGTTTGCAGATGTGCTTGCAGCTGAGTCTTCAGGAATTGGCTAACCTTGGGAAGTGCAGTCCATCCAGGGTCAGCGAGGCCCCAGATATCAGAGCATCAAAAGAAGAAACCAGAAAACATGGTTATTACACTTGGATAACTTAAACAAATAAAATAATTCACTGAAAAGATATTGGGCAACTTACAGAATTGATGAAAAAAATGTAAAATTTGATAGAAAAATGAGCAGGATTTCAGAGGGTCTGGGCAATGGAAGACTCAGCTAAGATCTCACCCCTGGATATCCTGGGTGGCACATCACTGTTGGGCCCAGCAGTGAGTCTGCTTCACTCTATCTGGCCCTCCGCCAGTGACCGCTCATGGCCATGCTGCTGAACTCTGCCATGGCTGCTGCAAACTGTCCTTCACCACCCCTGTGTCCTTTTGCTGCTTTATCAGATTCAAATTCATGGGTGGGGCCATACATTTACCCCGATTCTGTCACATGTGTATTCCCTAGCTTCTAAGGGGCCAAAAAGGAGATATGGATACTCATGTCCTTTCAATATCTACAGTGAAAGGCAAGACTGTTTCTCCCATTATTTTGGGATTTTCTACAAACAAGATTTTCTTATTCTAGGGGTGGGGAAAGAAAGCCAAATGTGTATGACAGCTGGGCAGTGTGTATCGAACTATGAAGTGAATAGAGTTTGAACAAATAGCTGGATTGAAGGGCAGAGAATATGTGTGTGTGTGTGTGTGTGTGTGTGTGTGTGTGTGTGTGTGTCTGTATTTGGCCAAGCAAGAGGTGTTAAGGATATCTAGGAAGGAAAGGAGGGATTCTAGGCATTTTACAGAGCATGATGAAGACATAAGTGAAGCAAGAATCAAAGATTTATCTGAGATTTTGAGCTGGAAAAAACGCTGTCATTAAAAGAAGTGTCCTGAATGTTATTGCTCTCAGGATGTCTAAATGCCTATACCTAGGGAAGAGCTGGAAATGTGGCAATGGACCCCAGGCAGTCAGACAGCATAGAGAAGGGGATGGTTAAATGGTCCAAATTGTGATAATCGAGTCACAAGGGAGGGGAATTCTCTGTGGTAATGCATATACAATTTAGAGGTGTTAAGAAAATGAGATCATTGCAGAAAGGGCCTTTGTAAAAACCTAGTTAGTGCATGAAAAGAGAAAGAGGAACTTGCAGTGTTCAGTTAGAAATAGTAAGAGCATCTGGAAAGGAAGGAAGAGTAAAGTGAAAAAAATGGGAAATCGAGGGGAATGACTGTGGCCTACAATGGGGAAAAGTTTTACGATTCGGTTAGATAGAAAGAGCGCAGCAACAAGGCAGCAATACAGATGAAAGCCAATTATGTCCAGGGTAAACAAAGGCAAGAGTGTGTAGCACTCAGGTAAGTTTGGCAGAGGAGAGAATAACATTTTCTGGAACTTTCTCTAATCCCACCTCTCACATATTTCTATCTCTTTTGGCCTCACCTCAACCTTGTCTGATAGTTAATATAAACTTGCAAAGCCTCCAAATGGCTGAGAGGAAGTTGGTTCACTGGCATCCCTATTCTCCCCACCCTCCCTCTTTGAGGAGCTTCTTTGTTGCAGAGACCCAGAAAAAGTCAGGGAGAAGAAAAGCTCACACTTCAGCTAGAAAACTGGAGTAAGGTGAAAGGAAAGGTATAAGGTCATCAGTCTCAGCTGTCCTAAGGAAGAGAAGCCAGGACAGAGGGACATCACAAGGCAGCTTTGAAAAGTAAATGCGCTTTACAGGAAGCAGCTATATTTATTTACTTATTTTTCATTATATATTATTTATTAATATCCTTATTTATTGCATTTTGAATCAGGTGCGATTTCGTGTGTTCTTAGGCTTGGTACTCATTTTTTTTGGTAGTGCAGAAAAAAATGAAGAATGCACTCTAAGTTGATACAGGAGAAAAAGCATTAGATATACACCTTCTTTAAAAAAAAAAAAAAACAACAAACTATTAAGATCCTGATTTATTGCAAACATTGAAGTATGCCCAGGGCTTAGAGATACTCTCTCTCTCCATCCTCCAGTTCTAGTTCTAATCAAACATGGAAGAAAATCAATAATGAACAAGTCTTATCCTTTGAGCTGGAGAACCTGCTGAGGTTTGTGTATCTATCAGCACAAATTATACTCTCTCTCTCTCTCTACCTCTCTTTCTTACAGTCAGACACCCCTGCAACTATCTCTAGCCAATTCCCATTCTGAAATATTTAGTTCCTCTGAGTCTTAACTGCTGCTGACCTACTTCTTCTTCTTCCTTCCCCTCTCTTAACCCTAGGTCCCAGATCCCATTCATCTTCACAGCCCCCACAGGGTCTGATTAAACACTACTGCAGCCCCACTTCCCTTTTGGCTGAACCATTCGCAGTCAAGAGAGGTAGAGGGAATGCAAAAAACAGAAGAACATGGAGAAGGCTGTCCAAGCACTGAATGTGGTGAGATGGGTCCTGACAAGATTTATGGGCCCTATATCACAGCTGAAAGGTTGGAGGTGGTAAAACAGGAATGCTGGCAGTAATTTATAGTAGCTTGTTATGACAGACTTCTCGATTGAGGATGAAAAAGATGCCATTAAAACAAAACCAAGCTATCCGGGATGCTGTTGTAAACAACAGGTCTCTCCACACAGCCCCAGCACCAGGCAGATTCATAATTCTCGGGAAGTTGAGGGGATACAGGCTCCAGTGGAAGGATCCTGTCTCAAAGGCTCCGTGGAAAGATGGGAACAAGGCAAGGATGGGGTGAGGACCTGGTGATGAGGACTTGCCAGATTTCCTCTCCTCTTTCACTCCTCAATTGTAGACAGGGCATCCTGCCCTTCAAGAGCGGCTCTCTACTGTCTATCAGCCATGACCGGTTGGCTGCGGATGACGGCTGGAAGGCTGCATGCCCGGGGGAGACTGGACCTGTTCTGGGCTGCTGCATGGATAAAACAGTCTGTAGCTCATGCACAAGACCTGGCTAGGGTAAATTCCACCTTCCTCTCCCATTCCAGTGTAGCCCACATAAATTCAGGGTAGCTTCCTGTTGCTTTAAAGCAGCTTCTGTCCAGGGTTGGATCCCAACACTTTGGAGTTGGAGAAATCAATTGAAAAGCAAATTAAATCTATAATGAAGTCTTTCTCAAAATTCTATAGGAAGGTCTCATTCATAACCCACTCATACTTAAAATACTCTTTCCTCACAAGGCCACTCTGTGTTTTTTATTCTCTCACTCTAGCCACAACAACCTGTTCTACTCCCAAAACACAAAAAAACTATTTCTACTTAGAGCTAAAATTTCTACCAAAAATCCTAGACCATTCAACTTCATTATCATTCTTCATTTCTTCTGGCTTATCCACATTTATTTCCATTTTTTTTTCCTTATGAAAGCATTTGTTTCACCTGTAGCTCTGTGCTCTTTCCAAGGTGAATCCAAGGAATCACTCCACATTTCTGCTATTGTCCTTTCCCTAAATTTTATGCTTAACTTCCATTTTGAAGCAAAGTAATAGGTAATAGAACAAGGAAGAATTTTTCTTATGGAGTATCAAGGGAGGTCAACCCATCAACAACATCCTTTGGGTTGGAGTGGGGTCTAGAGATTGGGCTCAGGTATAAGATGGGGATGCATGGGGGAGGTACCGAACACCCATAAAGTAATATTTTTACCTGTTTGGGAGGAACACATATAAGTGATTGACACTGTAATGGAGATTCCTTGAATCTACTCTAATTCATTCATATGTTTAAAGTAAATAATTCGCAAAGAGTAGTACTTCATCAGTTACAAGAGCTTGCTTGCTATTCTATACCACAGCTCCGGCACGGAGCCCGTAGTGATGGAAAGCATGCTGCCAGGGCCTCGCCTGCCAGAATGCGCCCGACACGACACTGGATTTCCATGTCCCCAGCCTGCTTTCCTGCTGTAGGGCTTCATTTCCTTTCCCCTGAGTGCTGGCTTTGATCTCTGCTTTCCTCTGTCAGAAAGCTCTGGGCTCTGGCGGGAGAACAGATGCAGGGAAAAGCCCTTGCTGTGACGCAAAGGTAAGAAGAATATTTCTTAATAAGCAACATCTGAAATTAAAGAGATGCATTCAGCTTCATTTGGCTTAAAACTGCCTCAATGTAAAGCACTTGATGGTATTAATGTCCCTTCCCCCCTGTACAGGCTTGCTCCTTGCAGTTCTGTAGCACAGGGATATCCTGTAGCCACTTCATGCCTTCTCTTTGTCCCCACCTTGAGCCTCCACTCTCTGATTTCTTCCCTTAGCACAGGTAGCTTCCAGGCAATCTTCTACTCCTGTGCATTCTACAAACTGGAGATTAAACCAAAACTGGTAGTGGATTGAATGAATTCCAGCCCCCGAATTCCATAATGGAAACCTCCAGGGCAAAACTGCCCCTCAGTTTCCGATGACAGCCACTGACCAGTGCATGCAGCTTACCTGTGACAAATTATATGGTGAATCTACATCACACTGTGTCTGTATCTGGACTTTCTGGCAGGAGAGATCTGAGTCTCAGTCCACAAACTTAGGTATTCCAGAATTTTATGTGTGTGTGTGTGTGTGTGTGTGTGTATACACAACATGCCATTGTATCCCACAATGTGCCATTAGATGGTGCCTTTGGGAGGTAATTAGGTTAAGACGAGGTTATGAGAGTGGAACCACCGTGATAGAATTAGTGCCCTTGTAAGAAGAGAGACACCAGCACGCTCGCTCTCGCTCTCTCTAGCTCTCTCTCTCTCTCTCTCTCCCTGCTATGTGAGGACCCAGCAACAAGAAGATTGATGTCAACACACTAGGAAGAGAGACTTCACCAGGTATTGAATCAGGAGAACCTTGATTTTGGACTTTGCAGCATCCAAAATTGTGAAAAATAACAGTATGTTGTTTAAGCCACCCAGTTTATGGCATTTTATTACAAAATGAGGCTTAGTCTGTTTTCTTCTGCTATAACAGAAGGGTCTTGTGAAGTACCAAGACACTGGAATAGAGAGACAGCTGGTGGTTGGGCTCGAGTCTAAGAAATAAAACTGTAGAAAACAAAAGTCAGTGAGACAATTAACTTTTTTTCTGTGCTCCACCCTGATAAATATCTCCTTAAAAATTAGAAGAGAAGAGATTGTAGATTGACAGAATATGGAGAAAAGGGAGGGGACAAGGGGAAAAAGGGAAATTAATACCTCAAAGTATTGGACAAAAGAGCACATTTCCATACCAGGATGTTCTATGAAAATTCTGGCACTGGACCCCAGGCCAAATTGATCAGAATATTTTGGAGCAGGGCTAAGGATTCTACGTCTTAAACAATGTCTTCTCATGATACATATATGCACCAAAGTTTGTGGTCAAATTTCTGCTCTGAAAGTTTACATATGCTAGAATATATTTCTATCATTTCCTAAGAGAAGATTAAGAGAGAGAGAAGAAGGAAATTGCCAACAAGAAGACCATCCCTGATGACTTGAATGCAGGCAAAATCTTGGAGGACTCTACAAAGCTGGAGCTGGGAGAACGGGTACCACAAATGCCAAAGCAAGTGAGTCAGTGGAGCCACTAGTGAAGTTCGAAGCAGGATGGGCATTGGAGCATTTAGGCTTTTGTGCACTAATGACAGAAACTGAGAACTCTTGAAGACTCCCATGAGAGGGGAAGAACTGAGGTCTGACATTTGGCAGGTGGACCATAGTGATATACTCAACTTATGGCTTCTCTAGGAGCCATAAGTGGGTGGTGCTCAGTTGACACAGATGTTATACTCTCTATAATTAAAATATGATATTCAGTAATATCACCAATTAAAGAAGACTTTAAGGGAAAAATCATTCCAGATGAGTTGCATATCACTTATTCTGACATTTCTAGCCCCTGCTCCTCTTTCCTGTCATCTCAATGAGGGTCATCTTCTGACTGATAACGTTTAAATATAGTTAGTTTCTTGGAACAAATTCTACGGGTTGAGAAACAGTATCAGACAATCCTGGCCTGAGTTTACATTCATGCGTCATCCTCTTGCCATTTTGTTTTAGGAGAAACCATCAAACCAACACAGAATGGGAGCAGTAGGGGCCACAGAATTTACTCAAAAATACTTAAACCTCTATTGTAATGTGATTTGTTTGTTGTGGGAACTGAAAGATAAATGATTGCTATTATCTCACAGTTTTTCTTATGCTATCACTGAGCTTTGGTTCATAGTCCTGAGAATTCTACTTCCTCCATTTATTTCAGGTCTGTTTAATAACAAGCTTATATGGTGGTGGAAAGTTAAGCTAGAATTCTATTCTTGAAGGATGGGGGTATTCAGAGTTAGGCCTTAGATGGCAATTCTACAGTGTAAATACGTAGGCTTTAATCTCTGCTTTCTGTATTTTCTCAAGGTCCCTCATGGGCTTTGACTCCACCCTACAATTAATGCATACCTTCCAAAAAGATGTTGATACATCATTTGTTTCTTAGTGTGAATTTAAGCTATTGTGGCATCTTCCCCATGATTTTTCAGCCAAAACCCCTAAATTAAGAAGAAATGGCTAAGATTCCAGTTAAGGAAACTTCAAACATAATAGAGTTGAAATATCTAATAAAAGGCCCTGAATAAGATGCAAATTCATTTATTCATCCACTCATTAGAAGTTTAGACATTGAATACTCAGACAAACATAGAGCAAGCTGTATTATTTCAAGCCTGAGGTTATATGACCAGAGATTGGTCCAGGGAAATGTTCTGTTTCTGAGACACTGAATGTCTCAAACCTTGCCTTATCAGTTTGATCTGCTCCCCAAGAAATATTCTATCTGCATTTTGGTATTTCGGGCCATTTTATACGCTCTCTTCTTATGATTAGGACATTATTAGAATTGGAATTTGTATGTCATCCATACTTGCTTTATATGATCAATGCAATTTCAATGTTTACCTTATCTTTAGTGAAATTACGACGCAGACTTTAGTAAAAATAGGTAGATTCTTGGTGCTACTTTCAGCTTCTGTGTTCTATGGAGGCTGGAGTTTGAAAATTGTAATGGGGATTTTCAAAATATAGACTGGTTTGTGCTTTATGCCTCATAGCGGAACAAGTGCTCAAAAAGAAGACAACATTAGTGAATGAGCACCCTTAAGATACATTAACACATATTGGCATTCTAAATTAATGCCCCCCGACTGCTTATTCTAGGATGGTTATTCCAGGTTGCTCTTTTAATAGGTGAGCAATGAGTTTGGAATGAAATTGAGGGATGGAGCTATTTAAGATCGTGAGGAAGGGCTCTATACAAAGATGTATTCTCACAGCACATATCTATCATTCTTGCATGCATCTTGAGTCAATGAGGTCACATTGAGTGCTGCAAGCCAAACTGCCCTCTGTCCTTACATTACCCCGGTGTAGTGCATTGAACAATGTCCACCCAAAGTTCAGGTCCACTTTGAACCTTGGAATGTGACCTTATTTGGGAGTAGGGTCCATGCTTATGTAATTAGTTAAGAATTTTTAAATTACATCATAATGGATTTAAAGTGGATCCTAAATTTAATGACTGGTGTCCTTAAAAGAAGAGGAGAGGACACAGAAACAGAGAGAGAAGATGGCTACGTGACAACGGAGGTAGAGGCTGAAGTGATGTTGGCCCTAAACTGAGGAAAGCCAAGAGCAATCAGAAGCTGAAAGAAGAAAGACAAAAGATTCTTCCCTAAAGATTTTGGAAGTTGTGCAGCCCTGCCAATGCCTCGATTTTGGACTTCTAGCCTCCCGAACTGTGAGAGAGTAAATTTCTATTATTTTAAGCCATACAGTTTGTGGCACTTTATTATAGCAGCTCTAGCAAACCAATATACCCAGTGTCACTAGAGGACTCTCCTGTGCCAGGTCTTCAGCAGAAAACCACACTTCAGCGGAAAACCTAAATATTTTCTAGGATTGTTGGGACAGGCAGAGATTGTTAATCACAATGATGCATAGGAGAGCTTATAGATGTAGAAGGCAGCATCAGAATATATCAGCTTAGACCTTCTCATCCTCGCCTGTCTCCAGGAACTTTGACACTTGTCCTCTTCCAGATACCACTGCAGGGAAGAGCCAGCTGCATATGGGAAGAGCCAGGGGCAACTGGAAAGGGCTTCCCCTCATGCTGTTGCTCCTTTTACACTTTCTGTCCTGAGGCTGCATCATTGCTAAGGCTTGAAATGCCACATGGCTAGGTGTCTACACATACACTACCTGGACGTACAAGTTTAATATACCGTTGTGACTCAGAAAACAATGCTCCAAAATGACGCCATCAGAAGCAGCCTTGGAAGTGCATTTTCCGCTGATCTTCTCCTGCCCTCCTGCCTCTCAGTCCCATTCTCTCCACAAAGCTAGCTATAGAAACTGGAATCCCTTTTCTCCAAGGTGGGTCACAGAAATCAGAGCCCTCTTCCCCCCAAACTAGTCATGAGATCTAAAACTATTACTGTAGTTTTCCTTCTGCATTTCTGTGTAAAATCTGGCCATAAAGAAATGATCTGTTTGACCTTGTTTGACTGTAGATCATAAGACCCCCCAACTTTCCAACGAGGGTCCTGTCCATACTCAGAAGGAAGAAGTGCTGCTCAGAGACGCCAAAAAGAGTCTAGACAGACAGGGCTTGCTCAGTTTCCCCATTCAGTCTATTAGTATTAAGTCATTCCTGTTTTGTCAAATCATATTTCTACACAGCTGTCCATACTTTTATGTCCATAAGCATAAAAATGGACAATTTCCCCTATATCTTTGGGTCTTCATTCTGAAGACTCCCGCGTATGTGTTAAATGGGTTTGGATGCCTTTTATCCTATTAATCAATCTGCCTTATGTCACTGATTTTCAGGGAACATTTAAGGTTCCAAGGGCCTTAGCCCCTACAACAGCATACAGCAAACCTTTACTTTACAGGATGAATGAAAACAGATAAATGCTTCTGATGTCCTCCCACAAAGCAGATTCCTAAGACACATGAGTTCACATCACCTCTCAGCTGAAGATCCTACAAGCTTTTGCAAGCAATCAATTGAGCTTGACACCAAGCCATGGTCAGTTACGTAACACACCTTAATATTACTGATTCTCTTTCCCTACCTCCCTTTCCTTTTTTCTCATTCCTCCTGCCTCAGATTTTGCTTCCTAATAAAGTAGTAGCACATAAGCATTTGCCTCTGGCTTTGCTTTCTGGGGAACCCAAGTAAAACACAGCTTTTCAGTGAGCCAATTGACCTAAATCTCAGTGAATGTCTTAATCAAAATGCTCTCGGTTACAAGTGGGAAAAAAGTGCCCAACTGAAAATATCTTAGGACATTTATAAATGTATGCAATAAGAAGGGCTGACTTTAGCGTGGCTGGTTCAGGTATACAAATATTGTAGGTTCTATTTATTCTTATCTGTCAGTTTGTTTTTACAAATAGGTCCAGAGTCACCTCCCTCCAGCTTACTATTCCCATTAGAAAAGAAATTTTTCTCTTGCAGAGTGATATATATTCATCCAGAGAGATGTGCATATTCATCCCTGGGACATGCAGTCTTCCCAAAGTAGGACACGGTGGTGATGGGGATTCGTTTGGGGCAGGGAGGCCAACCTCATAACTGTCATTCACTCTAGGAATGCACAACATAGAGGAGAAGTTTCTTTAAGAAATGTAGATTCAGAGCAGGCGAAAGCCAGAGATTACATGGTAAAAACGATCTACATAATGATGGGGCTCAGGTTCTACAAGCAAACCATGAGCTACAGGCTCAGTTTCTAGGATGAGCTAATACTCAGATTCCAGCTAAAATTAATCAGTTATTCCCAAGGGAAACATTTTTATTTGTAAACACCATCTTTTCTATTGCTTTTATTTACATTGTAGCCTATAATCTTATCAAAGTGTGGTCCACGGACCAGCAGCATAAGCATTACCTGGGAGCTTGTCAGCAATGCAAAACCTCAGACCTCAGGTCAGACCTGCTTAATCAGAATCTGCATTTTAACAAGATCCCCGCTGATTTGTATGCACACTAAAATTTGAAAAGCACTTTTCAAATGTCCTGTGTGAAGACAAGCTGAACCTCTGGAATATATGATGGGAAAGGATCCATTTGGCCTAACAAGGTTTAAGGGGGGAACAATAATTTTGTCATTGGAATAAGATGCTGTCATATTTTAAAAATAAAATTAAAATTGATGCTCAAATACAGTTATCCATTTCTTAGAGAAGAAGCCAGTATTTCCCCAAAAGGGAATTTATTTACACAACCAAGAAGATTATGGATTCAACACCTTCACTCATTCACAGAGATTATACCAAAGTGTGATTTTTTTTTTGAAGGAGCAAAGTGTAAAAACATATCTTGCAAAGTAAAATGGTGGTCATGTAATGAGTTGGCTAGCAGGCATTCAAGAGAATTTAAATATTCTCTTAAATGCAAACTAGCCAAAAGACTTATTTATAGCATCGGAAATAATATTTCCATACACTTTAGAGGTTATAAGATGTAGTGAAGCATCACCTAGAAGCTTAGTAATGCATTATTTGTGGAAGTACTATTCTCTCCAAACTGTGCTTTCATTAACAAAAATCAAAGTCCGCAGAATAACAGCTACCACTTTTGAAAAGAAAATATTATCTCTGCCTTTAATGTCAGAAGAAAATGCACACAGACAGGAATATGTTATATGACTAGAGAAATAGAAAATGCTGAAACTTCTTCAACATTACAATCCAGAAGGAAAAAATGGTATGCAGTTGTCATATTATCAGTTGTTCTAATATTTTCTTTCACAGCCATTTACTATGATTGAATCCAAATCACAGCAACACATTGTGAGACAGAAATGTACTTTCTTTTAAAAAAATTATTCCTTTAACAGTTTTGTGCCTGAAGTTTAATAGCACGAGGTAAGAACATGGGAAAAAACAATTGTGGCTCATAAGAAATCAGAGCCTATCATGTATTCGTTGTAGTAAGTTGAATGATGCTTCCTATCCCCCACTTCCCTGACCACCAAAAAAAAAGAAAAAAAAAAGTCTATTTGGAAGCTATGAATATGACTTTATTTGGAAAAGAGGACTTTGCAGATGTAATTAAGAATCTTAAGATGGCATTATCTTGGTGTATTAGTCAGTTTACACGCTGCTGAGAAAGACATACCCAAGATTGGGTAATTTGTAATGAAAAAGAGGTTTAATGGACTCAGAGTTCCACATGGCTGGGGAGGCCTCACAATTATGGTGGAAGGCAAAAGGCACATATTACATGGTAGCAGGCAGGAGAGAAATAAGAGCCCAGCGAAAGCGGCTTAAAAAACCATCAGATCTTGCGAGGCTTATTCACTGCTACAAGAACAGTATGGGAGAAACCGCCCCCATGGTTCAATTTTCTCTCTCCAAGTCCTTCCCACAACATGTGGGAATTATGGAAGCCACAATTCAAGATGAGATTTGAGTGGGGACATGGCCAAACCATATCACTTGGATTAAAGTAGCCCCTAAATGTAATGGCTGGGGTCCTTAGAAGAGGAAGAAGACACAAACACTGAGAAAAAAGCCCTATGAGGATGGAGACAGAGAGTAGAGTTAGTCTGCTACAAGCCAAGGACAACCTGCAGCTGCCCATAGTTGGAGGAGGCAAGAAAGGATGCATTCCTAGAGGCTCCAGAGGGAGCACGGCCCCACCAACACCTTGAATTTAGACTCTTATCCTCCAAAAATATGAGAGGAGAAATTTTCATTATTTTAAAGCTACTCAGTTTGTGGTAATTTGTTATGGCAGCCCTAGAAAACGAGTATGCTCATTTGGGGTACTTTGTCTTTCTTCCAATTTTTTGGTGGGTTTTCTTGCAATAAGCATTCATAGGTGGGCTTTGAATGTATCGCTCCCAGCAACCCAATGTTTTCTTTGCCTTGTGATATAGAGGGGGAGGCTTGCTGTTGGCAAAAGATGCTGGTGACTGGCTATGTGTATTGGATGATGCTTGAGTTATCTTTCCAGTATACATGATAATCCATCCATATACACCCTACAAGTTCTTGTGTGATTAAGGCATGAGAAATAGAAGAAACAGAAGTTGGGCATGAAAGTTGGTGTATATATAGCTACCCCACTCTGCACTTTATTTTCACTCTTTTCCATTTCAGAGAAAACCAACCTTAGCTCATACTCTTGTTTTAGTCATTCCATTCCAAATCCTTGTCAGGTGTATTCCCAGAAATATATCAGGACACTAATAATTCATTCTACGGTTTGGAGAAAAGGCAAGGGTTCCACAGTACGAATAGGAACCTATTATGAATTAAATGATAAAGCTATATCATTACCCCTGGGGTAAAGGACTCACAGCCTCAAACCAAGTCCAATGCCAAAAGGA
Organism: Macaca fascicularis; assembly: GCF_037993035.2. Lineage (NCBI taxonomy): Eukaryota > Metazoa > Chordata > Mammalia > Primates > Cercopithecidae > Macaca > Macaca fascicularis. The sequence continues at coordinate 39,843,848 of NC_088382.1, forward strand.
ACTCAGCAGACTCAGCTAGTTCTGGACTTGATGTCCAGGTATGGTTACAGTAGATGCTGAGATTATTAGAGCATGTAAACACACAGGTCATTGTTCTGATAGTTTGTTCCAGCCTTCATAATGGAAAAGAGGTGCAAGTATTGCCCTTCCCTGTTCTTTTTAGACCTACTGGCAGTCATTCCCTTCCCTTGCTTGCCCCTAAGAAATGGAGACCTGAAGGTGAAAGTTGGAATCAGATTCCAGAGAGTTTACCTGACTACAACAGAAGGGAATTAGCCCTTGGAGATCACCAAGAGGGAAAGTAATCCATTATTACACATCAAATTGTATGCTACCTCCTTTTTTTTTTTTTTTTTTTTTTTTTTTTTTGAGACAGAGTCTCTCTCTGTTGCCCAGGCTGGAGTGCAGTAGCATAATCTCGGCTCACTGCAACCTCTGCCCCCCAGGTTGAAGAGATTCTCCTGCCTCAGCCTCCCGAGTAGCTGGGAATACAGGCGCCCACCACCACAACTGGCTAATTTTTGTATATTTAGTAGACACAGGATTTCACCATGTTGTCCAGGCTGGTCTCAAACTCCTGTGCTTAGGTGATCTGCCCTCCTTGGCCTCCCAAAATGCTGGGATTATAGGCGTGGGCCACTGTGTCTGGCTGCTACCTCCATTCTGAAATATGGGCTAGCATTGTGGGAGTCAAGGGAAAACTTCCCCTTCACCCTCTAAAGCTTCGCTGAAAAATCAACTCTCAAAAGGCAGATTAATTAGAGAAAAGGCATATACATTTATTTAACAAGTGTACACAGGAGTCTTCAGAACAAAGACCCAAAGATGCCGGGGAAATTGTCCATTTTTATGTCTAGGTTTAACGAAGTATGCACAGCTGTGTAGAAATATGATTGGGCAAAAAGGGAATGATCCAATGCTGATGGACTGAGTGAGGACACCCAGCAAGGCCTGTCTGTCTAGCGTCTTCTTGGCCACTCTGAGAACTTATTCCTTCCTTCTGCGTGTGAGACAGGACCCTCTCTGGACAGGGAGTCTCATGACCTACAGTCCAACAAGGTAGGTGAGAGAATTTTTTTGTGGCCAGTTTTTACACAGAAAGGCAGAAGGAAAATTAGAGCAATAGTTCTAGGTGTTATGGCCGGCTTTGGCGAAAAGGGTTTCTGGTTTCTATGACCCATCTTGAAGAAGAGGGATTCCAGTTTCTCTGGCTGACCTCAGGGGAGAATGGGACTGAGAGACAGGAAGGAGGGAGGAGATCAGAGAAGAACTTTTGCTTCTGAGATCTTCATTTTAGGGTATTGTGTTGTGACTTTCAACAGCATCAAAGAATCCCCTCTGCTCATGTTCTGAATAAAGGCTGCTGGTATACTGACTAATTGTTGAATGTTCAAAAGGAGACAGTGGAGTCAAGGAAACCCCTGCATGCTCACTTTAGAGAACAGATGAGAGGGAACCTGGGCGAGAGTGAAAAACAGTGATCTCAGACTCAGCTTGAACAAAGGGAACCTCCTAACAGAGAGCATCATACGCCTGTTGGGGGTGTTCTCCAGAGGTTCAGGAAGTACCAGTACCCCCTGCCCTGAAAAGGAAAAATCCCACTTGATTTTATAGCCATGAACAGTTAGAATGGGAACTGTGGTGAACTGAACAATGGTCCTTCAAAAGATATCCAGGTCAAACCCCTGAAACTTGTAAACGCTACCTTATATGACAAAAGATGTGACAAAGTTACAGATCTTGAGAGGGGAAGCTATCCTGGATTAAGCAGGTGGACCCTAAATGCAATCATCTGTGTCCTTACAAGAGTGAGGTAGAAGGAGTTTTGAGAGAGACAGAGGAGAAGGCAATGTGAAGACAGCAGAGAAGATGTGGCCACAAGCCAAGGAATGCTAACAAGCTACCAGAAACTGGAAGGGGCAAGGAAGGAATCCCCCCTGGAGCCTTTGCAGAAAGTACAGCCTTGCCGACACCTTGATTTCATACTTCTGCCATCCAGGACTGTGAGAGAATAAATTTCTGCTGTTTTAATTCACCCAGTTTGTGACCATTTGTTATGGTAGTCCTAGGAAACTAAAACAAGAACTAAGCCAGGTGTGGTGGCACACCCCTGTAGTCCCAGCTACTCAGGAGACTGAGGTGGGAGGATCACTTGATCCCAGAAGGTTGAGGCTGCAGTGAGCTGTGACTGTGCCACTGCACTTCAGCCTGAATGACAGAGTGAGACCCCATCTCAAATAAACAAATAAGTAAATAAAACAAGAATGAAAATCCCACAAGCCTTAAGGACCTCTTTAGTGCCCTTTCACTCACACCCCAAGGAACAAATATTTTTCTTCAGCATTTTAGATTAAGTAATAATAAATGTCCTAAGCTTTGGAGAATCATATATCAAAAGCTAATATATTTTTAGGTTTCAACAACATAATTTTTCCCTCAAGAAACGTAAGCATAGATTTCTATTAGAAAGAAAAATGTGTTGAGGGTAAGGGATTTTGGGTCTTGACTTAAACGTGGTGTTTATGCATCTGTTAAATTCTGTATTATTTACAGTAATTTCAAACATGGAGAAAAATATGTCAGAAGAGAGAGACCAGTATGAAATCCTTAAGGAAAATAAAGTGACTGAGAAGGAGAGAAAGAGAGAGGTACCCGTGTATCAAGAAATAGAGTTTAGATTGATTGAAGGCACCTTACGGAGATTATGAACTGTAAATAACAGCTTCATCATTCCCATCCAGGAAATACAGTTCTCTCGGGAAAAGTACTGAGGGGCAGTGATAGCCATTAGTGTGCCATCAGACATGATTTACCTTGGGTATTAACAATATGGCAATATGCACCAAGCCAGGGGTTTCCTTTCCAAAAGTACGACCAGAGGTCAAAACTTGAGTTTTCTAAAATCAAAGTTGCAGGAGGAAAAATTTCCATAAAAGTGTAAAGTCCTTCTGACTTCTACAGATTTCAAGGTTTAAACCTAACTGCATCCTGCAATGGTACCAGCTTGAAAATCACATCACCATCCGGCACCTCAGATTGATGTGTATGTAAACTATTCCTCTGTCCCAAGGTAGCTTCCTCAAGCTGTCCACCAGGACAGGAGGCTGGAAGCCAGAATGGGCTGTGTTACAATATAGTGGGAATTTTCATGATCCACTGTCAATAATAAGACAGCCATAAACATATGCACTGGCTCATGTGCCAAATGTTTATAAGCAATTGTTGTGAAACCATGTTCCTAGTTAAAAATCAAAAGCAGATTGAAAGCAATACAGCATTCCTGGGCTTTCTTTTAAGGCAACCATTTATTCAGTTTTTCTGGGAACCTGTAATTCTTGGGTTAACAATAAGCATGCCGGTTATAAGTAAAAATGCATTCTGATAGCCTACTGATTATAATAAATATTACCTCTAATAAGTAAGGTGTGGGACTAATGTATACTTAGTTCTTACTCTGTCTATAATGTTGAATTTCTATTGATTCACAATCTGGAAAAATTGAGATTTAATTCAATTTGAAGATAGTACCTACTATAAGTTGGACACTTGGCTATGTTTCTTTGAATATATATATATATTTTATTTATTATTATTATACTTTAAGTTGTAGGGTACATGTGCATAACGTGCAGGTTTGTTACATATGTATACTTGTGCCATGTTGGTGTGCTGCCCCCATCAACTCGTCATTTACATCAGGTATAACTGTCAAGACAGCCTAATGGATCAACTATCAGTAGCCCTGGTTTAGAGGTGGGTATGCTTTAAAAAAAAATATTTTATATAATCTTGCTCCTTCAAGATGATTAACACAATTAATTACAGAGTAATCTAAACTCCAACATGTGATTTCGGGATTTTAAGTGACAGAGCCAGGATTCACAATCTAGTAATTCGTGGCTATCAAGTGATCCCTACAGTTCATTCTAACTTTGAAAAGGTATTTCTATGACTGAATGTTAGCAAATATCAACACGTTCCTCTAATCAAAGTACTCACAACAGCAAAAAAATAAAATACGAGTGAACAAATGGAGGATACCTAATATAAGGTACTGCTCACCCATTTTAATATGCTTTAAAAATCTTTTAGAAAAACAAGCTACAAGAGACAGAAAAGAAAATGAGCTAAAGACAAATATAAATGAAACCCTAATATTAACTTTGTTTGGTTGTAATATTTTTTCCAATTATTTACTCCCTTTCCTATAAGAGGATAATAAATCTCCTTCTGTTGTCGTATATCTTATAGCATCTTCCTGCATTAGTAATTTAATTCCCTGCTGTATGGTTAGGCTTGGCCACAGACATTCTTTGGCCAAGGACATTTGAGCAGAAGCATTAAGGGTCATGGCCCTAATACTCTTTTCCTTGCTATAAGAATGGCAAGGCTCAGAGAGCGTCTGCTACTTCATCCTAGATATTGAAGTGAGAAGGCAGATGGAGTTTAATTATAGCTGACTCACAGTTGACCACATGCAAAGTAACTGAGAAAAAAGCTATCACGACTGTATGCGGCTGCAAATTTGTGGGTTGTTGCTGTAGCACAGCTTATCACAGGCTATTACATCTGGATATTGCTCTGCTTTCTTTCTTAATTTTCACACCATCAGATGATTCTCAACCTAAAACGGTATACTCAGCCAAGCTAGAAACTAAATGTGAGGGTAGAATAAAACCATTTTTAGGCACGCATTGCCCCCAGGGTTTTCCTCCAATGCCCTCTTTCTTAAGAAGCTACTGGAAAATATATTCCAACAAATTAACCAAAGAAGCCAAAATGGAAAAACAAATGCAATCCAGGAAAATAGGAAATCTAATCCTAAGAGAAGCAAAGGAAATTACCAGGATGATGATGAAGAGAGACATCAAAATGACAGCTGTGTACAATCACAGAAGAGCAAGTAAGGCTTTACTAACATGAAACTGACAGATTATTTACCGTGTTAAACATGATTTTGTGTAGAAATTTTTACCACTGGATGAGAAGCTCAAGTTCAATTATTAATATTTTAAAAATACAGAAAACTAAATGAAAGAAAAAAGCAAAAGAATCAAAACAACTACTAATTCCAAGAAATGAAACCACGTTGTGGAGGTAAATAAAGTTAACTGTGGTTGAACTGTAAAGCACTTTTACCCAGTCATAATGTAAACACTAAATACTGATCTAACCAAAATTATAACACAAGTGTATTGAAAGAATGTGTGATAAGGAAGCTTATAGCATGTGTAGGCAGTAGGGGTGAAGAGGTAGTAAAAAAAGAGCTAATCTTTCATATAATGAGTTAATTGATAATACCTAAAACTGAAAAATCAAACGGTAGAAGTATATGCATGTTCTTTACAGATATGTAGGCAAATTCAAAGTATAGCTGGTAGACCAGTTCAGATTCTTGACTTTGCTGAATGAACGAATTTGAGAGTGAGTACATGGTAAAAATAGGCAAGAGAATGTGTGTGTGTGTGTGTGTGTGTGTGTGTGTTTTAACTTTTATTGTAGGTTCAGGGGTATATGTACAGGCTTGTTACATAGGTAAACTTGTGTCATGGGGGTTTGTTGTACAGATAATCTCATCACCTAGGTATTAAACCTAGTACCCATTAGTTATTTTTCCCAATCCTCACCCTCCTCCCACCTTGCACCCTCTGATACTATGCAGGTAAGAGAATTTATTGCAAAGCGAAAGTACACTCTGACAGCTGATAAGAACTGGCTGCTCAAAGGTGAGACAGCACAGACTGACATGGGGAAACTCCCTTTATGGGAGTCTTGTATGATTATTCATAAAGAGGTTGGAAGGAATGCTGCCATTAAGCATGTTATAGGTGGTTTTCTGGCGTGCATGTGCTGTGGTTGTAGCCGCTAGTGCACATACATGTGCTGTGGCTGTACACGCTAGTACATTTAAGACACATGTCTCATTAGCATCTTAAATCTCCACCCAGGGGTGTGCTTTTTACTATTATAATAAGCATAAGTCAGGCCAAGAACACTAATCATGGGTTTCTGTGATTGCACACATTTGGGCATTTTCCCTTTTGCTCTTCTGCCTCTTTGCTGGAGGATGTTCTAAGCACCAGCCCAGGATGTGATTGGTACACTGTCAGGGGGTTTGTTCTCCACATCTATTTAGCAAGTTTGTTCTCCTTTCAGGGAGGCTGTGACCACCCTACCTAACCTACCTCAAAAGAACATCAGCTACAAGCGTTGAAATTTGCTGCCTTTGGGAATGAGAAAAGAGAACACCAGAATCACCAGAATTCCCCCACCCACTTTTTTTTTAGATGGAGTCTTGCTCTGTCACCCAGGCTAGAGTGCAGTGGCACGATCTCAGCTCACTGCAACCTCCACCTCCCAGATTCAAGCTATTTTCCTGCCTCAGTCTCCTGAGTAGCTGGGATTACAGGTGCCTGCCACCGTGCCCAACCAATTTTTGTATTTTTAGTAGAGATGGGGTTTCACCATCTTGACCCGTCTGATCTCGAACTCCTGACCTTGTGATCCACCCACCTCGGCCTCCCAAAGTGCTGGGATTACAGTCATGAGCCACTGTGCCCAGCCCAGAATGTTGTTTTTTGTAACAAGCTTCATAGAAAGAACTACATCAATTTTTGAATGACACGCATGTATAATTTTGATATGAGGAAGAATTGATTTAAATAAACATCCATGTTCAAAAGCAAGGATCAGCATTTGGAAGGTGATATGAGGTAGTTAAGAAGAAAATAGACAAAAACATTTTCTCTTCCAAAGTGTTCCCCTACTTTGTATTTTTCTAAGTCAAAACTACATTTTCAAACCTGTGGCTTGTCTGCTAAATTTCTGCCCTTTCACTCGATCTCAAGTCTTAATGTTAAGCTCCTAAAAGTTTTCCACCTTAATTATCTCAGACGAGAGAAAACATGTGTATAATGAAAAACCACAACCCCAAACAAAAAGCAAAGGCAAACAAACAGAAAAATTCACAATTCAGACTGAAAATGCAGCATCTATTAGTCTCCAGAGACTCTTTATCAAAACAAGGGATCTTGGAACCTGAGCGGATATGGAAATCCAGACACCTGCTGCTCCCATCTTTCTTTTGGATGTATTTTTCTTTTTGCTGCCAGTGTTGTTAACCAGCAGTGACCAGCAAGGTGGTGCATCTTTCCTGACCAGATATTCACTCCATAGCTGGGTTGCATACTGAGCGCTAAATTAAAAATCAGTATTCCTGAAATTAATTCTAACTATTGGGAGGAGGGTGCCCTCCAGAGCCTGCACATGAGCATGTGTGTGGATGTGTGTGTGAGCTTACTTGAAGGCAACTGACAGGGTTTGCATCAAACCTTTGTGTGTCTGTGCCTGTATCAACCCTTTTATAAAACAGCTACCTGGAAAGAAAGATGATCACTCAGATAAGCTATATTTTAAATAAGTCCATCCACAAATGGACTGAATGCACATATGAACATGCACACACACAACACACCCCCAGAGCAACAAATTCAGAGAATTAAAAAAACCCTCATGTCTTCTTTCAGTAAGCCACAACCTCAAAAATTGACTTATAATAGGGTTCTATGGATGTGATTTGCACACTGTTAGGTGGTATAATCATTTTCTTGCAGAAGACCTTACTTCCCTTCAAAAAGACGTAATTAAAAAGACTGGAAGCGAGATCCTTTCTCAACTACTCTTATGAAAGTCTGTGGACTAGAATGCAAATCTCAATTATGATCTCTCTTATGAAAGTGACTCTATCTGAAAAATGTGTCCTATTACCACTCTTTAATTTCTGGCACTCAGAGACATTCTCTGAGAAAACATCTAACATGGAACTCCGCAATTAGAATCACAGAAACATGGGTTTATGATTTTAAAGTTTGTAGAAAGCTTTGGGATAATTAAAAACCCAGAGGATCATATTGAAGAGATGGTGGAGGCTCACGAAGGCAGGTTCCCACAGGCAGTTAGTAACATAGTAGAAGCAGCCTGTTGGTCCACTCACACAGCTGATCCTGGAACAAACTGTTCAGAACCAGAGGCCATTGACTGAAAGTGGGAGGCAATGCCAGAAAGTAAAATGACCTCCTGTTTTCAGACAGCAAACTTTGTTTCTACTTGGAGTATAGAATATTGCCTTCTGTATCAAGGTAAAATTCTATAAGCGAAGAGGGCATTAGGTATAGAAAGCAATCTGCCAACTTTGCCCAATCCAAGATTATGCTCATATATGCACTATTTTGAAAAATATTAATTGCAACATGTTTATTGAGTATTCCATGATGTTAGAGAGGAGAAAGATGAGGGGGAAATTTAAACGCACATCTGAGTTGAATCAGGGATCCCCTAACACCCTTCTGTCCAAGAACCTCTTCAGGTGGGCTCTGTGCTTTTCTTAGGTAAGTTTCCACAAGCATACACTGAAGAAATGAGAAGGAGGCTTATCCCCAGAGAGCATTTCTCTAGCTTTTAAGTCATTTCTGTCAATAGTTTCACCTTTTTCTCTCACTCATCTTATCTAATGCAATATAACGTAGATTTGGGAATTTGAATGCACAAATATCTTTACAACTGAGCAAAATAATCTTGGAACACAGACTATGTCCTGGGTAGGGAGGATGCAGGTGCACATTTTAACATTAATCCTTTAAACCCATGTGAATGTAATCAACCAAACAATCTCTTTCAATTCTTTCCCATTTGACTCCACTTTAGAATCTCAATTTTTATCTCATAATCCTTTATTTGCAAATACTATGTCCACTTCTGAGTAACCTAAATAATTACAGCACATATATTCCCAGAAAGCATAGACTGTGGCTGAACTGAGGAAAATCAGGTGGATGCAGGGAGAGGCTATCTTCACTGATTTTCTGGGGGCTGAAACTAGTTTCACGTGCCAGTATCCAGTGCTATTTAAAAGAACATAATGGAGAGAGGATCATCTCAAACCCACACACCCAGAAACCAAATTCCAGAAAACCAGGCTGCAATGAGATGAGAAAACAACAACAACAACAACAACAAACAACAACAAACACCCTGACAGATTTGCTTCTCTTTCATGCTGGTTAATTTCCCTGGGAAACCACTGGCCAGCAGCATAGACTCCAGGTATATTCCCTATGCTTCTCTCACCTTGTCATTCAAAGGGAAGCCTAGGCACCACTGCCAGTGCTTGTCACTTCACTTATCGAGGTACATGCTATGGGCAAAGAGGTTATTCAGTATAGAAAGCAATCTTCAAACTTTGCCCCTAAAGAGAACCAAGATAATGCCCACCTCTTTTTCCACTGGAAACTCTCACTCTCTCTTTCAATCTGGTTCTAGCCTGTGGTCTGATGTTACTCTTCCACTTTATGCAAAAGACATGCTTTCTGCCAGGCACTAAGCCCAGTGACTCTTGAACTTTGCACATCATGATCATCTGAATTAGGCTTACCTGTCCTGGACACAGGTATTTTTCTCTCCCTTGCTTGAGCTTCCAATCAAGGATAGCCATTCTGCAAAGAGATTAGACACACACATGCACATGTACAGCTCCTAGAAGGGGACTCTGCACCCTTCATCTTTAACAGATGAAATCTATTTATTACCTTTCCCCTCAGGAAAGGCATTCTGTCTTCTGGCTTCCCATCATTGACCATAGCTTCCACCAGTCACTATGGAATTGCAGTTACATGTCCTCCACACCAGTTAATTATTTCTCTAAAAATAGTATAATCATTAACATCTTTCCAATCTAATTACAGTTCAATTCCTAGGTAATCTATCACACTGGACATACACTCAAATTCAACATGATTTCAAAGGTAGATTCCTGTCACAGTTCCCATCTCAGCATTCTTTTCATCTAATATTCTTCAACATGACAAGTGACATTTTTCATTCATATGTATTTCAGATATCTTAGCAATGCTATGGAAATAGATAAGCAGAGAAACAAAAGCCTGTGCTTCCTTCCCTGCTGAATGACTACCCTTAGGATACATGTTCTTAACCTATGTTTTGACCACTAACCTCTCTGCTTCCTTGAATGGTTAATAACAGAGGAGGGTAGGCATGGAGCTTCTAATAAATCAGAAATGGGTTTTATTTAAAACTCCAATCCATGCCTTTGCATTTTGGGGTCTGCTGAATAAAAATAGGAAGCCTAATTTGCACATTCTTTCAATGGTTTCCCTCTGCTATCTCCACTCTTCCTTGGCATTCTGCTGAATATGCACCTCAGAAAGAATTCAAGGCTTCCTTGGCATGATTTTGATGAATAGGAACCTATGAGGCTTAATAAGAGGCACCAAAATGGACAGACACCTAAGGGAAAAAACAGGTCTGTGTTGATGGATGTGTTTCCCTGGGGAGTTGGGGCACTGCTGAGATGCAGTTTTTCCAGCAAGTGGTAAAACGGAAAGGTAATTCAAGGCAACACATGCAACACAGGGTGCGCAATGTATTTTCTTGGCAGCAACGAATGTGCAGAAAAAAATCAGATAAGTTGCTGCTTCACAGGTTGCCAGAGGGATGTACAGCAGAGAAAGAAATGTGCCCAGAAAGGATGGCATGGAATAAAGATGTGAATATTACGCTGGTCCAGCCAAGTGGCGGCCCACGGTAGCCTTTATCTACTCATTCATTATTGACCTGAACTCCTACCAGAATATTCACTTTTGGTGTTCCCATTTAAAATTAAGAACAAATAAACAACAGCAACAACCAAACACCCCCTCCCCACCCAGACTCCAAGGGTTTCTAAGCTTCATGTTCTGAGGAAACAAAAGCGGCAAGATATTATAACAGTAATTTGCTAGTAAAATTGTATGAGATCACTCAAGAAAAATACTTCACTTACACAAGATCAGCTTGGTTAACAGGGTGGGGGTGTCGCTGCTGTTTCTTGCAGACATATCCACTCAGCTTTTCCCCACATGGACCTGTTTTCCTAACACTTTTTTCAAGATAGAAACTCTTAAAACTTGTTTAGAAGGGATGTTTAGCTTATCTTCTAGCCCATCATACCTCATTCTGCTAATTTCCTTTATCTTTTTTTCTCTCTGATGACTACTGGAAACTTGCTAAGGGAATCTGTGGTTGAGTTGAATGGGTTATGTATGAAGCATGTCTTTTCATTCTGATGCTTTGACTCTGGAATGTTCCTGGCCCTAGAGAGACTGCCTTTCCCAGAGTCAGCCAATTCCTACAGATGGTAAATGACTCACCTGCCTTTCATATGAAAACCAACAAATCCAAAGTCCATACCTTCAACTACCTCCTCTACCAAGCTCTTACACTCAGGGCCATTACTTCCCTTCCCTAATTACCCAAGAGCCATGTGTCAGAAAACAAGGGACAGCCATATGCCCTAGAGCTCACTAAAATTATCAAGCTAACCAATCCCAAACCTGCTTACTCCACCATAACCATTTATTTCCAAGGAAACCATAAATATACCCAAAGGATTATACCCCCCAAATTATAAATCATTCTGCTATAAAGACACACGCACACATATGTTTATTGCAGCACTATTTACAATTGCAAAGACTTGGAACCGAAATACCCATCAGTGATAGACTGTGTAAAGAATATGTGGCACCTACACACTATGGAATATTACACAATCATAAAAAGAATGGGTTCACATCCTTTGCAGGGACATGGATGAAGCTGGAAGCCATCATTCTCAGCAAACTAACACAAGAACAGAAAACCAAACACTGCATGTTCTCACTCACAAGTGGGAGTTGGACAATGAGAACACATGGACACAGGGAGGGGAACATCACACACTGGGGCCTGTCAGAGGTGGGGGGCAAGGGGAGGGAGAGCATTAGGACAAATACCTAATGCATGTGGGGCTTAAAACCTAGAATACAGCTTGATAGGTGCAGCAAACCACCATGGCACATATATACCTATGCAACAAACCTGCACATTCTGCCCATGTATCCTAGAACTTAAAGTAAAAATTAAAAAAAAAAAAATGCCTCCACTGCACTCCATTGTAAAAAATAAAAGAAGGAAGGAAGGAAGGAAAGAAGGAAGGAAGGAAGGAAGGAAGGAAGGAAGGAAGGGAAAGAAAGAAAGAAAGAAAGAAAGAAAGAAAGAAAGAAAGAAAGAAAGAAAGAAAGAAAGAAAGAAAGAAAGAAAGAAAGAAAGAGAGAAAGAGGGAGGGAGGCAGGGAGGGAGAGAAAGAGAGAGAGAGAGAAAGAAAGAAAGAAAGAAAGGAAGAAAGAAAGAAAGAAAGAAAGAAAGAAAGAAAGAAAGAAAGAAAGACTCTTGTCCATGTTCTCCTATCATATTCCTTCTGCCTCCTGACCGAAACTGGTGCTTCTCCATGCGACCCTGTATATGTGGCTTACCCACTCCTGTTGAGAACTGTGAGTAATAAACTATGTCTTCAATGGCAATTGTCTCCTGATCTTTAGGCCTTAACATTTCTGAATAAGAATAAACACTTTGAAACAGGTTATTGTAAAGTTTCTTTAATTTCATGTTTGGCATAAGTGGTAGTGGAAATCAGAAGGATTTTTGTTAGTTATAGATAGCCTTCCCCACCTCCCTACCTATAAAATGACCTCTTCTAATAAAACTCCCTTATCAAAACTTTGACTGCTGCAAGAACAAAATTACATCTTTGTAGAATCCTCTGAAGAAATAACACACCAGTGACCTCCAAATTTTCTTCCTCTTAGTCTGCAATCCTATCAATACGAAAGAAAAAATAATAATCAGAGGATGGGGGGAGGATACATACAAGAGGAAATGTCACTTTGGAAGGCTGACTTGGACTATGTTAGAGGCAATAGTATCATACATGAAAGTCACTGTAAGTACCCCTGTAACCACATTATCCTATGGAGGAAAATTCTTCATAATCACCATGTGTTATTCATGATAAACAAAGAATATGCTACCTACAGTTTTATTTTTATTCACCTCCCCACTCAACTCCCTGAGAACAGAATCTACATTCTTAAATTGGAAGTTGTTCCATTACCATAGAAACCAGAGGTTTGGTAGGTGTGCATACATGGGTGGTAAATTTCAATCTCTGTAACAGAAGGTAATATATATTGATAGAGTCATTATCTCTAAAGGAGAGTGCTACTTTATGTTATAAACAACGCTAAAATGGAATCTTGAATATATTTTTAATCTACTACTGTTACTTATTGAGTACTTATTTAAGCAAGACATTCTGGTTTCTGTGGATTCAAACTGAAAGCAAATACGGTCCCTATGCCCAAGGAATTCCCAGTTCCTGAAGTCCATGCACATACACTGTCACCTCACTGTTATGGGTATAGTCACCCTCTGAGGGAAAATGTTCTGTGAGCCTACAGAGAACGACAGATCAGTGCTAAGGGTCTGCAGGAAATGATTCAGAAAATATTTCAAAGGGATGGAATCTTAAACAATTCTAAAAGAGTAGCTCTTGTAGACTAAATATTGTCCCCCAAAAATTCATACATGGAAGCCCTAATCCACAATGTGACTATGTTTGGACATAGGGCCTTTAAGAAGGTAATTAAGGTTAAACGAGGTCATGAGGATGGGGTTCTAATTCAACAGGACTGATGTTCTAACAAAAAGAGGACGAGACATCAGGAGTACATGCATACAGAGAAAAGACCATGTGGGGACACAATGAGAAGGCAGCCAACTGCAAACCAAGAAGAGACCTCACGAGATACCAGTGTTGTCAGCACCTTGATATTGGACTTCCCAGACTCCAGAACTGTGAGAAAAACATGTCCCTATGTTATGGCAGTGCAAGTAGTCTAATAGAGAAACTGACAGGCAAAGATAGAAATGCATGATTAGAGAACTTGAAGGGAAGATCTTGGAGAAAGGACAGCATTTTAAAAGCTGGTCATTAACATCAAAGTGCCTGTTAATTCAGGGTCTGTTGAAAAGTCAGTGTGAGGTAGGAGCCTTGGGAAACTGGAGAAAACTTGGAAAGGAAAAAAAGTACTGAAATGTTTTGGAAAGAGCATTGAATGCTAAAGTTAGCAATATCTAACTAATTGTGTTTGCAGTAAGAAACGAGCAGAAATATTAAATAGAAGAGTGGCATGATTACATTTTAATAGGTTCTTTTACAGAGTGTGGGAAGGATATCACATGCAGCAAAGTGGAATGAAATATTAAGGGGAATAAGAGGTTGGAGATATGTACAACAAATCAGGTAAGAATTGATGAAGGGGCAAATGAAGCTGAAGGAATGAGGGGGAGAGTCAAAGTTGCACTTACTTCTAGACTTTGAATTTGGGCATGTTTTCACTGAGAATCATATGTCACTCTAATTCTTCCTTTGGAGGTAACTTATCTTTTTCTTCTGATTGCTTTTAAGATTATATCTTTGACTTAGTGTATAGGCTATCATGATATCTAGGTATAGGTTTCTTATTTCTACTTTTTATGTTTTTTTTAAGATCTCAATCTAAGATTAAATTTTTTAATTAATTCTTAAATATTAAATATTTTTAATAGTGGGAGAGTTGTTAAGTAAATCTACTATGTTATCAGGTATACAACTGAATAAAACACAGTACATAAGCATTTTATGAGGTTAAATTTATAGCCTTTAGTGTCAAAATTAATGCAGGGTTTGAAAGAAAGAAAAGCATTGGAATGACTCCCAAGTTTTTGGTTTGATATATTAGGTAGCTGCCATGAATTAATATGTTTTAAAACTAGTCTGGGGGTTAAAGATTCCAGCTTTGGATTTACAAATGTTCAAATGAAAGTATAAATAGGGTTTTCTTTCAGTATGGAGGTTAGAGGTTTAACTGCAAATTTGGTAGTAAAGCAAGATATAGTCAATGGTTGGGCCCATCTAAGTTACTAGTATCAGCCATTGGACCATGTAAAACAAATGGAGACAAGATTAAATGACAAAGAAGCAAGAACCAGAAGGATAAGTTAAGAAACTGTGAGAGTCAGAAATGTAGGATATCCAGGAGCTAGTAACAGTCCAGAAATCAATGGAAGACCAATCTTAAATGCAGAAAACATTTAAAAAATCAGGAACTATAAAAAAGCTTGAGTAGGATTACATATCATAGATAATTATCACTGAATTTCGGCAGCAGGTTTGGTTTCCTGAATTCAAGAAGTATGATAATCAAAAGCCAAAGAATACAAAGTGACAGTTACGATTTTCAAAGTTCTTGATTTTATTATTTGCTTCTTGGGAGATTGATCAGATTCATAAGAAGAAGGAATTGGACCAGTAAGGAAGGAGCTATGAAGGTGCATGGGAAAAGGGATGACTGGTACAGCAAAATCTGGGAGGCTTGGTGGAAAGAATAAACTCCAAGATACAATAAAGAGTCATTAGACTTGTAGAAGAAGAGGGATATTTCTTTCTGTAAAAATTATGGGAAAGGAGGTGACCTTTAAAGAGGATTTAACTGTGGTTTGTCAGGAAAGCTGAAAGTGTTCCTAACAATTTTTTTCCCTTCTGCATAGTAAGTTATTCACTTAGATCAAGAATGGTGAAGATAGTAAACTTAAAAGAAAGAAAGGCTTTTAATATCCACGTGACCAAGGACAGAGAAACTGACCAAAATGAAGGAAAATGATTACTGAGCTGTGCCACTTGGTTCTTAAATTTTAGTATGCATCAGAATCACCTGAAAAACTTGTCAAAATAGCTTACCGGATGCCACCCCCAGAGATTCTAGTACAGTATATCTGAAGTGGGATCTGAAAATATACATTTCTAACATCTTTCCAGTTGGTACAGACACTGCTGGTATAGGAACCACATTTTGAGAAATATTGCTACTAGGTGGTATAAAGCAAATAGAAAGCATTTTCAACCAAGATAATTTCTCTGTAGTGTAAAGTATGCAATTTTATCAGTTTGATCTTTGTAGCAAAAGTTCATGAAATTTATGAGATTTATTTTATGCATTTTCAAGATTTCCTGACTTTGTTCAGGCTCTTTTCCTGGCCTGGAATGACATTTCCTTTCTAGATCAATGATGCTTCTACACATCCTTCTTAGACCCTGCTCAAGTGCCACCTTCCTGGGAATTCACATCACTACATCTCCCTTCGGAATTATCTGAGCTCTGTTTTTCGCATCCAGTTAATTTATTGGCACCTAAATCCCATTCTGTCTAGTATCGTTGTTAACATCCAGATGCCTGTGTCACTATACCTCTAAACTGTAAGCTACTTGAGGACAAATAGTGTCCCATTATCATATCCCATTCCTTATAATATTTAGCACAATGTCTGGCACAGAGAGCAGTCTCATATTTTCTCTGGGATTGGAAAATAGGCATGCTATGTTTCTAATAATAACAGACTGCTTAAGAGACCAAAATATCCAGTAAAACAGGCAGGGGAGTATTAAATCAGAGAACATCAGAATAAAATTTTGCTTAATATGATTTGCCTTTTCCCCCTTGACAGAAGTTCTTATTAAAATAACATTAGCTAAAAATATTTCTGTGCCAAAAGTAATTGTGATAATGTTTCTCTGCATTTATATGCTTCTTTTTAATCTAAAGGTTCATAGTACACTGGCCTCAGCTTAGGAGGAAAGAAAAGCATTGAACTGGACTTGAACTTCTCCTTCTCTTCACTAGGCAGCCTTTTTTTGTCTCCTAACTTATCTGTAGGCCCATTACTGTTGCTGATGTCTGAGTCAAGTTTTCCATGTTTGACGTCCTCATTGATTCTACTTGGGCATGGATTCAAAAGAGAAATTCCGATTAGTTTCCTCAGAGGATTAAATGCTGTTTAATCTCTCAGAGAATTAAATTCTATGTCCCTCTAGAGAACCCTGACTGTACAGATTTTGGTACCAGGAGTGGTTCTAGAGAAACAGAATATTAAGAATGAAGTTCTGTTATTCATTTTTGGGGTTTCTGGAGTTGGCTGCTTAATATGATTAGACCCCAAAATGCTCAGGACACTACTTCTAGTACTATGGAGAACACTGATAGTCCTTGGCATGAACCGTTTACAGAGTTATGCAAAACAAATGCATTTGACACTCCTGATTCACTGCTCCTGAGAGGGAAGGAGTTCAGTGACTCTATACATAATACTTGTGACCATATGTGGAGTACCAATTGAACATAATGAAGCTGGTTGGTTGCTCCTACGTTCAGTAGATAAAGTGATGAAAGAAAATGATAAACTTAGGGATTCTACCTCCCAGCCTCAGAAGCAGATACTGAGCCTCAAATCTGCTAAGATTGCCCTGGGTGAGAGTCTTATCTCCTGTAGAGAAAGAGCTGAAATTGTGGAAAAACAGACACAGCTCTTATTGTGCGAGTGGCTGACCTGCAATGAAAGGTGCATGCACAGCCTCACCAGGTGTCTACTGTTAAAGTGAGGGCATTGATCGGAAAAGAATGGAACCCTGCAACTCAGAATGGGGATGTGTGGGAGGACCCTGATGAAGCTAGGGACACTGAGTTTGTAAACTCTGATGAACCATTCTTGCCAGAAGAAACAACTTCCCTATCCCTAGTAGTGGCAACATGTCCTCCCTGACCCATGCTGCCATCAGCCTTTCCACCTTTGTCTGAGGAGATAAGCCACTGCTGCCTGAGGCAACAGTGATGACCTCCCCTGAGGCAGTTGCCATGCAAGATAACGTTGAGTCTTCTCAGGAGCCACCCCCAACACTACTGTTTTCTTCTAGAACTATAACTAGACTAAAGTCCTGGTGGGTTCCTAGAGGTGAGATTGAGAGTGTGACCCATGAGGAGGTGTGCTACACTCAAAAATAACTCCTTGAGTTTTCTAATTTGTATAAACAGAAATATGGACAGCAGGCATGGGAATGGATATTAAGGGTGTGTGATAATGCTGGAAGGAACATAGAGTTGGATCAGCCTGAATTTATTAATTGGATCAGGCTGAATTTATTGATTCAGGCCCACTAAGTAGGGACTCTGCATTTAATGTTACAGCTTGGGGAGTTAAAAAAGGCTCTAATAGTTTATTTGCTTGGTTAGCTGAAATATGGATTAAAAGATGGCCCACGGTGAGTGAGATGGAAATGCCTGGTCTCCCTTGTTTTAACGTAAAGGAAGGGATTCAAAGGCTTAGGGAGATTGGGATGGTGGAGTGGATTAGCCACTTTAGACCTACTCATCACGGCTGGGAGGGTCCAAAAGATATACCCTTGACAAATGCCTTGTGAAATAGATTTGTGAGGGCAGCACCAACATCTTTGAAGAGCCCTGTAATTGCTCTTCTCTATACGTCAGGTCTAACAGGGGGAATCACAGTCACTCAACTACAAAATTTAAATACAATGGGAATAATTGGATCTCAAGGTAGCAGGGGCCAAGTGGCAGCATTCAACCATCAAAGGCAAGGTGGGCATAGCTACCATAATGAACAGCAGAGGCAAAGCGCCAATCAGAATAGTCTGACTTGCGAAGAGCTCTGGCATTGACTAATTAATCATGGTGTTCCTCAAAGTTAAATTGATAGGAAGCCTACTGCATTCCTACTTAATTTATATAAACATAACACTTCTAGGTTGAATGGACAAAAGGTTAATTTGAATTATAAAAACAGAGAATCAGGGCCCTTCAATCAAGTTCCAGACTTTAGCCAGTTTACAGACCCAGAACCCCTTGAATGAAGGGGAAGTTGAGTCCCCTTGAGGAAGAACTCCACTACGTTTCTTACAGCTTGTGCAGTGAGTCTTTCTCCCATCCTTCCCCAAGGAGACCTCCAGCCTTTTACCAGGGTAACTGTGCACTGGAAAAAGGGAAATTATCAGACATTTTGGGGACTAGTGGACTCTGGTTCTGAGCTGATGTTGATTCCAGGAGACCCAAAACATCATTGTGGTCCCCCAGTTAAAGTAAGGGTTATGGAGGTCAGGTAGTTAATGGAGTTTTAGCTCAAATCCTACTTAGAGTGGGTCCAGTGGGTCCCCAGACTCATTTTGTGGTCATTTCCCCAGTGCCAGAATACATAATTGGCATAGACATACTTAGCAGCCTAGAGAACCCCCACATTGGCTCCTCGACTGGTAGGGTGAGGGATATTATGGTGGGAAAGGTCAAATAGAAGCCATTAGAGCTGCCTCTAATAGAAAAATAGTAAATCAAAAATAATATTGCATCCCTGGAGAGACTACAGAGATTAGTGCCACCATCAAGGACTTGAAAGACACAGGGGTGGTGATTCCCACCACATCCCTATTCAACTCTCCCATTTGGCCTGTGCAAAAGACAGGTGGATTTTGGAGAATGGCAGTGGATTATCATAAGTTTAACCAAGTGGTGACTCCAATTGCAGCTACTGTACCAGATGTGGTTTCATTGCTTGAGCAAATTAACAATCTCCTGGTAACTGATATGCAGCCATTGACTTGGCAAAATTTGGCCTGTGCAGAAGACAGATGGATCTTGGAGAATGACAGTGGACTATTGTAAGCTTAACTAAGTGGTGACTCGAATTGCAACTGCTCTACCAGATGTGGTTTCATTGTTTGAGCAAATTAACAATCTCCTGGTAACTGGTATGCAGCCATTGACTTCACAAATGCCTTTTTCTCCATTCCTGTCCTTAAGAAGAAGCAATTTGTCTTCAGCTGGCAAAGCCAACAATATACCTTTCCTGTCCTAACTCAGGGGTATATCCACTCTCCAGGTTTGTGTCATAATCTTATTCAGAGAGACCTTGATTGCTTTTGGCTTCCACATGATATCACTCTGGTGCCTTACATTGATGACATTATGCTGATTCAATCCAGTGAGCAAGAAGCAGCAAACACACTGAACTTATTGGTGAGACATTTGCATGCCAGAGGATGGGAAATAAATCCAACTAAGATTCAAGGACCTTCTACTTCAGTAAAATTTCTAGGGGTCCAGTAAAATTTCTAGGGGGCCTTTCAAGATATTCCTTCTAAGGTGATGAATACGTTGCTGCATTTGACCCCTACTACAACTAAGAAAGGGCTGCAATGCCTAATGGGCCTATATGGATTTTGGAGGCAACACATTTTGCATTTGGGTGTGTTACTCCGGCCCATTTATCGACTGAACCAAAAGGCTGTCAGTTTTGATTGGGGTTCAGAACAGGAGAAGGCTCTGCAACAGGTCCAGGCTGTTGTGTAAGCTTGTCTGCCACTTGGATGTTTGAGGTGTCAGAGGCAGATGGGGATGCTGTTTAAAGCCTTTGGCAGGCCTCCATAGGTGAATCAGTATCTTCATTTTATTTCCTTTCTCCTTTTTCATGTGACATAAGATTTATCAACTTCATGTTAGCATTTAAGCATTGTTCACTTTATGTAATAGAATTTGGGTTGGGGATTGGTGCATTTCCAGTTGTATGAAGGACAGTTGTATTATGTTAGGCATAATTATGACCTTACTATTGTCTTTATTTGAAGATTATGTATGATCTCCTAAGATGTGTGTGGGTTCAAGTTGACAAGGGGTGGACTTGTGATAGTTAATATTGAGTGTAGCCTCCCAGCCCACATCTTTCTCCCATGCTGTGTGGGACCTTGTGATCATGTGAGTTAATACTTAAACTCACATATAGATATAGATATAGATATAGATATAGATATAGATATAGATATAGATAGTTCTGTCCCTCTAGAGAATCCTAATACAACTGTGATACAATAAACTCTATATTTCGTCTTTGTCCTCCTGTTATTGGCATAAGTTTCAAAAACGCTTGAAATTTCCAGAGTGATAGGAATGTCTTTTACACAATAATGAAGTGACTCATGGCAGCTCCTAGATACCTTCATGATGGGGATGGGGACTGGTAACCAGAAAGAGCAGATACATGATTAGAGGGTTGGAACTTTCAGCCACCCTACCTCTGGGGAGGGGAGGGGGCTTGGAAATTAAGTTCAGTCACACAAGCAATAATTTAATCAATCATGTCTACATAGTGAAACCCCAATAAAATCTCCGGACACCAAAGCTCAGCAGTTTCCTGTTTGGTGTCACATGGATGTGGGAAAGGAATGACATGCCTGGATTCCACCAGGGGTGGAAAGGGAAGCTTTGCACTTCCTCTCTGATCTTGCCCTGTAAGTGTCCTATTACTACAATACTGTAATAGTAAGTGTAGCACTCTCAGTGAGTTTTGTGAGTCATTCTAACAAATTATCAAATCTGAGGTGGTTGTAGGAACTCCCAAACTTATACCCAGTCATTCAGAAGGGTGGGTGGCCTAGGTACCCCACTTGTGGCTGGCATCTGAAGTGAGTGCAGTATTGTGGAGAACTGAATCCTTAACTCATGGAGTCTGCCCTAAGTCCAGTGGTTTGCATCACAATTGAATTGCAGTATGCTCCAGTTAAGGTTTGTGTAGGGAGAACTCTCTCTAATCATGTTTTTCCTCTATTCTCACGCCAAAACAATCATTAAACCACACAAAGACTTCTGTGACCAAATGTATAGGGATTTTTTCCTCCACACACCAAGCAGTGGACACCAGCTGGGTGTTCTCTAATGTAGTTCTGACACTATCTGCAGATAGCATCAGGTCCAACTGATTGAAGGCTCAGTCCCCAAAACTGCCCTTTCCCATATACTGAAAACAAGTCTAGGCCTCAGGAACTTCTGGCCAACTACTGGCTTCCAGTTGGGATTTCCATGACCCCTTCTTTGGGTTCAATTAATTTGCTGGAGAGGCTCACAGAACTCAGGGAAACACTTACATTTGCTGGTTTACAATAAAAGATACTACAGGGCTGGGCGCGGTGGCTCAAGCCTGTAATCCCAGCACTTTGGGAGGTCAAGACGGGCGGATCACGAGGTCAGGAGATCGAGACCATCCTGGCTAACACGGTGAAACCCCATCTCTACTAAAAAAATACAAAAAACTAGCCGGGTGAGGTGGCGGGCGCCTGTAGTCCCAGCTACTCGGGACGCTGAGGCAGGAGAGTGGCGTGAACTCGGGAGGCGGAGCTTGCAGTGAGCTGAGATCTGGCCACTGCATTCCAGCCTGGGCGACAGAGCCAGGCTCCATCTCAAAAAAAAAAAAAAAAAAAAAGATACTACAAAGGATACCGACGAAGAGATGAACAAGTCCAGTGATGAGAAAAGGGGTATGGAGCTTCAAAGGCCTCCCAGGGTGCCACCCTTCAGGAAGCTCCATGTGTTCAGCTATCTGGAAGCTACTGGAACCCAGTATGGAAGCTCCTGGAATCCCAGTATGGAAGATTCATGATGTCAGCATTCCTTCCTCCAGGAACTTCCTTCCTCCAGGGAATCCTCAGCATTCCTTCCTCCAGGGTGTAGGGTGGGATTCTCTCATCAAAGGGTCTTAAGACTTACAATAAGAAAGATGGGAAACATTAGAGTCCTTTTTGCGTGGCAGGAGAAAGGAGGGAAGAAGGTCAGAGACCTGCTCTTGAGGCCTAACATACCCAATATGATAGCAAAAGACTGTAGCAAGGGCTATGGGAGTTATGAGCCAGGAACTGTAGATAAAAAACAATATATATCATTACACCACAGGATTTTAATAGAACAATAATACAGTCAGTAAGATCTGACTAGCTTCTCCCTCAAGTTCCCTCTCATTTCTGCACCAAGGACAGAGCTATTGCCAGGGCACTCCTAAGACAGTCATGTCTAGAAGGTCATGTCCATTTGTTCCGTGCTGCATAGCCCAGAACTGAATGAGATCAGAATGAACTCTGCTTGCTATTACATTGCCCATAAATTATTAACTAGCTCTTTGAAAGCCTCTAAAGAAAAAAAAAGAAATCCAGCAGGGTCTCAAAGTCTGCTGAGTAGACCCCCTGCATGAGAATCACCCAGGGCACTTGTTGAAAAGACAGATTCCAGAGACTCAATCATGAACTGCTGAATCTTAATTTGGGATGGAGAGATAAATCAAAATTAACATCTTAAAAAAGCTCCAGCACTGATTCTTATATACAATTATGATTTGAATAAAGCTTTCAGTATACCTGATTGTCTCAATAAGACCGAAAAATAACAGTCTCCTTGCTTCTTGGAGATATTGAGCCCCTGAGGCATGCGATACCTTTTTTCTTCTCTTTGGTCTGGATTTTGGTTTTTAAATTTAAAAACAAACAAACAAACAAAAATAGCAAGAAGGATATGTACTATCAGTTGTCCAAAATAACAAAACTGATTATATGATAGTTTGCCATTGGACAGTTGCCTACGCTTAGTAAAATCTGAAATATCAGTTGAGTCTACCATGGATGTTACAGGTTGTCAGGCCCTAGCATGTGGTCCTGGGCTTGGACTTGAGCTGAGCAGCCAAATAGGTAATAACTTAGAATGCAAACTAAAGGGACCAAAAGATTATATACTTCAAGAACCTTAAGTCACAAGACAGCATACACACATATCTGCATAGCTTTAGTTTAAAGCTTTTATCTTCTGTGAATTTCAAATGCCAGGAAAGGGTGGTGTGGAAGTGGAATAATTGGTCTTTTATGAAAAATATCTTAAGGCTGCAAAATTTGATAGAGTGAAGGGAGGGAAATATTTCAATCCAAGGGCATTAAGAAAGGATAATCAAGAAAGGGAAGTGACAGGAAGTAAGAAACTGGAGGAACAGAATAAATATAAAGGAAAATAAATTCAAGCTTTGTCACATTCACAATTGTGTCCCAGGCTAGCTTGTGTATGGGTCATGGATTGAGATGACTTGGTAAAATTAGATGAAAAGAAAGGGGTGTAAGACAGAAAACTGAGGCAAGCACTATGAAAGCAATCACACAGATATCTAGGCCTTCCAGTACTTCTCAAGGAGATAGGGGTCAATAATTCAGCTAAATGGGCATGGGAGCTGGTAGGTCCATTCAAAGACTCAGGTCCACAAGATGCTTAAGGATGCACAGGAGAGAAATATTTGGTCAAAGAAAAAAGAAATATCTCTGTATTTGATTTCAAAAAGCTCTGATGTTTATCAAGGTCATCTTTTAGTTTACTGTAGGTAGGGATGGGATCTAATACAAAGCTCATTTAAAGTTTTCAATTTAAAAAAATATGTAATTGAGTAAGAAAATTATGATACAAAGTAGCACAACAGAATATATGTGCAATGTGTGCCCCACAACCTGATTTGCATTATTGTCCCTCTGAATATGTGGGGTGTATATATATATATATATATATATATATATATATATATATATATATACACACACACACACACACACACACACACATATATATATGTGTGTGTGTGTCTTTTTTTGGTCTGAATTTTGGTTTTTAAATTTTAAAAAATAGTAAAATGAGTCTTGCTATTAGAATACATACATACACATATATATATATGAATGGTGGTGCTTTATGTAGAAATACTAAGCAGGTGATGCAATGCAAAACCTTAATATGAAACATGCTTTCTTCTCAAAGTTTCTGGTATAGCTCCAGGTGGCTCTGATGCATTCCACATCAGACAAGTTTAAAACACTGTAACAATTAAAAAGAGTGAATGATGTCATTGGTTTGGGTTTGGATGAAGTAAAGAAATAAAGCTGTCTCCCGAAGATTTGAAAGATGATGCTAAACATAATCTACATTTTTATGGAGCAGGAATTCTGAAGCAAAATCAAATGTTTAGAGAAGAAAAAAACTAGAATCTAACACACATGTTCTTTTTTTTTTCCATTAACACCTCTGTTTTCTCATTCTTAATTATCAGTGCTGTTGTGATTGACATATTCATGTTTACCTCAACTCTATCCAGAGTTTCTATTGCTCATATCCTCAAGCCACATTAACATACTAACATCAATGTGGTGGAAAAAGCATGAGCTTGGAATTTATCAACTCATAAGCCTCAATTCATAATAGAACATTTGCTGTAGTCTTGAAATCTTCAATACAGGGGATATAAAAATATGAAAAAGGAAAAGTACAGGCCACTCTCATTGCATGAACAGATATATGAACATTGTAAAGGAGTTATTGGCAAATTGTACATATCCCAAGGATGCAAAGTCATTTAACACAAATTACAATTAATGGACTCACCAAAGTATCAGTTTGGAGCGAAAAATCAAATGACCATTAACAGATGCACTGTATTAGGCAAATTCAACATCTATTTGTAACAAAACAACAAAATACAAATGTCCCTGGAAGTATAGCATCTGCTCTTGGTGCCCATGTGTTCTGGTTCTCATTTGAGCACACTCAGGTCAGATTTCCACCTGCTGGCATCTGCCCATGAGCTTTCTCTTGCTTTGTAGCTCAAAGGTGCTAGAAAATGAGCACGTCCCCAATCCCCACAGCCCTGCCCTCGGCAGCCCTCAATCCAAGGCTCCTTGCTCCCTCATCTCTTAGTTTGAATAACTCTAAGGAGTGGGTTGTACACTGGCTCCCCAAGTTTCCCCAGCTGGATTAAGGACCGGTTGCCCACAGTAGTAGCTGGCTTTATCAGACACTTTTTATTGGTTTTCTTCTCTTCTCTAATTTACTTACCATTCTCTTTGTGGTTTTTCCCAGGATCTTCTCTCCAAATAAACTATTGCATTGATATCGTTGTTTCCGGGCCTATTTCTAGAGCAAACAAACTAAGGCAGCAAGCTAAGGCTAGAAGGAAACTTCTTTAATTTCATAAATAATATTAAAGAAAAAAACAGCAAAATCATACTTAACGATGAAATATTGAACTTATTCTTTGTACCAGCCAAAATAAGTCGAGTGTGTCCACTATCACAAGTTCAGCTCAGCCTCATGCCAAAGGTCCTAGTTAAGTGCAGCAAGGCAAAATAAATAAGTAAAAGGTTAAAAGAACTGTAATAATTTGAAAGGAAGAAAACCTGTCATTATTTGTAGATAACATAATTGCAGAAAAAATATACAACAAATTATTTGAATTGTTATAATATTTTAGCAAGGTAGTTGAATACAAAATCAATATACAGATGGCCCCTAACTTACAATGGTCCTTTTTGACTTTATACAATGAGTTTCGTGGGAGGTCACCCCATTGTAAGTTGAGCAGCCTCTGGACCTAACAATGGTTCAACTTATGATTTTTCAACTTTATTATGGGTTTGTACAGGTATTATGTGCATTTTCAACTCACAATGTTTTTGACTTACAATGGGTTTATTGATGTAACTCCAGCCGTAAGTTGAGGAGTATCTGTATAAAAATCAACTGCAAAGGCAGTGCTCGGGGCCAAAAATAAAAATAAAAATAAAAACTCCACAATTAATTACAAGGTATGTCAAAGGGACACAGGGGCTAAGTGAAAGAGCTCCCAGTGGCCCAAAATGGGATGATTTTAGCAACAATATAAATAGAAAGGTATATGATTACAAACCAAAGTGTAAATTTAATATTCATGAGTTTACAGTAATATGAATAAATGATTAAATAAACACAAATTAATAAAATGAAGGAGAAGAGAGAAGCCTCCTCAGAAGAAGAATTCCAAATGATTTATGTAGCTATTCTGCCTCCAATAAGGTGGAATGTAACTCCCCACTCTTTAGATCTAGGCTGTGCATGGTGACTTCTTTCTAAAGACTACAGAATGGGAAGGGGGTGGGGGCAGTCACTTTACAGTGGAGAAACCTGACAAACAGCATCTCGGATGGGTGATCAAGGTCAACATCCACAATAGGTACCCTTGATAAAATGTGATAAAAATGGCACTTTACCTCTGTGACCTTTCTTCCCAAACCCATAATCATGAGAAAAATATCTTACAAACTCCACAGAGGATTCTACCAAGTACCTAACCAGTACTCTTCAAAATTGTCAAGTCAACAAACAATAAAACTCTCAGAAACTCTGAAGACTAACTGAAGGCTAAGGAGGCAGGTAGGGAAAGTGTAATGTGATAGTCTGATGAGACTCTAAAACAGACAAAAGACATTAGGTAAAAAGTAAGGACAATTGAATAATAACATATCAGTAATAATGTATTGATGTATTAATTACAATAAATGCATTCTACTAATATAGGAAGTTAATAATAGGGGAACTTGGTACAAGACTTATAGGAATACAATACCATCTTCACAGTATTTTTCTGTCAATCTAATACTGTTCTAATAAATAAAGCTTATTGAAAAAGAATAAAAACATCAATTGCAACTAGATACACGCTCAAAAGAAATTTATAAAAGTAATTATTAAAACATAGCTTTTACTTTGGCTTCAAATAAAAAGAAAGTAAAGTACCAAGGAATTAATCAAGCAATATATGTGAAAATTTGTATGGGGAAAATTATATTAAAGACTTTTTTTCAAAGACTTAAATAAATAGAAAATCATACCACATGCATGGTCTGCAAATTAATAACAAAAAGCAGTGTCTTAAGGATATAAATTCTTGCCAAATGGCTCTAGTGATGTGATTTAATTCTAGTCAAAACACCAACAGATTTTAGAGGAATTTAAAGAGCCAATTTTAAAATTTATGAGGAAAATCAAAGGTACAAGGAGAGTAAGACATTGCTTATAAAGAGCAAAGTAAGGAAATTTGGCCTAGCAGATATCAAGTATTAGTAGAAACTGTAAAAGTTAAGGTAGCATAGAACTGTCACAGAACGAACTAAAAACACAGAATAGGAAGCCTGGAAACACATCCAAACATATATGGACACTAGATTTAGACAGACTAGCGCTGTG
Organism: Macaca fascicularis; assembly: GCF_037993035.2. NCBI lineage: Eukaryota > Metazoa > Chordata > Mammalia > Primates > Cercopithecidae > Macaca > Macaca fascicularis. The sequence goes on from NC_088382.1 coordinate 39,871,444, forward strand.
GAGCCTTGAGAAGAAATAGATGGAGAATAAATAGGACTGGGATGACTGGTTATCTACACAGAATAACGTAAGTTAATTGGACTTCTGCATCACAGTATGAGCAAAAAATTACCTCTAGCTGGATTAAATACATAAATGCAAAATGCAAAACTATAAAACTTTGAGCAAAATAATTTTATGGCTTTGAATTAAGGAAGATTGCCTCTGTGTGCAAAGCATAAAGGGAATGATTGATAAATATGAATTTATTAAGATCCAAAATTTGTGTTCTTCAAAAGTCCACATAAATAAATGACCTCAAAATCCATAAGCAGGCAGAATTTATTTGCAATAGACAAAATGACAATATTTAACATCCAGAATGTGTAAAAAACGAAGCCTACAAGTAGATAACAAAAAGGCAAATTAGCTAATAGAAAAAGAGGGCAAAAATAGGCAATGAACAGGCATTCACAGAGAAGCAATGCCAGTAAACATACACTAAATGATGTTCAATCATCAATAATCAGGAAAATCCAATTTAATTAATTTACTGGAAAGTCAATTAAATTAAAACTTCAAGATACCGTTTCAAACCAATCATATTAGTAGAAACTAAAAATGGGTAACAACGTCAAATACTGACAAGGACATAGGAGAAGGGGAATAATTGTGCAATGTTATTCAGTATAAGTTCGGGTATAAATTGCACCATTGGCTTGGGAAAACAATAAGGGATTATCTAACAAACCAAAAATGTATAAACCTTGTGACCTTATGACACTCTCAGATATACTCTGGGGGATATGTAAGCGTTCTTGTCAGCGCCTTTTTAAAAAATTTTTTAAATAATTTCAACTTTTATTTTCAGTTCACGGGGTACATGTGCAGGTTTCTTACATGGGGATATTGTGTGATGCTGAGATTTGGGGTACGAATTATCCCATCACTCAGGTAGTGAGCATAGTACCTGAGCATTCTTTTTAATAACAAAAAAAGGAAAAAACAAATATTCATCAAAAGTAGAATGAATAAATTAGGGCAGATTTTTTTAATGGAATGTTATACAACACTAAAAAGAAATTAAATACAGCTTCATTTAATGCCGTGGTGAATCTCAGGTACAAGATAAAAACACAGTTTGATTCAATTTATTTAAAGTTGAAAAGGATGTGTATCTAAACAATGCTTTATTCATGAATATAAACAAATATAAAACTATGAAGAAATTGTCCAAAATAGAAGGGAAGGGGATGAGATGTGAAAGAACACTCAGGGGAACATAAAATCTAAAGTAGAGAGGAAGCCAGCAACATGGTGGAAGAGGAGGTCCCAGGCTCTACACTCCCAATGGGAAGATCAACCAGTAACTAGCCACAGACAAAAACATCTATGAAAGTCCCAAACTGTGGGAATGAGTACGAGTCATCTGCATGTTCCATGAAACTGAATGAAAATCCTCAATGAGAGAACAAGAGAAATGGTGGTCTGTTTGACTGTACCTCTCCCCCTTTCCCAGGTTGCACAGTGCCATAGAGAGGGTTCCCCAGAACCCACAGTTTTTACAGCAGGAAAAGATATCCAAGGAGGCAGACATCTAGCTTCCGTGGCATTCTGAGATGCTTCCCAGGAGTCTACTCTGTTCTCACCTCATAGTGGATGGGGAACATAGGAGGAAATGGCATGGCCACCTGGTATCAGGTAGAAACAAAGCAATGAGTGGCAGTGTGCAGATTTTGGTGAAAGCTCAGTGTACCTGTTAGCGTGGTGCTCAATCATAGGCACCAGGTCACAGCATCGCTCACCCTGGAAGCCAAGCTGGCTGCTCCGGGAAGAGATGGATATTGCTATCTGGCTTGAATCACTACTCAGCCAGCCCCCAGGCCCAGCTTAGGCTCTTCCCTGAGACTTCACCCAGGGAGGGTGAAGCAAATCTCAGCCAAAAACAGGCACTGGTTTTGTCAAACTTTGAAGTTTAATCAGTGCTTCCATGCCAGCCCCATCAAGGGAGGGAGGGAACACTGAGGCATACATTTCTACTGAGCATAGTAGTGGGTCTATCCATCCCAATGGATTTAACCTCAGAGTCCCTCCTGAAACGCTGACCAACTGCTGAACTCAAAGAGCAGTACATTTTGGCCAGGGAATACACTCTACGGCCCACCAAACCAGAGGCAATTGCAGTGCCCCTAGAGCAGCTCAGCTCAGCAAGGGGTCTTGCTGGATAGCAGAGTCCAGCTGGCTGGCTACCTCACCCAAATTTAGAGTGAAGAGAGCAGCCCAGTCATCTAGAAAACCTGAAAGCAATTTCTGCTTGCCCAGGGCCATTAGCAGGTGGCCCACCCAGAATCACAGGTTAGACTAACTAGCATATGTTTATCCCTGCCAAAGTACTATAAAAGGCTCCAAAAAGTGGCTGTCTTTATAAATGTGTAAACACCAATTCAAAGAGAAGAGGATTACGAAGATTCAGGAAGTCATGATACCTCCAGAAGAAACTAACAAAGTTCCAACAATAAACCCTTAAGAGAGGTGGATCTATGAAATGGCATTTTTCATAGATAAAGAAAAAATAATTCTAGAATTTATATGAGACCACAAAAACTCCAGATACTCAAGGCAATCATAAACAAAAAGAACAAAGCTGGAGGCATCACATTACTTGATTTCAAAATATACTACAAAGTGATAGTAATTAAAACAGTACGGTACACGCATAAACACATTAACGAACAGAACAGAATGGAGAGCATAGAACTGAATCCATGAATCTGTGGCCAATTGATTTTCAAAAAAGGTGTCAAGAATATACAATGGGACAGAAAGAATCTCTTCAATCAGTAGCATTGGGAAAATTGGATATCCATATGCAAAATAATGGAATTGGACCTTTGTCTCATACCATATACAAAAATCAACTCAAAATGGATTAAGAAGACTTAAACATAAAACCTGTAACTGTAATACTACCAGAAAAGAACATAGAAGAAAAGTTACGCAACACTGGTCTAGGCCAAGATTTTTTAGATTTGATCCCAAAAGTACAGATAGTAAAAGCAAAAATAGGCAAATTAGATTACATCAAAACAAAAAACTGCACAACAGAAGAAACAAGAGAGAAGAGTTTAGCTACAAACTGAGAGAAAATCTGTTTAAGCCATGTATCTGATAAGAGATTAATATCTAAAAAATATAAACAATCCAAACAACTATAGAATAAAACAATCAAATTCAGAAATGTGCAAAGGGGCTGGGCATGGTGGTTCACACCTGTAATCCAAGCATTCTGGAAGACCAAGGTGGCGGGAATCACTTGAGGCCAGGAGTTCGAGACCAGTCTGACCAACATAGCGAAAACCCACCTCTGCTAAAAATACAAAACTTAGCCAGGCGTGGTGGCACATGCCTATAATCCCAGCTACTCAGGAGGCTAAGGCAGGAGAATTGAACCAGAAATTGCAGTGAGCTGAGATCCTGTCACTGCATTCCAGCCTGGGTGACAGAGTGAGACTCAGACTCAAAAGGAAAAAAAAAAGGCAAAGGACTTGAACAGACATTTCTCAAAAGAAGACATCTGGCTAACAGATACATGGAAAAATGCTCAACCTCACTAATCATTGGAGAGATACAAATGAAAATCACAATGACATATCAACTTGGACCTCTTATAATGGATGGCTATTATCTAAAAGATTGAAAATAACCTGGCAGGGGTGTGGAGAAAGGGGACCCCTTGTACACTGTTGGTGGGAATGCAAATTAGTACCACCATTATGGAAAATTGGATAAAGGCCCTAAAAATAAAATTACCATATGATCCAGCAATCCCACCTCAGGGTATTTATCTGAACTACTTAAAATCGGCACAGGAGATACTGCATGCCCATGTTCATAGCAGCATAATCCACAATAGCCAAGTTATGGAATAAACCTAAGTGTCCATCAATGGAAAAATGGATAATGAAAACGTGGAATGTCTATATGATGGAATACTATTCAGCCTTAAAACGAGAAGAAATTCTGTCTTTTGTATCATGATGGGATTGGAAAACATGGTGCTAAGTGAAATAAGCCAAACACAAAAAGACAAATACCCCATGTCATCACTTATATGTGTAATCTAAAACAATTGAACTCGAGAAGCAGAGAGTGGAATTGTGGTTACCTCAAGCTGGGGGACTGGATAGAATGGGGAGATGACAGTCAAAGGGTACAAAGCCTCCGTTAGATAGGAGGAGTAGGTTTTATTGATTTTATTTCATTTTTTGAGATCTATTGCATGGCATGTATTAATAGCTAATAATTGAGTATTGTACATTTTAATATCACTAAAAGAATAACTCTTAGTATTCTCATCACAAAAATGTCAAATACTTGAGATTATGGATAGATAATTTACCTTGATTTAATCATTCTACATTGTATTAAAAAATCATAACATCACTTTGCATGCCTTAAATATATACAACTATAATTTGTCACTATAGAGTGAAAAAAATAAAAAATTGGAAAATAAGGATTAAGGCAATATTTCATTTATCATACTGAAGCATAAATATTTGGGTGATTTTTATATAGCTGTTCTTTGTTTCTGGCAGATTTTTCCAAAATACTCTTTTGTATCTAAACACTTTCTTAAATTAAAAAGAGAAATTGAAACATATGGGTGGAACAGCTTGAACTTTGGAGTCAAAGTTCCTTGAGCTCTATTTTCAACTGTCTCATTCAGTAGTGGAAACTGAGCAATTCACTTAACCTATGATTCCTCTTTCTTAACATAGTAATAATACAAATAGGCGCCTAATTGCAGGTCTTGTGTGGAAAGGACGTAAAAGCAGAATATGAGATCACTTTACACAGTGCCTATTGCTGACTCAACATTCAGTAGATGTCAGATTGCTTCACTTGCTCACCCATTCACTCATTCCTTCATTAATTTTTCATTCTTCAATTATTAAAGAATAAAAATCAAGTTAATCAACTAATGAAGATAATCAAAGTTAGAAAGACAGACTGTCATCCATGTCTCCTCATGTAATTTGTACATTTTCATTTAGGTTTTCTAGAGACAATACTTCTATCTCATTAACAACTTTAGTAGGAAAGTGTCATCTGAAGAATGACAAGGTTTATAAACTTGGAAAGAGCTTTGTTTTCATGAAGGATTGCAGTCTCCAGGATGGCCATTCTCACAGGCTGGGAAGCACAGCCTCTGGTCAGAAGTCAGAAACAGACACTTCAAGGGAAGGGCAAAAGGAACAGGAATTTATGTTGAACAGAGTGGCCACATATACATATGCAATAAGCTATGGGAGAGGTCATGAATATTTATGAGAGGAGAACCACATACATGCGTGTGCAACTGAGCTTCATTCCCTTTCATCTGACGCATACCCATGATCTGAGCTGAGTGTAGAGTGTTCAGCCCTCTGATGTCAAAAGGTGGAGCAGAGAACACAAAAACCCTTATTGCTCATTCTCTGTAGACTGACTAGAACCTCTCTGAGGTCAGTGGTTTACCTACCACACAAAAACCGAGGGACAGCATCAGGTGGTTGGTTGATACTAGGGGTGGAGTCTTTTGAAAGGTCTGGGCAGGGCATGGTGGTTCACTTCTGTAATCCCAGCTCTTTGGGAGGCCTAAGTGGGAGAATCTCTTGAGCTCAGGAGTTCAAAAACAGCTTTGGCAATATAAGGAGACCCCCTCTCTACAAAAAATTTAAAACATCAAATAAAATTTGCCAGTTGTGGTGGTACGTGCCTGTAGTTCCAGCTACTCAGGAGGCTGAGGCAGGAGGATCACTTGAGCCTGGGAGGTTGGGGCTACAGTGAGCTGAGATAACACCACTGCACTCCAGCCTAGGTGACAGAGAGAGACCCTGTATCAAATGAAATAGAATAAAATAAAAACAAGGGATAAAAAGAAAGGGTTGGTTTCTGTTGAGTTCTTAGGGAAGTAAGCCTAATCATGGTTAGTGAGAAAGGGGGTATAACAAAGCCTGTCCCACTTCCTGTCCTGTCATGGCTGAGATCTCAGTTTTCAAGGTTCCTCTGGTATCCCCTTGACCAAGAGGAGGTCCATTCAGTTGGTCAGGGGGCTTAGGATGTTATTATTATTTCTTAAAAGTAAAGTCAGGGACTAGGAAGACAGATTTTTGTCCCTGGTCATTTTTGGTAAAACTGAAGCTACACTTTGCAAACAACTTGTGAAAACTAGTAGAGTGGCATGGAAAAATAGATGCACGCTTGAGCTTATTCTGCAGCTCAGCCTTTGGCTTAAGCAAGTTTTTAAAAATCTCCATGCTTCATTTCTTGATGTACAAAGTGGGGATAATATTTCTTTCACTGCAAGTTTGTGATGAGGAATGGAGATAATATATGCACAACGCCCGGTAGAGTGTCTGACACATACTGGGAGCTCAGCAAGGGGTGAAGGGTAGTAGTTGTTCTATCTAAACAGTGATGCAGCTTATAAGCATTTTGTTATTTCATAGCATAGAAATCTTGTATCTATTTTTAAATTATGCTGTAAAAGCATAGTAGATTGAAGTGGAGTGATTAAGAACTCAGATACGGCCGGGCGCGGTGGCTCAAGCCTGTAATCCCAGCACTTTGGGAGGCCGAGGCGGGCGGATCACGAGGTCAGGAGATCGAGACCATCCTGGCTGACACGGTGAAACCCCGTCTCTACTAAAAAATACAAAAAACTAGCCGGGCGAGGTGGCGGGCGCCTGTAGTCCCAGCTACTGGGGAGGCTGAGGCAGGAGAATTGCGTGAACCCGGGAGGCGGAGCCTGCAGTGAGCTGAGATCCGGCCACTGCACTCCAGCCTGGGCGGCAGAGTGAGACTCCGTCTCAAAAAAAAAAAAAAAAAAAAAAAAAAAAAAAAGAACTCAGATACTAGTCAGATCTGACTTAGAGTCAGATGGCCTCTATTTAAATCCTGACTCTACTAATTACTAGCTATGTGACTTTGGGGAGAAGTCTTAAACTTTCTGTGTTTCCTCATTGGTAAAGTAAAAACAAATAATGAGATAATGGATGCAAAGTGAATACAGCATATATAGACCATACACACACACACACACACACACACACACACATATGTATGTGTCAATAAATTTTAGCAATAAATGTTAGTTGACTGTTATTGATAATATTTCAATTACTGGCTGTGTGCAGTGGCTCATGCTTATAATTCTAGCATTTTGGGAGGCTAAGATGGTAGGACTACTTAAGACCCAGAGTTTGAGGACAGCCTATGCAACATATCAGGTCACCTTAAATAATCCACTTGGAAAATAACCTCAGGATAGGACTGTGCTTTTGAACAAACTCTGAGGGAATGCAACATCACTTCAATGTAAATTGGGTTCTAAGATAACCATATTTATTTCCTTGAAACTCTTCTCTGAAGTACAACTATGCATTTATCTTTAAAAGTTGTCTTTTAAACAAAAATAAGAAACACAAACCAGAGTTCCCTTAAGCCAAGTGTAACGAGCAATTCAGGATTGTAAAGTTGCCAAGCAGACACTCCTACCTCTGACAGAGGTGACAGAGGACTCAAGGGGGACCCATTTCTACACCCCATGAGCACAACGGGATGTTCTGTTGCCATGACTATGAAGGTCAGAACTCAGCCTGCTGCCCGTGGTACCAAAGATCATGATTCTCTCTTCGTGCGTGGCTGTTCCCAATAGCCTGCTCAAAGACAGTGTCTGCAGTTGCCACTTCTATCCATCTGTCTACTTTTAGCAGGTACTTTAACAAATACTTTGTTTTTCTCTCCCCTTCATTTATTTTTTCTTTTTTATTTTCTTTTCAGTGTTGGAGAGTTAGAGTTATTATTTTTTCTCTTTTTCTCACACAATTCCTTCTCTGTAGATAACAAAGTCCAAATCCCTAGCCGTTGTAATTATTAGCATATTCCTGGAGAAAATTGCAACAGTCTACATTAAAGGACTCCCTGCAGAAATCTACACAGTAGGTATCCAATTTCTCTTTAAATAAAAGGCACTCGGAACAGTGAGTGGTTTAAAACAAGAGAAGAAACGGGGAACAAACAGAGCTTTGAGGAACAGCAGGGAGATTTGCAGTGGTCAACAGCAGATAGTCAGGTTGAATTATTTGGATAATTAGTCTTTGTTAGCAAATTGGAGAAAATTACAATGCCACTATAAGATGTTATAACATGCCCACAGCCTGGCAGTATTAAGAATCAGGTCTGACCCAATTCCAAAAGGTTTGGATCTCATTTTGAATATTCTATAGTAAAAAATAAATTCTAAGCCTGTTAGCGTTCTTCAAAATGTTTCCAAAACTTAATCACATTTGCACTTAGTAGAGGTGATCCTGATGTCACTGTGGATCCTTCAGCACAAGGTATATCTTTAAGGACCTCTCTATCAAGAAATTTTCAAGATCAAAGCAAAGAGACACAATGGCAAATGGCACAGTCAATTTCAATGTTGTCTTCCTCAAGATGATGGAAAATATGAAAGCTAGGTTTACTATTATTATGTTTCAGAAACCCAAGTAGAGAATGTAACCAGTATCAATAAAAGGAACTTAAAATTTATCTTAAAAAGAAAAATGCAAATCTTAAAAACAGCCCCTTCCCTTGATATGCATCCGGGAAAATCCATTTCTTATTTTCTAGATTTTTGAGCACCTGTGTACAAGTCTCTTGTGAAGGACAATGAAATGAATTCCATGAATTAGTACCAAGGAAAAATTCGGATCTGATTAGAATGTTTGCTACTTCTCCAGGATAGGAAATGTAGAGTGGGCTGAGATGAAGAGGATAGCAGAAACAGAAAATTAACAAGACTGGTTCTAAGGACATGGGTAGTTTGTTTCCTGAGAAGCCAATTTATTTTTCCAAGGAGATTTAAAAGTTTGCCACATTGCCTACGCAACACCAGACTATGTTTCATGCATACATTTGTGCAATATACACACATACGCAGGAATGACATTAGAAAAGAGACAAATGAACTCGTTTCTATTGCCTGGAAGTTATCCTCAGAGCTATCTCAGAGCATGCTGCTTTGAAATTGTCACTACCACTGAACTATAATATGAAAAATGATTTAAAATACAAGAATTAGGTAAAAGGATTTGCAGCATCTTCTTTCAATCTTACACTGAGGCACTGTTTAACAGTATCAACCAAAGATCATTTATAGTAGGGGAATACTGTTGGTTTGACTCACTGTTTTCTGCTGAGTAAAAATACAATATATGTTAATACAATAAATGTTAACTTACAGATTTTGGTCCAGTAGAAATGTGAATAGTTTCCATTAGGGAGAAAGGATGACCCCAGGCAGGGTTGCCTGTGGAACCCTAGTTGGGCTTGCTTTATCCTATCTTTCTTGTTCTAATGTTGTTTCAAAATGCCCATAAAAACCCAAATTCTCAAAATGCCCTTTGAACCAGACTTACCATCTTAGTGGTTTTTCTCATGTTAAGTTTAGCCTAAAGCTGCCTCCTTACATATTTTAAGTTAAGCCTAGGTTTTTCTGTACATTGTAAACTGTAACAAGCAGAGGCATAAACAGGCCATCGCCTACTCTTGTGCCAATCATCAAGTTTTGGCTGATCGAATGTGGCCAAATGTTCAAACCATGTTCAAACAAGGCAAATCCCAAGCTATAACCAATCCAGCTGTACCTCACATTTGTTTTGTCACTTTCCCTTTTTTCTGTCCGTAAATTTTTTCCCCCTACATGGCTGCTAGAGTCACTGAGCCCACTCTGGCTCAGGAGACTGCCTGGTTCGCAAATCAGTTCTTTGCTCAATTCAACTCTTTTACATTTAATTTGGCCGAAGTTTTTCTTTTAACTATATCAACTAATGAATTACATACAATCTTTGAAATATGCTCATATAATATGCATATGAGTCATACTTTTAGGTTTTTGGGAAGTATTACACTTTGTCTTTAAAAAGCCACTGATTAGCCCCACACCACTCATAGGAAGATTCGGACAAACCAGGTGAGTAAATGTACAAGTCCTGTGGTTAAAAATACCTTGCAGTGATCTTGCTGGATGGAATTCTTTTCTCATCTCCCTTTTAAAAAATTACACTTTAATGAATCATTTTTCTGTCTTATACATAAAAGGAAATGTCATGTCCCTGACCCAGTTACTTGCCTCACCCAAAGATACCCAACACAATTGAAGTAATGAACATCTGGCATCATTAAAGGGAGAGATAGAGGGCTTGATCTTGGATAAGCAATCTAAAAATGTCAAACTCCCTGAATCTTAGAACACAGCCAAATTCTAAAAATATAAAATAATAACCATAGCAATCAAAAGTCAATTGGAAAAAACAAAGTACATTGGTCGGTCATTCTAATTGGAAATGCTATTTTTTATCCCCTGCTCCCCTTCCCCCACCCACATTTCTTCTGCATACCTCAAAGGGCATTAGAAGTCAAATGCACATATCAGGATATTGTCAAAGACAGCATAAGATGATGAGCTATTCTTAGAGTCCCTTTTCTGAGGGCAGATAATTTTAATGTCTTAGAACATTAAGGTAAATGTAATCATTGTTGAGAGAAAGAATATTCAAGCATGGTTGGCATGCGACTTTTGTGGCTGCTGCCAAAATCTGACAGTATTATGAAGCACTTTCCTCTCCAACAACCTAAGCATCTAAACTATTAATAACTAATGAAATTTTTTGCTCTGGGGGATTTACCAAAACATCTTTATTTTTGACCAAAAACAAGTTCTATAAGATAACAGTTCACTATCAGTAGAAAGCAGAAAAAAGTAGTTGTGTAAATTTGAGCTACTTGTTGCATATGGAATGAAGAGAACCACTTTTAGTTTTAGGGAGTTCAATGGCTCTTGCTTCTGAAGCCCCATCATAATTATTTATGGAATTAAAAAATAAAAACTCTCATTATCGAGCCTCACCTTATACTTACAGCATCAGAGTTTTCATGGATAAAGTCTGGGCTTTGTTATTTTTTAAATTCCTTGGGCAATTCATACACTTGGCTAGGATTAAAGCATCTGGAAATAAAATAAGCTATTAAACGGTCATTTGAGTTTATATTTGGTGCAATTTTTGAAATTTTTTTAAATTTTATTATTATTAATAGTCCTACTGCAGAAAGAAATATTTTTTAGAAATTAAGATATAGTTTACACACTTAAAAAATAAATGTATTTCATCATTTATCAACATGCCTTTTACCATATAACCTCTCTTCTAATAGGGAAATACACAAATAACATGTCTAAAGCAGAGAAATGCCTATGTGACATATACAGAGATAAGAAATTCTCTTTAACTTTTCCAAAGATAATGGGTCAAGAACCCATAACAGGTTTAGTCTAGTTGGTAAGGCAACTGGACTGAACACCATGTAACTGACCTCTGGAGTCCTATGTAATCATTTAGGAAGAGAGCTTGAGATCTCCATTAAAGCAGTATTTTCCACAAGGGAATGTTCAATTCTGCCTCCTCAGTGTCTAGACAGTGCCTGGCACATAAAAGATGGCTAATTAATACTAGTTAAATAAACGAACAAGTGAATAAATAAGTGATGTATTCAATGAGCTATGTATCTTCTGCTAATTTGAATGCATTGTTATTCTGTTCCTTTCACTTCACTGAACTTTCTTTTCTCCAAGCTTAGGCTATGATTTCTCTAAAAATGAGATATTATATTCTCAAATTTATTTTTCAATGTGTCCCATAGCCCAAAATACGTTTACCCATTTTCACCTATGTGGATATTGCTGTTGTTACTGTTGTTCCTAAGCTTCTATTGATCCTGCAGAGGCAAGCAAATGAAATCTGGGAGGAAATTAAGAGTTGATTCTAAATAACAATAATAATAAAAAAGGTAAGTTTCTACAGTGGTGCACCTTATAAAGTCCAAGTGAGCAAGAAAAACACAGGGCTCATAATTAACGACTAGAAAAGCTCTAGTAAAATCAGCGGAGACTTTGAGATTCTAGACTTCATTAGCAGTTAAAGGAGAAAAAAAATCCCCATGGCCGGCAGGTTAGAAGTTAATTAGAAGAAGTGCTAAGGGATTTGCTGTCTGACAGAGAGGCTTATGAGGTAGTTTTAGGCTCTTTATTGCCACTATAAAAGTCTCAAACTAGTGAGATCCCAGGAAACAGAGAGCAAATTCCCGAGGTTGTTTGGAACAGGCGCAGGTCTTGTGCCTCCAACACTCAGGGGTCCCCTACACTGCCTAGTAATGGGTACTTTGGGACTTTCTGTCCATTTGTTCTCAAACTAAACTTTATCTTGAATTAAATAGATACAGTTGGCTGGAGCAACAACAACAGTTAAGAATTCAATTTAGATGCATAGGCAGATAACAGTGAACAAAGGAGAGAAGGACTGGAGGCGTGCACAAGTAAGCATTGCATTTGGTCAAGAAATGGCCTTCAAAGGATTAAGGGACTTCTATCCTTGGGTGACGTGATGAGTCCGCAGACTGAAACCTACCATCACCAGTGGCTTCCTTCTCTAGAATCTTTCTCTTATGTTCTTCAACAGACTATGAAAATGGGTGTTTCATTTTTGACCCTTAGGTGAAAAGGTCAGGTATCATAGTGAGTTGCAAGACAGACCCCACTGTAGAACTGGAAAATTGCAGGTAGCAGAGAATACTTCAATGATTCTGAAATCTATTACCAACATGCAGGTGTACAAAGGGTCTACACCCTACATCAAAAGAAGGAAATGGGGAAGAGAGTATTTGGAGGTAGCTGGGGGTTTATTGTTGTCTACTTACCCCACATGAGGAGGGGAAAAAAGTTCTTTCTCTCACTCAAGTTAGCACATAAGGCCTTCAACTCAGACTTCTCAGAGAACTTAGTAGTTCATGGTGCCCAGTGTCTGCCTGGAAAATCTAAAACACAAGTCCTGGCTCCTCCCACCCCCTTATCTCCTATTTTAGCACTAGTGGAACATAGCAGCTAGTGAGTGTGATAGAATGTGAGACAGACAGAAGATTCTGTCCTTATCTTCCTTCCCTGGCTACAGGCTTTCTGCCTGATACAGGCCTTAAAGTGAGAAGAAGGGAAAAATCCTACCTTCGAATGGATTGAATTGTTAATTATCCTACGAGAGTAGACAGCCTAATTTGTAAAACAACCAAAATCTAAGTCTTAAGACTGAGTGACTGTGATTTTAAAATATAGATGTCAGAATCTGTATTTTCTGAGCAAACCCAGAAAAATCATAAAATTACACATATTTTCATTGAGAGTTGCCCTCTTGACTAAATTTAAATGGACGCTGAAGGGCAAATTAAATTTACTTTGTAATTCCATCCTATGAGTAAGGCTTATTTGATGCATATTTCTAAACCCTTGTTATGCCTAAGATGTGAGTTGTCTGTGTTAGGCGGTTGGCAGAAAGTGGGGAAGTGAAACAAAACAGAGAAATTCAAAATAGTTTAAGGTCTAATATAGTAAAATTCATACAAGTTAGGGCTGTGCCCTAGATTTGTAGACAGTTCTGTTATTAAAGTAACCTGAAGTTCCCCAGAATTATTACAGTAAAAACTCAAACTTCACTGGATCTAGTTCTTACCACCCATATAATGTCATACCTCTGACTCCCACAAAGTCTCTCATATGGAGAGTTTCTGAGAACTCCTTTTTTTATGCTCTGCCCTTCTGGGTTGACTTTGGTTGCCAGGGAAGTCATTTAAGATCTGCTTCTTACAGATAACATTGCCACTGTCCAAAATGATTTGAGACCCTGTACCTTGGAACCTCTAAGTATTTCAGTGCGGCTGGAGAATAAGTGTGTTTGTAGAAGGACAGGGAGCTGAGGCGGAAAAGTAGGTAGAAACTAACATAAAAGACCTTAAGACCTTAAGGTTGTTCAACTCTCGTCTTGAAAGGATGGAAACGATGTGCTTATCAAAACAGAAATGTGTACTGGAACAGAGGGAGGAAATTTCAGGTATGGCTGAGAATAGATCTTCTTGTGTTTAAGTCCTCCAAAATAAAGAATTGTTTCTCCAAAGCAAAAAGCAACAAATCTAGAATTCCCTGTAAGTCCTCCTTCTGGAGTAGAAGTGACCTTTGAGGTTGTTTAGTCTGATCCCTTCTTTTCACCCATTAGAACATTGAAATCCAATGAAATGAAATGATAATTCAATGTCCCCTACTTCATTAGTGGCAGGAGAAGAATAGAATTCTTGTCTCTTCAACAGCCAGACTGGTGGTGTCCTTTCCATAACATATTTCTTCTCAAATTTAGAAACCACCTAAAGATAATTTTTGGCCAAAACATAAGGGAAAAAAATAAAAGGCATACAAATTGGAAAAGAAGAAGTCAAATTATCTCTGTTCACTGATGAGGTGATCTTATATCTATCCAGAAAACATCAAAGACTCTACCAAAAAACGCTTAGATTTGAAAAATGAATTTAGTAAAGTTTCACGATATGAATTCAACATACAAAAATTAGTAGTGTTTTATATACCAATAATTATCAAGCAAAGAACTAAATCAATAAAGCATTCCCACTTACAATAACAACAAAAATAAAATAAAATACCAAGGAAGAAATGTAATCAAAGAAGTGAAAAATCTCTACAAGAAAAAATACAAAACATCAATGAAAGCAATTGTAGAGGATACAAACAAATGGAAAAACATCCCGTGCTCATGAATCAGAATTAACATAGTCAAAATGACCATACTGCCCAAAGCAATCTACAGATTCAGTGCAATCTCTATCAAAATACCAATGTCATGTTTCACAGAATTAGAAGAAAAAATCCTAAAAGTCATATGAAACCATAAGAGAGAGCAAACAGCCAAAGAAATCCTACGTGAAAAAGAACAAAGCTGGAAGTATCACATTTCCTGATTTAAAATTATACTACAAGACCATAGTAACCAAAACATCATGGTACTGGTACAAAAACAGACACATAGACTAATAGAACAGAATAAAGAACTCAGAAATAAAGCCATAAATCTAAAGCCAAATGATTTTTGGAAAGTCAATAAAAATACACACTGGGGAAGGACATTCTTTTCAGTAAGTGGTGCTGAAAAAATTGGATATCTACATGCAGAAGAATGAAACTGGACACTTATCTCTCACCATGTAAAAAATAAACTCAAGATGGATTAAAGACTTGAATGTAAGACCTTAAACTATAAAAACACTAGAAGAAAACTCTTCTGGACATGGGTCTAGGCAAAGAATTCATGACTATGCATCCAACAGGGGACTGATATCCACAATTTACATGGAACTCAAACAACTCAACCATAAAAAATCCATTAAAAAGTGGCAAAAGACATGAACAGGCACTTTTCAAAAGAAGACAGACAATCACCAAAAAATATATCAAAAAAGTTCAACATCACTAATAATCAGAGAAATGCAAATTAAAACCACCGTGAGATATCATCTTATACTAGTCAGAATGGCCATTATTAAAAAGTCAAAACAAACAAACAAACAAGCAGATACTGGCAAGGATATAGAGAAAAGGGAAACATATATATTGTTGGTAATAATGTAGGTTAGTATAACTGCTATGGAAAACAGAATGGAGGTTTCTCAAATAACTAAAAACAGTACTAGCATTTTATTCAGGAATTCCACTCCTGTGTATCTACCTCCCAAAAATTATATAAAAATAATGCCTGCACTTGTATGTTTTTCACAGCACTGTTCACAATAGCAAAGATACAGAATCAAGCTAAGTGGCTATCAAAGGATGATTTGATAAAGGAAATGTGGCACATTTACACAATGGAAAACTATTCAGCCATAAAATGAATGAAATCGTGTCTTTTGCAACAACATGAATGGAACTGGAGGCCATCATCCTGAGTGAAACGATGCAGAAACCAACAGTCAAATACCACATGTTCTCACTTATGAGAGCTAAAGCATGCATACACGTGGACATAAAGTATAGAATGACAAACATCAGAGACTCAAAGTGGAGAATAAGGAACACTAAATTATTTAATGGATACAATGTGCATTATTTGGGTGATGGATTCACTAAAAGTCCAGACTTCACCACTACACAATATATCCAGGTAACAAAACTGCACTTGCACCCCTTAAATTTATACGTTAAAAAATATGGCCAAAGCATTGGTTTCGTATGCAGCATACCAGAATTTTTTAAAATGCCAGGGAAAATAAACAGGCTCTTTCAAAGTTAAGAAATGCAGAACATGTACATTAGATTGAAAGGTAAATAAATTTAGATGCATAAATTTGCTTAGACAAGACAGTTATAAGTAGGGTATTTACTACGGAGACCTAGACTACCCAGGGAGTGGCTTTTTAAAAGGGAAGATTAATACAGAAACAGAAATATGACAATTATATGAAAAGTCAAAATGAACTCACTGTACTCTAAAATTTTCTTCTATAATAATGTTCTAAGAGCTACAGCTCTTTTGTGGTTGATTGGCTTATAGAGCTGTAAAATGTCTTGAAACCCCACACCCTTCTAGAAAAGCATATCAAACCATAGTAGGATTAGTAGGAACCTGTGGTAGACAGAACATATACACTCTTCCCCCTATGCGCCATGTCCACATCCTAATGCCAGGAGGGTGTGAATATGTTACCTTACATATAGAAAGGAACTTTGCAGATGTAATTAAGGTTAAAGATTTGAGATGAGGAGATTATCTTGATTATCCAGGTGTGCCGCCCAATTTAATTACGAATCTTTAAAAGAGGAGAACCTTTCCCAACTGAGATCAGAGTCAGAGGAAGGAGTGACCATGAAAGTGCTTCCAGGGTGCCATGTTGCTGGCTTTGAAATGGAGAAAGGGAGCCACACGCATCTAGAAGCTGAAAAAGGCAAGGAAACTGGTTCTCCACTAAGGCTTTCTGAAAGGGACACAGCCCTGCCGACACCTTCATTTTAGCCTACGTAGACATTGATCAAATTTCTGACCTCCAGAACTGTAAGATAATAAAATTGCATAAACTTGCATAGTTTTAATGCACTAAATTCATGGTAATGTGTTACAGTAGCAACAGAAAACCAGTATAGAAGGTAAGAGGTAGTTTGTCAACTCATTCTACAAATCAGAGTGACTTTAAACCAGAGTGGAAGCTAATTCCAACGCAAGGGGTACCTATGGGGTGTAAATTCCATACAGAGGATTTATAATCTCAAATTTAAATGGCAGGCTGGAGACAGAAGACAGAGCCTTGGGTGTTTGCTAGAATGAGGTCTAGAACTGAGACCCCTGAACAAAGCTGAAATTCTCACCCTCAGAGAAAAGGTAAGCTTGAAAAACTTATTTTACCAGTAAAAGAAAAGGAAGCAATCAATTGAATATCTGCCTTAGCCTTGACTCATGTGGAAAATAACTATAAACACAGACACCATCTTAACCATAAGCAAATATTAGTTTCAGAGATGCCTGAGAATAGAAAACAAATTGCAATGACTTGTAGAGTGAGGGAAGAACATGCAAGCCAGTTAGCACCTTCTATACAGCAATCCTACTCACCTCCTATCCTTCCATTTCCTTTTTTTTTTTTTCATTTGAGACAGGTCTTGCTCTGTTACCCATGCTGGAGTGCAGTGATACAACCACAGCTCACTGCAGCCTTGACCTCCTGAGCTCAAGAGATCCTCCAGCATCAGCCTCCTGAGTAGCTGGGACTACAAGTGTGTGCCACCACACCTGACTAATTGTTTTTATTTTTTGTAGAGATGGGGCCTCACTATGTTGCCCACACTGGTCTCAAAATACTAGGCTCAAGTGATCCTCCTGACATGGCCTCCCAAAGTGCTGGGATTACAGATGTGAGGCACTGTGCCTGGCCTCCATTTCCTCTTTGCTCTCCAACACATATGGACTCCCACTGTCATCCAAGGTGTTTCACTTAAAACTTACTGGGTGATAGATCGGAATATTCTCTAAGCTCTGAAATCTCTTTTCCTGTAATTTCTACCTATCGGAGGGCCTTAATTTTACTTTATGGAACCAAGGTCAAAGAGTACAAATCCTCCTCCACAATCAACTCTAGATATTTGGAGGCCATAATTACCTCATCTTTAATATCCGATTTCTTGGCTATATCCTCCTGCTTATGGAAAAAGGAAATGCAAATAGGCCTTGGCTGGAAACTTATAAATGGCCTTTACAAAGCAAACAACAGGGAGAAAGGGAGTTTATATATTAATCTTATATAATAACCCTTACATCCTTATTTCTTTGACCAAATAATGGAAAATGTCACTTTTTATGCAATAATGTGCCATATTTCTGAGAGATTTAAAAATCTTGGAAAGTAAAATCTGGATCCTGCTTTTCTCTCTCTCTCCAGGACATCCAGCAGGAGCTAGTTCATCTGGAAGAATCAAGCGATTTAGGAAAACAAGCAGACTTACTGCAATTCAGGAACTGGGGGCATTTTCCATTTTTGTTTTCTCTGTTATTTATTTTCTTCACCTCAGGTTTCTGAAAACCAGAAACAGATGGACTAATCCAACCTCCTCAGAACAGACGGCTTATCAAACTCCCCGCCTTGAGGACCCGGGGCCCCCTGCAGAGTACAGGGTCCACAAAATAATTCACTCCAACTCCTCCACATTAGGAAGAACACTCACAGAACTTTCAACAATTAGCCTTTCCTTGGTCCCATTATCAACAACTGTGGGAAAGATATGTCCTCATCTGACCCTGGAGGACGCAAGCCACCCAACTGCCAGACACTAGATATTGTTGTAGGCAGCAACACCCACAAACATATGCAAAGATGAACAGAGGATGTGGAAATGGTGGCCTTGATCAATGCATGCTTTGGCATCTGGAGTTTGGTGAAAAATGAGAAACAAAGACACACGTTGGATGGAACTACAGCACAGAGTAGAATAAAATTGCCACCTCCTGCTTTACATCAATGATGCTGGTCGGTCCCTGTTCTTTCCCTCGTTTACCATCAAAACACAACTCCAGCAAAGCTGTTTTTACACAAAGGAATAATGCCCAATAAATAAAATCCTATTACTTTTCCTTACTTGATGGCATCTTGTTGTTTTTTTCTGTTTGTTTGTCTCTTGAGACAGGGTCTTGTTCTGTCCCTCAGGCTGGAGTGCAGTGGCACAATCATAGCTCACTGTCACCTTAAACTCCTGGACTCAAGTAAACCTCCTGTCTCAGCCTCCCAAGTAGCTAGGACTATAGGACTAAAAATTAGCCAGCTACATGCCACCATGCTTAGTGAATTTTTAATTTTTTTGTAGAGACGGGAGTCTCACTATGTTGTTCCAGGCTGGTCTGGAATTCCTGGTCTCAAGCTATTCTCCCACCATGCCAGGCCCCATGATAGCATTTTAACAGAATACTTTGATGAAGCATAGAAATCAGTTTGCTGATGGGTGTTGGGGTGTGTGTACCCAAGGAGTTTAAAGATTCTACTATCATACCACATAGGTAGCAATCTTTTTTTTTTTTTTTTTTTGAATTTAACAGAGCAGATGTCACTGTCTACTCATCTTTGTAACATAAAGTGAAACATGGAGAAGTCAATGGCATATCTAAAAAATGGACAGAAATAAAGCAAGAATATATAATTGTTTAGACTCTGGGTTCCCAGGTCAAAATTTGGACAAATGTTTTCTCGCCTTACCAGGGGATTTATGTTCCATTGTGAGTAACAAAATTAAAACACACACATACACACACACGTGATATAAACAAACTGGGGTTTTACTTTTTCCACAAAACCAGTTAGGTGTTTGTTAGCAAGCACCAGATCAGCAAATCGTAACTCTTACGTCTGAAGTCTCTGAGGTTCTGCGGATGTCTCAGTTTCTGGGAGAGGAGGATGTTGTCGTAGTAACTTGAAAGTGATTTATCGGCCGGGCGCGGTGGCTCACGCCTGTAATCCCAGCACTTTGGGAGGCCGAGACGGGCGGATCACGAGGTCAGGAGATCGAGACCATCCTGGCTCACACTGTGAAACCCCGTCGCTACTAAAAATACAAAAAATTAGTCGGGCGCGGTGGCGGGTGCCTGTAGTCCCAGCTACTCGGGAGGCTGAGGCAGGAGAATGGCATAAACCCGGGAGGCGGAGCTTGCAGTGAGTGGAGACCGCGCCACTGCACTCCAGCCTGGGAGACAGAGCGAGACTCCGTCTCAAAAGAAAGAAAATGATTTATCACAATGCATTCCTAAGAAAAAACGGGTAGGTGAATGGGAAAGGGAGGCCCAGAAGAGGAAGAGGCAAAGCAAATGAGACGCATCAGATGAAGTCCCACATAGCATAACTCGATCCTGCAAATGAGCTCTGGAGATAAGAAAGTCACACCTCAGACCTTTCCCTTGTGGTCCTTATGGCTGAAAATGGCTACTCCAGACCTGTGTCCATATTCCAGGCATGAAGAAAGGAAGGATCAAGATCAAAGGGACACCACCAGCTGAGCCCACCCCTTCCAAGCTTTCTTGGGAGTTACTTCTAATGATTTTCACTTACATCCCTTGAGCCAGAACTGTGTCCCTTGGCCATGTGTAGTTTCTACAAAGGCTGAGAAATTAATATTTTAAAACTAGGCTCATTACTGGCTACCCCCCAGTTGTAGGTGTGGTATTAATGATGAAGGGGAGACAGATATTAGCAGCTAGCAGTCCCTTTCTTACTGGCATTAAGAACAGATGATGCATTCTAATTAGGAAATTACAGTAAAACCTTAATTAATGGGATTATCTTAATGGGAGCTATTTGTGAACAATATTAGGAGCTGGTAGGGGGTTTTGATAATATAATAAATTATTTTCAAGGACGAGATTAAACAAGCAAACTTTATAACTTTCAGATTAAACCTTAGGGTCAATACTGCTTCAACCCAATCTCACACCAGCTAAATTACAACACTGCCCTGAGAATCCATGTTTAGACTGATCCTTACTTTACCATCTTCCTTCAAGTACTGAAAATATTAAACGCTTCTCAAGATTCTGTACTACTTAATGTGTGTTTATGTCATAGTTTCAATATGCCATTAAACAATTTATACAGTAAGGTATTTAATGTTTTTGATATAATGTCATGAAAAGGACTTTTTTCTTAACCATGAAGCAACTCACATATCTACAAGTCACGGTCATAATGGAATATGTTGTCTGAGTTTCCTTCTTACACTCAGGATAAGTGGAGTTGATTCTACATTTGCCCCAGTCTTCTATTAGAGGGGAGATTTGGCAAAAGAAAGAATTTAAAAGGAGCTGGTACCATTGGTGAAATAGAACCATTCACAGTGAAAGTGGTGATTCATATAATATGAGCCAAGCTTTGGTGAGAGTTATATAATTCTTAATTCTATAATGCCATGTTTTTGATTTCTTTTTTCTTTCCAGGAGCAAGATTAAACATGTGTTTTAAACAAGGACTATTTTCTCATATAAAACTAGACTGTGCTTCTTCCATTAAAACAAAATTAAAAAGTAGAAGAAAAGGTTTGCTGAGCTGAGATGTAATTTTCAGGGGGCTGTTGGGGTAACTTAGTCATCTACCGAAACTCCAGCGGGTGAAAAAACTGGATTGGACTTGCAAGAACCTACTTCCCTATACCTAGGTCCAAATTTCATTCTTCATTATCTGAAATTGGCAAAACCTGGGCCCAAACTTCAGCAGCCCTTTCTTCAGTAGACAACTGAAGCCTGAAGTGTCTGACTTCGTGGTTTTTGAAGAGGTCAGAAAAACTGAACCTCTTCTTCCTATAGTGAGAAACGGACCTTGAACCATAGAACCTGATGGATTAAACTTTGGAAGGAGGCGCTGTGAATACCAAGTTGAAGCTGGGAGAGGAGGATGTAGTCATAGTAACTTGAAAGTGATTTATCACGAGGTATTCTTAAGAAAAAATGGGTGAGAGGGGGAAGGAAGGCCCCAGAACAGGAAGAAGCAAAGCAAGTGAGAGGCATCAGATGAAGTCCCACACAGCATAACTCGATCCTTCAAATGAGCTCTGGAGATAAGAAAGTCACACCTCAGAATTATCCTGATCAGGCATGGAGGACTTGGCATCTCTGGTGGACTGCCCTGTGGAGAACATAAATTCCTAAACACTTTAGCTCCCTAGATGTGCAAATAAAGTGGGTTTTGATAGTCAAGGGCAGCTCTCCAACAAAAAATTGCAGGTCCCTTCTGTCTTCTGGGAATAATTACACATTGACAATCCAGCCGGGCATGGTGGCTCATGCCTATAATCCTACTATTTTGGGAAGCTGAGGCAGGCGGATTGCCTGAGCTCAGGAGTTCCAGACAACCCTGGACAGCACGATGAAACCACACCTCTACTTAAAAAAAAAAAAAAAAAAAGAGTGCTGGACATGGTGCCACACACCTGTAGTCCGAGCTACTCAGGAGGCTGAGGCAGGAGAATCGCTTGAACTTGGGACACAGAGGCTACAGTGAGCCGAGATCGCGCCACTGCCCTCTAGCCTGGGTGACAGAGGGAGACTGTCTAAAATAAACAATGAAAACAACCCCCACCCCCGCCAGACACACACACACACATTGACAATCCACTTGGATAAAAGTGGAAAAGGGATCTGAGGACGTCAGAGTGTAATTGTACTGACGGCTTCTGTTGCAGAGGTCCACATGGGACAATCTTTTCCTCAAAGTCTGAGCAGGTAAAAGCCTCCTTCCCTTTTTGTTTATTGGGTAAAGTGTTAAAGAGCATTTTTCACCCAGCTGCTTTCTACATGGTGTAGCTCTGTGAAAAATGATTCATCTCCTAAGTTAAAGAATGAGGTATATTTTAATTTCTTCAGAAAATCTTGGTGGGGATAGGAAAGATATTAAAGAGGTCAGGACTGGCTTGAAGGACCTGAAGAGCTCCGCCCAGGAAAATGGCCATGGATTCCTAAGCAGAGTCATCATTGTTTCTGTAACTACAGAGTGACAGCTGTTAAGAGGAAGCTCTGGCATCCCAGGCAGCAGGTCTCAGTTTTGTGAATTCTGTGCCCACTCTGTCAGTTAGCAAGGGACATAATCTACCAGGACAAAAAAAGTTGACACATCTGGTTGTCATTGAATGCATTGCTGACACAAGATTGATGTTTATTTCAGGCAAGTTTTTTTTTTTTTTTTTTGACCCCTTCCATACTCTTCACTCCTTCAGTGTATCTTCTGATCACCCAAAACATAGGTGGTGACACCTTCCCAAGCAGCCATTTCTTTAATCAGATTAGAGGGACTGAAGCAAGGGTCCATTAAGAGTAGCACTAAAATTGAGTTGGGGAATCTATTGTTGAAACGGTTCCGTAAATGTATCCATATTACTCTTGAAAGCAGCCTGTCGGCCTGTGCCACCTGCACCCAAAGGTTGGAAGTTCGGCAGCTCAGCAGGCACCGAACAGATGGAGAAACACAGTTAGAGCTGCCACGTCTGTACTGCTAGCTCATCCTAGGGATCATGTGCCCATGGCCCTGTCCTGAAGCCACATGAGTCGCTGATCTACTCTGAGTATCAAGAGTATCTTTAATACATGGTTTTGCAGAATTTATCATTTTTTAAAAATTTTCCTTCCATGAGATTCAATTTGTGACCTTGTTAGGATCCAGAAAACAATATCCCAAAATGAAGACCTCAGAAGCAGCCTCAGAAGTAAAATTTTCTCTCTGACTTTCCCCTGCTCTCTTGTCTCTCAGTTCCATTCTCCCCCAAGACTAGCAATAGGACCTGGAATCCCTCTTCCCCAAAGTTGGTTATAGAAACCAGGACTTCTTTTCTCCAAAGCCAGTCATAAAACCTAAAACTGACTCTACCTTTCCCTACACATTTCTGTGTAAAAACTGACCATGAAGAAATTATCTGACCTCCCTGAATGGACTGTAGGTCATAGGACCCCCATTCCAAGAGAGTCCCGTCCCACACCTAGGAGGAAGGAGTGCTGCTCAGAGAGACCAAGAAGAATCTAGACAGACAGAACTTGCTGTTTGTCCTCACTCCATCTATCAGTGTTAGCTCATACCCTTTTTGTCCAATCATATTTCTACATGGCTGTCCATATTTTGCTCAGCTTAAGCATAAAAATGGAGTTTCCCCTGCATCTTTGGGTCTTCATTCTGAAGGTTTCCTTGTATACATGTTAAATACATTTATATGCCTTTTTTCCAACTAATCTGTCTTTTGCAAACTGATTTTTCAGCAAATCTTCAGAGAGACAATGAGACCTTTCCTCTTGGCTCCTACAACCTGAAATTTGTAGCAGAGCCCTTTAGGCAACTGTGGTAGAAAAACCAGGAACCACCTATTGATACTAAGACCAAAGAGTTGTGATTAACTTATCATAGTAACCAGCAATATTAAAATGAGGGAGAGCAGAACCACCTATTGGAATATAACACATAACTACTTTATGCTTTACACAGTGATTATCCTGGTGGGAAGAACGTATCATGAAAAACAATGATCCAGCCCCTCCAACCCATCCAGAAAAGTATGTGTTAAAATAGTTACCCATTGATAAGGGCATTTCAACCCTATGAATAAAACTTCTTAGAATTCAATCTGTTGAAATTCTTGTGCCCATCTTTGCCCGTGAAGCCAAGTAGGTTTTTATCCATCATGTAAGGTAAACAGTGGTTGAAACTTATTCATATTAACATTTTACCTGTACATAATTCATCTAGGTAAGATTGAGCTGCTCTTTTTGATTAGATAGCTCTTTCCATATTTTGATCTTGATAAATAGGACAGCTTTCAATATAGTGTTGAGTTAATTAAAAATAGAGTGAAGACAAACAGGCAGAGCACAGAGGACTTTGAGAGCAGGGAAACTACTTTATAAGATGCCATAATGGCGATGCATATCATTATACGCTTATCCAAACCACAGAACGTGCAACACCAAGGGTGAACCCTAATGCCAACGACGGACTTTGAATGATAATTATATATCAAGGTACATTCATAATTGTAAAAATGCACCATTGTTGTGAGGGATGTTGATAATGGGGGAGGCTGTGCAAGTGTTTGGGCAGGGGATATATGGGAAATCTGTGTACTTTTCACTCAATTTTTCTGTGAACTTAAAACTACTCAAAAAATAAAGTTTAATTAAAAATTTATAAATATATAGTGAATACACAGGATCCTAGTTATTTTTAGCATCTGTTTGTTTTATGGGTTGAGAGAGTATATCCTGGGGTCACCCAGAGGCCCTTGAGGAAGTGATCCTTCAGTTGTAGAAGGTAGCTTAATGTTTTTGTTATCGTAAATTTGGGACCTAAATTTGGAAAAAGAAGTATAAAAATGATAGGCCTTTATTCAGAATTTGAATATATATGTAATTGAATATATATATGTAAATGAGTTGTCAGAAGACAACCATCGTTATGTTGAGAAATGGTCATAAGTTATAGATACCTGAAGATAAGAAATGATTATTGTTTTGATTAATTTATTTAATCAGAAAGGAAAGATTTTCATATAAACCTAGGATAAGTTACTCTATTAATTATAAGAAACTTCAGTTGTTTTGGAAATGAGGAACTTTTATTTTTAAAAATGATCATTTTGGTAATGAGTTTAGCAGTTTTCCATAAATTTAATCATATACTTAGGATGCAGTATACCATTCCTAGAAAAATAAAAAATACATGCCCACCAAAAGACTTGCATGTAAATATCCATAGCAGCTTCAATCAAAATAGCCCCAAAATGTAATGCAAATGAATCTCAAAACCATTATGCCATGCAAGAGAAGCCAGGCACAAAAGGCTACATATGATACAAACCCAAGTATATAAAATTTTTAAAAAGACTAATCAAACCTACAGTGGCAACAACTGATCAGTGGTTATCTAGTACCAGGGTGGTAAGGAGAATTACTGCAAAGGGGCATAAGGAACCATCTGGAAATCATCAACATTTTCATCTTGATTGTGGTAATGATTACACAGTTGTATATATTTGTCAAAATTTATCAAACTATACATTTCAAAATGTTCCATATTTTGTGTATGTAAATTATACCTTAGTAAAAAATTCTGAGTTTGATAAAGATCATCAAAAAGACACACAGGCCAGGCGTGGTGTCTTACGCTTATAATCTCAGCATTTTGGTAGGCCAAGAGAAGAGGGTTGCTTGAGGCCAGGAGTTCAAGACCAGCTTTAGCAATATCATGAGACATCATCTCTACAAAAAAATTAAAAATTAGCTGGGTATGGTGGTGAACCTGTAACCCCAGCTACTCAGGAGGCTGAAGTGGGAAGATCACTTGAGCTCAGAGTTTTAGACTGCAGTGAGCTATGATCAAGCCACTGCACCTTAGCCTGGGCAACACACGGAAATCCTGCCTCTAAAAATAAAAATAAAATAAATTTAAAAAGACACACAAGTATTAGAAGGCTTTTGAATGTGAGTATATCAGGGGAAGAGTAGATTCCATGATATGTAATTGATGATTTTTACTAGCTATGTTAATATCTGACCGAATACTACAAGATGAATTTTCAATTGGTTACAAGCTTTCTTTGTTTAATAATTTCAATATTCCTTTACACAAATATATATTTATATGAAAAATTTAAGACCTTTAATTTTAGCTTCAATATATATTAACCTAATCAGAGAATGGCTTTACCACATTGAACGTACCATCTTAATTGGTGCTTTATAAAGCACAAAATTGTTGTATATAGACAAGAACATTTCATCAGAGAGGTGACATTTAAATTTTTACTCAGACAGTGCAAGTGGAAAAAAAAAATCCCAGATGATTTGCAGAATTGTCTAAAGTCCACAAAAACCAATCTTTAAGAAGACAGTAATTATAATTCAAGTAGTTACATATGTGTACATTCTCATAACCTTGAATACTGTATGGAAATAATGATAATTTATCTGACTTCAAAACAGACTTGGAAATTTAGGAAGTGAAAGATAAAGTTACTTTCTATAAAAAATACCCAATCTTATATAAAGTGCTAAATTTATATTTTATTCCTCATTGTGATAAAATTAGAAGACACCTTGCTAAATTTTAAGACAAAGTTATCAAACCCACCTAATATATCAAGGGATTTACTTCAATTCAGAGGTGTATTACATATACTAGGACTTTATAATAATTTTGCATTTATTTGTTTTATGTGTATTAGAAGCTTTCATTAGTGCGTTTTTATGGCCAGTTGTTGCTGGCTGATACCATTTGCATTTCTTTGTTTCTTATCTAGTAATTTTTCATTGTCAACACAGCTTGACTTTTCCTGAGCTGGTAGGGAGATTTTTCTTAAAAGGCCAGTGTACTTAAAGCATTAACAATTCAATTTCTTCCTTCTCTTCTTTAAATTTAAGATGCTGTATTCTAATTTGTTAATATCCTTCAGAGTTAGACAAAGGTATACTAGAGCTATGCTCAGAAAATATTTTAAATTATAGCATCAGACTAATCTTATCAAAATCTTGGACAAGTGGGAAATATTTGGGGTTTGAACCTCACATAGGGATCTTTGTCTGGGTGCCACGCTACTAAGGTAGAGATTTCTAGTTTATTCTCAGAGGGGGTAACTCTCAATATCTTTCAAGAGAAAATCAAGAAAAGGCCAGGTTATATAGATGCCATTTAATTTTTTAGGAAGGTGATCATTGATAAGAGGTCTTCAGACTTCAGATAAACCCTGTGATTCCATCTGCATTCACATTCCATCATCCTTCAAGTTTATCCACAACCTGATAGACAAGCCAAGCCAAGCCCTGTGCTCTGCAAACCATGTCAAACCATTTCAGTTTGTAAAAAATATTTGCCTACGCTTTCTCCCCTTTAATGGAAGATGTGTGTGTTTGTCTTGGGGTGTGGAAATATGACAGATTCTTATGATCAGCAAATGTCTAAACATGTCCCTTAAAAAAATCTAGTTACAAATGGAGAGGGGTTTTAATTAGAAACAGACCATTCATTGTAATTCTTTTCCCTCTGTAAAGAGTGAAGAGGCTTTTCTTACAGACACACACAGGACAGCATCAGAAAAATCCGCTTTTACAAAAGCCAGTATACAAGGGAATGGTATGCAAGTGCTGGGGATTTGTTGAAAACTCAGCTCACAATAAGCAGATTAATTGGAGAAAAGGCATACAAATGTATTTAATGAGAATATCCGGGAGCCTTCAGAATGAAGACTCAAAGATGCAAGGGAAATTGTTCGTTTATGGGCTTAGGTTTAACAACATTTGGACAGCCATGTAGAAATATGATTGGGAAAAAAGGGTATAATCTAATGCTGATAGTCTGCGGGGGGAAACACAGCAAGGCCTGTCTGTCTAGATTCCTGGCCTCTCTGAACAGCACTCCTTCTTTCTGGATGTGGAGCAGGACCCTCTCTGGAATGGGTTTTTTTCACAACTTTTATTTTAAGTTCAGGGGTACATGTGTAGGATACGCAGGTTTGTTACATAGGTAAACTTGTGCCTTGGTGATTTACTACACAGATCGTCCCATCACCCAGGTATTAAGTCCAGCATTCATTAGCTATTCTTCCGGATGATCTCCCTCTCCCTACCCCACCATAGGTGCCCAGTGTGTTTTGGTACCCCCTCCCCACACGTGTCCATGTGATCACATCAGCCAGCTTCCACTTATAAGTGAAAACATACTTACAGAGTTTGGTTTCCTGTTCCTGTGTTAGCCTCTCGGGAATAATGGCTTCCAACTCCATCCATATTCCTACAAAGGATATGATCTGATTCCTTTTTATGACTGCATAGTATTCCATGGTGTATACGTACCACATTTTCCTTATTCAGTCTATCATTGATGGGCATTTAGGTTGATTATATGACTTCTGTTATTGTAAATAATGCTGCAATGAACATATGTGTGCATGTATCTTTGTAACAACCATTTATGTACAATGGGATTCTTATGCCTACTGTCAAACAAGGTAGGTCAGATAATTTCTTTATAGCCAATTTTTACACAGAAAGGTGAGGGAAAAGAAATGATTTTAGGTTTTATGACTGGCTTTGGAATAAAGGAGTTCTGGTTTCTATGACTCACTCACCTTGGGGAAGAGGGATTCCAGGTTCTATGGGTAGCCTTGGGGGAAAATAGGACTTGAGAGACAAGAGTGTATAACAAAGTGAGAGAAAAACTTTTGCCTCTGAGGCCTTCACTTTGAGGTATTCTTTTCTGCATCCTAACACAAGCAACCCCCCACAGACGAGATAATTTGAGACAAGCCATTTGAAGGTGCTTTCTGTATTCCCCCATTCTCCCTTCCCACCAAGAAAAAGATCAATGATGTATGATGTGACTTGGAGAGATTTTCTCCACCAAATGTTTAGACTGGGTTGTGGTCTCATAAAATAACGGCTCCCTTGAAACAGTTGTAAAAGCAGAGGAAGGCCAGAGTTGATGGAAATTTTGTAAAATCCTGCAGACATACAACATGGAATCAACCTCTAAGCACTTAACACTGGTGGAGAGAAAACAGATGGCCACTAATTAATGACAGAACTAATTCAGATCAGTCATGAACCAGAGATAAACCAGTCAACCACACAGTTGTGAACCAGAAATAATCCAGGAATGAACTCAGCGAGATTCTGACATTACTGTCCGTGACAGCTCATTCAGACAACCAATTAGAGTGGTCCCACGAAGATACCAGCACCACACCTGGGTGACTTGGACAGCTGAATACTCATGGACAGAAAACTGTTAACACAAATCAAAATCCAAACCAAAACCTTATGACAATTTTGGTCACAGAGTAAGGTCCTCCCCCTACTCCCACCCTATAATAAAAACAATGCATGGCACTGCTTTAGTTTTTCGCAGCAATGATACTCCAAGAATGAAGGTAGAAAGCTGCATCTATAGTTGAAATTATCTTAATAAATAAAAAATAGGGTCTTCCTGCTGTTCATGGTGCATTCAGGAAACAGGGCTTTAGGAGGTGCTTTTATTCTGGCTCCTGGTACAACCAACCGGGATGCCTTGCTTATTTGTAACTACTATTCTCCTGCAGGCTCCTGTGATTATCAACCCTTCTCAGAATGCAAGATGTTCAGAAACAGAAATCTCTTCCAGTCAAGCTGTGGAACAGGCTCTTTGTAAACAGGCTCTTTGTCAACAGGGTGAAGCTGCTAAGGACAACATGTCAGTTTCACTCTTTCTTGATGGCTTTATTTTAGTATTTTAGTTACACTGCTATCAGTACATGTGACATGTATTTAATAAAATGCTCCTAAAACGTATTTAATAAAATGCTCCTAAAACTAGTAATAAAACGGTTATGTCTATAAATTTTCCCACAAATCAAGAAAAGTGTTCACCTTTTTTTTTTCAAAAAGAAAAAAGCACATCTCTCTTTCTCCTTCTGTCTTCTCTATTTGCATTTCACCTTCCAAGGTGCTCTTGAAAGGAAGGACCAGCCAAGGAGAGGGAAAGGTGGGCATGTTCTCCTACAGCTAGTGATGATTATCCTGAGTCATATGGGACATTTATTTCGCGTTTTCTTTGGGTGTAAAACTGCCTGCTTCCTGCTGATCCTGTGCTGAAAGGGTTAATCTGCAGGAAGGCAAAGTTAACAAGGGACATGCCATAAATGGCTCCAGCTGTGTATAATTAACTGTAATACTGCAGAGTAAATGACTTTTATTGGCAACCATGTCATAACTTCATTAAAAGTCATATTTACAGCCCTCTCATATGAAATGAGTCCTCCTGTATTCTGGAATGTAATGAGCATTCATTTTCACCTTGTTCAATTATCTTCAAATCTCCCCGCTCCCCGGAAACCCTCTTCCTCTCCCTAGTGTGGGAAGCATGAAGCCAAAATACAATAGGAATGCAATTAGCACCTGGCAGAGGGCGCCTCTTCTAGGGAGCATTTCCCAAACCACAATAAAACTGTTTCTCCTTGTTTTCAATTATAAATAGGTAACTTCCTTACACAAAAACATTAAGTAACAATCATAAAAACGTCACATTGATTTGACGGAAAGCTTTAGAAGGTTAGGCTTCTGAAAAGAGGTCATGTCTAAACTAATCACGAACTAAGTCCAAATCTGTAAAGTGTAAATGCACTGTGAATAATGACCTCAGAGAAGAGGACAGAAAATGAAGCGAACAACAGATTTTTAATCAAATCTTTTCCATTGCAGCCCCTGTAAACTGAGAGTACGTATCTTACATTTTTTTCTCCTCGAGTGGTGTATCTAATTAAATGTCTCTCTCTCCAGTTCTACTTCCTTTCACTCCCCTCTTTTCATCTCTTCGCTCACGTTTCAAGGGAAATATCTTGTCTGACCCATGAAGTGATCTAGGAACTCAGTCTCATGATCTCCAACTCCGCTTTCATTCAATCTCAGATGCCTTCTTAGGGTTTTTGGACATACAGGGAAATTTTGAGTGTGGAAGTACAGGATCAAGAGTTGCTTGTCTTTACTTTTTTCTTTGTTTTAGAAGGAGGGTCTCACTCTGTCATGCAGGCTGTAGCGCATTTGCACGATCATGGCTCACTGCAGCCTCAGACTCCTAAGTTCAAGTGATCCTCCTGCCTTGGCCTCCCAAAGTGCTGGAATTACAGGCATGAGACACTGTGTTGGCTAAGAGTAGTTTTTTCTTTGTGAAAGTTCCAGTTGATGTACTCTGGTTCAAAGCGAAACTATACTGTCTATATGCATATTAGGAAGAGCATGCTCAGGGGACCCAGGCAGGATTGTATTTTCATCCCCACCACCCACTAGCTGCAGAACTTTGGAATATTTAGCTCAACCTTCCTGAAGATCATTTTCATATAAATAGGATTAATTACCATTTTTATGGGTTTATTAGTCTTAAATTAAATAATGTGTCTGCCATTGTGTTCCAAAGAGAAGACATTGAATCAATGCTTTTTCCACCATCAAAATAGAATGTTTGACATTAATGTGTTGGGCTCCAGATGAACTGAGAACTACTCTTGACAAAGGAAGCATGGTGATTGACAAGCCAGAATCTGTAAAACAGATCTGTCCACCATAAAAGGATGCCATGAAAGGTAATGATGCCTAACTCAGTCTGGAAGGCAGTGAGAAAAATGATAGTCATGGCCAGCCTTGGACATGAGGCCATCTCACCTCCCAGACACCCAGTAGTCTAAGGGTCTGAGCAGGGAGTATGGGGAGGGGATCAGTGCTAGAAAACCATTTAAGCAGAGCCAGCACTTACATTTGAGAATGTAAAATGCCCTTGGAAGGTGGCATCATTTTAAACATAATGCCACACGCCAGGGAATACTTTCTGCTGCCAAGCTTGCCGTCTTCAGCATATTCTTCCACAGGCTGTTCTCAGCCCTGCTGCTTTATCTGATTTTAGGCTGACCCTTTATAATGAGCACTTTGGGCTGGAGGTATTGTTTAGGAACACTGTTTCCATCATTCATTTGGGGTTTTAATGAAACTTAGAAATGCCATGAGTAGGAGCAGCCTCTAATGGAATTTTCTTTTCTTTCTGTTTTTCTTAAATGGAAGATCAAGTTTGCTTATAGAGGTTTAACTGGGTTGCAACCAGCATTTAAACATTAAGAACAAAGAATAAAGTAAAGCGGGTAGAATGGAAAATAAATAAAGTACAATCATATGGAAAAGCATAGACTCATAAAATGTTAAATGCACTCTCTGTGTGTGTGTGTGTGTGTGTGTGTGTGTGTGTGTGTGTATAACGCTGCAAAATATGGCCCCAGAATTTGAAAATCACCAATATAATGGTTAGCACTCAATTATCACTAGTCTTGGGGTAAGTTGCCCTGCACTACTGTTATTGTCTTATTGCAGTTTGCTCCTCAAAGTACTATTTATCTTCTACTTCCTCAATTGGGACAAGGGGGTCTATTTTAAATTAAGCAAGAAGATAGTTGTCTCCTTGTGGATCATTTGAGCTGCTACAGCTAATCAGTCCCAACCCCTTTCAGCATAAAGAAGCAATCATTTGATCAAATTTAATAAAAATTTCAAATACAAAAATTTGCATTTAGATGCAATGTGCTACATACAGTGTGTTCCTAACAAGATAATTAATCAGGAGCATGCAGGGTGGTATTTGATCGCTCTTTCACCAAGTGTTCCAGGACAGCGTATTTCAAATGTTTTGAAATGGGGGGCCTCAGGAGAGTTCCACGGTGAATGTCACAGATATATTCTGACTCAATCTTTAGTGTAAGTAAGGGGACTAGAGAGAAGCAATGCTGAGGATAAGGGAAGATTTTAGGGGGAGATGCCTCCTGGAAGGGGTTATTGCATTGTTGACTCCTGGCCCAGACTTATACCTCGTTAAAATAATATTTTTTCTAGTATCTCTGATCTAGCATCTTTCTTGCTCTGTGGTTTCCACTGCCCCTTTTCCCAGAGGCTGAATTGTAGGAGTGAGGCAATTATATATAATGTGTGAATTCTGTTTAAAATTAGACTCCAGGAAGAGCAAAGGGAACAAACAAGAGAGCTATGGATGATGGCAGATCCCTACTGGACACTAGATTTTAAGATCCCCCGTCTGGCACACTGTTGAAGCAGGCAAATAGACCTTACGTGGAAACTGTAAGATGCCCTTGCACATGTCCAAACAGATAGCTGGCCAGCAGAGGCATCTGCTCTGACTTCAGGCAGGGAAGGGGAGGCCAGGGAGAATGTCCTCTGGAATCCTGGACAGTTTTTGAAGACCTTCGTGACTTTCAACTGCGGAGAGGTCACCTCCCTCACTTGTCTCCTCTTTCCTTCTTGACTTCTTGATTTTAAAGAATCAATTTGTTGGAAAAGAAAGGGAGGCAAACATATACACAGAGTTTTTTTTTTCCCAGAATTTTTTTTAAGGAAAAATAAAGGGAAATGGGTTAAAAAAAAAAAAAAAAAGGGCAAGATAGGGAAATCAAAAGGGGAGGAGGAAGGGAACAAAAAGGAGAAAAAGACAAAGTTCAAAAATTAAAACCCAGTTTTACATTGTGTCTCACTACTTTCTTCTTCATGCTCTCTCTCTCTCTCTCTCTCTCTCTCTCTACATATATATATATATATATATATATATAAAATTACAGCTATACAGATAGACAGGTATAGATATAGACATATATTTGCAACTTATTGAAAATATAGGAGAATGGCCAATTATTTGGATGTGAGAAGTACTGTAATTAAACAATGAATGCTCACTGCTACAGCCTTTTCTCTTTTCTTCAAAGAATATAAAGAAATAATAAAATGAGAAGATCCTGCCCTGTTCCACCTGTGGGTTCCACATATTAGGGTATTTAGGGCCAATTTCCTCCCCTGGATTTCCTCCATCAAGACAATCTATGGTCAGGCTTGTTCTTTGATGACATTTCCAGAGGCTCTAACTAAAGTTGACAGATGTCTGTTTTCATAACCAAGACAATTGCCTTCAACATGTTCATTACATTTTAACAAATTATTGGAAGTGCACTGTCCCTGTTGATCGAGAGAAGGTGAGTCAGTCCCCCAAAGGAAGTATTTGCTTCAATATGTCCAATGCTTTGTATAGTTGCTGCAAAGTCTGTGGACAAAATGCCTGTTTGAATCCCAACCCTGCTGAGTAAGCTGTGCAATTTTGTGCAAGTTATTTCCCATTTGCTTCATTTTCTGGCCAAAAGAGAAGAGATAATCATTATACCTATCTCATAGGGCTGTTGTGAGGATTAAATGAGTTAATTCATGTAGCACAGCTAGAAGGGTACAGATTTTTAATAGTTAGCTTTTATATGATGAGGCGGAGGAAGAAGAGACAAAGCTTTACCCCAAAAAGACAGAGACAGTATAAAACAATATAAAACATGGAGCAAACAGAGGTCTTGGACTCTTAGATCCAGAAGCCCATTCATTTGCAATCTGAATTTCCTTTGGAAAAGGAAGGATGATTCAGAGGTTGGAATCAGAAAAAACAATGTGATGGTTAAGTTTATATATCAACTGGCTAGACCATGGTATCTAGTTTTTTGTTGTTGTTGTTGTTGTTCTTGTTGTTTTTTTGTCAAATACCAGCCTAGAAGAAGCTGCGAAGCCTAGAAGCCTTGAATAAGGCATAGTGCCTTCCAGAGTGTGGGTGGGCTTTTTCCAATCAATTGGAGTCCTTAAGAAAAAAAAAATTGAGGTCCCCCACAAAAAGAAGGCATTCCATAGACTCAAGACCACAATATCAATTCTTCCCAGGACCCTTTCTTCAATGGTGAAGGCTTGGGGTCTAGGGGTGCCTTAGGCCGCATGGCCTATATCTTGCATTAGGACAACAGGTCCCAAGACCTCTTGCAATTCTGCTGTTAAGGGGCTTGTATTCAGTGTACTTCGCTGCTGTAAGTAAGCACCCCACTTTGCTAAGGTGAGTATCTGTGCTCTCCCAGTCCAGGGAATTGTTACTCATGAACGCACCCATCCTGCTATTAAGTTATCCACACGACTGCAGTCTGTCCTGTCACACTCTCACAAGCCTGAAGGGTGGCATATATAGCTGCTAGCTGTTTCTCTATCAAGGAATACTGGAGCTCAGATCCCTTCTATAGTTGG
This sequence comes from Macaca fascicularis, assembly GCF_037993035.2. Classification (NCBI taxonomy): domain Eukaryota; kingdom Metazoa; phylum Chordata; class Mammalia; order Primates; family Cercopithecidae; genus Macaca; species Macaca fascicularis. Next base: position 39,906,948 of record NC_088382.1, read on the forward strand.
GACCCAAAGCCCACTGGCATTCTCAAGCACTCCATGTGCTGCCACAGACCCCAATTGAAACCATCTATGGTCACACGCACATCCAGCTCAAACAGGCACCCCTGGTTAACTACTCATAGGAGCTGTGCCTATGAGTTTATGAGGAGCTGTGCCTACTTCAGACCCCATTTGGCTGCCGGGAAGGTGGTATCAGCTGCAGTATCTTAATTCTAGGCAAGAGAAGCATTGCCACTTCTAAATCTTCGAGAGAATCAAAGGTTAACATAATATCATCAACAAGACCATGATATATGGTGAGGCTATGCACACAGCCCTGCGGCAACACTGTAAAAGTCCATTGTCGCCCATCCCACATGGAGGCGAACTGTTCTTGGCTCTCTGGAGCTATGTCTATGGAGAAAAATGCATTGGCCAAGTCCGCTACATAATGGTACTGTTCCAGTTCCACCATCAAACGGTCTGTCAAATCCATGATTGACGGTACAGCTGCATGCAAAGGGGGTGTTACTTTATTCAGTTCCCAACAGCCCACTGTCATCTGCCAAATTCCATCAGGCTTTCTAACAGGCCACACTGGAAAACTGTGGGGGCTGTGGGTGCCATGAACTATCTGCACCTTCTCCAGCTCTATCAGACTGAGTGGGGGCCTCTGTTTGAGATGATGGACCCAGGCCTGCATTCACAGCAGCCTCTAATTCCTTTTCCAAACTCTGTAGCTGGCCCTGCAGGTGTCCTGCCTGTGCCTGGAGGTTCCCATTCATGGCAGCTTCTAACTGTTTTTCTGAGTTGTGTAGCTGGGCCTCCAGGTGCCCCACCAGCATCTGGAGGGCCCTTACCCATGCTGCATCCCTCAGGGACTGGGTGTGTACTTCTTGTGGCACAGTCAAAAATGCCCATCCAACTCTGTCAGCAAAAGCTCACTCCTTCTCGGTGCTCTGTGCTTCCAGCTGCTTCAGCGCCTTCTCCATGCTTGTGGGGACCCATCTACCACCCCCTAGGTTTCTGCTAGAGCCCATCTGAGCATCACAGCTCAGGATCCTGTTTGTGATGACAATTGTCAGGTTCTAACTGAGGTCTGAGGGGAGTCAGTGGGCAAGTGGTAGGTAGCTGGTAAAACACTCGAGGAATTGTAGACAGTTTCAACATGGCTTTACTCTTTCTGTAGGTGCAACCAAACCTGGGCGCAAGCAAGCCCAGGCAGGAGCTGAGCCATATGTACAGCATTAGCAGGGTAATTATACCTTTCACAGACAATAGTGGCTCTGAGCCAAGAATGAGCTGATATGGGTGATCACCTTATGCGTCTCACATGGTGTGGTTACATAATGTGCAGAGTTGTGCACCTGTGCTCCAAACTCACTGAATCATACCTGATCGGATGTCTGTCTCAGTCTATTGACCACAGCACATTCATTTTCCTTACAGTTTCACAATCACATATGCCAATTATTTAAAGTAAATCTCTACATATACACACATCCTATTGGTTCTGTTTCTCTCGATAACCTTGAGTAATATACCAACTCCCAAGGAATAGGACAGAGCCCAAATCAGGGAATCAGCAACACACGCACAACTCAGTTTCAGAATTGTTATGGTATAGTGACTACTGTGTGACCTCCATTTTCCTGTTTGGAATGAGAGTATCTGTAGGTTTCTCATGCCTGGTCACTATTGTTTGCTTGATGGGTGTGTCAGATATAACTTGTCTCTAGTTCGCAGGTCTTCAGATGGAGAGGAACCACACTTAAAGACTCACACCTGAAGAGCTTCATCTGCACTTGGACCTGATTTAGATGACCAGACCCTAGGCTTTGGGTTGGTGCTACACTTTAATGAGACTTTGGGATCTCAGAACTGGGAATGAGTGCATTGTTTTTTGTGTCAGAATATAAATAATTCATAGCCAATGTGCTAGTTTTGGGTATTTTTTTCCCAAAAGATCACACTTTCTTATTTGAAAGGTGGGCATCTTGTTCTCCTCATCCAGAGTCTAGTGAAGGCTTGTGACTGCTCAGGTCACTAGGATAGGGTGGGCATAGTGCTTTATGCTTTCCAAGACTGGGTAACAATAGGAAATTAAATTTCTGTTTAGTTTACTTGGAAAACTCACACTTGAAGGCTTGAACTACTCTGTAGCAAATCTGACCATCCTGAAACCACCATGCTCCATAGAGAGACCACATTCTAATTTGCAGTCCTAGCACTGATGCTATCCTGGCCAGAGCACCAAATGTGTGAATAAAGCAGCCTTCATATGATTTCAGCTTTTAGCCTCAGTCGTCTTCAGCCGTCATATACTCCCAGGTAAGTTCCCAGATGTAATGGGGCGGAAATAAACCATTGACAGTGTTTAGAAAACAGTGATAGTCAAGAAATCTTCCCATCCTTTGTGTGACAGGAAGCAACTTAGCACAAAGAACCATCCTCCCCTCATATATTCCAAGATAAAACCCTCTCGATCCCACACCATGACTCCCATAAAACTCGTGGATAACTTCTGTGTTTACCTACTTCTATAAATCCCCAGGCCTCCCTTCTCTTCTCTATGATGGTTCTCATTATTAATATTCCCCCATCCTCATTTTTTGCATTACTCTGAATATGCAAAATTGCATCTTTAATTGCCAGGTGCATTTTGTCTCTTACACTACCCTCACTGAGCTCTTTTCAAACTCGGGCCCACAAAATATATAAGCAAAATAAAATGGTTATTGTTTTAATTTTTTTAGTTAGTTAGTTTATTTATTTATTTATTTATTTATTTATTTATTTATTTATTGAGACAAAGTGTCATTCTGTTGCCCAGGCTGCCATGCAGTGGCAGGATCATGACTCACTGCATCCTCAACCTCCCTCCTCCCCAGGCTCAAGTGATTCTCCCACCTCAAGCTCCCAAATAGCTGGGACTACAGGTGTGCACCACCACATGCTGATACTTTTTTTTCAATTTTTAGTAGAGATGGGGTTTCCCCATGTTGCCCAGGTAACATAGGTCTTAAACTCCTAGACTCAAGGGGTCCTCCTGCTCTGGCCTCCCAAAGTGATGGGATTATAGGCATGATTCACTGTACCTAGCCTGTTTTAAGTTTTGAAGTATTCTTTTCTGCAACAAAAATAGGACAGAACTCATAGTCATCTCTCTTTCTCCTTCAAAGTAGAAACTTTCACTATGTTAACTGTGGAAGCCAGTAGTCTATTTCTCTTACCACATGTACTTCTTGGTGTCTCTAATCTGCAGAAGTATGACTTGACTCAATCTCATTCAACACATTCAATGGAAATATTTTGTTTATCACATTTTAAATAACCCTGTTTGATTTGTTCTCTTCAGCAGACACATCAATTATCTATATGTTAGACCATTATTCTTTCTCTTCAATGTATATCATCAGGATTTCATTTTTTTTTTTTTTTTTTTTTTTTTTTTGTTGAGACGGAGTCTCGCTCTGTCGCCCAGGCTGGAGTGCAGTGGCGCGATCTCGGCTCACTGCAAGCTCCGCTTCTCGGGTTCACGCCATTCTCCTGCCTCAGCCTCCTGAGGAGCTGGGACTACAGGCACCCGCCACGGTGCCCAGCTAATTTTTTGTATTTTTAGTAGAGACAGGGTTTCACCGTGGTCTCGATCTCCTGACCTTGTGATCCGCCCGCCTCGGCCTCCCAAAGTGCTGGGATTACAGGCGTGAGCCACCGCGCCCGGCCAGGATTTCATTTTTATCTCTTTTCTCAATTCTGAAATATTTTTGAGTTTGACCTCCATAACACTGATTTAATTTCTGATACATCCAAATATGATCATTAGTACTTTAGTGATTAAATCTGTGATTATAGCCTTAGTCCTTCTAAAATTCTCCTTTTATGGAACACTTGTACATTGCTGGTGGGAATGTAAAGTAGTTAAGCCATTGTGGAAAGCAATTTGTAGATTTCTCAAAGAACATAACACAGAATTACCATCTGACCCATGACTCCTATTACTGGGTATATACCCAAAGGAATGTAAGTGTTTCTACTGTAAAAATGCAAGCCCATGTACATTCATCACAGCACTATTTGCAATAGCAAAGACATGGAATCAACCTAGGTGCCCATCAACAGTAAACTGGATAAAGAAAATATGGTACATATACACCATGGAATACTATGCAGCCATAAAAAAGAATGAGAACATGTCCTTTGTAGTAACACAGATGCAGCTGGAGGCCCTTTTCTAAGCGAACTAATACAGGAACAGAAAACTGAATATCATGTTCTCATTTATAAGTGGAAGCTAAAAATTAAGTACACATGGACTCAAAGAAGGGAACAGTAGACACCAGGGGCTACTTGAGGGTAAAGGGTGGGAAGAGGGTGAGGATTGAAAAACTACCTATCAGGTACTATGCTTATTAGCTGGATGACAAAATATTCTGTACACCAAATTGCAATACACAATTTACCTATATAACAAACTTGCACATGTAGCCCTGAACATAAAATTAAAGTTTAAAATAAAATAGATACATTTGCCTTTTACTATTCAAAAATTGTATGCTTCTCAGCAAGCTTCCATCACATATCAAATATTAATTTTCAGGTTTACTATTTTATCTCTAATCCCTAATTATACAAAGCCTATATTCCTTTGAAAATTTGCAGAGTACAAAGTAATATATTCTTAAATTTGTTTTCTGCAGTGTCTTTTTAAAAAAAGAACATTTTTTTCTATAGTTTGTTTTGCTTTTCATTCATGTTAAAGGTGTTTTACTTATTCCCTGTTTTGTTTTGTTTCTTTCCAGTTTCTTATCACTAGACAAAAAATATATCCAGTCCTGGAATAGTTTACACATTGCCTGTCTGGTTGCTGTTAGAATTTTTTCTTCAAATCTAAGTCTTTGAATTTCAAAGACACCTGAATGCCCTAACCAAGCTTCTCATGTTTTGTCATCTTTTATTTAGTGTAAATATACAGCCATGAGGCTGAATCATCTCATCTTGATACATTACATTTTATTATGTGGATTGAAGTTTGTTTCTGAATAATCCTGAGATCAATCTTCTTTTTCTTCAAATTATTTGTTTTTGCTTTTTTTTTCTATTATCAACAGAAAGAGTAAATAGCTAACTCTAACACCAGCACGTATACACCTTTCTGAGACTTTTCCTACTTATCTCCTCTTCACTGTCAATTCAGCAAGTGCAAGCCCTGTCTAACTCCACTCCCCGGTGCTGGATGCTTGAGAGTTTTTCATACTGTAATCACTTTAGGAAAGAATCTCTAAACTTGACTTGTGAAGTCCAGACCTTTATCATTCTTTCATAGCTTGGCTATTGGCCCTACCAGGTAAACTGGTCATTTTGCACATTTATTTTTATGTTCACAACATAAATGTAGGGCATGCCTACAGCTTGATAATACTGAAGTATTGCTCTTCTATTTTATTATTTAGTACTGTAGAAGTTCCTGGCATAAAACATGCAAAGTGGTTTGAGAGCCTGTAAAGAGGGATACACTGAAAATTGCTGATTATTGGCCGGGCGCCGTGGCTCAAGCTTGTAATCCCAGCACTTTGGGAGGTCAAGAGATCGAGACCATCCTGGCTAACACGGTGAAACCCCGTCTCTACTAAAAAATACAAAAAACTAGCTGGGTGTGGTGGCGGGCGCCTGTAGTTCCAGCTAGTTGGAAGGCTGAGGCAGGAGAATGGTGTAAACCCGGGAGGAGGAGCTTGCAGTGAGCTGATATCCGGCCACTGCACTCCAGCCTGGGTGACAGAGTGAGACTCCATCTCAAAAAAAAAAAAAAAAAGAAAATTGCTGATTATTAATTATTGTCTTTGAAGGGAAGCCATTTAGGCTTACTCGCCTGCAGCCTTCTGATTAATGCCCATCTCAGCAGCATCTCTCTGGTGACTTTTTAAAGGTTAAAGTTAAAGTCACATCCCCAAACATCAAACCTTCAGTCAGTGTAGCCCAAAAGCAAAAAGAAAGAAAAAATTCTTGGCCGGGCATGGTGGCTCACACATGTAATCCCAGCACTTTCGGAGGCCGAGGAGGGAGGATCGCTTAAGCTCAGGAGTTGAGACCAGCCTGAGCAAGACGGTGAAGCCCTGTCTCTACAAAAAGTACAAAACATTAGCTCTGCATGGTGGTGGTGTCTATGGTCCTAGCTACTCAGGTAACTGTGGCAGGAGAATCACTTAAGCCCAGAAGGTTGAGGCTGCAGTGAGTGGTGTTTCTACAACTGCACTCAAGCCTAGGCAACAAAGTTGAGAGCCCTGTCTTAAAAAAAAAAAAAAAAAAAACTACTGCATCACCTGAAGGATAATGTTTACTGGATCCCAAGAAGTTCACTTTTATTACCATTCTCCCATAACCAAAATTGTTTGCAATTTGAGTGTTCTTAAACTGATATTTATGCTACCTACCTAGATGGCAATGAGGGAGGAAAAATAAGCAAAGAAACTAAACTCTACAGTTTTTATTTTAGATCTCGAATATGTGTCATGTCATCTTGTGCCTTGCTTTTCAAGATGTGGACTATGGGCCAGCAGCATCAGCATTACCTTAAAGCTTGTTAGGAATGCATAATTCTGGCCTCATTCCAGATCTTCTGAATCAGAATCTGTGTTTTTTGAGTGGGGGCTGACAAATACTTTTTCGTGGATTTAAAATTTTTTATTACAAATATGCCAGAGAATCTTTCGCTGCGGCCACGGGTCTGCACAGTATTTTGCAACTGGTCCTGTAATGACAGAACTTTTCATCTGACCTTTATTGTCCACTCTGACCCCTGCATTATCTTCAAAATAAAATAACATGCCATCTTTTCTCCAGTATGCCTTTTGTTGCTAAATGACCACCACTGGATCTACCTTCTTTCTGAGTTCTGGTGTGCCTTTCTTGACTGTGGCCATCACCATGTCACCTATACCCGCAGCAGGAAGTCTGTTCAGCTCACCCTTGATCCCCTTCACGGAGATGACATACAGATTTTTGGCTTCTGTGTTACCAGCACAGTTGATCACAGTTCCTATTGGAAGACCCAGGGAAATCCAGAATTTCACACCAAGAGGACCCACCACATCCTCACTTTGATGTCTTCAATGCCGGAAAGGAGCAAAAAGCAGAATCTGCATTTTTAACGTGATCCTCAGGTGACTCCTGTACACCTTAAAAATCACAGAGAAACTGCTCTTTTTAATGCCCTTCTGATGAGTTCTAGACAATCCTGAGTTGTCTGAATTGTTTGGGCTGCTCTGTCCACATATGACCACGAGGTGGTCAAGTAGGTGTGCATGCTCTTGACATCTTTTTATTCTTGCTTTTACTAGGGCTCTGGTTAATTATCTGCTATTGCCAGAAAAACACTGATTAGCTCCTGGGTCTTGTTGCCCAGGCTTGCGTGAATGGCAAAAATTTACATTTTGGAGAGAAGACCTATGGGGCCAATAAGAACTTTAACATCCTCTAGGTGCTTTTACTACCAAGTAGATGGGAGGTTTTTGTTTGTTTGTTTTTAAATCAACCCAGTAAATGGAGTAGCAGTAAATGGAGCTTTCTGCTAAGTTCTTTTAAAGTAAAATGGCGTTTCTAACCAGGTTCCCTTGCTGAAGAAATATAATATGGAACTTCAGGTTACGTGAGCAGACAAGGACATTTCCCCAAATTTTAACCAGGTTAAAGCAAGGAAAGTGAATATTTTCTGCATGCTTGTCTCAAGGAGAGAGTTGTCAGAGGGGTTTTACTGCATAGGTGCAGGATGAAGTACATGAAACTCCTCCTTGGGGTCTAATTCCTGATTGGAGATCAGGGCACTTACTGGGCTGTTTTAATAAATGCATAAAAGAAATCACAAATTTGCAAAACAGATTCATCAGAGGCTACTTTTTACTTATTAAAGAATAACAGCTCTTGGTATGTTTTCCTAACTGCATTTAATAAAAAATTGATTTATATATTAAAAATCTATTCACCTTCCATTCTAAGAATGCACCTATTATGTTAGCTGACACAACTACAAATCTTCATGCATTCATTAAAGCTTCCATTATTGTCCCCTATAAGAGTAAGACTCTTTTAGAAGCTGTTTTCTTTTTCTCTTTCTCTGACTCTCTGTTCTGTTTTTTGTTCTCCATTTCCATTCACTCAAGGTCACCGGGTGAAAGTCTGTCCTTCCAGATAGATTCCACTCTATTGCTTCTTTATTCTATTGCTTGCTCAGAATTGTCTGCTTGCCACAGAATTGCAAAAGTCAGTGGAAGAAAAAGGTTTCCACATTTTGGCCGACTTTTCACACAGTCATTTGAAAGGAAAAGCTCCATGCTTTCTGTCTGTGGAAGTCCCAGCTTTGTTTTCTGCCCCTGGCTAAACTCCACACTGAGTGATTTCAACTGCTAGAGGTTAATTTTCCTGTAATAGCCTCATTGGGATGGAGGGTTTTGGAAATTAGGAAAATTAGATGCACTACTAATTGGCCTGTCTTGTTTTGGAGCTGCTCCCTGGGTTATAACACAGTCAGAGGAGACTGTAGTAAGTCCAGATCTGATTCCCAAACCAATACTTAGCAAGACAGATGCAAGAAAACAAAATTGGCCTGAAAAGAATCACATACAGTGTGTGAATTTCTTTCATTTAATTGGCTGGGAAAAGGTACTAGAGAGATACCTTCCCTTTCTTTGGAACCCAAAGCAGCATTTCAACAATTATTCCTGGGCACCTACTGTGTTCAGTTGTGGACTGAACCAGCAGTAAATGTAAAAAAAAAAAAAAAAAAAAAAAAAAAAATGCTGCTTCCTAATCTCAAAGTGTTTAGCTTGGTGAGAAGAAAACATTAAATCATGTAGTCACATAGGGTCGTTCCAAATTTGCTGAAAGAAAAACTTGGATGTACAAAGAAAATTATCTCGATGTGATTTTCTGTAACACATGTGATTTCTGTGACAGATATTACTCCATTGGTAGTAATGGCACTTCAACCTGTCAGATAATAATGCCATCTTTTCTTTTGCGTGTGTATATGTGAGTGTGTCTCAAAGACTTTTTAAAAACATTTTTACTTTTTTATAATTTTAACTTCTGTTTTGGATTCACAGGTGCATGAGCAGGTTGGTTCCCTGGGTATATTGTACGATGCTATAGTTTGGGTTGTAATTGATCTTATCACCCACGTACTGAGCATTGTACCCAATGGTTAGTGTTTCAACCTTTGCCTTTTTTTTCGACCTTTTCGACCCCCACCCTCTCTCCACTCTAGTACTCCCTAGTGTCTATTATTCCCATAGTTATGTCCACAAGTTCTCATTGCTAAGTTATCACTTATAAATGAGAAGATGTAGTATTTGGTTTTCTGTTCCTGCGTTAATTTCCTTAGGGTAATGGCCTCTAGCTGCATTCATGTTGTTGCAAAACACATGATTTCATTTTTATGGTTGTGTAGTATTCCATGGTGTATATGTACCGCATTTTCTTTATTCAGTCAACCACTGACAGGCACATAGGTTGATTCCATTTCTTTGCTACTGTGAATAGGGCTGCAATGAACATGGGACTGCATGTGTCTTTTTGGTAGAATGACTTATTTTTCTCTAGGTATGCACTCAATAATGTAATTATTGGGTCAAATGGTGGTTCTGCTTAAAGTTTTTTGAGAAATCTCCAAACTGCTTTCCACAGTGGCTAAACTAATTCACACTCCCACCAGTGTACAAGTATTCCCTTTTTTCCTCAGCCTGGCCAGTATCTGCTGTTTTTTGATTTTTGTTTTATATGACCTCATGATGCAATAGTAGAATTTAAGTAATAGCCATTCTGACAGGGGTAAGATGGTATCTCATGGTGGTTTTGATTTGCATTTCTCTAATGATTGGTGATATTGAGCATTTTTTCATTTTTGTTAGCGCTTGTATGTCTTCTTTTGAGAAGTGTCCATTACTATCTTTTGCCTATTTAAAATGAGGTTATTTGATTTTTGGTTGTTCAGTTGTTTAAATTCCTTATAGATTCTGGATATTAGACCTTTGTCAGATGCATCGTTTGCAAATATTTTCTCCCATTCTGTAAGTTGTCTGTTTTCTCTTTTGATAGTTTGTGTTGCTGTGCAGAAGCTCTTTAATTAGGCTCCACTTGTCAATTTGTTTTTGTTGGAATTGCTTTTGAGAACTCTGTCACAAATTCTTTCCTAATGCTAATGTCCAGAATGCTGTTTCCTAGGTGTTTCTTCTAGGATTCTTAGAGTTTGAGGTCTTACATTTAAATCTTTAATCTATCTTGAGTTAATTTTTGTATATATTGAAAGGTAGGGGTCCAGTTTCATTCTTCTGCATATGACTAGCCAGCTATCTCAGTACCAATGAAATCTTTTCTGAAAGATCTAGGTTTCTATATAAAGTTTTCCTCACAAGCATAAGAATATAGTAATAGTTTAATAGTAACTTTGAATGATTTAGTTTCTTCAAGTAATAGTTCAGTCTTCTAGATTTCATTATTCCCTTTACTTTGACTGAATGGTATCTGGATGTCAGAAGGGGGCTCTGCATTTTTATGGAAGTTGAGGAGAGTAATAATTGATCTTGGATATACCTGGATTTCTCTAGGTCATCCCTAGATCCCTATGAGGAATTACCAGTTGTTTTGCTTTCTGGTCTAGTCCCAATGAGGGGTGAATCGTTGTATCTGCCCTTTGAAGTAAGCTGGTGTTATTAACATCGGCCTCATTTTTGAGGTCTCAGCAAAGAGCTGTCTCTTTTCCTAAACAAGGCCTTCTCCAATTTGCCATTTCTCTCAACCTCTTTTCTTCTCCTCTAGAACATGTAGGGCTTTATGCATCACAAGTCTGCCACTCCCAGTCTGCAGGGAGCCTAGGACATGATTTCAATCCCAGCTAGTTATCCCAGCTTCACTACTCACCCTCCCATACCATCATTCTCATATTATAGGAAATACAGCCCTAAAGTAAAGGCTTTTATTTTACTAAGGCCATAGAAAACCCCAAGATATGGCCAGGGAAATGAGTCATGAGCTTTGATTTTCCTATACTTTATAGATATTGTTAAAGTTGCCATCTTTGACTTTAGACAAGAACAATATCATTAGTGTCTGATTTCTCACTCTTACTTTTTTTGTCTCTCGTCTTCATTCCTCTGGTTGAAAGGGAAGGACTCAGAATTTGAACCTTCTCTAAATCAGATAATTCCTCTATCTTGGGTCTGTTTGCTCAAACCATTGTTGGCAAAAGGACTCTCTTCTCTGTTCAATGTAAAACACCTGTAATTGGATCCTTTAGGTTTGATTTGTGATCTGCTAAGTGGGAATTTATCTATTAACATGAACTGAAATTTTTACTTTTACCTTGTTGCAAAATCCAACTTGGATATCAGAAGCTTAATGTAAACTCCACCTCTGTATG